>NC_090951.1:10285072-11485072 GCF_040807025.1 Struthio camelus
CCCCTCACTGAGAGCTCCCCCGTATGTTGGGCGCCTTGGAACGCAGCTTTGGTTAACTTCTCATTTTCAGAGATTCACACATATTTCATTTCCCGATGTGCATTACTCGTGGTGCTCACCCGAGGTGAGGCAAGGCGCGTGCACAATAGTGCCTCTCTTTTCAAAGGCTGCTAGTCGTTAACTGAAGGATTAGATTTCTGGTTCTGCAACGGCTTCATTTCTAAAGTCTATCTGAATGTTCGGACTCTATGCTCCAAGCATGGTTTTAACTTGGTAGGAAGTAGATGTGAAGAGAAAACTTTGACAACCCAAGAACTCGACTTTCTTTATTAATATTAATGGAGGATGTGCACAGCAGCTACATTCCTCGGGTACGGCTGAGCTGTATCTCTCACAGAATTATACAGATCAGAAAACAAAAACAAAACACCACTTTCTGCGCCCGCAACTTCAGGCAAAGGTAGAGCAGCCTCCAAGCTCTCCGCGTTTGCCAAGTTGCTGCAAAGGAGGGCTCAGCAGAATATTAAAAGCCTTGTCATTACTACCACTCTTCTGAGTTTGTGTCTTGTAAACGGGGCCAAGACAGACTCAAGAATTATTCCGCCAGCACGGCAATATTTCATTGTCCTGCTGTAGAAACTATCAGTACATTCGTATTCCAACTATGCAAGCGAGGCATAAAATGGACCACCGCTTGGCCCAGCATGTGTTTGAAAAGTGTGGAAATTAACAGCCTTCATCAGTGCCACAAGCACCTCAGCGAATTCATCCAGCATTCAGGATTTTAGAGCAAGCCTTTCTTGGATTTGTATCTCTTTTCAAGAAACAATTTCAACTTAGCAAGAAAAAAACGTCTTCACAAAGTTCATTAAAATAATAAAGCACTCATTACCCAGCAATGTGTTTTTCAACATTCTTACCTTCAATATCACCGCTTTTCCAAAACAGGCAAAACACTTGTTTCCATTCCCCTTAGCAGGCTGCATCCCCTCCTCTTCTAGGGGATGAACGCGCACATGCAGCTCCTACAAAATTTTAGGAGGAAAACACAGTTCAGAGAAATCATAGCTTAAAGCATTTTTTGGCATTTCATAAAAGGAAAGGTAGGAGATGGCCCTCAAACCTGGGACAATGTTATGTAAATCAGGAGAGTTTCCTTGAAATCTGAGCTATGTGAGTTTACATCAGTAGGCAGGATCAGGATTCGGATTTTAACTATAACTGCTAATGTCCAAAACTGGTTTTGCCTTTATTCTGAAAGCAACAACTCTTCGGGATCTGAGATTTTTTTAACATATCATAATGCAAAATAAACAAGGTTTAATAACATGCAGACTTTTGAAACAGTGCCTGCTTTCCGCACTGAGAAAGACGACTACGCCAGCGACGACCCTGCTTGCTCAGCTATGGAACCTTGATGCAAATAACGCAAAGCAAGCAACGGACAGGAAAAATACACTTTTCTATATGAAATATATACCAACACATTGTGCTTTTACGACATAAATAAAAATCAAAAAATCACCTTAGTGAATTTTACATACACAGATACCTCAGAAGCCTCAGATACCTTTGTACAAAACAGCTGATAAACCTACTCCTCTCTTCCCCTCCCCAGAAAGCACTAAGCTTGAAGGTGAGTGAAACATTTTTGGACACTTGCTGGTCTGATCAAAATCTCCTGAAAGGTTCTCTTTTGTCTCCTCTGTTTCCTGTACTTTACATCTCATCCAGCACTACAGAAAGAGCTTCTGTTATTTCAGCTGGTAATAATTTAACAGCCTTGCTGTAAATTCTGTGAAAACTTTGACAAACACAAAAAGATGGTTGATGACTGTGGCATGCTAAAAGAAAGAATTGTTTCCCAAAATCTCTATTGCTTCTAATAGTAAATAATAATAATATTATCATAGTGTCACACAGTTAATGACCAAAATAAATCTGCAGTAAATAACAATCCAGCATACTTTTTATTATATTTAATCCCTAGCCTATAAATTTCAGGCATTACGCTGCACACAAAACGCTACAATTGTGGGCCCGATCCGATATAAAACACGCCCACCTCCTTGACTGCGAAAAGCGAGGAGGGTTGGCTCAAAGCGGGGTGGGTCCCTGCCGTTCACAGGAAAGGCGGTGGCGCAGATTTGGTACAAAACGGAACAAAGTTCATGGAAATTAATGACTCGCTGCCACCCAATGCCAGACGCCAAGCACAAAAAGAAACGCTGATACGGCCGGTCCCCAGAGCTTCCAGCAAACAGAAGGGATTATCTTACGTTCTCCTGCTCTTAGGGACTTAGCATGCACTGTTTAAAATATTTCTTGAATATTTTGCACTTTTTTTTTTTTTAATTCCCTTTCATTTTCCCCTTAAGCAACAGTCACTCAAAATTTTCAGCTACAGCCGTTTAATATATTAGCATTACTATGCTAGGGCCCCATTCTCAAATCTACCAGACTCTTTTTCTTAGACCACACAGCTGGTCTGAGTTGCTGAAGCCATTAGATGAAGGTCAGTTGTAGTTTTTTTCTTATCTACAAGCTACCAAAAAAATCAAGGAAAGTAAAACGTAATATCATTTTTCAGGCAGAGACAGGAGAAAATGCAATCCATTCTCTGTCAGGTAATTTGAGATGCGAAAGGGGAGCGGTTGACATAATTCTGATGATGCTGTTATCTCTGGGTTTGTAAAACGGAACATGGTAAATACAGTAAAATTTGCTGGGATGTGACAGAAAGATAGAAGGGCACCAGAGCTCCTAACCCCCCACCCCAGGCAATATTCCACTTCCCTGCTTCTGCATTTCCATTTATCACCTTTAACTGGTCACTCTAGGGAGAGCCTAGAACAATACCTCCAAATAAACTCGTTGGCAAGAAGTGGTTAAAAAATAACTGCTGATCGGCGGATGCTGTGTTTTGGAAGTCCATTATAATCTCACCAATCCATCAAACAACTGTCTAAACTACCGGGGAAGAGAGACGTTAGGGGGAAAGTCAGACGTTAGGGGGAAAAAACTCCCTGAAGTTTTGAATGCCTTCATTTTGTTTAATGCTGTGATTTAAACTAACTCTGGCTAAAGATTTTAAAGCCTCCAAGAAATTTTAAATAACTCGATTTACTTACAAGACTGAAGCCTGGGGATATTTTCAGATCAGAGAGTCAAGATTTCCTCTCTCAACATATTAACACCCAAAACATAAAATAACGCGTAAAGATGCACTCACGATGAAAGCAAAAAGAAAATTACCTATGCAGGAAGTTTTGAAGGCATTAAGAGTTGTTCCTGCAACGTTTCGTATCGCTTAGGCGCCACACTTCGGGCAGAAAGAACTGTAACTAATGAAAACGAAAGCACAGAAGAAAACATGCGTACAACGAAATCACGCAAGAGCACGAGCTGAGATTACAAACGGGTAAGGTAAAACACCTTATTAATTTCACCTCTGCTTTACAATACAGGTAACCGCAGCAAGCTCCTTAAGCAGAAGCAGCTTCGTTGCGGCTGGCAGGGAGCAGCCCCCGGGGCGGCCGAGCCGGGACGAGGCCGGGCAGGGGGCTGCAGCCCGGCGCCGCCGGCCAGCCCCCTGCCAGACACAGCTCCCACGCGGCTGTGCCAACCGGCCGGCTTCTGCGGTCAGGGCAGCAAAACAAACAAACAAAAAAGAGCCAGTGGCTTCTTACATTTGTTTCGACTGCCAAAATCGTCGTCATGTCAGCGTTTAAAGCAGACAGGTCTTCCAAATACACTCAAATGGTGCAATACCGTCTAAAAATTGCCAAGCACAAGAAAACGTCTTCCAGACTAAAATAAGTCAGTAATGACAAACACACGAAGCAAAACTTTGTTGAGTAATATAGTGATTAAATTTGAGTACTGTGCTGAGCTTTCCAGATATCTCTGGTGCCAGACAGTGTGGCTGGCATCCTAACAACCGCAGGTTTTGGACGTGATCTCTCTTGGAAAAGACTTCTACTTTCCAGCTACCAACCGAGCCGATTCCTTTCCCAGCGCTCGCTCCTCGTGTGGCGGGGACTGCTCCGTCCCCGCCACGGTCCCGTGCGTCTATGCTAACACCTCCCAATCATACAAACATGTTACTTAGCTATATAACAACATGTGTTTGCAAGAGACTTAGAAAGGGCAGTTGTATCTTTCAAAGCACAGCCTTCACAGTTCACTACGAGATGGGTGCCCGAGTTATCAAGGAAAAGAGCAGTACCTCAGACATGGCAAAAAGGAGCTTCCAGTTCCTCTAAGGGGAAGCACAGGGAAATCTGGCAGGTTTGGGGGATACTTTTATTGTCATTTGGCTACCAAAACTCACAAAGACAACCTTCCAAGAGTCATGAAACAGAGCTCTCCTCTCTCACCTTTTTTGGTTTGTTTCCTTATAGTCTAAATTAAAATGACCCAGAAGTTCCAGCAGGAAATAACTCAAACAGCCTTTACCGAAGGCGAGTAATAATTGAACAGAACTTGAACTCCCCGAGTTTCTGCCAAAACGCCTGGAAGTTTGTATTACAGAACACTCTGAACCGCAGCAAGTGCTTTCAAAAACACTTAGACTTACGTACAAAAGAGATCTTTGCTCCTAAAAAAAGGAAAGAGAAACACAGTTCAGCAAAATCTCTCTTTCAGTCCAGGCATTTGCTGCGCGTAGGGATCCTGAGAAGCCCTGGAAAGATCATACGCATCCCAACACAGAGAAAAATCACTGCGTGACTCTTCAAAAGGATACAGTCTGCCTTTTTCTTGAGAGCAACCAATGCTCATGAACAGGACAGAAGTTATTGAGAGACGAAAGAACCGTATTTGATAAGGATTCAAATACTCAGTATGTGCCATTACCTAGGCAATGGCAGAGGAATGAATGGTAATCTAAAAAAGGCACCGTATTAATAGAAGTTGTTAGAGAAATGCTATGTTATTGAAGAACAGAATGCAGAAAATGAAATGAATTATTTAGGTAAATGAACAGTTACTAAAAGAAATATTTCAGCAATTTTATTTTTAGGCAACAGCATTGCTTCTTGTCCAAAGCGAAGACCATTACTTGGTACAAATGAGACTGAACCAACATCCCAGAACGCGCTCTGCAACCCTGAAATCCAGAGTCTGAATTCGGTAATTTCCTGTGCGTGTGTGCGTATACATTCATACAAAACCCAGTTACACCACAGTACAGGGTGCAGAGAGTTCCGTTCACTTACACAAGTTATACAGACGGAATCTGGACTAAAAACTGTTGACCTGTATCTTACAGGTCCATTAATAGAAGCCTTCTTCATTAAAGATCAAACCATTTATTATAAAGCCAAACAGAATCTGCGCAAGTCTCTCACGTGACACCATTTTAGGAAGAACATAGCAGAAATCCTGTTGAGCTACCACACAGAAAAATTCAGCAACTTCAAATGAGTTCTGCTGTGAGATTCAGGATATGCAAGGATTTGAGTTAGTGCAAAAGCTATTACCATGGTTAAACAAAAACAGTCTATCATCTACTGTAGCAGTTGTCCTATTTGATGCTATACTGTGTACGTACAAATTACGCAAAAGGCACATATATGCTTGGAAAAATGAACAAATTAGCTAGACCAAATGTTCTGCCTGTGTAAATTTGTGTAACTTCACAAATCTCTGTTTGAAGATATCGATACAATCCATTTTTGTTTCCTTTGTAAATTAGCCCAAGACGTACAGGCTTCAAAGGATACAGATGACTTGTATGCTTCTTAGTGAGAGTGAACAATACGCAGCCCCTTGGCTGCAAAAATGAATGATACAGCATCTGTGCACGCGAAACGGTGCTCCACGAAAGGAGCTCTTGCTTTTGCGATGAATACACAATTAACAGTCACAGAACTGTGATGCAGATCACAAACAGTGATTCAGGATATGTTTTAAATCAGTGAGAAAGTTGTTCACACTTTTATCACCATAGTGTAAATCAGGGTTTTTTGTTTTGTTTTCTTTTTTTAAAAAAGCTCTTTTCTCAGCCAGTGTGTATCAGAACCTCTGCAGACTGGCTGGGTCCTTATGCTCTAAGAGCAGCACATACCATTTAACCTAATAAAAACCAGAGTTACAAACTATTGCAGATTCGCATGCTATAAAGTAACAGAAATAACTGCACTATCAGCAGAAACTGTGCACAACGTTCTTTGTGAGGGAGCGAAGAGACACATTCCCTTCCCGTCACCTGATCAGGGCCTTACTTCCACAACGCCAGCTTTGATTTTTTGAGTTCTCCACGTTATTACTGCAAGGCAAGACTCCAAGGTGATTTTTTACGGTAACCTCCACGTAAGGCTGAATGAGGGACTGGACTTGGCAAGTCATCAGTGACTCCCTGTCTCTCCACAGTCTCCAGCAGGATGCGCAGCAGGAGACGTGAGGGCCAGCAGGAGTGAAGGCCAGCAGGACTCCCATCTTGACAAGAAAGCAAGGAAAACATGGAGCTCCATTTTAGTCAGTGCCCTTCCACACCTGGATCTTGCACAAGAAATGCCTAAGAGCTCTGCACAGGGTAAAATGTTGTTTGTTTTTTTTTTTTTTAAAAAAAAAAAAAGCACTTCTCCATCAAGGTCCTCTTGCTCTGTCACAGGAGATTTATGCAGTCTGTAAACTAGAGGACAGGTCTGGAAAGCTGCCTGCCCCATTTCTGGGCAGCAGCACAAAGCAGGGCAGGATGTGGTGAAGTCCTGTGCTTTTGCCCCCGCTCTAGGGCCCCTGGTCTTTATCAGGGGAATGTAGTTTTGCTTCGACAGCCCCAGCTGCAAGTCAAGGCCAGTCATCATCTCCACACACACCACCGCACAGACACAAGAGACACCCCCGGCCCCCATGGAAGAAGCCACAGAACAGTTATCTCAGTCTCCGATTACGTTAATAACCTACTAGTTGGCTTTGCTCTGAGGAACGTAAGTCTTCTTTATTGCCTGTACTTCAGAAAACACCTTGGCAGAAGTGAGCACAGAGTCAGACAACCAGCTTTCCGTCTGGCTCAGCCATATAAAAGCTCCTACCCAGGCTGCTGGGTTTGAATTATAGGTGGTTTACCCCCCTCTCCCTATATCCTTTGTGAAGGTTGCGTTATTAATTTAAAATATTCACAGGGTTGCAGATGGTAAAGCACTTTTCTTGCAGTACCTTTTCACGTCCTCCTGTCGAGATGTTTCTGAGATAGGAAATTATCATGAAACAAAGGACAAGTCCTGCTGTTGATTAAATAGCTGGGATTTAACTGGTAGGAAGTTTGCACATCTGTTTCTTTGTCTCTGCTTTTGCTGCCTGTACTACTGGAGAGATTATACACTGTGTGAGTCACATTATAACTAATATTAACAGCCTGATTTCCCACATTTGTTGTTTTTTCTCCAGAAGTATGAATTACAAAAGATTTCTCCTTCCCCTTCACTTCTGAAAGCAATTAAAACCAAACTATTTAACACACCCCTCACTGTCAAAAAGTGTTCAAATTAGATCTTTTATTTTCATAGCCTTCTTGCTTTTGATTTGGAACTGAATCAATTGGCTTTTGGATCGCTCTTCAAAAAGACACTTCTGTGAAAATTTCAATGCACTGAAAAGAGCAAAACAAGAGAACTTCTAATGTTTTATGGTATGGCTTTAACAAGCAGGCAGA
The DNA here is from genome assembly GCF_040807025.1 of Struthio camelus. Taxonomy (NCBI): domain Eukaryota; kingdom Metazoa; phylum Chordata; class Aves; order Struthioniformes; family Struthionidae; genus Struthio; species Struthio camelus. The sequence continues at coordinate 10,292,730 of NC_090951.1, forward strand.
ATCTCCAAAGATGTATTCCACCACCAGGTATTGTTTGGATTTAATTCAAACGTCATGTTACCAGACTCTAAAAGATAGATGGAGGTTTGCTAATATCATTCTTTCCTCATTATTCAAAACAAATGTTGATGCAGAGCAGAGGCAGCAAAGAGGAGAGAATGGAAGGGGAAAAAAAAAAAATAATCACTCGCTCTCTATTTCTTAATAGTCTGGATAAGATGGATTTGTATGTTTTGGCTTCCAGTAGCAGAAACAGAATTGCTATATAAATGTCAGTTGGAGCTGAAAGATCCAACAATTCGCTCCCCAGGCCCCCAACTCCGACTCTCGCTGCAGCCCCTTTCCAAACACCGCCTGCACAACGGCCGCGCGGCCGGGGAACAGCCTCTCGCTGCACCAGTGGAAACGCTCTTATCTTGCGACAGCTGGTTATAGTTAACTACAGCCATACTCAAAGCCTTTAAAGAATGCTTCTTGTTTAGTCTTACATGTATGGGAAAGGCTTTGGGGAGATTTAACCCGTTATTGCCCGTTAGGGGAGCAAGAGACAGTTGAACCGGGAGCGGAAAAAGACTCTGTGCTTGACGTGGCAGCGCGCTCCGGCCAAACCCGGAATAAGAACGCCTGTTTCTGTTTGCCTGGCTCACTAGTTACACTAATGAAAGGTTAAAGTTTCTAGAATTTCTAAATCAGCAGAAGCCTTTCCAAAACCATTTCCACAACCCTAAAAAAAATATACAACACAGAGCATACCAAAACATGGGAACTGGAAGAAGAAAAAAAAGAAATAAGTGAATCGTTTGGAGTCATTTCCCTTCTTTCCCAGTAAAATAAAAGATTACCTTTTCAGTTTTCCATTCCTTTTGATTTTAAACCATTCACAGAATTCCTTGCAGACAAATAACAATAGTTGTTCAGGATTCTTTTAACAAAAGGGTGAGTTTTTTAGTTTTTGGGGGGAGAGGGTTGTTTTTTGGGGGTTTTTTTGCAAGCAGTGTTTCTCTCCTGTTGTTTCTTAAAATTGCAAGAGGGAATAATATCGCTAGTCAAACCACTCCCTGCCTCCAGAAAGTGGAGGTGAAGGCTGCCTGTAACTAGAACGCGTTGCTACTAAGGGGACATAACAAAGGGAAAAAGAAAAGCCTATAAGCAAACTGCTGGGTCTACAAGGAAGCTATAGTTTAACTGACTGTATGAACACTTCAGTATCACCTAATTACCACTAACATGTCTGTTTTTCAGCAGGGTTGAGCACAGCTAAGGTACTGGATTTTTAAATGATCCTAATTCAAAAAGCTAGAAGATCCAGTATCCTACTGGTATTTCAAAATAGCGCAAGTCGCTCTGTAAATATTCAGCATCTAACTTCACTCTCCAGCAGCTTAGGAAAACCTGCAGGAAGACATATGACACTTGATGACTGTGCTTCCTGCATAACCTCTGCAATTGCATACAGATGGGAAGGAGCAAGAGATTCAGCATGATCTGCTTGCTCCCGTGCCATATTGCTTTCTGCATCCTAAGTTACACCTTTCAAATGATGCAATTTTATCAAGGAGACCATGGGTGGCAGGGGAGGGAGGGGATGCGCCTAAGAATTTAGGCACATTCCTGTTAATGCAATAATTTACAAATTATTGTGAGTGTATAGTTAAATACAAACAGCAAGCTACTTTTGTTAAGCCCACAGACTCTTGTTATGACACATAAGCAAAAGTCCCTGAGTAAGTCTAGCAGTTTTTTTAATTCTTTAAATTAATTTCAGTTTTCAACTAATTTATAATGTTCTTAAGTACTCCCTTCCTCCTCCCACTCCGGCCGTAGATGAAGTGGCACAGATCAGTTTTGACCGAAGGGATTACGCTAAGTTTCAAGGCTGTACTTTTTCTTTTGCTCTGCTCTCCAGAACAGCATCGTTCTATAACTAGATAGGTTCACGAGCCACAGCTGCCATTTTTTGGGGGGGTTCAAAATTATCTTGGTTCATTTTGCATTGTTTATTCTCCACGAAAGTTAGTTAACGTGTCAGTGAATTTCTCTGAATGCTTAGAAGTACTCTTTGTTGTTCAAAAATTTTCTTTTGTAGCCTGCAACTTGCCAAGAATAACATTTTTGGTTTATCAGATTTTTCGAGTCGGCAAATCTGCGACCAGACTGGCTGCGTGTGCCACTCACGCTGCACCAGCGAGCGCGAACGCAAGATGTTAGCTTCTACACAGCAGACCGCTGAGCGAAAGTGAACCATAGCATCCCAGCCATCTGCTCGAGGAGTATGTTACATTTTGCATTGCCAAAATAATCCTAAGTGGGATACGTCTCTAAAAGAGTCTGAGGCAAAGGAGCTCTTTTGGTTTCCACTGACTGCTGAGCACGCTTTAAGCTCAAACCCCAGATTGCAAAATGCAGTTTCTCCCTGCTTACTCAGTTAACCAATGGAAATTCTCTATGAACACCAATGTTCAAATTGCAATGCACCTCGAGGTAGGAAAAGAAATTCACGTTTCTACTCGGAGTTGAAACAGCATACGCAAACTGGCACCAGGCATACAGTAGGGGCTAGCATTAGTGCGGAAAGCCTGCACATAGAAACGTGTGATAACACATACAAGCACGTTTTGCATTTACAAAGTTTTAAAGATTACTTTTTGAGTTTACAGCTCGCCATTAAAATCATGGCAGAAACAGCACTTCTGTTTAAAGAAAGTTGCAAAATTTTCCACCCTAAACGTAGCTATGACCAAGGAAAAATGGCCTAGGGCAGCGATAGCATTATGAGCAATTATGTATGAGCATTATGACCTATCTTAAAGGCCTTGCTTTCCTCTGCTGTTTTTGGGTTGCAACTCAGGATTCAATTTTTGTTCTACTGTCACACTGTTTTCTTTATCTGATATCAACCGAAATTCTTCCAGATAAAGGAACTAAGAACTTACTTCTTCAATACCTGTGTAGCACTGAAGAGAGTGACTTTTGATCTAGGAATCGATACCAACGTGCATGTAACAAGAACACAAGTAGGCCAAGAAGATTATGCTAGAATGGGAGCTTTTAAAGCTAACGATGAAAAGTTTGGCAGATTTTTCTGTAAAATAATGATTTAGTTAGAGAGATACGACCTTTTTTCAAGTGCAATGACAAAGATATGGGAAAGATTTAGCCTTTAGCGTGATGAAGATCTGACATCACATCACATGCCCAGAGTACAAGCAATTGAACTGTTCCAAGAAATTTCTTTCCGAAAGATAATACTGCTGCAAGACAAAGCTTTTCCTTTGGATGCACACAGAGTATTTAGACAGATGTCAGGCTGCCCGATCCCACCCGGCAAGCTCGACTACTAGTTCAGTTTCATAGGGTTTTATACACTACAAATACACACATCAATCAGCTACAGGCCTGAATGCTCCCCACAGTCGATGGAAAGGTACCGCTAACTTCACCGAGTTCTTACGGCTGATCCTTCAACTCCATTGCAGTTGCGTGATGAATGCCGTTTATGATGCAGGACAGGACATATTTTTAGTTTACAACAGTTGTTGTTCTCACAATTGCATACTTCAGTAACATTAACAATAATAAAAAAAAAAGGATGATCTGGATAAATCACTGCAATATTTACATAGAAGAAAAAGAACAAGATGGATAAGTCACCAAACGTTCCCCTTACCTTGCTGTATAATAATTAATGTTCCATTGCAAACACGACATCCTTTCTTGGAAAAGCTTTTGCACTGTGGTTAATGAAATCAGATTGCAACTTTTCCCCCTGTAAATATGCCAAATGAGCATCCTCTGTTTTATTTCATATACACAAATCAGTCCAACCCAACCTAGCTTCTTCAACCTTTACAGAATTGTTATACTTATTAGAAAAGTCACTGCATTCAAAAGAATGTGATGGCAACATCCCCAGGCAGCACTGGTTACACGCTGTCATCCAGAAAACTGTTCTTTACAATCCTGGAACACAGGCTTACCGATAGCTTGAAATGAAAATTAAAAAGACTGCCTGAGACTAAGTCAGAATTTCACTAAAGCCAGGCGTTATCCTACTGTGAAGCCAGCACAGATGAGCTGAGCATCAGAGCTATTAACTAGGTGAGAAAACCTTAAGATTGCTTTTTCTATTTAAGTAACCTAAATCACTTAATTATTTGGAGTTATGTGATGAGAGGCCAAATTCTGTTCACTGTTGCATCAGTGAAAATCCAAAGCAGCTCTAATGATAGCAACACAGAGTTAAAACAGATTTACACTAACCTAGCTGTAAGAAGAAAAATAACTCAAAGTGTTTGCTGATTAACTGCCTTACTATTCACTCATGCATCTTTTTTGTTTCTCTTTAATCACAGAGTGATGTGGGTTGGAAAAATGTAGGTTGCATCATTCTCCACCACACACAAAGAGCTTGGAGAGCCTGAAACGTTTTTAAGACGCACACAAAAGATTGTTGTAAAGTTTACAGCAGACGGCATTTGAAGCGAGGGAAACAAATTATATCCGTTGGAAATAATATATTGATTAGTAACTAATTACACTGAAGCCAGGAGTTTTTGCCATATTGGTAAAAGCAAATGGTAGCATAAGATATAATTACAATCTTCCCTTCTTTCTGTATGAGGAATTAGGTGTATTTCTGTAAAACCGCTGAGCTGAAGATGGCTTTAAGTTTAGTGCAAAATGTATCAGAGCTATAGATTGCCACAAAACCAACAGTGCAAAGCATCCCGCGACGCTTGATTGTTTATTTTGGGAGCACTAAAGGCGTCTAATGCACAAAGAAACAGAGGAAGAAATTCTGAGCTAGCCTGCTGTCATCCCGGTATTTTCTATTTGTGGGTAATCTCAAATTTATTAATTGAGCTCTTCTACAATTCTTTGTGAACAGATTTCTTTTTGAATAGATTAAGGAACCGTACTTAGCGAGCAGCCTTACTGAAGCCTAGAAGTTACCCTTCCTTAAGGCAAAGGTATTACGCTTGATAAGTAGCCTCGATTCTGCTTCCAGTTTGCATGCGTGCTCCCTCCCCCGTGAGCCGGCGACATTTATCACGCGCTGAAACGATAAGCCTTCCTTGTCTGGAAAAAAGTCAGGATGCCTTAGCAAGGCTTTCTTTGCTTCTGCCCACACATCCTTCCCAGCTGTAAGGTTCGCGTAACCACCGCACCCTCCGAGCGGACCCGAGCGCGTCCGCCCAGACCCGGCCCCTCTCGCAGGCCGAACAACGGACCGCCCTTCCCCTCACCAGCCCCGACTGCTAACAGAACTCCTCCAAATTACTAGGTAGAAAGTAATCAGCTTGGTAATAGGTCACTTACAGAAATATGATTTTGCTTTCAGGATCTCTTGCCATTATGCTAATTCCAAACGAAGGTCCATGACATTATTAGACCACCCTTTTTATTTCTGTAATGCTGTGCAGTAGGGCATTAAAGAAAGTGTCAGTTAATACTACAGATGCGGTGAAGTTACAAAAATAAAAACGCACCTTTAATAATGCCATAATAATCAAAATGCTGGTCATGACTACAGACTTCTAAGCAGTAATGAGAGCAGCATCTAGCTGCTCACCAAAGCTTTTCAAAAATGAAGGCAAAAAAAAAAATCCTGAAATTGCTTGCTAAGTTTGTACTGAGCAGAGGAATTGAGTTTAGATATACTCTGGGCCTCTAAATAAGTAACACTCAAATTGCTGGAAGACAGGCTTCCAGGTCATATTCCTCATAGAAACAATGAAATTGTTTAATTTTAATTTCTAAGAGAAACATAGCCCATTCCCTATTAAAATGCAGTGTTTGCTTAAAATTCCACTCTGCACCATTTCAACACGGCCACAACAGCATTCTGCAAGCGCACAGGACTCGTCCAGGGCTGCTTGCAGGATCAGGGGCCGCTAGCAGCAACCGCAGTATCAGAGCTGCAGTTGTTCAGCCAATTACGTTTGTGTTATAGTTACTAATCTAAAACAAAGATATACACTGGGAAACACCTTCAACTGAGGAACAAGTCTACAAATGCCGCTAACTTTATTGAACCATGAAAAACTAGGAGATACACTGATAAAGCAATGTGTATCCTCTGTACTAAAAATGTCTATTTTCCTCATTATACATAGGTTTCTGTAATCTTGAAAAATGTGAAAATAACTTCACGAATTACAGTGTATTCTTCTGAGATTTAGCTATTCAGAAGCAATAAAATATCAATTAATATTTTCAGGGCTGAACGTATGCGCTGGCTATCTGTTCCCCTCTGCTGGCCTGAGGCGATCTGAAGGCAAGACGACTTTCCCAGATTAGGGAGAGGGATGGAGCATACTAATAAAAAGCTCAACACCGGAATAGGAAGAAAATATTATATAGATAGTTTGCCAAAAAAAAAGAGAGAGAGAGAGAAAAAAGCTTTTAAGTGTTGGTGTATAGAGCAATGCTTCTGGACTGCTTACATTGGATCACAGAACTTAATTTGTTGCACATGGTGATTCAAACAAATATATAAAGATTTAATTATCTTAAAAGGAATCAAGAAAAGGAACATTGCAGCTCAGACTGTGGCATCTCAAGAATTTCTCTTGGATACAGAAATACATTGAGAGAAAGCTACAGCAGTTGTGTCCTGATGTGAAACAAGACGAGACATGAAATTTAAAAAATTAACTAACTTCACTAAGATACATTACCTCTAAATGACAATTGTTTCACTGCAACATTTGCAAAGTTAAACGGATATAGGTAGGGGATACAGCCCTTGGCTAAGTTCAGCCTCGAGAATAAGTATTCTTAATACAATTAAGTATTAAGTATAAGTATTCGAGTATAAGTATTCTTAATACAATTCTTAAAGTTCATCTCCCCGAAGAGAGCAGCTTGCTAGCTCACCCGCTGCCTTTTCCCCGAGCCCTCTGCAGCGTGGAGGCCGAAGCCCACGCTCTCCTCCCAGGTGCAGGACTCGCCAACCACAACACTCGGCACTCGTACTGCCTTTGATGGTTTAGTGAGCTGAAGGTTTGGGAAACTGCTGCTCAGGAAACAACCCTGTGCCTATACTCAGCCCGGGTACACAACGCACAGATGATTGCCTTGACCAAGAACAGCAGTCTGATTTTAGCACGTTAGAAGTACAGGAGAAATAAATATCATACGTTACTGTCACCGCCTACCCCTCTACCAGCCAGAGCTGATCCTGTCTGCTTTTCTTACTCCAGTTTGAAAAAGGATGAACTTAAAGAGAGGAAAAAACAACCAACCAAAGACTCCCCCCCCCCCCCCCCCCCCCCAAAATGAAACACGATGCGAACCAAAACCAAAATTAAGCACAGGGAACAACCAGGCTTGACAGTGTTCTGTAATTTAAAATTGGTATACTACGTTGTATTTGAATATCAGCAGGATCATTAAACCTACATTTTAGGTGCATGACTGACCGTCTGCAACTACTGAGAAAGACCACACTGCCCACGCCGCAAGTCAGGCGTTTGCGCCAGAAAGGAACATTATGTTGTCTTTCCAGGCTAAAGAGGTGGGTGCAAAAAACCATCACGATCTCAACAGCGTACCGTCCTCTGTGGAATACTTTTCCTGAGACTGTGATGCTCTCTGACACCTGCCTTCCCTTTGAAATAGTTCCTTTGTTCTTCATCCTATTTTGACAGGGTACATGAATGCTTCAGTAGAGTCTTCTGAGAAAAAAAAAAGGTATATACAAGTATGTTTTGGCCTGATTTCCGCATCTTCTCAGGAGTGCTTTCTATAATGACACCAGCACTTCTGGACAGGGCATTAAAATTACTTCTTCCTCCCTAGAATATAGTAGTCTCCAATGAGGACTCGTCAGGAATGAATCTGCTAAACATAAATCCCAGAGGACATGCACACTATCTAGACTATAAAAAATGGACTTTGATTGGCCTCTCTTGATTACTGCTGCTATGTTTATCTATAAATTCTTATTTGCCAATAACGCCAAAAAACTATTCTAAGCACAACCACTATGTTGGCACAGATGCTTCTCCCTGATCCTTTGCAAAGTCAGTTTTTACCACCCCACAAAGTTACAGAGCAGCTGAGTAGCAGAGACCCAATTTCAGGTTTTTTTTTTTGAGAAAGTAAAAAAATTGCAATTTATTCTTTAATATGCATATTTGGAAAGCTTCAAATAAAGAAGTAAAAAAAAAAAAGGAGAAAAAGAAAATTTTTAGATTAGAAGCACTGATTTAACTTGAAAGAAAAATTATCATAGGCAAGTATTAAAAATTTTCATGGCACTACATTTCCTGAAGAATATAAGGGGTTTTATAGTGTGCGTGTGTCTTTTTTTTTTTTTTTTTAAAACGAATTTACTGTTTATAGACACGGCCTGACAGGTTTCTGACAACAAACTTTCAGCTTAATATATAGTCAATAACAATCTATTTTACCAGTGAATATTTTATTCTTCTCTTTTCATCCTTCTAGAAACAGCAGTCTTCCGATTTTGCTTATACAGTAACTTTTTGTCCTGAAAACTTTGGAAACTCTCAACTAATTAGCATTTACGTAAGTCTGTCTTGTTTTTGTATGCGATTTACAAGATATGCTCTGATCGTTCTTTAATACCCGACGTATTACTTTCTCTCCAACCATATTTAATACATTTTAATAAGACATGAAATTATATCACAAGAAATATGACTCAGCTATCAACTGTGTCATGCACTGAAATGTTGAAATTTTTGCTCCATTCCTCATTGGTTAATTATAACTTTTTTCTAATGGATGCATATTTGAGACTAACGAACAGAAAAGATGGATTTCTCATACAGTGTGACAGTAATTATCGTTAGATTTTCAAATGAAATAGTCACAAAAGCTAAAAAGATACAGATAAGATAAAAAGATCAAGATTTAAAAAAAAAAAAATAACAAAACTCCCATAGACAATCTCTCTTCTAGCATCTTGAAGATGACAGTCGTTGATTCACATTCTTATGTAGCTCGTATCTATACCCAAGCTAAAGGTCAAGTGACTCCTGCAAAAAGAACTGAAGAACGGCTTCCTGTCAGAGCCAGCAGCGATGCTGGCAACTCAGGACTTGAAGTCTCCCGAGATGAAGCGTTGGTTACCAGCACTGGTTTGGACAACTGTCCTACAAAGACTGTTAGCAGGTCTAAAATCCAGGAGGACACAGGGAAGAGTCAAGTCCTTGTATTAAATATGGCTGAACAAAACTTCCTTAAACATTTCAGGTTGTGAAAATGTACGGTTTCACATCCAATTCAAAACATTCCAGAGTTATGTTTATCCAAATTACACTTGCTCCAGATTTCCAGGGAGAATAGCCTTTTACATCCATTGCCCACGTTCTTAAAATCCAAAACAAAACCACATACCATCCCTCTCCTGTTTTACTAGTGAGAAGCGTTTCAGAATTGCATCTCTTTACCCAAATCTGAATCTGCCATCCGTACCACATCACCTCTCCACCAGAAAAAAAAGAGGAATGCAATATTCACAACAAAAAGATTTCTGGAACACAAACCTGTATCGTTTCATATAGCGATACATAAATGATCTAATATGCAGACATCTAAGCTTACATACCCAGTATGAGGTCCATGCTACCCTAAATTCGGTCACTGATGTTATAGGTCCAGATCATTTTGGAGAAAACATAATTTTTGAAGTGCCCGTTTAACAGTCTGCATTTATCAAGGTACGTCCAGCCTATTTCCCTTAGACCGCGATGGAAACAAAGCATCAGTCAGGACAACTTAAATTCAATGCGTTATATTATGGTAACGACTCCCACCGCACCTAGAGTGGTAAACATCCAGCTGCAACAACCACTTTAAGTCCGGAATTGCAGTAGGATCCCTGCGTTAGCAGGAATCAGGGAACAAGACAGATCCCGACAACTGGAGCTGAAGCTGCCGTAATCCCAGCTGGGAGGCAGCACAGCCCCAGTCCTGCTCTGCAGGAGTGGCAGCCACGCAGCCGAAACGGGCGTCAGCAGGAGCAGGCGGCTGTACCCATCCTATATCACATTAGACCGTTTCACCACGCTGCAGCATGGCACAGCTAACACACAGGTACGCCAAAGCAGTTCACCAAGTCAAAGAGATCCGCTTCATTTATACCCCAGGATCCCCAAAGCTAACAATTACCATAGACTATCGACAGCTGGAAAACACCGATACTGCCCTTTTAATATGATAGCATACGTGTTGTTCCCTGCGTTGCAAGCTGTAAGCACTGCATTCTGAAGTTATACCTAGCGGCTCAAATACATATGTATGAAGGAAAGTTAAGAAAAGAATACATCATCAGTTTCTGAGTGTTTTTATACCAATTATTTATCCTATTAACCTCTAGTAATTTATAACAAGCTGTCATATCATTAACATAATAAGTCAATAATTGCTGTCTGAATATTTTCAACCCTATGCTCACGATGTTCTCAGACTTCAGCGAGAGAGATGATTAATGAAGTTCTTGCATAGACAGCAATACTTGTATACACTTTATCTCTCAGCACATAAAAGTGTGGTTGATCACTGCGCACATTAGACTTCCTTTATTTTGGGACTACCCAAGGCGGCATCCACTGCAAACAGAACCAAGGCGTCAGTATGTGGTAAGCTATTTCATTTCATAGCATAATGGAAAAGGTTAATATGAATCAAATGCTTGCCAAGCTCTTTTAAAATTAGCATTTTCTTCATATATCTGTTTTCTGTCAAAACAAACCTTCATTCAAAAGCAAAACTAGCCCTCTTCACTGTAGAAATAACCTTCACGATGCAAATCGATTCACTCTTCCAACCTTGCAAGCAAGCGCTTCCAGGAGCAACAAAAACAGCAAGGGTCTTATTGCCAGCTTTCGTGTCCCGCCAGCGAGCTGGGAGCTCCGTCTCCCAAAGCTCCCCATCGCAGGAACGGCTGCGCTAGGCCAGCGTGGGGCTTTTGAGAGCCCAGAGGCACCTTCTAGCTCAAAACACTTCATGCTTACCTTTAAATGGAGAGGAAAGTTAGAGAAGGGTCAAGACTCCCTGTCATTTTAATATTCCATTAAGAAAGGGATTCAGAGAATTCAGAAAAATAAAAAATGCTAAATAAATACTCTACTTTCCTCACTACTGTACTTTCTAGTGCTGGTCTTTTAGTAGCTGGATTTATAATAGAGAATCAACTGAGACAGTTTAACTGAGAGACAGACCTCTTTTTCATAAAGATGCCATTACTTTTTTATTGGGGGGAGGGGATTTTATATGCTTATGAAATAGCATTTGCCAGATTCACGGCTCCAAAGAAATAATGTACTATTTTTAAATTAAAATGATTATCTATCATGTTAAATTAATAACCTTGCCATGAACTGACTGATGGCAGTGCTCTAAGCAAAGAAACCTTCCAGAACAAGTACTTAATAGATGAATTTACATATTAGAGTAAATTCAGCATACATCATTTCTCTTTGTTCCAAAGGACTTAGGTGAAGAAAAAGAACCAAATCCATCTATGTTATGAAATACATTGTCAAAGCGGAGAACAAGAAAGGCATATAAATACATGCTTATATTCTACATGAAATAACTGACCAGGTTTTTATGCAACAGCAAGGATCAGCTTGAAAAAAAAAAAAATTATAGTTCAATAGTTTCTTCTTAGAGTCAAATTGTTAGGATCCTTCTTTACTGAGACGTGTGACATCGAAAAATATTTTGTATATGCAACAGGTACATTAAAGGCTCTTCTGTCCTAACACACTGAGAATACCCAGAGTAAACTGTTTTTTTTTAATAGTCTAAAGAGAACTTTTACTACACAGGTGCTGGTTAAATGCATTTTCTCCTTAGATCTTTGAAGGAAAAGAACATCATCTACACCTACGTTTTGTACCTGGTTTGACTGTTCTTTCTTCAGAGACTTTCTACTAAGTTTTCACTCAAACTTGTAAGAACTGTAATCTCAGCCGATATAACAACAACAAATACTCAGAATTATTGATCTGAAATGCCCGATTAAAAGACCAAATGATATTAAGATCGAGATCATCACACAGAGGATCCTTTCCTAAATCCTGAGGCATAGTAACTTGTATTTCAGAATTTTTTTCACAGAATTCAAAAGTACATCACATTTACATTCTAAAAGTTATTATCAGACCATTCAAAATATCTCTGGCATTTCTGCAGACACACATTAATGAAATACTCCAGGGACCCTGCATTATGTTATACCGATCTCCACAAAGAAAATCTTACACTCATACATAAACATTTTTCCGTGCAGAAGAGAGATGATAAAGCAGTGCTTATTAAACTTTGCTTAGTGCTTTAGTCATTTGCTTCCAAAATCACCTTCTGAACATTTGTATTTATACCAGTAAAATTTTATACCCCACAGTGAATAAAAACTGTATGTTACTGTTTATCCAAAGGCAATTCTCACAACTTTGGATTACTCTTTGGGGGGGCTCTAGGGTAGCCCTAACAGAAGTCTACCCGCGGGTGATAACGATTCCACCACGCACCGGAGGACGGGACAGGAGGGTGGCACTGATTCACTGCGAGGTTTACATTCAGCCTCCGGCCTTCCTCAAAACCAAGACTTAGCTGTGCCCCCGGACCACAGGCAGCCTGTATTTACAGGTCAAAAACCATTGAAGCTTATTTGTTTTGCTAAGCAGTGTGGAAAGCCTTCCCTCATACTGAGGCAGGAGCCGCGACGCAAGCGGACGTGAAACCAGAGAGGCGCCAACCAGCCCGACTCTGTTCTGATGCAGGGGGAAGATTTCAAGTAACCCCCATTTCCAGACACAAGTAACAGCTTAATTCGATGCTTGAGGCAAACGCTTTGGCAGTCGAGAAGGAGTAGTCATGGCTGGCCACTTACACCTAAACGGGGTAGGGAAACACACCCAGGGCGGGCAGTCCGCCGTGACGCACCCACGCGTGCCCTGCTCACTCTCAGGTGGGATCCCCCGAGCCGAGACACGGGCCCTCCCCAGTTCCTTGTCGCAGCCCTGCGAGGCCTCCCGCACAACCTGCCAGCGGGGCCGGCCACGTGCGGGTCTAAACGAAGGGCTGGCAACCTCCAGGACAACCCCCCACCAGCCAAGGCTGCGACCCGCTTGTCCACAGCGGATCGCGTAGGGAAATCTGCCTACGGCCCACTTCCGGTCATGTTTTCTGCTCACCTCTGGACCAGGCAGAATACATAACGTGTTTGCTGGAGAACAGGGAATCACCCAGGCATCTGACTAAAGAGTTCGCAGAAAACATTTATGTATGTCCATGCGTGTGTGTGTGTCTATATGTCTCTGCTTTCTCTCGCTTAACCTTAGGCAAATAAAAAGAAAATCTTACGATCTTTCAGGTGGTGACTCTGGGTTTGTTTAAAAGGAAGCAAGCGTATTTTCCTTGATAAAAGGAAGATATTTTAACAGCGCTCTGTCTTGATTAGCTAGACCATTTTAATTCCCATAGCAACAGACTTCACATGTATATGATAAATCTCTATTTTCACATAGGAGAGAGAAGTACTTTTATCAGCATTACCTGCATGGGGAGACTGCATGTTGACTTTCATTTCAAAGCTTGTGCGAAGAAGTTAGAGACAATTTTTAAAAAGAAAGCATGTATTCATGATTAAATGTTATTATAAAACGGACTCTAACACACATTTTCATTGTCTATGAAAAGAATAGCACACGACAAAACCAGTAAGTATGAAAGAAATACTCTTTATCTCAAACCATACCCCTTCCTGTCAGCACTATTATGCTCCAACCAGTCTGTTTCATAAAGCATAGCCAGGAGTGAAAGAGCTAATGTGAAGGGGAGCGTGCGTGTGTTAGTTCCAATTAAGTTCTAACATGAAAGAAGCAATTTAAGTAATGATGCTTCAACATTATAAATTCAGTCTCTCTAAACTTTAAAACATACAAAAAAAATTCCAGATTTCAAAGTCATTGAAAGACATCGATTGAGCAATACACACACACACACACACACACCAGAAATGATTTAATGCAGTCATCCCGTAAATCAAAGCAACAGAAGAGCCTTTTATTCACCAGAGCACCTATTTAACCCCTCTCCGCTCCCTACCTTCCAGCCTTCTTCTAAGCCCTACAAGATAAATGGCTTTCTGCAGCAAGACTGAAAGTTATTGAATTCAGAGTACTTTGGATGTAAGGGCATTATTGTCCGTGGTTCTGAGGCTCTCCCAAGGAACGTGCTGCTACTGACTTCTCCCTCGTGCAGCAGGGGGTATCAAACCCGAGCCACCCACCGACAGTGACCTGCACGGTATGAAAGGAGGGTGTAGCACTGTTTCTCAAGAACACAGATAATCACTGCATTAAATGCTCATTTGAATGCTGAGGTTATTGTTCATTTCAGGATACTATAAATTTGGTTCACTCCCTCTGCCCCCCCCCCCCCCCCCCCACTTTTTGTTACTGTTTTAAATGCCTATGTTTAGAAATTCTAAGGAAATGAAGGGAACGCCTGAATAAGCTGCCACATGCTCAAGATTACTACATCCACCTACACATTGCACCTTACATTGGAAATGCAGCATCGTAGCATGTTTGGTTTGCGTTTTTAGGTTTAAAAAGCAAAATAGCACCAACCTTTGTACCTTCCAACTATTAGAGACTGACACGGAACATCCCTCAAACTTTAGCTGTCAATTACTCTCCCCAAAACATCCAGCACAGTAATACTTTTGAACCCACTCCAGAAAACACTATGTTTGTGCAGATGATGTTTTTATATAATAACCACAATAACTGCACTTACACAAGAAAGAATTACTTTGCTACGTAGAGCTAAAATAATCATGTCAGAAGTTTGATGCAGAGGAGTACCTATTTCTAGCTTTTACACAAGGCATAGCAATAATGAAACCCTACATTTCCTGTGCAAGTGAGAGTTTCCTTTAACAGAACCCAACTCTAGTCTTTAATAGGAAATTGTAATAGCTGTTAACCTCTAGGTCATCTTACATACATATAATCCATAAACTGCTTTGTAAAATAATAAGATCACTCTTGAGCGGGATGTGTATTCAACACATGCAATACTATGATATAAAATAGCTGCTAGCTACACAGCCTCTCCTCATTCCACCCCACCGTTACCTACTTAATAATGGCGCAACATATCACTTCACTATATCAACATATCATGTCACTTCAGGACAACAAAGCCCCAAACCCTAAGAGATCATCTGGGAGAGGCATTGCCTTCCAGGTCTTCAGGGGTAAAATCTACTGAGTGAATGAGACTTTGTTTTTTTTTTTTTAACTGCTTTTCTTTTTTAGCTATCATACGTAAGAGGCTTGTGAAAGGTGGCAGCATGTGAAGAGAGGCTGCCATCTTTGGTTTACGGAAACAGAGTAAACCTCAGGCTTAAACAGTCCTGGAATAACAACATCCTTTATATTCTTTCAGTGTGCCCTTAACAGCAAACACAATCACCTGAGTGATATCTAAAAATCAAACTGAAATACGGAGTGTATGCTGCGTCATCTTACAGTTGAGAGGCTTATACTGCTCTTTGAAAATATGAGTAACCGAGTTGAACTCAAGTGAGCAAAAACGCTCGTTCAGTAAGTACAACTTTCTTCCAAGTAATATTTGCTCAAGTAGAGTATTTACACCAGGTACTAAAATTGCCGCTTCCAGGCCCGTGAGGACTGATGAGACTGCAATGCAGTGGTAGCAAAGGTACCTGACCTCAGCACGGACATGGCCAACTCAGGGCTTGGCTTTCTTTAATAAACACCCCCTTCTCTTTAGGGAAAAACAAACTAGGCACTTTAGAAAGCCTGTAATAAATGAAGCTGAACAGCAGGAACTTTGTTTCAGTGAAGTTAGCAACGGAGCCACGCTTGGCTTTGGTGGCGACAGAAGTGCACCCAGCCGCTACGCGTCACCTGCACAGAGGCTGCCGTGAGAGTGGGCGGCAGAGCCAGCCCATCCCAGGACCCAGGACCATCTCCTTGAGAGCAGCTACAGCTTTTGAAGGCCTCCCTCCCTCAGTGGCTCGGGGCTCCCGCTGCCCCTCAACAAAACTAAAAACTTCAGAAGAGGCTGACTACCACGTGAGTGGCAGCGATACGAAGTGGTGTGTCATGCCGCTTACCCAGAAGAGACCTTGTTACTGCAGTTTAGTAAAAAATTATAGCAGCAGTCAAAAGACAGATTTATTCTACTAGGAACAAATCTTATCACCAGGAAACTAAAAGGCTAACTGTATTCAGAAGCAGACAGAAGACGATGCAGATGTCTGCCACCCAGGGCGCCTGGTCTCCCCAGCCATCAGGGCCAAGCATCCTACCCCCAGCACTGGGCACGAAAGGCAGACGACACAAATTCTTCAGCCTGTGTCTCTTTTGTAGTCCCATTAGCAAGACTTTTGTTCCCCTCAAAGATGGAGTTACTGCTTCTAGAATAAAACTAAATAATGTATCCGTTGCACATATATATACACAGAGAGAGAGAGAGAGAGATGCTTGCAGCATTATAAATAAATACAGAGGAACTGACAAAGAGTTGCTAAATGAACCATATTCCACACTTCGAAATCCCACATTAAAGGCTTAACAAAAAGTAAACCAAACACCCATCTCAAAGTACTGTTTAGCACCACAGTCTCCTCCTGATACGCATATAACTGGCAACCAGTCCCCTGGTAACTTAAAAGCTATGCCACCCTCAAGGCATCCTACAGTAATGTGATTGTACAGTACCAGTTCTCAGAAATGCCATTTTTAAAACGTTTTCAAGTGAACATTTGCTCCCACTTTAAAGATTACACATCATGGAAGTGTCCTCACTCAATGATTTCCCATGTACTGAGTGAATTTGCATTGCTTGAGGTGATTTCCACTTTGAAGAACTTTTAAATCACAGAGGAGTTGTCCCTTACAAAGATTTTTTTTTTTTTTAAACATCTTTGGGTAACTGCTCTCCCTTTGAGAGTTTGCCAGTTATTGTGTAACTCCCCTTTTGAAGATTTGCATATTAATGAAGAAGCGCCTTTGAAGATTTTCACATTGTTGAGATGGGAGCAATCCTTTGAAAAATGCCCACCTCATGGAAGATCTACCTTCCAAATCACTTGTATCAACGGGGTACTCCTCTGCTGAAGAACAGTCTTATTGCTCTCTTAATTTACTGAGATAGTCTATCCTTTATTAATGCATATAAATCTCCTGCTTTGTAAAACTCTTGGAAAATACATTACACAAACTTAGTTGTTTTTTTCTCCAGAAGTTCTAGCCAGCATCATCATGAAACTGAGAAAGCTGATAAAACATCATGAACATTTACATGCAAATACAAGTAACCTGTCTCATTCATATAACATTGAAAGCATCCGTTGAGAAGAAATCTCTCATCTGAGAAAGGCACAAGGCCAACTAACTTTTGGTGTTACAGGAGCACGTGTGCACTGATCCTTCAGAAGACGAGCATTAAACTGCTGCACATCACTTCAGTTTTGTCTTGCAACAACCACATGGTTTCATTTAGTGACTGGCGTTTTACTTAGTGATATCAGCTAGTTCTAAAATATCAGGTTATATCACAGCAAATCCTACAAAATAATTTGGCAAGCTGATTTAAATACCCAAAGTACACCTGAAGCACTTAGGCCTCTATTGCCTTATATAAAAGAGGGTACTGCAAGTCCTTACCATCCTGCCAGTAAATGAAAGAGCAAAACACTGAGGCTAGAAAATGCTATGAAAGAAGGAGAAACCCTCCAGAAGTATGTCCTCCAGGCCGATTAAAAAACTTAAAAGATCCTCACTTGTGTACACAGAAAGGTCCCTGTCCCTTTTCCCCTTCTCCATGTTCTCAAAATTAATCATACAACAGGCTAAACTAATGATTAAACAACAACAACCACCTGCAAGCTTTCGTCACTGCCAAATCCCTTATTCCACAACTGAAGAGACAACAAACTCTTTGTGTACCTCTCCAAGATAATATTAGTCTTAAAATTATACTCAGACCACAAAAACTATTTGCTACTAGGCTTCTGAACCTTCCTGAATTTACATTTTAATGCCGGAAAAACAGTAATATTTCAATTTGCATTCATAGGATCACAGGATAATTCAGGGCGGAAGGGACCTCACCAGGTAATCTCGTCTAATCCTCACATGACCCTTTCTGTGATTTTTCCAGTTCAACTCCTGACTTGTTTTACCTGCAAGTAAGTGGCACATTTAATTATGACAGAAATTTATCATCAACATTCTGGAATTCTGAAGTCTCCATTTAAAAAGAAGAGAATGAAATTCCTAAGAAATTACACACAAATTCCTTCTCTGCATAACGTATATGTCAATGTATTACACAGACTGAAGTCAGGAATGTTTGAAATAACATAGGTGGAAGAGGGACAGGAGAGTCAGATGGCATCTTCGCATATCTTGACATCAGAAAAGGGCAATTGATTTCAGAAAGTCGTATTTCAAAGCCTTCTAAAAAATCTGGATGTTTTCATCAACAGAAACGAGGTATTTGCAGTCATTAGATGATGTTCAGTAACGAGACCCTACAAGCAGTCGATTTGTGCCTCTGCACATCCTAAAGGACCAAGCAGCACTGCAACGTAATAGAAGGAAAACTCATCTCATGAGATTTCCTATTGAGCTAACGCCAGGAATTCTTGCTACAAAAACTAATTGTTATTTTCTTATTACATACGCCTGGGCAAAAGAAGTAATAAGAGACAAAATTGTGAACACTAATTTGGAATGGACAAGTCTAAAACTCTGAGATTTACCCAATCACTACTTAAAATTCTGCCACTAGCTTTGGGGGGGGGGGGGGGGGGGGAGGAGGAAGGTTACAAGAGTTATATAAACCAGAACAACAACAACAAATTACACTGGAGGGATGGGGGGGCCAGTGCAGAGCAGGGAGGGGGGGAAAACAAATTAAGTAAAGATTCCTCTTTATAAATGCAAGGATTATGATGTCAGCTGCGACAAATACCCTGGGCAAGTTTTTCCACAGTGATTTTCCCATAAATCATCAGGTGTGAGTAAATTAATTGCTACGAAAAATAACATTATTTTCATGTAAGTGGCTATGAGATCACTTTGGTACTGTAAACACAAGCTTTGCAGTCAAGAGTAATTTCCTGAAGGCCTCTGAAGGCTTCCTATTGCAATACAAAGGAAGTCATTCTTACAAGAGCACGGGAGGGCAACCAAAGTAAAAGAAATGAGCATTAATGATCTCCATTCATTAGCAGGAAGCTGTTAAAAGTTTGTGGTGATTAATCACATTAAGTAACTATTGATCAGCCACAATTAAAAAATATTTAGTGTCCTGCTACAGAAAGCTGCAAGTAGGTACTTAATCTGTTCTCAAATAATCCATTTCACTTGTTTTTATGCAGTATATTTGAACATTAGGCCTAAAATAATGACTTCTCAGTATTATTGCCCCATATGCATATAAATTTATTTAACTACCATTATCTGAAGATTTTCTTCTTCCTCAGTCACAATCTCAAAATTCTCTCTTCGAACATAAAGCCACACCAGTGTGAAGCTTTAGTCTTTTTCCCCCCAGCACCCTGGATTACCAACTCCCACCACTTCTCATCCAGATATTTTTAAATATCTCAAAATAGAATACTGTTCTACCATCACTCTCAACTCATTTCCCACCAAAGCAGTGACCTCCATGCCATTTCTGACATTAAAAAAAAACAAAAAAAACCAAACAAACCAAAAAAAAATCCTTGAGTTTGTAATAAAGGAAGAGGCAAGGTAAAACACTAACTTCTGGAAATGCTTCACACAACTCTGCCTTTTCTTATTCTGATCCCATCAATCATTTAGACAGCAGGAGGTTTTTTGTTTTTGTTTTTTTTAAACAAGAACTTTCGAACCTCTTGATCACAAAAACCCAACTTATTTTAAAAGGTTCTGGGCAGCTCTGGCCCCAGCAGCTGCTCCCGATGGCCACAGGAGCATGCCCCATCCGCCCTGCTTTCCGGCGGGACCTCAGGGCAGCGGCTGCGCCCCGCTGCCCCGGCCCTCGCCCAAGCAGCGGCTGCTGCAGCTCTGGGAGCCCTGTAACAAGCTCAGGTAAAAACGCTGTTCAGGACGTTTTTGTCTCTCACGTCAAACCAAATCGACCCTTCCAGAAACAGCTCACTCCTCCACAAACTTTAGTTGCGTGGTGTATAACGCACTGACCTCTGAGGACAGTGAGCACATCTCGCTTCCCTAGAGAAAAAGCACCGCAGTCATTTCCAACATTAAAAGCTAGCTCCTTCAAAATTTCCCAGTTCGTGCTTTAAACGTTAGGTTAAGCAGCAACAGCTCTAGAAGCGAATGCAGATCATAATGAGACCTTACACATCGTGACTGCTATTAGCCACCCCCATCTTCAAGGCAGAGCGCGTCACTCCTCAGGTGCCGCAAGCCAGCGGTACCTGAACCGGTGCTTCACTCGCTCCAGCAGGCGCTTGCGCTGATATATCGGTTTTCTAAATGTAACAGTCTTCCAGTCCTGAGACAGGCACTGCATTTCTAACACATGGGGTCATGGTTTACAGCACCCAGTGACTGATACTGCCCCTTGGACGTGACCTGAGCATATAAGAAGTTGTTTCAAAATTAACAACAAACAGGTAAATACTGGGCCAGATTTCAACTTCCCAAAGAAACGTCCTTAAAATATTCACTGCGTCTGCATTGACAAGAGTCCCTGCTGGAGATGGGTTGTACAGGCTACTCCGACTGACAGGAGGGTCCTCCGCAAGAAGAGAAAGCAGAAAGGCTTTTGTCATGCTGTCACTTGTCAGCAGTGCAGCGACCCCCCTCACTTACCAGTCAGATCCCACTGGGTCATTTATACTGTAGATTTTTATCTTCTTTTTAAACAATATCACTTCATGATGCCCTTGATGCCTTCAAACATCTCAGTATGCTCTTGTGTGACAAGAGAAGTTACGAACACGCTGGCTATATGTTTTGGCTGAAGTACTGCGGAAAAAACATTGCAAATGAATGAAATCCTGGGAACATTTCATGATTTGTTATCCTAGATAGGTCTGGAAATTTGTCGTAACTTTCCCCCAACATTCAGCATTGTTCTGACAGAACTACAACTTTGTGTGCACTTCTGTTAGTTTTGAGTGAAACATTTTCCAGGAATGTTTCTCAGGGTCCCAGGGAAATTCATATACGGATAAAGGACAGAGACTCAGGACAGGGGAATTGCTCCACTGCTCAGAACACGTTTCTGGGAAGCAGAAAAACTGAGGTTTCTCTGTTTGTTCTGACCATCTGGAAAAAACTACTGCACTGGGAATATACAGCATCCTGTATTATAATTGTGGATGCTTGACTCCTAAATGCTGACAAGTATCTCTGTTCCACATGACAACATTTTTCATGAAATTGTAATATTCTTGGCTGTCCTACTGGACTAAAGAAACTCAAACAAACTATAGGGGAGGTTTCAATTCCAGTAGATGTTCATCTGAGCGAGGCTGAGGTTAAACAGGAGCACTGCAAGACCTGTCCCTTAAGCTTCCTCCAAAAGATCTCTTTGGTGTATACATCTCATTTGTTTTCACCCTGCTCCCCTGTCCTTACCCTTAACAAAAAAACAAAACAAAAGCAAAACCAGAAAAACCACGCACACACACCACACACACGCACACACAACGCAAGTAACGAATTATTTATCTACCTACTTCCTCTCCACACAATTACATGAGCAGGATAAAGGAAACTTCCAGGTCTGCTTGCATATTCTCCTTCTACAGAGCTTATCTGTCAGTAAGAAATTAAAAGATTTGAACTTAGACAGTGTTGTGCTGCAATTTTATGAATTATGGCACTTCAATTTGAGTTTGTTTAGATGATGGAGAACAGCATCTAACCTTTCAGGTCTCTTATTCTGAGACAAAATCATTCTGAAAATATAGCCAAGGCAATGACATTGCCTCTTTCACTGGAAAGAAGGTTATTTATGTTACTGGGGACTGAGGCACAGCTTAACAAACTATTACAGAAGAGTATCTTTGCTTTTAAATTAAATGTCAAGCATAGTTATACAGCGGTGAAGTACCCTCAGCTGTCCAACGAAAGCGTAGCATACTGCATGCAAAATGCAAGGGCCTGTGATAGAATAAACCCAACCAACCTTAACTGCAGAATGAACGACCCCCCACGCGGAGACAGAACGGTACTGCTACCCTAACTTACCCTGCTGTCCTGCGGTCACCTGGTTTGTCTGGTCCCTAAAAATCTGCACGAGCACAAAAAGGAGAAAGTAGGAGTTCACAAAAGCATGCACAAGAAAAAAAAAACGTACAAACATAAGCAAGAACCTTCCAACTGCATTTGTGTTACAGAACAGTTACTTACAAAATAAAAAAAGTTAACTGGCGTAAGAGTCACCTCATTTATCTAAGCAGTTTCAGAAACGTCACATGTTTTCTAGGATACAAGGAGCATTCAGCAACAGAGCACACTTCTCTACGAGTATAAGCACCATCCTTAGAAGATAAAACAAGATTTGCTGCCTCTGCAAAGTCACAGCTGGGCTGGGACCGCTGCCATGAGGGTGTGCAGCCGCCCAGCGCCTGCTTCGCCCACCAGCCTGCCACTGGGCATGCACAGGTAGCCCCACAGCAGGTACTTCACCTGAGATACTTGAAACAAGCAGTGGCCAAGCATGTCTGGCCAAATACCACAGAAGCCGCAGTCCTTATTTTACCACAGAAAACGCAGTGCTCCAGAAGCCACCGCTGCAGAGCGGGAACGGGCCCGCTCTGGCTCTGCGATGGCAGCCAGGGCTTCTGCCTTTTCCTAATTCCCTCCATATACAGGCTTCAATAATTCACCAAGAGTTTCAAATAATAGTCCATAGTACGTTCCCATGTTGGTCTAGCTCTACGACAATTTATAACATCTGAAAATGGCAGCTGAAATGTTTTACACAGAGGTAGTCTTAATGGGAAGTGACACAAAAAGAAAGGTAAGAATCTAGTGTCATTCTCCAATCTTCTTTCAGCGGGTGAAATGGAGGATTTAATCAGCCTACCAAATAAAAATGAAAGTTTCATGTGGTCGTGACTGATCTACGCAAATTTTATAGTCTCAAGAGTCAACAGAGCAGTTTAAGTTTTGAAGCATATGGCTTTTACAGCTTCAGTTAATTTGGGCCTTTTTACTATGAAAACATTTAAAACGTCTGTCATTTTTAACTTATGAAGTTATTATTGAGTTCAGCTAACAACAGAATATTGCATATTACTGAAATAATTAGTAACCAATTTTCTCAAAAGGCTGAATTTCTTAGGAATGTGACAATGGGTCCTTTAATCTTCATAAACTCTTTCAGGATCCTATACTGACAATCTCATTTCCAAAAGTCAGAGATGACAACTTACTGCAATCGCACCTTTGACAAATTACTGCCAATGCCATGAGAACGTGCATCCAGATGCTGATCTGTTGCTTATTCAACCGCTACTCTTTTCTAATTGGAGTCAAGTACTTGCGAATATTTTTATACCCAAGCCTGAGGCAGCTTTCCATTTTCTCAAGGAAAACTAACAACAAAGCTAGTAACTCTCAGGACTCTCCACTTACAACAAACGGAAATGCACGAGTGTACAGTACTAAGCATGTCTTCATTCGACAGTGTCTCCTGTTCACATCTTAAGGGATTATTCTTATTTCTATGATTGCATTGCCATTTACTTTATTATAATCACTCCTGATTTACTGTGGTACTTACATTCGTACAGAATCTGGAGTCTTACTGATATTTTGGCAGAACATTTGTCTTACCGCTTCACGTATCATTGTTTACATTTGCAGCCATGAATTATAAATTATATGCCATATAATTTTACCATATAATACCCTACTTTAATTATATAAACTGCATATATCACATTTTTTAAAAGTGTATTTCTGGCCCTTACGAAATATTACAAAATTGTTACCACAACATTCTTGAGTTTTTATGAAGTGCTCTGAAGAAGAATTTTTCCTACAAATCTCCACTGAAAACACAAAAACCAAAGGGATTCCCATTGCCTTGCATTAGGATTTGGATGCATTATGTTGCAGCCTCCTGTACAGCATGGAGATATCTCAGATTATCTTTGCAGACATCTGTACAAATATGGCACCCAATGTAAACAGAGTGGAAGAAAGTTATTTTGCCCAAGACTGAAAAGAGAGCTAAAGCCAATAGCAGGCTGACTTGTTACACAACAGAAGGTTTCTCTTCCTGCTGAATAGATCCCAAGGACTCTCTGGGAAGCTTTTAATTGACTAACTACTTCTGAAAAAATGAGTAGGACAATATAATTGACAATACAGAAATATACAGAGGGGTTAAATATAGATATTTTTGTACATGCCTTCAGCAACTAAAAGCATTATTCTTAAAACTCCAGTCAGAGTATTAAAGTCAAGCAAATACAGATGAAAGCCAACCTATCTTCATTCTGAAATAGTGCTGTGCAGCCTTTTGAAGTTCTTGTAACTACATGCCGTATCCTTCCTCCCGATGAGGGGTAATCGTGTCTGTAGGAGCGTGGTCTATCAGGCAACAAGCACGAGGGAAGAGGAAAGGGGAACGTGAGACACCACAAAGATTTCAGAATCAAAACGCGTTACAATTTTTATTAAGGCAATCAGGATAAGTTAATGGGGGGGGGGAAAAAAAAATCAGCCATCCTCCATTAACATCCTTCATGTAGACTGTTTGAGGTTAGCTGTTTCATTCAAGGGATGGCCCTATCCATTTAAAAGGAAACTGAACTCCACTGTTTAGCAGTAGGGGAGTCACGCCATTGGATTCGCTTTCTTTCAGATGAAGAATAAAGTTGTCTGATATTCAAAGATGCTTAAGGAAAAAAAAAGTTATTATACAATGGTTGGTTTCATTCTACCCATGTTAATATTCTTCAATTCCTAAATTCTTCTGCAGTGTTGCTCTTCAGCTAATCCACTACCAAACACACCAAGAAGCTGCAGAAAATAGCTCCACTTGCTCAGTTCCTTCACCCACAACTGGGTTAAGAGATGTATCAAACTGCTCTGAAAAATTGAATTGCTCAGACTACTACCTAAATCCAAATATTTTTTGTTATATCTGTTCTTTTTAAAAAGTCAATATAATGATTTTCCTAGAAGTGAATAAAGCCCAGACAGTCAGAAGACAAAAGCTTTACCCTTTTTAAAGTTAAAACCACTCCACTACTCTCTCTAATAACTTCTGGCTATAGCAGTGACTTCTAGATAGCGATATACTTAATTCTACTTTATCCAACAGGTTTGGCAGTTAGCATAATTTTACAGGGAAACGCAAGGCACTTCTTAAAAACATACTGTAGTAAACACGATCAGTAACTTCTCTTTCCTTACAAAACCCTATGACGGCACACTGCAGTCAGATGCTATTTATATGTGAAGCAATGACTGAAAACATGATGACTCCGGATATGTTAACGGTCCTATCATTAAAGCACGTACTCACTGCAAAGTCCCAATGGATGCTCCGCATCTGATGATTTAATCTACTAAGAAAAATAAGCTAAAAGAAGACTTCCCTGAAAATAAGGAATTTTAGAGAATAGCAGATAAAGCAGCAGTTGTTCAAGTCTAAAACAATAGCTTAAATGTAGAGCAAGCAAGGAAAGTTCTTTATTTCTTCCTACAAATTGACAGTGAATTAAGCTTTTATTAAAGCTATTCTGAACTCTGAAAAGATTAAAGTTAACATTTTACAGCATTCTAACTTAAATCGTGTATTTGAGATTATAGTGCACAGATCGGTCCGAGACTGTATGAAAGTTGTTCTATCATATAAGAGTATTCACAAAAGTTTTTGTTTTCTGTTTTAAGGAATCATAAAACTACATACCATGTGTAAACAACAACAAAAAATCCACCACGTTTATTCTGCCCCAAATATGTCTTTTCCAGACAGCACAAAAAGAAAGTCTCTTTCCTTAAGAAAACTTGGAAGCATATGCTTCGATTTGCTAAGGTCATGCTCAAGTGATGCCTGTCGAAGTTGCCTGTAGTAGACACAACATGAAGGCATGGAAGAGAGGTTCCTACAAAACAGAGAAAAGATTTGACAGTGAAACTGAGCACGGATCTAATTAGTCCTTCGACATTTTTAAATGTATTTTAAGATTAACACCTTGCTAGGTAGGAACTTGTTTTTAGAAGCCTTTTTTCTAAACATACTTTTCTAGAGGAACTTGGTAACAATTTATAACTATGCTAAGAAGAAAAAGAAAGGTATACTTTTAAAGCCAGCTTGACTATAGGCAGATGCTTATATTCAAAAATTGCTGCTACTGCTCATGTAATTTTAAAATTATTTTAGAATAACGATGGGCCAATAAAGACATCTTTACCATACATTTCCTGCCTGGAAACATAAGCCACTTGGGAACCACAGTATGTTCTGGAAGCTAACAATTAGTAACTAGCAGATTATACAACGTCTGTAACCGAGTCTTAAAATTAAATAAATAAAATAAAAAGTTCTTAATGAGATAATTTACTTTTTCCTCCTTCAAATTTACAGCCTGCTGGTTCACTGAAGAGGCAGCCTTTGATAATAAGGGCCATGTTCCTCCTACCACTGCTGTCCTGCTCCCCAGAATGCCAGTCTGGACAGCAGTTCTGCTGTGAACACTAAGCTACTGTAAGAACTGACCCCTGAAAATAGGTGTATACTACTTTCAGCAAGCAGTTGGCATTTCATCATTTGAGGATGACATATCATTACAGCGTTATATTTAAAGGTTAAAACTCTAGCACGCTGCTGAAAATTTCAAGTGGCATACTGAAAGCCACTATCATTATTTGTAATGGCTTTCCTAGCTGCAAAACGCCGTGGATGGCATAAACTAAATGATTGCTGGGAGAAAATCTTCTCTAATAATAACAAAGTAAACAACAAACTACAGGTGGTTAGCCAAAAAACTAATTAAAGTGTAACCAGATACAGCTCTGGAAGGCATATACCCCTTTACTGCCAGTCACAAGTAATTCTGCTGAGTATTCATAAGAGCAAGTTGGAAATTTGTCAACTTTGAACAACGCCCACAGAAAAAATACTCTGTAACATGTGACATCCTTTATAATCTACCGCTATGCTTCCAACTGCATACCCTATCTTTCTTACGGGATACAAACTTAACTGTCTTGAGCTCCCAACTCGGATCATTTGCTAACTTATTCCTTTGTAGTGAAAGCTCCTGTGCAAGGAATGCAGGTGAAGCATATGCTACTTCTGACATACAGAGGATGAATTTTGTTGGAGGAATACGCTACGATAAAACCATGCAGGAACATTCAACTTAGGGGACACAACGGCAAAACACAGACCTTGCCAAGAGAAGGCACGCCAGAGCTTAACTTCTGGGCTGAATTAAAAAACAAACTCTGTCCTTTCCATACAACTAAATAAAATAAATTTTATTTCTAAAATAAAAAATTCCGATATATAAAGGCAATAGTAACCATACTAACAAGAATTCCCAATCGTACTTGTGCTGCTATGACCGAAGACAATGAGCTCAAAACAAACAGGACAGATTTGCCACAGAAGTGGACAATTTGAACAGCAAAGAATAATTCAAAAGTGAATCCTGAACACATGTAGAGTAAATTGCATTCAAATACGTGACAAGAAAACATGCCTTCAAAGGAATAAGAATAAACTTCAAGGTCACTGTATGCCATGAAATTCTCAGTCATCTAACGCCACCAACATTATTGCTGATCTGGTAAAAAAAAAAAAATTCAGTGTGGTTGATGACTGTAAACTACATATCTGTTATGGAACCTGTAGGCACCATTTTAACGTTAAATTTAATAAACATTTTGAAAATTTAAAACACGCTGAATGCATACGAAGCACAGCAGTATCACCGTGAAATCATTTTCTTAAGGTGATACTAACACTTTTGTAAATATTCTATATAAAAAAATTGCACCCAAAAATAAGAAAAAAGTCTGATAAAAAAGGCAATATAGTTGTATAAAATTTATTATTCTTTGACTGTGAACAAACAGACTAGATGACATTAGACACGCGCAGAAGAAAGTCTGCACAGGAGGATGCACATTGTGGAAAACTGGAAATAACCCACTGTGGCTTAGGTAAAAACATGGGAAGAGAATACAAGGGCAGATACTGCCTATATCCACAAGGAACTCCTCAGGGAACACGACCAATTCAACAAAAAATAACACTTACACAAGGCACAGGGACTGGGGTTGTAGCTGTGCACACACACACACAACGATGAAACTCAAGCAGATCTTTTTGCCCTGGAAATCGCAGTCAAACAATGACCTCCTCTTTCCTCCCAAAACATTGCCAACACAGACCCAAGAGCAAACGTATTAGCTTCACCCTGAGAGGTGCAACACCCCGGCCGGCCCCCAAATTCTTCCCCGTCTTTTCTAGTTCTCTGACTCTCTTCTTGGGATGAAAGAGACACTAATTACCCGGCACATTTGAAGACACTGAGCTGCCAATACAATCCCAACTAGGATAAATATTAGCAACTATTACTTCCATAGAAAAGCGTTTGCATTGATCATTCTCCTTATCTCTAACAAACATGTTCTCAAGGAATGATTTATTTGATAGATGTTTCCCTGCCTGAGAGATGCAATCTTGAAGCGGCTAGTTACCATAGCAGTTTAAAAAAAAAAAAAAAAAGGCAGCATGTGTCTGTGGAAGGTATGGCAAAAATAAACAAACAAATAAAAAATTCCACTTTCTCCCCCTAAAATTCTGATCTAATATCTCATTTTTTAACCAAGCGCTCAACGTAAGTGCTTCAAATAAGACTGTTCTATTTGAGCAACAGGCTTCCTAGACATCAGAGCGCTGCACACGTTCTAGGGAAACCGCGAGCGTGTTTTGACACACCCAGAGCGAGATAAAACAGCTGCGGCACGTGCTTACAGAGCAAGCGACAACGCTGCTTGCAAGTTGCAGGAGAAGCGACAGACAGGCGGTGGCCTCCAGGACACAGGCGCATGCTGTGGCGCTGCGCTCCAAGCCGCGGACAGGACCGCCCGCGCTAAAGCAGGAACTCGGCCCTTGCAGCCCAGCAGGGCCATATATCACCGCCCCCTTGGTTAGCCCCACGCACACTTTGACACTTGCCTTTGTCCATAATTCTGCTCTGTTAAATCAGCCATGCTATGGTTTTCCCTTGCTCTGCTCACGTCACACCAGCACGGTACTAAGTTCGTTCCTGTTCATTCAGCAGGCGGGCAGCGTGACCCTGTGGTTTATACCACAAAGTTAAAGAAGCTACCGAAGATGTCTTGCGGACGACTGCTAGCTCATCATAGCAATTTACCTCTTGGATTTCACACTAGCACTTTGAAAAAAGGGGGAGGAAAAAAAAAAGTGAAATAGGAAAGAAAATCCACCAACTTCTGAGCGTTTAAAATTCTATTCATGCAACTCTGTATATCAGAATTTGAAAAATCAGATTAAATTGGATATTTAAAAATACTTCTATTTTAAACTACCTAAGGAAAAAGAAAAGAAAAAAAATAGAAGATTTCCAGTGGGGTTTCAAAGTGAGATTCAGACTGTGCCATTCAGAAAAAAACCCACTATTATTATACTGTTGTAAAGCAGAATAACTCTTTTCTTTCTTGAAAGAGCACTGGATTGGTTGGTAGAGCTAGAAAGGTGATGCCACCGACTCACAGCATTTTTTGAGAGATCAGCTGCAGGTGTAGCCTCTGATTCTGCAACTCAAATGCTAATACAACCTACAGATCTCCATCCCGCAGATCTGTCTCACCTATGATGAATATAAAGCACCATGGAAAACAAGTACCTCTGCACTTAGTTTTAAAAATATTAATTCATATTTTGTTACATTAAAAAGGATAAATTTTTAATTACTTGAAATAAAGCCATTTTTTGTTTGTGCTTCATTACAAAAGATGGTGATTTAAAACGCAAACATTAGAGAATTCTAATTAATACAGTGTATAAAGCACATTTAGACTGCTCATCTGAGATACATGAAAAAGAATATAGTGTTTTGGTTGGAGAAAGCTCACAGATGCACTAGACTATGTATATTTCATGACTTTTAAATGCAGTTTTTACAAAGGCAAAATTAAATTCTGCCTGGACTTTTACACATGCAAACGCACTGACACGAGTTACAAGAATCATGACGGTACTTACACCTTAGACACGAAAAGACTTCCCACTCAGTAAGCTACGGGCAGGTTTTTACATCACAAAATACGAGTAAAAACTTTCAAGAGGCTTTATCAGAGCACCTCAACAGAACTAGACAGATTCTGAAAGTGCTTGGCAATCAATAGCTCTTGTTTACAATAGTGGCAGTTAATGAGCATGAAGGTATTTTGAAAATATTTTCAAAATTTACTAAATGCTTATGCTAGGACCATTCCCTTTGCTTTGCATTAATTTGCCCCTCCCCCCTCCTTTTTTTAAAGCATATCAGCTGTTTCTTTCAGAGCACAGGTATCTCCTTAGAAGCCTTTGTCATGAAACTTCTGTCAGCCTCGAGTCATCTGTGAGCCAGAAAAAAGGAATTTAGGTTCACATATTGCAATTTTGTCACATCTCTTGATATTCTTTCAGTCTTTAGTGCATCCTTAACACGTCACGGATATTCACTGGCTCCTCCCCAGAACGATCTCCTAGACCCACCACAGCAAAAAACCTAATGTACTTCATGGATCACGTTTGGTACCACTACCCTTCAGGCAGGCAATACTGGTAAAGAAACGAGCTCTTGGGGTTGTTCTGATTTTGTTTTATAAGGAAGTACGTTTCAGCTAGGTTGGGAGACTAGTTGAAAGAGCAAAACAGTTTATGAGAAACAGGACAAGATTCGGGGAAAAACGGGTTTTACATACCGACAATCTCTCCCTCAACCTTGACACAGCTCTTCTGTACAGGATGCCTAACTCCCAGTGAGCTACATTTTCCTCTTCCTTTTTGTTCTCCACCCATGCTACAGGCTCTTCTACCCAGTTCTATATCAGCTTCCTCTGAAGCCTTAGAGGGACATGGCAATGAAAGGAAACACAGAAAACTGAATATTTGCAAATGAAACCAATTAGGAAATATGAGTCAAAAAGGTGTAAAGTTTTCAGAGCTGAAAGAATGCAGCCTCATGGATAAAACACTGTCAGATTTTTTTCACCATCCACCACCTAAAAAACTTCCAGCCTGTGGTAAGAGGTGATATGTCACATGCTAAGGTTAAGGTGGGGAACAAGGTGCGTTGTGTTGGGCAGGCTGAAACAACAAACTTCTAACCATTACTACTAATGAGCTACTCATATTTGAGACACATTTTTCAGGTTGCATTTAGACATGGCTTTCCCACATAAAGGCTAATCAGATAACCTTGGTCTCCACAGCATCCTCTGCCTGCAGCTAGGGGAAAAATGTAACGTGAAGATCAGGTGCACAATCTGAGCTAAAGCAAGCCATGTGTGAGTACTGAAAAGTAGCACTTAATCATAGCTGAATAATACTCAACTGTTTGTTTTAACCACATTTCTTAAATACGAAAATACTACTTATTTTCAGCCACTAGTAGAAAATTAAGTTAGAAAAAAAAATACTTTAGATGTTTTTGTTCCTATCTTCTTCCTTCAAAGCAACCGTACTCCAAGGTGTTCTTTGCTTCAGCATTTCTTAACACTTAAGAGCACAGTTTAGGAAATAAAGGTTTTTACAGCCATTTTAAGTTTTCAGACGACAAGAAAAACTCTCAAAGTATCTTAAACTAGCTGAAGCAACACCGACTCTAAGAAACATTTTATTCCCTCTGCTTGCCTGTCATATTATAAGGACGGGGAGGGGGGCGAGGGGGGAAGTAAAGCCAAAAATCCAAAGCATTAGTCAACATATGTAGCATTCAGACGACTGTGAATGTAAGAAGTCCTAATCACTTCCTGAAACTTTTCAAATCTTTTTTTTGTTTCTTTCATCCTTGTAAGCTAACTCCAGTACTGCTCTGAGGTTAACGTAATCCTGCCAAAGCATCTTGTGCCAAGCAGTGCCTTAGACTCCAATAAGAGCTGTACACGTAGGTTCAAGAGCTGAAAGCACTGCAGCATTTATAGCATATAGTGTGACTGGAACACGAGTTCAAACCTAAAATCCTATTGCAATGTGTGCTCTGAGTGTAACTGTTAGACATGCCAGGCTTCAAGTCACTAAAGAATCCTTTCCTGGAGATCCTTCTGAAATGCTTCTCTTACTGAATTACTGTGTGTCACAGACTGGCCTTCCGTGTACACGTAGAGGCCTAACAAGAGAAGAAAGGTAAACATCACTTAACTGAATTGATGCAATTATTAATGCAAGGAAGATAATGTGCCATGCTACATGACTTTAGCTATAAAGAAACTTTATTAGTTCTGTGAAGTAAGTAAGATGATTTGATCTCTACTATTCTTTAGTCATTAAGAAAGCACACATCAAAGCAGGCTTATAAATCTCTTCTTTTAATCACAACACTCCAGGGAAAACTTTAGTAAAGATCCTGAATCTTCAGAGTCAGCATTCACTTTACCAGTCTCAGACTCCTCAAAAGTAGATTTACTCATTTTAAAGTTCTCTCCTTTGTTATAAAAAGGGCTATTCTTCAGAACCATTTAACCTAAACTTGTATTTTAGTTTATAACAGTTTGGTCCATTACTTAAAACGTTTGCTACTTTGTTCCTGACTGTGCCTCAGATCTAGCTGCAGAATATACAGCTATTTCACCTGCCCTCCCACCTGCTACTGTATCCAAGAACGCTAGATGTGACAAACATTTAACCATATATTTCACATTCTCCACATTCGTTAAAGAGGCATTGTTCTGGAGCAGACATAGTAATCTAAGATGGAAAGCGTTAAGCAACTGTATCTTCCACATAGCTACTTCATTATGTAGAGCAAAAGCAGCCAGAAAGATCCAAGACAGCAGGATGAAGTCGGTTGAGCACCCAATACTGACACACATTCCTCTACTTCAAATTTTCATCCAAGTGGACAACTAACACAAGCTCTTCATTAATTTATGTTCTTTGGGGATCTCTATTCCATTTGAAACATCACAAGGAGCACATTCATTTTGTTAAACGGATCCGAAAAGTTTTCAGCCTATAGCTCGTCACCGAGGGAAACGAATGCCAATAGCCCTGGCCAGAGGGCGGCAGGGGCACGTGTGGGAAGCCTTCTCCGCTCTGCCACCAAGGGTCACGCGTGCTGCACCTGCAGGCAGCTACAGCAAGATCACAAGTCCTGGCAACAAGCCTCACGTAGAAGGCTTTAGTGATATGAGACAAGGAAAAATTCATGCTTTGGACCATGCTGAAGATGAAATCTTTTCCAGATAAAACGCTGAAAGTTACCTTCACTAATGTGTCAACAGGGAACCCAATGCTTTTAGAAGAATCTTCTGTCAGATTTTCGGAAGAGGTCAGGTCTCATTACGGGCATTTGAATGAAGTCAGACACTTTTATCGATTTATTTTGGGGAAAGACTCCAGTACCGGACATGCTAAAGCGTTCCGAAAATCTGGCAGTTTGCGTGTAAAACCTGATCTTCTGCAGACTATAGCTGATGTCCATAAAGATTACCTAAGAGGCCACCTCCTTCTCCTCAGAGGATTTAAAATCCCTGGACAGTTTAGTACTATAGAGGAAAAAACCAGTTTTTATGTGAAATAAAATGCCAAGACAAACACTTTGCTGCATATATAGTAGAAGAAATTCTTACAATAGAAAAATAATGATCGGTTATCATTTACAAATCCTCATTTCACATGTCTACACTCAATCTCAACACAATTTGATGAAACGCACCAGAACGAATATACATCTGTGCTTGTTTTTTCCAAGAATTATCAAAATAAAAATATCTTCATTTTAGCAAAGAGATCATTTTCCTCTTTGAAAAAAATAAAATGGAACCCCACTAGCAATGGTTCAAGAGGTAGCTACGTATAACAAAAAAAAAAAAAAAGAAAAAGGAAAAAGACGACGTCATCCACTGCTCATGTGCAAGTATAGCAGAACACAGAAAGTATAACGGCAGAAGAGCAAAAACAAAGAACACCTTTAATCCAGATTTTATTTGGAAAGTGGTTAGGACCAACACAGGTTTGCTTGTTTTTTTTCCCTTTCTGGCTAAATATGAGGCAAGCCTTCCAGATTTAACAAATACATTTTAGCTTGAAATTAAACTAAAATTATATTAAAAACTAAAACTATTTTTTAACATAGGCACAAAAGTAGCATTTTCAAATAAAAAAAATAAAACTCTTAATTATAAAGTAAAGTTTTCATAACAATTCTGAAATGGAAGATGTATTTTTTTCACCATTTATTCTAGCCGAAACAGGAACTCGCTCCTCAGCCCCTAAGAGATTTTCAGGATATTTATCAGCTGTAACCAAAAGATTTCACACTGTAATTCATGAAAAACTTGTGTATGTTTTGGTCAACTGGACTTTCTTCTGAATAAAACTGAGTATCATTTTTAACTAATAAAAATCAGGTTGCAATGGTAGCACAACTAGCCCTGAATTTCTACCTGGCGCTCCTAAAATAAGGGCTATGGAGTGCTGAGACTTAGGGGGGGGGAAAAAAAGCAACTAAGACGAAGGAGAACCTGGTTTTAGCTGATAAAGAAAGATGATGATGAAAATTTATGGCAAGCTATTAAGTAAGACCTCATGCAAAATACTATAAAAAGTGTAATAAGGTGGTTGCTTTTCCTTCTTGTAAAAACAACCATCTAGTTTCTGTACATGAATTTAAGAGATTTCCTTCCACCACTACCACTAACCTGCTTAAAAGAGTAAAATAGGCAACAACTTATCCTTCTCAGTTGGAAAAAAAGAAGTTGTATGTAAAAGTTGTTGTGAAATAAGTAATATAACAATTCAGCCATACCTTTGAAAAAAGTAGGCAAATGTTTCTGAAGAGAACAATGGAAGATCAATAGGCTTAGAAGCAGGCAAGAGCTTAAGCACCTTGTTGTAGGGTGAAATTATTTCTCTGGTATAACTCTGACTTTGGAAAGCAGCTATTCCCTTTCACATGAAGGCACCGAGTAGGGCACAGCCGTGCACAGCTCGCACATATGGAGGAACACTAAGTCAGCACATGCTGCGCTCCTTACTCTCAGCTACTAACAAACCACACGCAGTCCATGGGGTTTTCCTCAGGGTTTACTCTTCTTTAGCTTATCAATCGCCCACCAACTTGGGCACAACACTGGAAGACTTTCACAGCTCCAGTCACACATGTTTCCAAGCGCATTACTGTTTCTATTACCATATTTTTCCCCCCCAAGGAATGCAAAAATGGGAACTTATTCTTTCATTAGCCATATCCCCTTCTCTAGAATTGCCTACTTCTTAACTCCAAGTCCCACTCGTTCATCAACAACTCCAAGGATAAGCCCCAAATACCTTATATGCAGGAAAATATAGCCAACAGAGTCTAGAAATAAATAAATCATAGTATGCTAAAGCTGAGAAGTTTTCCTTAAAATGCAATAGAACTCCCTGGTGGAAGGAATCAAACAGTCTGCAGAGCATGTCTGCTTATTTCCAACCTCTGCTGTCATACCAGGGTAATTCCAAAGCAGACTTTCTCAAGGTACTCGGTTTAACCTCTGTTAATAAATAAGATGTCCTAGAGCATGGGCATCTGCAAATCCCAAGAGAAAAATGAAAAGGGGGACGGGGAAGAGAAAGGAAAAATTAGTTACATACATTACATTCTATACATCTCATAAGATGGTTTTTATTTGCTAAAAATAGAAAGCTGAAGCTGCCTTTGAGACAGTTACAAAAATATAATGTATCAGCTTCCCTTGGCTCTCTTGTTCTTTAAAGGGTAGGTTTTGTTTTTCTTCCCCCCCCCCCCCTTCCTTTCAAGGAAAATGCTCTGCTGCAAAGGGCATTCCCTTCACCTGAAGAGAGTGAGCAGAAAAGCTTTCCCAATTATGTTGCTGATTACTTGAACAGTCTTCCATTTGACAACATAATTATACTTAAAGAGAGGAGAATGTCTTTATTACACTGAAAAATGAAGAAAGTGTGTTTTTTTCTTCTTTAAAATTTATGGACTATGAGCTGGACACATAAACGTCACTTGAACTCCAAAAGGGCAGATAAACTTTCTAAAAATATCAGTTTTTCCCCCACACAAGTGAGCTACATAATAATTCATATTTTATGTTCTTTCCAGTAGCTCCTTCATCTACCAGGGACAAGCTAACCTCAAACCTTAGCAGCAGTGACAACACGCTATAGTCTCCATTACTGGTCCTATTTCAATGTCTGCCCTATTGTATTTCTATTTTTATTACGCAGAAGTCAGCAAAAAGTCATAATGATTCTGACACAGCTGGCAGTGCCAGAGGTGCAGTATACCTCAATATCTTAGGAAGACTTAATGAGCTTAAAGGGAAAGAAAAAAAAAAAAAACTATTAGAGCAAACTATTGCTGTAAAGGGTAACTCCACAATGCTCCTATGTTAACAACAGCATGGCGATTATTGCAGTCCTGAGCACAATCAATCACTATCTTCTGAGGGCTAACCTTGAGTATTCATCTTTCAGCCAACTTTGTAACTCTGTATTGCAGATGGGTGACCGCAGGAGGTGAAGAGTCAGTCCCTCCTTTTCCCGCCAGCAGTGAAAAACCCCAGCTGGCTTCAGTTATGTAGCTCACTGGGTTTGCGTGGTTATCGAGCACACAGAGCTTGGCAAGCAGGGCTTGACCCCAGCCTTGAATTTATATCCCCAGACACCATGCAGTGTCTAGCTAGATTTGGGTACATTCCTGGGAACTGAGCACAAGACAAGCATAATCCTATTCTGAACACCAACTGGGAAATACAGGAGACAGAATTTATCAAAAGGTTAGCAGGAACCAGCAGTTTCCCTGTAGTACCGCATACAGCTGCTCTACTGCTGAAGAACTGGTCTGAACGGACGGTCCTACATATTCAACAACAGCGATCGACTCGCTTACGTTCCCAAGGTTAAGATTTCTCTGGTTGCACGAAGCATTATTTTTATCTACCTCTACAGACGGTCCGGTGCTCTGACTGTGCCGTGTATGCCTGCTCCACCAAAACACAGATATTTTTTTTTCCCCCCTTCCTTTCTTCTGTGGAAACGTTTGGAGCCCACCCCTGGCACTCCACAGGCACCACAGCCTGGGCTCATGCAACCCCGCAGCCACCCCTGAAGAATCTCACGGCTCTCGTGGCTTTGAGATACCTCACTCCAGCTAGCCACTCTGTATGATGCAAAAGAAACAGGACAAAAAGCTAAGCTCAGAGGCTCCAAATTACCCTATTTAACTAATACTGACTTAAATTTTACTTGAATAAGCAACAGATATTTCTAATGAATTCAGCCACCTATTCACACTGCTCACATTTTTAACTACTGTGTCCTTCCTACACCAGCTTCTTTGATTATTTTGAAAAGAAAACCTCAACAACTAGCTGTCATTTAAATATTTGGAATTAAGTCAATAGTATTTTATGAATAATAACAAATACAAGCAGTGGGACTCAGATACAGTTAAACTTGCTCATTATACAGCACTTCAAGCTTGTTTACTGTAATTGCATTAAGTAATTTTTTCTACTGCTTTAAAAATAAAAAACTTTAATTGCACCCTCCACAAGGGCTTGATTTCAAACACAATTTTCAAGGGTAAGGTTTTGAGGAAGAAAGCATG
This sequence comes from Struthio camelus, assembly GCF_040807025.1. NCBI lineage: Eukaryota > Metazoa > Chordata > Aves > Struthioniformes > Struthionidae > Struthio > Struthio camelus. The sequence continues at coordinate 10,330,549 of NC_090951.1, forward strand.
CATTGTGCTAGTAGTCATATTTACTACACGAGTACCTCGAACACCTTAACACTTCTCTGTAACAGAACAGGCAGACTTCCACCATAATTGCTATAAACAGCACAAATACACTATCACTTCAGGAAAAGCGTGTTCTGGCTTCTTCTTTTGTGTTGGATCTAAGCCTATTAACAACGATGTAAGCAAATGTTTACAAGGTGAGGGTTCATGGCTGCCTAATTTCAAATGAACAATCTTCTGTTTTAACGTTTTCAGATATTTAGACAGTTTTCTGTTAAAGACATGCAGTATTCCAAATACACTGTAATGCTCATTTGAATGAGCTGCATCATTCAGACAGTCATATATTGAGAGCCTAATTAGATATATTTTCATTGAAACAAGAATATTTTACTTTGTAGCAACTTGTATGTGAGCAGCTTGCAGTTTATTATCCATTTTCTGTTAGTAACTGAATATATTCTAAGTATATTTATTCCTATAAACCTCTTGTTTTCCCTTGTGTTTTGTAATATAAAAAATGTAGTCTGAAGAAACACAGCTCCCCGGGTCAAGCCCTGGGTACGAGTAGCCATCTTCCTGAACTCCAAATGTACTTTCTGTGAGCGTTCACTGCTAGATCACTGAGGAAAGTCAGAAACTCCTCAGAAACCTCCTGCCAATCCATTACATACAGCAAGTACTCCAAAAGTACAGAAAGGTGATAATAAAAAGCCCTAAGAGAGGAGCGAAATCGTCTCCTAAAAAGGTACCGGTGTTAACGTAGCTTCCAACCTGTTTCCTCAGGCAAACAAGCTGGGGCAGGTACCCCTGCTGCCATCTCTGTTTCGGGGAGCTCTGTGCCCGCAGCCGCTCGCGGGGAGCGCGGTGCACACAGACAGCGATCCCGCTGACAGCATCACAGCCCACGCGCAAGCAGAGCCTCTCGTGTGCCCCGCCGGGGCTTTGTCTTTCCACGCAAGGAAGCTGGCTGTCAGGAACGTTTCGTGGCTTGCAGGACACAAGTGGGAAGTGGAAAGGGTGGGATGAAGAACGAGGCTGTTAATTTGTGTTTCACGAGCTCCTTGGTTGCCTTGGAGGTGCAGGGGCTCAGCTGGTGGCTCCCGTGGTGCCTTCCAGCCCCTCGTTCCCGCGAAGGAGGAGGAACCGAGTGAGAGCTGCTTGGCCCAGGATTTCCCAACTTACTGCAGCGCTACTGGATATGAAGCAGTCGGTGACAGCTCATACTACAGTCCCTGTAAAGCCCCATCCTCCAGGTTACGAGAAATGTGTTTTACGTTAAAGCAAGCCATCTAATCCCCCTGCATTCCTCACCCGCGGAGCTGCCTCCTCCCCTGGGCGCTCCCGTCTGCGCAGCTGAGCTCAGGAAACTCCTTACATGAGTGTAATGGGTTCAAGCCTCAGATCGCAGCCTGACCACTGGCGGGTGAACCACATGCAAACTTTTGAACTGCCTGTTTCTCATTGAAACTCACACCTGCTATTTGTTTAGCCTTGGAAGATACTGAGTGAATTCAAATGGCAGAAAAACACTTCTCCTTTGAAGACATTGGTGTAATTTATTTAGCTATTCCTGGGCAGTTCCTGAGAAAGACGATACATGTCTAAAGGATTTAAATAAGCTTGTTCCAATTCATATTATTTTTCATTATAAAGTAGGGCACACAAAGAGCTGGATTTCCAAAGTAGTATGCTGTCTGTGCGCTGGCTGGAAGAAGTCGTGCTTCCTGTGCAAGTATTACCGGTCAGCAGCAGCCGCTAGCAACGCTGCTGCGGTAAGGCATACAAACCGGAACCGAAAGGATGGCACTATTACCATTCCCAAAATATCTCACTGAAGATATTAACTTCTATAAATTATGAATGCTCTGTCAATGACAAGAGCAGATTTAATTGAGGCTCTCTATGCTGCTGTTAGAGTGAGAAAACTACAGGCGTACTGTGGTAGCTGAGCACTTTACAAAAACACATGAACCAGTAAAATTTCACGGGCCTGAGTTCCCAGGTCAGAACCTGTTATTATTTTAAAATAATAATTTACAGTATTTTCACCACCTACCTAAAACAGCCTTCTGAAACTCTGAGTTTCATGAACTTGCAGCCTTTTAGAGGAAAACGTGGAGCTAGACGAGAACGAAGATGTTTCCAACTTGGCATGCATCAGCTATGTTTTTGCAAACTATTTCAAAAGGTGAATATCCTAGTGATAAAATTAACCAACATACGATAAATAATATATAAACTTGGCCTTCAATGTTGTCAGATTCCTCTGAACAGCTACTTTGAGAACTCTACCTTCAAAAGAGAGTACCTGCTCTTCTTTTAACATGGCGAGGCAGCTGTTTTGTTCTTTAAATAAAACCAAAAACAATGGCTTGAGCATACATACAAATGGGCATAAATTCAGAACACACTTCTGTATAAAAGGAAAAACAAACTTTTTTTTTAAAAAAAAAAAAAAAAAAGAGGAACAGGCATCTTCAAAGACCTAACTGCCATTTTGGAGCCAGGCTTCAAGTGCTTCCCCAGGGAACTGGCACAGAGAGGCCCTGCAGCTTTGAAATATGGCCCATTTGCATAGGTAGCACTTTAGCATGAAAAATCTCTTGTGTTTATATTATAAGTAAGGCACAGAGGCAAATGTTTTCACCAACTTTCCTTTGTGCACTTAAAATGATCCTCTATTAACACTTAGGAAGGACTTCTCTACTTTGAACATAATCATTTTAGATGAAGCTTGACCTTCATGATTAAAGATATCTCTTTTATATGCTCAAGATGCTGATATGTGGTTAAATTGTTGTTGAAGATACTCTGATAAAATCTACGGAAATGACCCTTTTGTGAAGTCTGCTTTCACAAGTCTCACTGCCCGTTGAAACAATTAATCAGTAGCATCTTTTCTCATATATAAATGATAAAGGATACAAAGTCTAGAGCGTTCAATTTGGAGTCAAATGCAGACTGGATACTTTAATTCCTTTTATTAATTGCTTTGTTGTGAAATTCACCCTAAGGGAATACTTTATCAGCTGACTCCACCATTATTTGGTATCCAATCCACTCAGTATACTCTGTTTCTGTTTGTCTTTTGTCTGGACCAAGTTGTGTCTAATTTATTGCTGTATATAATCTGCAATAGGATCCTTCAAGTTTCCTCTCTTAACTCAGGACACCTGGATTTTGTTATTTTTAAGACAGACAAGGACACTAGGGCATTCACTCCACACAGTGTAAAAACAACACTTTAAAAGGGTGGCAGACATATCCATATAAACAGAAACCAAAAGCCCCCTCTGTTCCTCAAAACTCAGGAGTTTAATAGAGCTCGATTCTGATTTAACATGGGAGGTTTCTTTTTTTAAAGCTATCTGGTGACATGTCACAATTTAACAAGGCTAACTAGTGTATATAGAAAAAATGCACTCCAGCCTAATGGCTGAGGTCGGTGAGGACTAACGAGCCTACCAGAGGCAGCTGTGAGCAGCGCGGCAGGGGGCCCTGCTCTGCGGGAGGGCTCCGGCGGAGCGGCGTCACGCGCGCAGCTGCAACTCCACGCGGGTTAGTGGCACGGCTCCACACAGGTGCACTCATCTGCGAATTAAGGTGAAGGTTTGCAGGGGTGCAAGCATTTCAAACAAATATTGGGACTGATAATATCACTCATTTTAAATTTTTGACTTAGTTATGATAACGCCATATAATTAGTCCAAAGGATTTACCGAAAGCTACGCAAGCAAAGCGCGGTTTCCAGCACAGGTCAAATGTACAAAATACGTTTTATTCCTTGTCTGGTTTTAGGCCACAGCTCTTTTCTGCATTTTAGGACATTCTGTAATCCATACGAAGCCCCTTCTAATCTGTTGGTATATTAAAATTACCGAGGGGAAAGCTACCTGGAAGTTAATGCTATTCGCTGTACACCACTGTCAGCCATTTTGTAATGTAACACAATTCCTTTTGAATTTTAAATGTAAATAATGCCAGCGGGCACGCAGTAGTAACATTATGAATGTGTGTGTTTTTTGTCTGACAACAATAAATGGAGAAAGCTGTCACGGACAGATAGAACACATTTTGAAAAGCTGAAGACATCTAATTACACTGTTACAGACTTTGAAGAATTATTATACCAGAAAGTGTTCTGTGGCAATAAATCATACTTTCTTTGTTCACCTGCAGAAGAAACCCCTACTGAACCTAGACAAATAATTTGAAATAAACAAAATTCTAAAGCCACAGACTTGGCATTTTCACCTGTGTATTTACAGCGGGTCACATACTGTTTTCCTGCTGTACTATGAACATCTTCCTCGGCTTTGGGTATTCCTTCACCCGAGTGCAGCACTGCCTCTTTGGCTAAATAACAACAGCAGTAAAAAAGCATTATTTCAAGAACGTTTGTTTTCTTTTTAGTACTTCCTAAATAACTATGCCAGGAGTAAATTAAACCACTAACGCTAGACTGTGGTTTTCCTTGGGAAAGTCTTTAGGAAAAGCCTCGAATGATGAGTAAATGATTCCGCCATGACAGCATGCAGGATCTGACAGAGTTGGGCCCACTACTTGAATTTTTCCTCTGCTCAGCCATGGTTTTACCCATCCCTTACAACGTGCTGAGCTCCTACTAATACAAGGTACTGTCATGTTCTGAGAAACTTAATCTCATTTCATGAGCACTACAGCATCAATAATATCACTTGTGTTACTCTTCTCTTCAGTAGTCAGTCACTACCTAAAACATATGGCCGTTATTTTCACACTGGCTGTAATCAAAGGAGATAGAATTTGAAATGCTCATTTGGGTAATTTAAGAACTTGCAAGTGTGTTTAACTTCAAACTTGATTAGTAGGCCCATTGACTTCAATGAGTGACTGAAAATCAAACTGGTTGTTTTAGGGATCAAATTTTAGATGGCAATTTTCAAAATACTGTTCTTCAGGGAGCACTACATATTTATTGAAATGACAATCTGGACAATAGCCAGAGCTTCAGCTACTCTAAGTTCCACGAAAATGTTCTGTTATGCAAATTTCCAATAGCTTCAGTGCAGGGATGCAAATTTCTATTAGCAGCCAAGAAACGTTAGAGAAGACTTAAGAATTGTACTGTTTTATGCTATTCAGGATGCTTCCTTTCTAATTCTTCATCAAGGAGTGAGGCTACCTGGATCCTTAATACGGACTGAACTAGTGAAGACTTTGACAAACAAAGGGATAGATATTTGTCATCCGCAGACCAACTAAATGCATAATATCTGTGTCTCTGTGTGTGTGTGTGTGTGTGTGTGTGTGTCTTTTTTTTTTTTTTTTTTAAACAGAAAGAAGATCTATATGACCTACTCTTCTGGAACAGAGTAAGTTAAGCAAAGTGAGAGTCATATTTTAGCAACGATTATTAACTGCAGTCAGTACCAACACTACTCATAAGCTCTACGTTGGATACGTCAGGCATGTAAAAATACTGCCACATTATCTAGCAGTCTGCCAGCAGTATTTAGCATAAAATATCTACCTTCTTGAAGAGACATCCTTTGCAGATGTTTGGCTCCACAGTCTAATTACACTAATAGAGACATTTTACAAGCCCAAGCAATTTCCTAACTATGTCCTGATTTCTGCATAAGAACTATAATTGTGTATTGTGTGAAACTATGTTTAGGCCTTTAAAACATGGGCTACGCACTAACAAAGGATCTGAGAGTCTGGCATTTTAAAGATGCAAGACATACTATAAAAAGCATAAGGGCAAAGAAGAAATTTAAAAAGTAGCAACACTAGTGAAACGAGTGTTTCATTATTCCTTTAAAGGAAATAAACATTTCAGCCAATATTCTGCAAGTAAAATTTGTGATCCACAGAAAAGGCCAAAATCTTTTAAAAACTACTTATGATCTGGAGAACTCCAATTGTGACTCATTTAAAAAAAAGCCTGATTTTCACAAAATATTCGTCATCCATGCACTGAAAATCAGGCTGCTGAAAGGGTTTTTAAAGAATTATCTAAAAACCAAGGGCACCCAAACTCACAGGTGACTTTGAAGAATCTGCATATTGTGCAAATTTCATATGAAAGCTGTTAACTTTTTTAATTATTTTGACACTAGTGAAACTAGAAAGAATAAGTTTTGGATGCATTCTGCAAGTAAAAATCTAAACAATGAAATTCATTTATGGAACTAGGAGAAGGTGAACAATTTATTCAGTGAATTTTGCCCTTTTCCCTCAAAGTAACTAGTCACAAAGCGATTTTAATATCAAGATAGCTTTTATTATTCATACTGTCCAATAAATCATTTATAAAAAACTTACTTCAGCAAAGGTTTTAATGGAATAGCTGCTACGTAAATGTGCATTTCATTGCAAAGGTTACTTGGGTTTCCCAATTGGATGTTCGAAAGTTTTAGATAAGAGGGGGAAACAATGAAAAATGCTGTAGAAGTCTCATAGGAACGGCAAATTTTCTCAAAAATTTGCAAGATATTTGCTCTTTTGCTATCAAATGTTTGCTGAGGGGCATGGTGAAGGTTTTATGACAACAAATCCTCCCGTACAATTTTGCGATCACCATCTATGTTTGAGACAAAAGAACAATGCCATAAGCCCTTTGTACTCGGTAGTCGCTGAGGTCTCAAAGCTAGGTCTCAAAACTGGGTCTCAAAGTTAAGTCTCAAAACTAGTGCTCAAACCTGAAAAACAAAGTGGGCGGAGAAGGTTAAATACACAGCCACAATGAAGAATTTTATTTCAGGTCATCTAACTATAACTGTTTCTCATCATTGACATTTTTATAGCGCTTTCAGGAATGAACAGGTCTAAAAACATTCATTTTTAAGTTGCTGCAATACTTTCAGTGGATTTTTATATTTTACTTTATATAAAGTTTTGATTCATTTTATCTTTAAAACAAGGGAAGAAACTAAGAAATGTGAGTCCTCACTATGATTTACTTTGACTTCAGTCATGAACTTCTTTTGAAAAAGGACCTTCTTGTTTCATTTAATTATATAAATGCTACAATCAGGTATTTATTTGAATATGTTGATTATTACCACTACAATTTCAAAAAAATCACTTTTTTTACAGTGTTCAGCTTGTTTTCCCTTTATGATGTGATAACAATTATTGTATCAGGATAAAATAGAAGGATAAAATATAAACCTGAACTCCTATATGAGCAGATCAGTAAGTAAATGAAAAAATTGAAACAACAGAAACCAGCAGCAAACTGATAAATAAAGAGAAATATTAAGAAGAATTATGTTTAACTTGATGTAATAATTCCACAAGATAAATAACTGTAGAAGGAAAAGCAGAAACTCATTTGGCACATTTGACATCATTTTAAATTGAATTTTCAAAACCGTAAGTTTTGTGTTACCTGAATACAACAAAACCAAAATTAAATAACGGCTTTATGACAACAAGCAGAATTTGACTCCTACTGAAACCCAGAGTTCTCCATGCAGAACCAACCTCCATCAACTCTATCTTCCCTATCAGCCCCCACAAACAGACCCACTGCCACTGACTTAAACGAAATTAAGTAAAGCAACACAGTAAGACAAAGACAGGAACACTTCTATGCAGATCTCCATTTTTCCAGCCAAGCTGCAGAGAAACCACAACAGACCTCTGAATTTAAACAGAATTAGGCAGATGAAATCCTTCCTTGCATTTCACCAAGACCAAGAGGTTGAAGTAATTCAGACAAAAACACCAAGAGGTTGAAATAATTCCTTAGGCTAAGGTTCACTCCAGTGGCTGATATACACAGTATACAGAACTCTGTTCCAACGCAGGATTATTATCTTTGAAAGTAAAAGGACTATGACTGGAGTGAGGCTGTATGATTTTAAGATCGAAAAGATATTTTGAACTTAAAATCCAGAGTGAAATCTGGATTCTTATGAAATTCTTTACTGCCTTTAATAGAGACAGGATTTCACATTCAAAGTTCTTGTCTCCCAGTTTATGTTCTAAGTAGGATTATTCCTGAAAGGGTTAAAGAACCGAGTCTTTAGTTTTTTGCCTATGTAAGCTGGAAAAACAAATAACCAACCAGAGTGGTAAAGTGACCCAGTGCTTTACTACTGGCAGAAGGAAAACTACTATGTCATTTTTTCAAGGATGAGGTTGGGAAACAGTATGGTTCATCTGAAACAAAACAAAAGAAAACAAAACCCCTCAGGCCTATGTTTAGATAGGTTTGGTATTCAACCTTTCTGCAAATTCAAGCGACTTAAAGAAATAATGAGTTTCCCGGGAATTATGCCGATTCTGTGTGACCTGTGACTCATATGATATATGACATGTTTACCTCGTGATCTTGATTTAGCAAATAATATTACAAAGAATATTTATGCATCCTTTTCCTAGAGTGGAAAGGTAAAATATTACTTTTACTGTATAAAGTAATAGTAGCCGATGGGTGGGTACAACATAAAACTGAGCTGTGGCAGAGGTGGTGCACAGCGCAGACGTTCTCTTCTGCAGACATAAAAAAAGTCTCCTGTTTGTTTTGCCGTTTTCATTTCCCAGAACCAAATATTTCAGAGATGTTTGTGTTGGTTTCTAAACAGCTTATAAAGTCCAGGCCTTGAAGGTTTTCAAATGGAACAGCAAAGTTTCTCAGTGATATTACTGTTTGGTTTAGTTTCTTCCTGAATACTTAGTATTTTTTTTTCTCGTAAAACAATTTTTTGCCAGAAAGACTACAATGCTTTTTATTACAGTGTTTGATACCAGATACTTTCAGCATTAGAAAGAATAAGAACAGAGAGAACCTAACAAAACACCCAGCCCACTCAGGGGCCAGCCAGAACTATCAAAATAACTGCAGCCACTGGATGACAATCTGCCTTTGGTCAGGTATAGAAAAAGAAGAAACATCAGGCGTTCATATCCAGAAACATTATTTAAGCCAAAGCACCCGCTCAGCCACCTCAAGCCACATCCGGTAAGCCTCCTAAGGAATTCCTTAATTTACTCCTAAGGAATTCCTCGTGGCTCAGGCATCATGCCGAACTCAGAGAGAACGAGCCTGGAAACGGTTACGTTTGGGTAGTGTTAGACAACCTTTTACCTTTGTCATTTCTGATTATTATGACTATGATTCAGCAGAGAAAGCTGAAAGGAGATTAAATAGAGAAGAATAACGAGGAATCAAAATGACTTGGTAACTGTTGCATAGACTTGTACACACTCTCTCCAACAGAACACAGAAAAATCTATTATAAACTATCAGGCACATCCTACTTAGGGAAACAGCAGGAAAACATAAATTTGTCAAAACAAAAACTTTCCATAGAAACATATTAGTTGCAACAAAAATTTCATTGGAAAAAAATTTGCCAGTTTGTAGTTTAATGCCAAAATAGGAGATAATTGCTCCATCTCCCAGCAGTTAAAATCCTTTTTTTGAGCAAATATTTGAATCTTTCACTGTTATAACTATTACCAAAGTAGTTTTAAAGCATAAAGGAGTATTTTGGGGGCTTAGGTAACACAACAGAAAGTACTTCTAGATAAAATGAACGCCTCCATATGCAGTTTCAGAAGAAAAACAAGTCAACTTTTCCTTGTGGGCCTCAGGTGCAGAGCCAAGACTGCTATTTTGAGATACACCTGCTATCACTCAGAGAGACTGCTTGCTCCTTTCGAGTACGAGGATTAAAACAAACACAGCATAATAAAAAGGGAAACGTAAGTCAGACTTGTCTTGACAATTCTCTCTGATGCTGTGTAAGAGTCGGTCTCCTGATTCCAGTTTTTTTTAAACATACTCTGCATGGTCAGAAGCACCTTTCCGATGATGTCACGCTCCTTCAACAATATTCAGAGAAGGAAAAACAGAGCCTTTTAACTTGCATATCAAAGTCCCCTACATCAATATGCTGATTAGATCTACAAAACCAACAGCAATAGCTATATACAAGGGTATAAATGCTTTTGGTATACAAATTGTCAGTAAAAAGGGTTTTAATTATCTCAGCCTCCTTTAAACTACTCCTAGTGTAGGAGCTGAATTGAGAAGTACACAGGACGTAAGATCAGCCATCCTGGCCCAAATCAAAAGTTCCTCTAACCCAGCAACCTGTCCGCAACACTAGCCAAGAACAAACACCTAGAGCAGCCTATAGGAGCAGGGGAAGCATACTGCAATACTCTTCTGACCACCATCCCAGTATCCAACAATTTGTGTTTCAGGGACTGATCAAAGGTTTTCTCTGTGTTTAGTAACCCACAGTGGATTTGCTTACCACGAACCTGTCTTGAACCGAGGTACGCTTTTCCAGAACATCCTGCGGCAAGAAGCTCTGCACACCTGAGCTACACATGGTGTGAACAAGTTGCTTGTTTGCACTACTGCTTTTCTGACTTACTCACTCTTTTCCTACTTCCTGTTCATCATAAAAGCACTAAACAATCAATCTCTGCACCACACCACCTACGGGTCACGATCTTTTTGGCCTTCGCAGGTCCCAGCCATCTCTTCTTTAAGCTAGAGAGCCCTCACCTACTTAAATGCTCACAGTCCAGAAGCCGGCTCGTGTTTTTGATCATCCTTGTTGCCTTTTCCTGATCCTTTTCCAATTCTGTGATATCCTTTTTGATATGGCAGAACAACACACAGTATTCAAGATGCATCACAGATTTGCGCAGTGGTATCCTGAGGTTCTGCTGTTTTGTTCTCTGTTCTTTCCTTAACACTTTCTCATATCTGATGCTTTAATGAACAAAGTGCTTGTGTTACCCTGAATTAAGCTAATACTTCCCTAGAACTTTAATTCTGTAGCTTAAGTTTTCCGAGAGCTATCTTGTTCCTGAGTGGTTTTAGTCAACGTTATCCACTGATACACATAGGAAGTCACATTTGATTTTACTGTTTTTGTTTTATTGGTATTATTTGTATTCTTGTTAACCACTTTATGTTTATTTATCTATATTTATCTATTTTGTGTGTTATTTGAAAGCAAAGTCATTCAAGAATTCATAAGGTCTTTTCTGCAAGTCTTCAATGTCAGCCCTTGTTAGCTAGTATAGAAAATAGGCTTTTAACAAAGGGAGTTAAAATGGTAGTGGTTACAAATAATTTAAAAATGGGAATGGTAGAGAATAAAGACATTTTAGGGAGGTTTACCAACAAAAAAGATTAAAGCCAGTTTAAAGTACATGGAAACACAGGAAGTAATATTTCATTTTAATTCTATTTTTAAACTTTTTTTACATTTGTTAAAAGAAAGTAGTTTTTCGCAGTGGACTAATGCACGGTTTAATGAACCACTAAATTCTAGGTTTTCAGTGACCACCCATTTTCCGTTCCTATCCTTGTTAGGACTGCTGCTAAAGGTCCTGTGCCTTTTTCAAGCAACTTGATTATGACAAACAAACAAACAAAAAGCCCTAAGAGTTAGCAAAAAATCCAGTGTCATTTACGAAGGAAGCAAACATCATTCGTTCGAAAGATTACCAAAAATTGTCTTCTGCAATCCTGGTAAATTTGAAATGAATAAACAGCGAATACAGTGAATAACTAATTGACTACAATAATTGTCATAGCAGCAGTATTTCGGAAACAGGAATATAAGCACACTTCAAAGGTCCCCCCCCCCCCCCCCCCATCTGCCTTCCCCACAGAACTTGGCTTTTAACCTTAGTATTCCACCAGGACCCAAACGGCTTTCTCTGGTTCATCTAGGAGACATTTCAACTAATGGGAGTCCATTTCAAGTCCAGCCTAGTAGAATCATCTGGCACAACAAACATTTAATTTTGGCTTTCATAGCAGGTACGTTATCAAATACCATCTCACAATAAAATTAAGATCTACTTATCTACCTAGTCACTGATGTTGTGTCAGGGGACACAACTCTGTTTTCATTAAACAGAAATTACAAGCATCTCCAGCTAAAACTGAGTGAATCGTCTCACGTAGCATACCTTTTCACTCAAGTTTTCAGATAGGTGACAACATGGCCAGTAACCAGGCATCAGAGTGCGTTTGTACTAAACAGACTAGTATCTTTTGCAGCCTTAAATACTGTTACTAAATAGATTAAGATGGAAAACGTAAACAGCTAAAACCACTTGTGAACAATCTGACAACACCTTAACTGTTTAAGAGGATACTAATGACAGATGTTTTCATTACTCAAATTAGATACTTTTTATTAAGGACATCTTAGGCATGATTCTATTGCCAACAACCACACACTAGTTTGACTGACAATCTCTCACTCAGTTAAGTAGGTTAAATAAAAAAAGGCAGCACCTGAGGGCAAAAAGATAATTATTTGATAAAGGGGAGAGAGAAGAAAAACTTCTGAAAAAACCATATGGAACAGCCCAGAGTCCAGAGGCAGACTGTAGGTCCTCAACACTGCCTATAAAATCAAGCCATTTTTAAACTAGGGAAATGTAAGGTTCTGGATTTAGTACCTAAAGCAGTCAAGCCTTCTCCATTTTTGCTAGTATGTAACTACTCTTGCACAGAGTGTAAAGCAGTCAATTACTGTGCATGCTGCAGCATTAGCAGGCACAAGAGCAGCAGGAAGAGGAAGTTCAGTGGGGCTCTTGACTCCCCAGCAGAGCAAATGAAAATCAAGGGGAGCGGCTGCTGCTTTCACACTGTCAAACCGGCTCGAGGCAACGGTAAGAGTAGTTCCCTTCTGCACCACCCCAGAGGACGAGCATCGCAGCTCTCCCCGGGGACTCCTCCAGCAGTGAGCCACTGCCATTCCCTCCCTTAACAAGGATAAGAGAGAAAGTCAAGACAAGCTCTCCATTTGGTCAAGTTGGTACCAGGATTTCAGTACAAATTGGATAGGTACTAAAGGACAGGATTAAGGAACAATTTTTTTTCACTTTTTTTTTTTTTTTTTAAAGTACTGTAGGCAAATCATCGATCCACAGATCTTTAGAAGATATGTAAAATAAAAATTAATCCCATGCTGTTTATGCAACGTATTTTCTTAAGTTTCTCCTATTTCTGCTTTTTGTTATGAGGAAAACAGATATACAGTCACTGCAGTACTGCGACTGCACTGCCAGTGTGCTGGGGTATCGTAGCATAGATCTGGCATTTTAAGAAGTACAGCTTCAATAGTTCTTCGTTCCCCAAAGGATGCAAATATTGCAGTATCAACAGTATATTGAGAATGGATTAATTTTGTACCATTTTCTATATTCATTAAACTATTTATTAATTAGTCATACTTTCTATTCTTTTTATGATCTTCGGCAATAACAAAGTCATCACAGAATTCTAACCAGTAATACGTAGTATAGATTGTGACAGTACGTGGGGATGTTTTATAATGCAGGTGTTCTATATTATCATGATGAAAACGCTCAAGTGTTCGTGTTCTCCAAGTATGGCCTACCAATAAGGCTAACGTATTCATAGAAATCACTATCAATTTAATCATGCACTCTGAAATCACTGTAGCTTCTGAAGTTACAGAACATCACTTCAGTCCACTGGAAAATTTCTATCTTGATCCTGAGAGCAGACAGCCTGGATAAGACATCAGAGAAGTCTGAATAGTACTAAGGAGCAACAATGTTTGCAATGGTTAGGAGAACAACTAAGTATACTTCACATGTATTTTATATATAAGCGAATAAATTACAAATTTTCTTTAATTCACACAGGAGTGCTTATTCCTCTGTGGTACTGAGCTCAAATATTTTAGACATATATGAGTATATACTGAGTCATGATTTTACCACTTGGAACAAATAAAAAAAAAATCTGCTGTTAGGAAAAACCTTAAATGTAGACATGAATGGATGGATAACTGTATCTTCAAGAGAAATCAAGTAATCAAAGGTGGTAAACACCTATGTAAATTTAGAAAAACAGCAGAAAAGTGGATGCTGCCATGTAATAAATTTTATACTCAGTAGAGAAAAAAGTGCCTTCTAGACAAATTTGCTTACTTACAGAGGGATAAAGAGAGAAAGTCATGTTAATTTTGGTACCTTATTTTGGTATCAAATTCAAGTTCAATTTCACTGAGCTTATTTTGGTGGGGTCCTATGCCTCTAGGAAGTAAGTTTTCCCCAAATTTAACTTCAGAAAAATTAATCTTGCCACTGGCAAACGTATCACTACAAGTATTCAAAGCAATTCACCTTAACCTCTTTGTGTACACCTACTGATGAGTAAACTGATTAAAGTTTTTACATCATCCAAACTGCTTTTAGTAGGTTCTTGTCTAGTATCAAAAGGTTGCCTGAGTATTAGTCATGCATAAAGTTTTGGGGGGGTTAATTAGGCTGATCATTAGCTATTCTACATGATCTGTAGACACGGATTTGCTTCTCAGACACAGTTGTTTCAGCAGGTACCAAATATGTGTTCAGAATGTTAAGGCAAGAGCTACAATTAATGTGGCAGATTTGTACTGCAACACTTCAATGGTACCCACTCTGTGATCTATCATCTAGATCAACTAATAGTAACACAGGCAAATTATAACTGTATGATTTCTTTCTGTGTAGCATTTGGTGAACAATCTTACCTCTTACTTTACTGTTTCATCATATGCACTACTGATAAATCTGTCTAATAATTACACTCAGTGATGTAGCTAATGCATAATAAAGCGCTGTCTACTCGTGGCTTCAATAGTAGGCTAACAGACATCTAGGCAGATCTCTTCTCCTAGCTGGAAACGGTGTCTTACCAGAATTTGAGGACTTTAATCATTTGGCCAGGATTCCTAAAAGAAGAATCACCCACAGGAACTCCCCGGAGAAGGCGCAGTTAAGAGTGCCATATCCAGAAAGTAGATCTATATAGATGAGGTTAACTCCAAATACATCAGTCTGATGTGGTATACACCAGCTTTCTAGCAATCCTAAACAAAATATGGGAGCCCTACCTACTGCATAGTAAGTTATGTGAAATCAGTATTTTAGTTTATATAGCTTGTCTTACACAGCTGCCACATCAGCATGTCAACCCCTTCAAACACGCCAACATTTTTAACCTTAATCAAGAGCTGATGAACGTGTCTGACCTGACAGTGTTGAAGATAATGCCTCTCTTTATTAGTGTGTAGGGACACAAGGAACACGGCATCCCCAGGCAGCCCTGTGTGCTTCAGTCCTCCTATGGGAAGAAAATTTTTGATAGTGCGTATCCATTCAATCAATGGATCACTCTGCTCCCAACTTAACTAGCAATGGCTAAGTCACTAGTTTTCTAATAACGAAGGAAGCAGACAATCCTATGTTGTTACCAAATGACCAAGAGATGGCAACCTATGAGTTTACTACAAAAACAAGAGACTAAAAATAATTAGTCATACTAGGCAATTGTCTGCTTATTTCCCAAGGGAAAATTTTACACTCATGCTAAAATACAAGTTTCAGACATAAATAGTGAAGGAACAGCTGTTTAGATTATATCAAGAAGTAACTCCCTAACCAATTCTTTGCCCTTTTTTGGGGATGAATTTGCACTATGCTTACAACGGCTCCATATGCCATACCTGCATTTCATTTAAGTGTACTTGCTGCAACCATAAAGCAGAAGGCAGATCTATTCTTAGCAGTATTTTTGACCAAAAACAGACGTAGGAACCTTTTCTTTTCCAGACCCCCAGTTCTCTCGCAAAGGTCTCCACTCCTCTTGGCTCCTGTACTCTCCCCTTCACAATTCTGAGCTCAAGACCATATGGACTTCTAAAGTGGGTTACCAGCGCGTCTCACGATATCAAGCTTTGTCTCCCAAGAGCACCCAAGTCAGTCTCCCTATTTTTCCTCACTTCCTCCAAACCCTCTCCCTCATTCCTACTCTAGACCCTGGGGACTTTATGCGTAATCCTGACTCTTAATGCCAATTCTACCACTGCAACCTTTTAAGTTATGTTCAAGAGTTTGAGCTTCACTGAGAACAAAGACCAATCTTCACAGAACTAACGGGAGGGACAGATCTAGTGTAATTAGGAAAACAGTGCTGACACTGACTATTGCAACTGCTGTGAATTCAGATCCTGTAGGCTCTCCGGATCCACAATGAGAGCCAATTATATGTTTGCACATCTGACTCGATCATGAAATTACAAATTTTTTCAATGTACATTACAGAAAAGATTCATTCACAACCAGAACTACTTGATTTTGTTTTGCTTTACTGCAATAAAGCTGAGTATTTAAAAACGTCAGAGAAGAAACAAGAGAAGAAGCTGGTGTGTTTGATAGAAGGTTCATACGTTCAACATCTTTTTTTCCCCTCAAGCTAAACCAGAAAGGGATTAAGTTCTTGCTGCAACCATAAAGTGTCTCTTAGAACTTTAAATAAAAGGGTTGACTTCAGTAGCCTGTTACAATGAAACTACCAGTTTCCTACAGAATGAAGCCATAAATGTGACAACTTTCTCTAAATTTCAAGTTTATTAAAATAAGATAGCAAAAAATAATTTCTTGAGTTGAGATCTCTAATAAGACACCACTTGCTAAACGCACAAACTAAATTTACAGAAAATCCACTACTCCTCTCTCTCTCTCTCTCTCAAAAATAGTTAAATCTGAGGACTGAAATACCATTCTGTGTCCTTGTAAATAGCATGATAAAGAGTTTTAAGAAGCAGAATACTTGTTTAACGCTAAATAATGCTCAAAAATTATCAAAACTGTATTTTTAACAAGCTGCAATGGAGACACCATCTTATGTGATGAAATGCATTTAAAATTACAATCAGATTTAGACCTACTTTGGCTCAAAACATCAATACACTTACTTCACAAGAAGGAATGCCGAAAGGTGCAGTTCAATTCCTCAGTCAGACAACCTCCAAACATCAATCAGGTTGGGGCTTTTACAGATGGCTAAGTCATTTTCTTGACTGCTGAAACATCTGATTTTACAGCCAAGTGAGGTAGTTAAGAGGAGACCTATATGCAAACATTTTTCAATGTACCAGGAAGCTCGATTCCGCTTATTCCACCCCAAAAGATTTTCTTAGCAATCATTTTTCTATTTGCAGTGTGCATAAAATGGGGAAATAGAAACTGCTAGGTGGAATGTAGACTGTCCACACACTGTCCATGCTTGATGCCTTCAGTCAAAGCCTGGTGACTTGACTTCAGGAGAATAACAGTTACTAGACACAAGACTCATCAGTGGGTTAAATTCCTGTATCATCCTGTATCTTGTGATACAGCGAAAACCATAATGGATGCTCTAGTATACTTTCAGACTTAAATTCTACAAGCACCGCATTAAGTATTTGTCTATTGTCCTTCTGCCTCCTATAATCTTATAAAATATCTTGCAAACAGGTCTACCAGATGCAAACAGGTCTACCAGAAAAAAAAAAGAAGGCTAAGGCTAATCTCTACCTTTAGAAAATATAAATGGTAGCCCAGGATGTTAACAGACTGGTTAAAAAAAAAAAAAAAAAAAAAAAGCCGATGTAACCTCAGGTAGGCAGGTGCAGAATCTGATCTCCCTGATAGTTCTAGACTTCCCTATCTTCTTGCATGACCTGCGTCATTGCAAGACCAGAAAAATCGTCCAATTTTTGCATTGTTTCAGTACAAAACCATGCCCTGCTGCGACACTACTACTCATTCCACATAAATCAACCAAAGGCTTTGCTTGACAGAAACTCAAATCATCTTGCCTTCCACGGTAATTTTTATTAGTACTACCTGTACCTGTGGGCAAGTGAATGAATATGACTGTACTCAGGTGCCCTATTTATTGCTTATTGTAGTTTGCCTAGAGAACATGAGCTTGCTGCACTTGTTTCCTTGTCCTTAGTGTGTAAAAGGATGAACTTTCTGTATCCGACACACACATGCTCTGCCAGAATGAAAAACCTGCAGTGGCAGGACAAATACCTTTGCCAAGGATAAACACAAGAGTTGGTTATGCTCCTGCCACATCTGAGAGTCGCTGGAAAGACATTGCTTCTACCTTTTTCACACCCTGTAGTTAAATCTCTGTAGCTTCCCCTCTCACCCTCCCACACCTCTGAAATATCTGCTGTTACAACAAGTTAAATGGTCATTCTTTGGGGTTTTCCTGATCCTTTTGATTGCTTTGGCAGTGAACAGTCAGCACAGCAAGCCTTCAGAAAGCTGCAGTACTGTCTCACACGTAACAAAGGCCAACATTCATCTCGGCTCTGCTTTTCTTTGGTGTACAGGTTATATTTCTGCTTTAAAGCTATAAGAATTTGAAAGAAAAAATACAGCTCTTTCACCATATTTAAAGTTGGCAGCATTTGCTGCAAGAACTGAATTTACTATTACTGATAACAAGCGTAGTCACTTGGGGCCAAACTGTGTATCGCTTACCTACTTTGGACAGTACTTTTTAGACTGAGTAGTTCTGTTCATTCTAATAGGAGCAATGCTTTTTTGTATTTAAAGTATTGTATTTGTATTTCATGAACCGTTATTGGTAGTTATGGAAGTGTCTTGGGACTCCAAGACACTTTATAGTCCCGTTACTGTTCATACCAAACAGCTGCATAGGCAAAACTAGCTCCCGATTTAAACAGCTCACGTATTTTCCTTAGCCAAACAGAGGTCAAAAAGTTGGATGGGGTTTAACTGAAAATAGTTGTGTCACTATACAGCAGATATAAGCATATGCTGTTTGTCTGCAACTAATTTATATTTTCACTTCCGTCACGTTCTTAGTTCCCACTGGGGTAGGAGTAGCAGGGGGAAAGTTAAATCATAATCACATGAGTAAATTATCAGTGACACCTAAAAGCAGTTACAAACTGCCTGATCATTTCAATTAAACCGAGAGCTCTGCTGGTTTACGTCCGCGTTAGTCAAACAGTACCAATCAGGAAATTACTACAGCGACAAACACCATAAATCTTTACTGACTAACAATGATGAGGAATTTCCTGCAACTTCCTCTACTTGATCCTTACCCTGGACTTTTTATACCTTCTTGACAGGCAACAGCATTGCAAAGGCTCACAGACACGTTCTGCAGTTGCATTTTTCCTGTTCCTTGGAAATCAATCATCCTTTCGGTATCTCTGTTAATGTTTACACACAGATAGGACACAATCTATGCACAAACGATTAATAGTAATTCTGCCCAAGAAATCCCTAATACTTGCACAGTGCAGATCAATACAGGTTTAAAAAGCTTATACTCAGAGACTGAAAAGCTATGTCCCAGTGTGTAACGGTAAGACAGCCAAAACACAGTAAAACACTGCTAATCCTGGTTCAGATGCCTGCGATTCAAAAAACACCATGTAAAACAAAGAACACTAACCATATTTAACATAGCTTAACACCAGCTCATATCACATTCTAGCAACAGTTGGTACACTCACTGGTAGGAATTTGTTCTTCAGATTTCTCAGAATAGTTTTGGACGGCAGGAAATTATAGATCATAATGGGAAGATATAAACAGATTTACTGCATATTTTTATATCAGAAGATTTATCAGAACATATATTGCAAAAGAATGTTGTACATAGCAACATAGCAACTGATAACATAGTATTTTAAAACATACATACTACTCATAGGCTTGGGTTTGTTTACCAACTAAGCATTTTCAAAGGCCCTTTTCTAGGGACAAGTAATTCCCAACACTCATACTGTCACCTGATACATAATGTATAAGGCTACAGAAAATGGGCATTCATGAGACTTGTTTGGCTTTTGTCAAAAAAGAACTGTGAAAAATTAGGATGGAACAATTTTCATTTCTGACGCATTGTTTTTATAGTTCATTCATGACTGGGAATTGAGGGGTTTAGAATTTCGCCTGCTGCAGATGTCGCAGCGAGGAGCGGGGCTGCAGAGGTTCCTACTTGCTGCTTTGCTGCCAACACTGACAAGAGACCTAAAGGAAATACTTCTCATGACATTGAACATGATGAGTAAATCCCTAGGCTAGTCTCCCACCTTACTACATTAGAAAAGCCATGACACAAGGCATTTGGGAGCACACAAAAACAAATACGTTTTATACGCAGAATTGGCTTGCGGAAAGAGGATTTGAGTTTCAGTACAGGACCTCGAAAGTGTTTGTAATAATAATAATAATGAACGTTGTAAAATCTAGGTAAAATATCATAAAGCTTAGTAAGCCTGGCAGACAAGTATTCCAAAAGGAACATTTTCTTTTTGGATAGGACTTTTGTTTAATTACTTTCAATACACACATTCACTCTTTTGCACTGTATTTCATAGATTCCTCCATTCAAACACTTTTTTCTGAGGTTTTAACTGCCTTTGGGACAAATTCAGCGCCAGTTAGGAAACTCAGAATCTTTAAGACCAACCAATTCCTCTGTTACAAGGAAAGAAAAAAAATCAAATAAAAGAACACATTTCCATTCCCAGCTGCAGCTAGCTGTCAGGTAGCTCAATTAACTTAGATCTCTTTTGAGGGATAAAAGTTCTAGAGAATGCCAAAAGCCTGGGAAACGTTTTAGCTTTGGTCCCTGCCTGGGCCATAAAGCACATGGTGGTGTTTGCCATCCTGACGCGTGCTGCTGCATGAATATTTACCAGAGACAGCAAAGAACTTAAAAAGAACAGCAAACTGCAAACCTGACTAGCAACTAGTGGACACATATCTACTGTCGGGAGTATTTTGTCATGTTTCGGTAAAACAGCCTTTCTGACTTCAGTTTTTATGTCAGAGGACCCAGGTAACATCAAAAGCAGACAAGACACGTTTTTGCTCATACACCTAAAATGCAGCATGTCCTGCACGCACACGGAGCAGGAACTCTGCGCAGTGATTTCCCCACAGACACGCAGATTGAATGGTGCTTCCCAAAAGCACTGGCTGTATTGCACATGCGCTGTACAGTTATCTATGTAGACACTGTGTGTAGATCCAGCTTTTATTGAACTACTGGCACCGTACTCTGACTAGGTTGCCTAATCAGAGCTACTGTGCAGGAGCTCACTGAACGCCGGATTTACAGACAGCAACTAGGTCCTTATTTAGCAATCCTTTGTCTAAGCTGAGGAAGTTGCATAGCTCAAGTTTCCTCTTCGAAACAGGCATGCTTCTTCCTACACTGTCTTGGTGGACCTTCTGTAAATACTTCTTGAATACGGAACACCATATTTTATATCCTGTTCCAAATAAAATCTCACCAGCGCCTTTTACAATAGTATCAAAGCTCTTTCCTGGAAATACCCACCCCAGTACAACAGAGGATCCCACATTCCCTTCTTCCCAGCCCCAGCTCTATGGCCGCAGCCATCCCGTGACTAACAAATATACCCCATGCAAAGCAGAAATTCCTCTGTTATTCCACAGGTGCCCAACTCTGCACTTCATATCATTAGTTGATCCCAGTAATTTGATTACTCTCCAGGCAGCCAGTTCCACCTGCACAGCACTCTGCTTCTCCTCTCTGTTGATGATTCCAACTTCGTCATCAGCAGATTTCTTTGCCACATTCCCACCTTGGTACTGACACAAGAAAATCTCTGTGCGATCCCCAAATCTTTCTTTCAAGAACTCTCCCTTCATCCAGGTAGTCCTCACTGGCTCTCCCTTGTAACTATCCCCTTACCAGTTTGCTATTACTGTACTAATTTTGGTATTTATCAGCTTGTATTTTTCCATAGCATGTACCAACTCAGCTCCTCAGACCTAAATAGATCAGAATTTTACAACTTGAAAACAGCTACCTTACCTAAGAGATCAGGCCTATCTGGCCAACACATTTTTTCACTGCTTTCCATCCCACTCTCATTTACCTTCAGTTTTCCCGAAATTATAATTTCTCTAGAATTTCTCTTTCAAACTGTATACTAGGCCAATCCCCCTGATGTAACACATAACATTCTCCAACTTTTGCTTTTACATCATATATGACAACATCACATCTCTGTACTTATCACGAATAAAAAATTCACTTTGGTGCCCAAGTTCTGTTATCTATTATCCTCCTTACTGAAACTCCAGAAAAACATTCAATTTGTTTTCATCTGACCACAGTTAGACATTATCTCCACATAAAGCTGAATAGCCACCTCTTTCTTTCATACTATTGCAACTATTGCATAAAACTGGATATTGAAAATGCTAAAAATGCAAAGGCTGCAAATGCTGGATTTCAAAAATTAAGATATTTTCAAAACTGATTCAAAATTGGATTTTCAAAACTGATGAATATCCTAACTAGCCATTTTATTTTCTGTAGATACATAGTCACCATTACATAATTTGACTGGCAATAAGAAATATCAGTGAAGGAGAATGCAGTCCCCAGTTTCTTTCTCCCTCTCTCTACCCAAGGCAAATGCATGCCTGACTAGAGAAAATATATTTAAGATTGTTTCTTACATTGCTAAAGAGATATCTTATAAATATCTATCTAGAACCAAAGCGCTATACCTGCTATTATAACATCTTTTAAAATACAGATCTGCAAGAACAATACACATACTTGGTTTTGTTTCCTAGAATACTACCTTTCATTAAAAGTTGAGAGGTTAATAAAGGAGGACAGGTTTTTCTTATATTTCTGGCGGAGGGGGGTCTTTTTTATCTCTGAACTTTTAAAATGTGAAAGACACATAGTAATGCAAGAACTCTGAGACAGATTACTGTGCCATTTTTTCCCCATCTGCTGCTTCAGGCACTGAGATATTTATAAAGCAAGAAATAAAACTGAAAATATTGAGTTTCCAGAGAGCAGTGGCCAAGTGTAAGAACTATTTCTGTAACAGGCACGGTTCATGAGGTATAAAGATATTGATTCTTAATTAAATCAAAATCCAAAGAATCAAAGACACCTTCATTAAAGTTCAGTGTAAGCATTGCAATTATTAACCTTCACAAGAAATAGGCATTAAACAAACTAAGGCGTTGTATTTCCACATGCTAAACTGCTAGATTCATTTTTCTTCACAGGGCCAAGTTCAGCAGCTCACAGAAAATTATCTGGAAATATTTTTATCTGCATCATTGGGACTTTCTCTAATCTTTTAGGAAGGAATTTTTAGACAGAAAACTACAGAAGCTTTTTAAAGCTTTGCTTCATTAGAGACAGAGAGCAGAAGTAATCACTATTCTATTGCCATCTTCCATGTTCCCAGCTCGTATTTTCAATTTATGTGGATAATTAATATATGACCATTTTATTCCTTGAAATTTTAATTCGAGTGCTTAAAATGAGCCCTCCTCAATGACCATTTCATTTTATACCCTCCAACTTCTGTTGCTTTACTTTCTGCTGCCACTCTCAATCTCCTACTGATTCTCTTGCTACCCTTTTCACATTCAGTAGCTTTTATTTTTACAATCGGACTTCACCAAATTTAAAGGTTATTCCTTTTTATACCTTTTTAAAGAGTATGTAGGCATACATCATTCCCTTAAGCAAATCATAATTCAAAGTTACACTGATGTAAACTGTGGAAATCCAGTGACCTCCAAATTACTTGCGCCAATCTACAAATAACTTTTTATCTATTTTATCAAGTGCTTCCAGTTAAAATCCATGTCGATTTTAGGAGCGTATATTCCATTGTCCAATTTTAGCAGTGTGATTGCATAGATAATCACAAAGTTCAAAACCATAAAACAAAAACTACCGTTCATTGGCTGCAACGGAGCAGCAGGAATCGGCAACAGTGCATAATGTGGCCAATGAGACTTGGACTTCATTTCATTTAAAAATTAAAAATATATCTGTACTGGTCTGAAATCCTTATGTTATTATATACATATATTATAGTAATATTTTAATCTGCTTTTTGTAAGATTTTAGATTCTGCATCTTGCCAGAGTAATCCACTCCATTACCAGAGTAACATTTGTATTGACGGATGGAAGTATCACTTTAAACGCTGGCCAGTTTTGTTCTAGAACAGCAAGTAAGCGCATTAGGGACCTGGGAGCTACATAAAAGCAACATAAAGCTATTACCATGCTTTCTATCATCTCTCTCAGCTGTCTCTGATAGTCTGTGACATCTGCGACATCTGTGATGTAGCCTGGAAAATTCCCTATGTCCCTTTTTAACTTGATGCTTTTTTCAGTGAACATTATTAAGTAGGAAAAAAATCCAGAAACAAACTTGACGCAACATTAATTGAAGCCTGGTGATTTATGTTTGTTTTCTTCTCACCCCAACCAATTCAATACCTTTCTGAATCTTTTATGACGCCTTTACACCTGATTTATTTCCCATACTATCCTCTGAATTGTCTCAAATGCAGATGTTCTTGTTTTAAAAGATTTTGCTGACTTGCAAGTATTTTTTCTTTTCTGTAAAGGCTACCTAAGAACCTTCTGTAATTAATCTTTGCAGAAATATACAGTGACAACTTCTGCTATTATGGAGTTCACACAGGTTAATTTCCATCTGACCGCGTGGCAGTTGACAGAGAAGCTACAAAGCATCTTCTGCTCCTTCTCCTGCGTGGGGGACATGGAAGCTACTTCAGCGGTCCAGCAGAGCAAGGCTAGAAATGTCACCTGGAGAGAAGAGGGTGGACAGAGAGGTCTCTGTAGATGTGAACGCAAGCATATTCCTGCATTTGAGTCGGAGGAATGTTACATATTTTTAGCAAGATCAGTTTGCAATATACTTTCCCAAACATCTCTCTCAAAGCACAGATGAGTGGATTT
This sequence comes from Struthio camelus, assembly GCF_040807025.1. Classification (NCBI taxonomy): domain Eukaryota; kingdom Metazoa; phylum Chordata; class Aves; order Struthioniformes; family Struthionidae; genus Struthio; species Struthio camelus. The sequence continues at coordinate 10,355,161 of NC_090951.1, forward strand.
TTATGGATAATTGATTTCTCTAGTTCAAGGCAATTCTGAAAGAATGAGAGAGGCCTTTTTCAACGGGAGACAGACAAAAAAGCACCAAAACTTTCATTAATTTCAAAATTAAACTTTCATCTGTGATAAAGGCTTCTTTTTAGCGTTCTGTGTGGTTGTTTAAATAGCGTAAAAAAAAATCAAATAGAAAAAAATTAAGTTATGCAAATTTTCAAAGTATGTTTTCCCTAGCATTGAGTATCTTGCCAGCTTTACAATTAGGAAGCACTTCTTGTATTAGTCTCATCTTTCAAAGGTGACAGGCTGTCTTCTTTAGAGATACTTGTGCCAGAATCAAGATTTTGTTGTTATTGTTGCTTTTGATTTTACGCTTCTACCATTTCACAGCAAGAACATTATAATACATACTTAAAGCACAGCTTACGATACTAATATTGACAGCAGAGGAAAATACAGAATATTCAATTACTTTTCTCATGCATCTGCTATCAGATCTAAAATATTCCAGAAATACACTCCTTGGAGATACGTGTAAGCAAAACCTCTAAGGCATATGATGTAATCCCAACATTGCTCTTGGCCAGGCCTTGCACGATCTCAGCAGGAACAGCATGACCACTTTTGGGCATCACTAACCATGTAGAGGGGATACAATGAGGATGACTGGAGGTTTATAAGTGATGGATCTATTTATTACTATCCTAATCAGAAATTGTGCTAAAGACTATTTCCCATGATAGACCGAACTATTGCTATGAAAAGTAGAAAAGAATGCCCATTATTGCCACACTTCAAAGCACAACAATTTTCATAATGATAGGCTTTTCATAACATGCTTGGCATTTCAGATATTTAATGTAGTAGAGAAGTGGAAAAGTCAAATAGTGTAACAGAACGTCCAGTATTTTGCAAAATGCCTGACAATTTTAGTCATTACATAAAATGATGTTTCACAATATGACTAATGTATGTGAACATACAGGTAGTGCATGTAGCGCTAAGTTTGACTGAAACCCTCTGTACTAAAGAAAAATGTATTGCCCTTCCCCCAGAAAAGGAATATATTCAGAGGATAATCAGAGAATGAAAAAAGCAGATTCTTACGTTAGTAAAATTTGCAAAGACGGTTCTCACGTCTATAACGAGGAAACACAGCTGGAAAGAAAAGACAGAGAGAAAGCGGTACTTCTAAAACATCCAGAGCTCCTTTTGTTCCTTTTTCTAAACTCCTTAGGTTCTTTGAAGCCATCTTTATCTACGTTAATTCAAATAATTTACATATATCTACGTGAGCATTTTGCCTTCAAAAACGTTTAAGTTTTTAGTACTACGTGCCCTACCACCGCAACAGTCATGAATTGCAAGCAAGAAGGCACAGTTAGGGTGGTTCAAACGTTCAGTATTATCCGACTTTTCTTTCGGAGATGCATGGTTCAACCAACCTAAATTTTTGTGTCACTTTTCTTTTCAAGTCCACATTTTGCTTCTGCAATCCTTTACATCATGCCAAAGAAAAACACAGTCCGCCAGACAGTCTCTGAACTTTCAAATAGTTGTGAGTAGCTAAGTCGAGCAGATATTTCCATAGCAATAAAAACTTCCAAGTAGTAAAAGCTTGTTGGGCTGTAATTATGATGAATGAGCTGCACTCCCAACTTGCATGTGGGGTGTGGGTATTTACTTATAGAGCCATTCATGTTTTCATATGTAGCTACCAGCAAGGAGACTGGGAGGATCGGAGTATAAATTACATTAATATTTTCATAAACAAATGCAAACCCAGCTAGAATACAGAAGCTGGGTTTTTCTCATCAAAATAATGTATTTTCACATTATTCCTCCAAACTACAGACAGTTGGCGTGTAAAATATACTGGATGTATCTGTGGAACATTTAGATCGCGATAAAAACCATCTTAGGTGTAAATTAGCTCAATATTTATCTCATCTAATATGCAAATTAAGACCATGCATTCTCGTTAGCATCAGCCGCATTTCCTTTAAGCTAAACTAAATCTTCAATCTGTGCAGGAAAAAATGCATATATCTGTAGTTGTCTTTGAAGCTAATGAGGGTGTGATTAGCCTCCTGCTTTGTTATGAAGTGGCATGCTCAGGAGAACTTACCCTGGGTAGATAAAGCACAGCATAAACTTACACAACCCAAAAACTAAAAATACGCTTAGTATCATACCATAATATGTGCTAACAAAATACAACCCAAGAAAGAGTAAACTCCAGATAGCTTCTGAAATTTAAATGTGCAATAAAATGCAAAAGCATTTTCTCCAGGCACATACTTAACAGAAACAGACATGACATAGACCTTGCTGACAATCTGGAAAGCAGCAAGAGGATTTCTCAGAAGATAGTAGTACATCTTACAAGCTCGGAAATATATCACTTATTGCAAACCAGTGCATCTGCTGTGTGGAATCTGTGTTAATATCAACTTGGTTTAGAAGCATTCAGTCTTGTGTTTAAGTTTAAAAAAAAAAAAACAAACCAAACCAAAAATGGAACTGCGCTTCTAATGGATGGTGCTGCCCCCCCCCCCCCCCCCCCGGCTCCCAAAGATTAATGTGATGACTTGGTTGCTCTGCTAAAGACGACAACATAATGTTATTTATTAAACCAGTCTTAATCCATCATTGTCCATAATAGCCCTTTTTGATTAGCAATTTGAATTCTAACGCTTGCACACACTACCTGCATTCAACTGAAGCAGGGAGCTACGTGGTTTCCAGCAGCCTTAGGGGACGGAAAAGTAGAAAATGTTGGAATTCAGGATTCTTCTTAATTTACATATGTTGCTAAGCACTTCAGGTGTCACCAGCATGGTGAATTGAGAGCTCCCAAATAAAAACGTGCAGGAAAAGCAGAGGTCACACTAAAGAAGAAAGAGAAGAAAGCGTCTCACTGAAGTGAAGAGAAACAAAAGCTGAGATCAGATCCACCTTTGAACCAGCTCCTTCCATAAGACAATTGACTGTATCAGATCTGATAGCAGATAGGCCTGTAAGTGCTACAAACATAAGCAAGGGCTATCTAAATACTCAGCAAGGGCTGAGGCTTCTGCAGCTGATTTGTGTAAGAGAAAGCAAATCTGCAGGGAAAGCCCAATAGGGGCTGCAGGTCATGTCTTCCCCCCACCCCCGCCCACCCCAGCTGTCTGCTCTCCCATTAGGTGAGGAGCTGCATGGCTGTCAACCAGGCTGTCCTAAGGCCTGGGAGAGAGGCGGAGGGCAGCTCTGCTTTAGAAAACCTAGGAATACTTGTATTTTAGAAACCTACAAAATAGCTTCACGTGCTGTTCCTGCGGCAGGATCGGCTCGCTCTGGAACACAGTGAACGCCAGTGCAGTTTGACAAAGGGCTGGTCCCAGGACCAAGCTTGGCTGTTGAGATGTATTAGGATGGTTATGATGCTTCCAGTGTCAGAGGTGGATCTACCATCTTCCTGCTTGAGCAGGAGGGCTGGACTAGATAACCTCCAGAGGTTCCAACTTCAACCATTCTGTGATAATGTGGGATTCAGACATGCTATAACTGGCTGGATGACCGTAGAAGTTTCTATCCTAAAAAACAGTAGCAACAGCAATCAACCTGCACTGCAATGGCACTAACTGATCCAATAAACTCTAATTCCTGTAACTAGGACTGAGTATGGTCTGGAGGTGATGTCACCACCGACTACAGCCAGCTGTGCTTCCTCCACAGCTAGAGAGCACCACAAAAATCAATGGGAGCTCAGCACTGACACATCATTCTGCCAGGAGGGCATGGCATGTCCTGCTGCTGCTCACGCTCTTCGCCTCTGCTCCACATCACAAGACTGTGGGAAAAGGGCAAATCATCTAAGCAACCAGGTTCTTCATCCTTCCGAAGTTATCCAACTTCCCCACCACACAGAGGTGGGGTGGGGCTGGGTTTTTTTTGTTTGTCTGTTTTTTTAGACAAACGCATGCAGTTCAGTTCCTGGGCCCATTCAGCTCTTACCTCTTTTCCGAGTTGAGAAGTTAAGAAAATTTGTCCGCGTGAAATTGTTCTATATTGTCCACGCAATAACAATAACTCCTACATCCTTTGCAAGATTTAATTGGCGCTAGATTCTACGAGTCTCTTTTAAGAGCAAGGCATGTTAAGTTCTCCCAAATAAACTTGTTCAAGTTGCTCCAATATATACGTAAAAAAAGGGCACAAAGCTCTCTCTAGACACATGGCACTGAGTACAAGCACTCGCTGTTGTTGTAAGACTTATTGTCAGGAATACAAAGGGAACCAGAAACAGGAACGACTAAGAAAAAGCCATGTACAGCTTTAAAGCCAGCAGAGAGCACTAACATTTTAAAAGCCTGACAGTGCTTTTATGGTTTATAAATCCATTTTGTTTTATTTTCTTTCATCCTATTTGTGGCAGACTCATGTACTCCTACTAAAAATTCTTTTCAACTCCAATGTTTTCCCTTTGCAGTATAATCTTGGAAAAAAAAAAATCACTTTTCACATTACTGAAAAGACATCTAACGTGTTTTATAGTCTCCAGCACCTGGGAAGAAAACATAACAATTGAGTGATATGACATTTTGGGGAGAACATGAAGGCAATCTCTAAATGAGATTTGAGCTCTTAGGCAGCTTTATCGCTCTCTGATACTAATCTGGATCAGATCTCACTTCCAGGAGTGATGTGAATTCAAAGCTTGGGCCATTTTCCAATTAAAACAAGGTAACAGGCTGCTTTTTCCAGGTAACTGGAGGATATGCACAGGTCCTGACCCTCCTCGTTGAGCTTTAACTGGAAACTTCCATTGAGATCTGTGTTTTGAATTCACTTACTCCAAGTACTCCCACTCCCCACTAGCCCTCAAGGCGCTCGCAGCAGCGTCACCCTCCCAGCTAGCGTCACCCCTTCCCCACCGGTCTCGAAGAACTGCCGCTTCCTCCTGACGCCTCACTGCAAGCTCTGCCATCATCACCACTGCCACAGCCCTTTGCCAAGCATCCTTCTGAGATCTCGGACACGAGCCAGTAACGTCTATTGTTTTACCATTCCTAGACGTTATGGAAGACATGCTATTGAGCTTGTTCCAATGTTTCCCCAGAATTCCTCCCAACCGGTACTTAACAGTACTCTATTAGAAGTCCTGAGCTTTGTAAAATCAGACAAGCTGGACATAAAAAGCAAAACATGCTTATCTTCTCAAGGACAAAATCCAGCCACACTAACATTAGCACAAAGAGTTGCTACAATGCAAGCAGTTGTCTAAACAACACATCACATTAGTGTGAAAGCACTAGGGCTATGGAAGCAAAGGACCAATGCAAAAGATGGTTGGTCTCCTGTGGAAAGAAGGTAGCACGGGGAAAAAGAAGCACTACCAGATTCTTCAGTTCAGTTCTGTTCAAACAAGAATTGAATTTCATGAGGTATCTGGAAATTTGAAAAATGTTCTCATTCTGATGCCAAAAAAACCCACTGGAAATTTGTACTTTTCACAAAGCAATGCATCTGGAACAGTTTCCTTGCCCGTATTTTCATAGTAACCAATCATATTTGATCCTGGAACTTCACAGGAGCTAATATCCCAGCACAAATGGCACTTATGTTTGAAAAACAGGATCACGTAGTAGAAATGCACATGTACAAACAACACAGTCCTGCTCTGCTCTCTGCCTATATGGTGCACCCCTGCACAACTCCAATGCTCTTAGTAATGCTGGTGCCGCACAAGACAGTTGAAGGTTTGGCACCGCCCTCACTGGGTGGGATATTTAATGCAATTTCACCATCTTTTCAAAGGGTGTATTTACAGGAGCAAAACTTTTAATTTGCTTTGGAGGTGATTTTTTTCTCCAGTCACTGCAAAGAGTGACAGACCAACAGGAAGATTCTCTTTATACAAAAACAGATCCTTTTTTGACAGATGTGATGGAAATTAACAGTTGATGTGCAAACAACGTTATATATTCTGGCACTAAGGAAGCCCACATCAACGTGCAAGTAACTATACGATCACATTTGTTGGCTTATAATAATGAGGACTAATTTCCTAGTAAATAAGAGACAGCTCCCTTCACCTGCCCTTATAAAAATCACAGAGATCTCAGAAGACCATCCTCTCCCTTAAATTATTTTTACTGAAAGTTTGGCTAGACTAACAGCTTGCAAGAAATAGACTCATCCAGCTATTTGCCTTTAAACAAGATTTTCTTGTATAATTGATTAACAGAAGTCTCCTCGGCCCAGACATCACCCTATTAAATACGACATGAAGTGTAACTAATAAATATTTAAACCTCTGATTTGTTATAAATAAAAGATCAACAATGTAAGATTTTAAGAATTATATTGAATCAGTTATCAATATCACCTAGTAATTACTCCAAGCTTAGCATATTAAGCAACTAAACTTAAAGTGCAAACAGAAAATAAAATTATTTGGAAAGGATATAATTAAGTAAGTTCTTGTATCTTGTGCAACATATGTCTTGTATCCCACGCAGTTCATTCCTATATAAGCATTTACTGCTCTTAACTGCATGTTAAGAATGACATGACGTAAGTGTCAAGCTATTAGCATCTCTAAAACCCTACCTCAGAGAATGCACTTTAGAGTAGTCAACATTTCAATATGTAAGAATATTTTTCAATAATGCTAATAGTTCATTTCTTATTAATTTTCCCTGTCACAACAGCACCAAAACCAATGTGTTTCCTGAGCAAATACTGTTTGACAGACAAGCTAGACTTATTTTAAATACTCCTTCGCTATTCGTCGCAAAGACATTTCTTATAGAAAAGCTGTAAGCTATTATATATTTCTAGGCGTTCAACCTAGCAAGGTTCAGTGTCCAGTGTTTATTCCAATGAGGCAGAGCACCCGGAGAAATCTCCACTGCTGAGTGCACATGTGATAATTAATGCACTGTATCACACAGAGTCAAACAGCCACCTTGTATTCAGCTGTTAGGGAAAAGAGAGTTTCAGCACCTATTAGCTCAAAGAGTATAAACATCTACCAGACATCAGGTGGAAAAGGAATGTAGCAAAAAAAGCATTCTCTACCACAGGCAAGCTAATGAAACAACGAATTACGTAACTTCATAGTGGACTTCTTCAAACTTACCTACTTACAAGATACTACAAAAAAGTACCTTTACCTTCTATGGTTAAATACCCTATGTTAAGGAACTCTGAACCTTAGACCAATCAAAACTAATAGCTGCTTACGATATATTAACTGATAAAAAATGTTTACTCCACGGAATTATTACTCTCTATCCTTTTATACTTCTGTAACTTAAAGTTAAAAAAAGAAAAAGGCCACCCACAAACAAGTCAAACCTTTAGAGTTATTATGAGATGCAAAAACATGATACATGTTCTCAAGTGTCCAGATAATTCGGTCGGTGGCCTGTCCTGTTCCACATCTAAATTGTGTGGCTTAGGAGCATTAGCTACAAAAGAGGAGAGTGTCCAGTGAGCCAGTCTACTTGCACATGACTCGAATGCTACTTGTATTTTTTCCTGTATAAACCACTGTGGTTAGTTTCAGGAACACAGAGACGTTGCTCTTCCAGTAGCTGAAGTAAATACAGGATAGCAACAACCCCAATTATATGCCCACACTAACGGATACTAGGTACTAATACACTACAACATAACTGAAGTGATTTCAGCTGTATGTAATACACTGCAATCACTATAACACATAATTATCCAAATCACAGTATCAAAATCAACAAAGGAGGAACAGTAACTTTTAGGCAAAATAAATACCACACGCACACACACACACACACACACACACACCCCGAACGTGGCCGTCCATCACTCTTTCACCTAAGGACATGACCTAATTAACTCCATCTGAATGGCAGAAAATATCAGAAAATACTTCTTTGCCTGATCAGATATTGTTAGGATTCATACTTCTAGCGGACACAAAAACGACCCAGAAACGCAGCTGGAGTTTCAACGGTGCCACAAATAGCCAACGTCCGCACTGCTGACTAAACGTAGTCAACTATTTTGACTTAATTTTATTTATTGATCCTAGCATCCAAAGGTTATGATGCTATGTATAGCCAATGTAAAATATGGTCTTCCTTAGCACTATTTCTGTACACAACTGCGAAGCAGAACTAATACATTTAGCTGATAAATATATCAAAGGCAGCATGTCTAAAGCAATAAACATCTCCCGTTGTGGGGATGTTTATGCACTACAGGAGACATTTTGCTGAGTACGTATGCCCCTTTGATGTAGTTATCATTATTATAATGAAAGCATTATTTCATTTTATTGCTTTTTAAACACCACTGTTGTCCACCATAGCTCCATTAAATGCAGCTGTGTTGGTTAACAGAGTAAAGTGAATCAAGGGGTTTTCGTTTAAGTCTGGATCAGTTCATTGGTAGATTTTCTATGCGAGCATAAATCCAGCTCTTCCTTTTCGTCATGTCCTCCTTGCTTTAAGGTTTCCATTGGGGCTCAACAGATTTGTGCTTACAGAAATTCATATATAACTTACATGAGGAGACTGACCCTGAAAGCTCCTGTTTTAACACTGAAAACAGTCACCGAACTGGATTTAAATAGCTCGTTCAATTCTGGATTCAATTTTTTTTTTTTTTTTTATCTCCCTGAAAAATTTCCCATAAAGTTTCCATTTACTTTGTTTGTAAAAGCTCGCCATAAATACAAGCTTAGTGAGGTTTCTGATTAACCATAAAATAAACACTGAATGCTGTAAGCCCTTACCCACAATAATATATGCAGTAAGTGTGTGTCCCCAAAAATGTATGCTTACGCATAACATTTTGTGATCAAGTACTTGTGCTCAGACTTCTAAAATTCCAGTACTATGTTCAGAGTCAGGATGTCAGGAGTTATACCTTCAGCTGAAAAGGGAGGAAATTGAGACCTAGCATGATACGCTTTTTTTCCACAATTGCTGCCAAAGTTTTTTCTTAGTGCCAAAATCGTGAGCAGGAACAGGAGCAATCCTCTCATTCTGGAGATCTGTTTTATTGTTTTATGCAACTAGAAGTCACCAGCAGCTTCTTGAACAATTACTCTTGTATTACCAATTTAAGATAGACTTAAAAATTTAGATCAAGTCAGCAACAAAGGGCTTACACAATACGGTAAGTCAGTGGCACTAAACTAGAGGAGATGCTCCTCCTGAAGGACCGCAGCATTGGAACACGTTGAGCAAAGGCCGAGGAACCTCCACCCAGGACGTTCTGGAGAAAACAAAGTGAAATAAACCTGTATCTGACAGGTCTGCTTCAAGTGGGAGGGGGGACCAGAGAACTCCAGAGGTCCCTGCTATGATTCTGTGATAGGCAGAACTGCTCCAGTGCTACCTTCCTTCATGAAAAAAGAGGAAAAAGATTTTAAGATGCGCACTAACATAAATTGGCTCCAGGTGATGCTATAGGAAAGTCTTGATTCCTTTGGGGTATTTTTTTCCAACACAGATGTGAAACAGTACAAAAGGTTAGATGTGCAAAACCAGTGAAAAGAAACTAGTATAGAATTCAAGAAGTCCACCTGAACTGATGCCCTGAGTGTCTTCCAGAAAAATCATGTACAGCCATCTCCTGAGGAGGTCAATTTTGCAGGAAAGACTGTCATTTCAGTACATCTCTACAGGAATAAATGCAGTAGAAATAGCATTAAAGGTTTTTGACAAAAATAACGCTATCCATAACAGAAGTTTGGAAATTACTTCTATGAGGTTAAGATACAAGCTAGATTTATAATTAATACTTAGTGTTGGAAATTGGTAATCTAATGCAGCATGAACTTAATTCATTACCACAGTTCTAAATTTTTTAAGATAACAAAGCACAGAATCCAAAATATTTTAGTTGTGTCTCTAATTTTTTTTCTTTTTAAGAGAGAAAAAAAACAACCCAAGAGACAACTTAAAACACGCAGGTCAACCGGTCAAAGTGAATTTACAAGCATGTTTTGTAAAATAAATTCATTATTTGGGATAGCAGCACAAGCAACTTCATATTTAGAGTAAGTTCATCAGAGGAGGTAAAAAAAACACCCCAAATTCTAAGTATTTTTAGATTAGACACTATTTTTAAAGGGATTGTGAGAGAGGGTTAATGGGTTGTGTGTGTACCACACTCCAGGCAATACCACCTCATAGTCAAGGCATATTCTATAGTATGGTCCTTTTGTGTCTCTCTGAAAAGCTAATCATGGGTTTCTTACTATGGTCAATTATGATAGCGCTGCTACAAATGGGTGGCTTTCAAGTAAAGTTTGCCAGAAATTCTCTAGGCAGATCCTAACTGTTCTGGAAATGGAAGAGTGTTAGAAATGCACTGAGTGCCAATATCACACGCTTCCTTGATGCGTACTTTAAACAAACGTCACCACCTGATGTTTGCCAGAAAATCCTGGGTCAGTTGTGGCACATCAATCCAGTGCCTAAAAATGTCTCTGCTTTCCATTAAGCTATTTCTTGGTGAATATGGAAAACGTCTCATGACAGTATTCGGGAATTTGAAGAGTCTGTTTTATTTAGAAAACTAACTAAGTAGGAACTTAGTTATTGAATCTTCTTAAAAAAAAAAAAAAAAGCTATTTGCATTTGCATCCTACAGATGAAGGAAGTGTTAGAGGAAACTACACTAATCCATGGATCCAATGAAATGCTGCCAAAATGTAATGGCCATTCAGTGAATGAAAATATGTTGTTTGAAAAGGAAGATGTCAAAGGTGAATTAAGGTAAAATTTAGGAGTCAAAACAGGGCCAGGTCAGCAATGCAGAAGTAAGCAGGTGCTCAGTACATGCAAGATATACCAGTTAAAACTAAAAAAAAAAGAAAAAGAATTTGTATTGCTTTGGTCAGGTGCCAGGACTGTCCAAATTTTGCAAATAGGTCACAGCCAGCCCTCAGGTTTCATGAGATGCAGGAGTCAGGCGACTAGGCGGAAGAGAAGCATATGGTCCTGATGGTCCCTGTAAGGAAATACCGCAGCGTCATCCATCAGGCTCAGGCTGCTGAATGGCCGCTCCAGGAACTCTTGCTCACGCCAGGGCAGGACCTCGACCGCTGCTCAGAACCAGCCTCTGCCAAGGGCGACGGGCACAGCACCAGTAGCAACGCGTGCCGGAGCAAGGGGGAAATATAAGCACTGGGCATACTTTGAGTCACGATGGTGTCTCTCGCACTTCAATCTGGGACTTAATCCAAGTTATTTAAAAACCTGACAGAAGAACGGGGCAGTTCAGCTTGTGTGTGATACACTATATATCTCCTTGCATTGCTCAGTGTCATGAACAAAATTGTGTAAGAGAAGGAATGTGAATTTTCTTCCTTACTATTTCAGCCGCTTAGTGGGTGTTACATATGACCTAAAGAAGAACATGTAGGACAAAGTAAGTTGAGAATTTTCCAGAAAAGAAATTCTTTCAATAAGAAAAAGCCTATCTGCCTCAGGCAAAATGTTTCAGAAGAACATATGGGTTTTGAATACATTTCTGTCAGAAACGTTTTCAACTCCACACTGGATTTTTCGGGAAAAAAAAACATATCGGTGCTAAGGGCATTAAATTAGTGCCCGGGGGGGGGGGGGGGGGGGGGGGTCCCTCCTGGCCTGACTGTCCACCCGCAGGCGGCCCCACGCCGAGAGCCACCTCCTCGTGCTGCTGCAGCAATTGTGCAAGGCTGCGCTTAACAACCCCCGGCAGGACGTGGCTGCACAGCCCAAGCATGCTTGCTGCAGCCTTTGTTGTGGTGCTTGGTTTAATACGTTAATCTTCTCCAGCCAACTGTGTTGTATTATCAATCTTTCATTAACATATCTCCTTCTTTCTGTTTTTTTTTTTTTTTTTTTTTTTTTTTTTAAATACAAGGATTAGTGCAGCTGTGTCTCATCAGACCCCTTGTGTCTTTTTCTGGGACTTTGTAAGGGACCCTGATTAAAGAGCGCCTCAGCTGCTCTTCTCTTCTGCATTTTTCCTTCCAATGTTGCCACTGAATGATAAGAATCTTATTGTTCTCTTTAGTAATTATGTTAGTACTTGCACACTTTAGAAAACAAATATATATTTTTTTTTTACTGAATATTTTTCCTCCCTTCACTGCTACTTTTTAACTGAAAGCCCTTTGAAAATGCAACAGCATGTATTCAAAAGCCTCAGCAGAGTATGTGGTTCTGGGTTCTCCTCTACTAACATCTGCTGATCTCACTGTTATTATAGATTAATCTTCCCTAATTGAGTTGTACGCTTTAGCAGAGCTTTCATTCAGATGCAAAACTGTGCACCTTTTGCTACGGTGTCTTTTACATCTGTAGGTGCAGCAGAAGACAAGCTTTCAGCTGTGAACAATTTGTAAGACAAAAAGCACTATGGTTTCATCATCAGTGGAAACTATTGGCAAGGTAGATAAAACATAACTTGAACACAAGCCATCTAAAAAGGTCTGACATTTTCCTATTCTAACGTATTTTATTTTTAACGTAAATGTTGACTTACAGCCTTCGTCTGCTAACTATAATTATCTAATAAGAGGGAGACACTGAAGACATTAGACTCTGTAAAACCTATTAACTTTTCTGGACATGGGTATTCTTCTTAATTGGCACTTTCAGAATGAAGTGCCCCTCAAAACAGACGGGTTTTATGCAGTGATGTTTTTAAAAGCCTCAGAAGCACTGCAGTTTAGGGATCTTTTTCATTACTATCTATAGACTATCTGAACATCACTTGAGAACTACGTAACAAAGCTTCCCTTTTTTGTGAGTAACTATTAGTAGAACGCAGATATTTTAGTTCAATGCCATTGCGGAATGCTTTGCAATTATAGTAAGAAAATTAGAAGATACATTGGTAATACGAACTGCTAACTACTGTCAGCTGCCAACACTATGTCCTTGCATGAAAACTATGCTATTATATTCTATGACTGTGCATGAAATGTAAAGATCATGCCTCATAAGAGACAGAAGGGGGGGGGGGGAGGGAAATCACAACAAAAACTATTTGGGATGCCACCGAAAATAAGACTAACATTTGCTTTCTTTTTCCTTTGATCTTTTTGTTTCCCTCTCTACAACAAGGTAGAATACAAAATTATATTTAGCCTTTGTGGATATTTTTATTTGTCCAACCTCCCTCAGAAATAACAGATGATTCCTAGAAAGGCATTTTAATGTGATAAAGCCTAGAACAAGAGATTGTTTAAAGAGGGCTAACAACAGGGCTCATTTTCATTTCAGAGATGAGAACATGTTAATGTCAATGAACATTTAACAGTGCATCTGGTCCTACACAGAATACCAGTTCCACAGTAGTCAATCCAGGAATTTCAACAATTAAATAGGATCAGATTTTGAATAGAAAGCAATAAACAGATTCTCAACTGCTGTAACACGTTCATTACGTTTTACTTGCGTAACGTTTTACTTGCTACTTGCTCCCATCTCTGTGGTCAGATTACATCCTCAGACATGTGAGAAATATCTAAATTAATTTTAAATGAAGATGTGTATAACCTTAAGATTAACATTTGGCTCCTCTGTACGGAAATCATTTGCTCTTTTGGAACGTACCAGAAACGTCTCTAGAAGAACTTGGCAGTTATTTTGAGCAAGATGATGATTTATGCACTTGTTCTTACCAGATAAAACCTTTTAACATATAACATTTGCTTTTGACATCTCTTTAGGAGGGCCTGATTTTCAAAAAATCATGAAGTCTCATATATTATTTGAACCTTCATTCCTTTGCACACACCAAGCAAGTAATTCTAGTTGCAAAGGCACAGCAATGCACCATTACTATGAAAACGTATAACTAAGAGAAACCATTAACAAAACAACAGGCCATATCAACTAGCAGAGGATTTGGCAGCTGTGATTTTCTGCGCTATTCCTGCCTGTAAAATAATGAGCTGAGAGTGAACTGCCACTGGAAAATCATTTTATTCACTTTCCTCTCTTCCAACGCTCAGCATCCGTTAGCAGACCCTTCGTTATATTTTCTTCCATTCTCCACTTAATAATTACTTCATGGGCCACATATTGCCCTTGATGTTAGAGGGAGTTGTGTGCACGAACTGAAGACGATGCATGGTTCTTCATATCTACAGTTATTTTTTCCAACTGCATAGAAAGCTGTTTTCTAGACTTTGCTATAAATTCAGGGAAAAAACTGAAATTTACTATCTTGCCCTGAGATACCTATGAAATGTATGATAGTTTTAACAATTCATAAAGTAAAATAAGAATGATTTACAGCATTCTGCAACGGCTGATGACAACCAAGGACATTCGCAGCACACTGTTCTTGTACAACAGGCCATAAAAAAACGCTGCAAGTCATCATTTACTAGCCTGCCTTGCAGGTCCTCCCAGGAAAGGAATTAAGCCACCTCCAGCATCCCTGTGGTTGTGGGAGCTGTCCCTGGGAGGAGGGGACGGGGTTTAATCTCTGCAGCTATTAAGTTTTCCTGCATTTCCAGTCAAGAGAACCAGCACACTTCTCACAAGCAAAGCATTTACCTCCTGTTCTCTCTCTGCTTATAAATACTACCACAATTTGGCTAAAGTTCCAACTACAGCTGCAGTTTAAGGGTTTTCCTGAGATTACTCATGAAATGATTCAGAAACTAAATACTGTTGTCACTCCGTAACTGGTAAACTCAATTCACTGCTCGGTTCAAGAATAGCGATCCTATCAGAAGGGGAAGGAACTGCTACAATGACAGTCCAGTATAGTCCTATACATGGCGCAGGGATCTCAGGTTTTAAAATTATTACATCTACTGCCTTCCCAAAGCTATATTTCTTACTTGACACTAGAATGAAATGTCTAACATTTTACTGTGGAAATAATGTGTATGAGGGCACACAGGGCAACAGACAGCAGTTATTTAGGTTTTATTAGATTTAAACTATCATATTAGGGCATGCTCACATTATTTAGATGATCAGGAGAATAAACTCTCTTTCTGTCTTTCCAAGATGCTAGCTCCACAGCTATGCAAACCATGGCTACTACTTTTGGGAGATTTCTCTCAGCTACCAAGAATAAGTCAGAGACTAACAGACCAGAGACTGAGCGGTGAGGGTCCTCTTGTTCCTGTACAGCGTAGCTTTGCAAGGACTGGGAAAGTAGAGGCATCTTTTTCAAGGGTTTTGGGAACTTGGCTTCCTGTGATGACAGAAGAGGACAGCTGCTTCCACTTGAGCAGGGCTGCTTCTTAGGGTAAAACATGGAGGAGCAATTAGTTCTAGATTAGATAAATGACCTTTCATTAGCAGTTCACTAGACACACCACCTACTTACCATACAATGTTATCAGTTGGGCCCTGCAGTGCCACCTGACATCTGTAATACTACCACCACTGCTAAAATATAAATATATTTTAATGATTTAAATGCCTCATCCTTTCCGCCCTGTAGCTATTTCCAATTTTGTAAGAAGATTATATGTTTCAACTCCTTAAATCCTTTTAAAAACTTCTACTTAAATTTTGGACACACTACAAAAATCTTTACAACTAACTGATAGTAATTTATAAAACAAACAGTAAACCTGTGCCTTGTGAACCTAATTTATTACATGATCTCAGTATGGTTAAGTTTGCAGCAAATGAAAGAAGGCAAGAGAAACACACCCTCGCTGAGCTGGGAAACGCGCTCCGCTGGGTGTCTCCATCACCCGGGGCAGTGACAGGCACAGCAGCTGAGAAGCCCAGAACTGCCATATTCCAGTCTTAGCTCTACTACAGACAAAGCGAGTTACCCATCATTTCCTGTTTCTCTGTTCATAAAATAAATAAATAAATAAATAAATAAAAGAGTCTTCACTTAAAACACTCTCACTAATTAAGTTAGTTAAGGGTTAAGTAGCTAATATTTCACTTAGCTTTGAAAACAATGTCTGACAATCTAATGCTCTCCTTCCTCGACAGATGGCTTAAAAAAATCTGGGAAGCCTTACCCATGGAAAAAATTACTAGCCTTAAGAACAATTCATATAACAGATATCTCAACACATGTCTGCCTTTCAACACTTAAACTGGGACTAGGATTCAAAAGGCAACATCCTCTAGAAATGTTTTTCTTTACAAAGATCCTGCATTACTACTTCTCCTCTCCTTGTCCTCAAATGCAGTCTTGCTATGCTATTTCCTGAACTGTTATTTTTTTAAAGTGACTACAATAAAGGCAACATCTATATCACTACAAAATTACTGAGCAGTATCTTCGCATATTCTACAAAGATAAGAGCTTACTAATATAAATGAAGATAACAGTCTCAAAGTATTAGGACTGCTAGCAAAGTAGACCCCTTTGGAACTTAACTCCCCTCAGAACGCCAGTTACAAAGCACCCCTAACTAAAACTGACTGCTGCCTTTCCCCAGCTGGCCTGCTGAGCTTTGACGGCCGTAAGAGTAAAGAGGATTTTCAAGTAGCCAGGAAATAGCCAGCATGTGGCAACCATTACTGCAAATAATAATCAGTGTCTTAAAGAAATGTACCATTCTCCAGGCAAGCACATCTAAAGAGGGTAAATATTGACAGGGGCTAGGGCCGTGCCAGAGGCGGTTGAGTACAACCGGTGTTAAAACCACAGCTAGTTCCTGGGCTGACTGTGAAGAGCCTCAAGCAAGTCCCCGCACACGCGGCCCTGCGGCAGGCTGGGAGAGCTCCCAAAGCCACAGGCTCGTCACCTGCTGCCCCAGCCACGGGTGCCCACCTCGTCACGCCGCAGGCTCCAGAGGCCCCTGAAGGCCGCTCGGTCACTGCCCACGCGCCCACACCAGCAGTGAGGCAAGCGTCCGCAGCTGACCGCACTGACCTCCGGGGAGGCTCAGCGCACCCAGAGAGCGCCCAGCTCCTGCCAGGTGGCTGCCGGACCCTGCTGCCATACAGGCGGAAAGCCAGCTGCACAGCAACCAGAGCAGCACAAACATCCATCCCAACCCACCGCGAGAGCCCACCAGACCCAGCAAGAGCTACCGCGTTGCCAAGTCACCCGCGACACGTGTTTGCACCGGCGCTCAAACCAACCCCTAACCGTGCAGCCGAAGCCTTGCCACGCCTGCAGATACCCAGCGACTGCTGCAGTAGCACATGGTGAGCTTAACTCTCCTCCTGGCACCCTCACATCGGCACCCCCCCAAACCTTTACTGGTCCCCTGGCAGCTAAATCATCCTGTCACACACAGCCCAGAGCCTTGGCTTTTATACACTTCGAAACTCTCCAACTCCCATATACACACATGCAGGGCCATGCAATTAAAACCAAATTCTCGAGACCTAATCCCTTACAATATTATTCTTTAGTCAGGAAGGCTACACAGGTGGAGATTTAAGGCCCCCTCCCAACAGCATCAGCTTCAGTCAAGTGGATGCACTGCCATTTAAAAGGTCTTTCTTCTGGGCACAGGAAACGCTGGGTTGTTTCTAGTGAGCGTGCGCTTCAGGGACAGAGGAAGCTCCCATGCTTACCTTGGTTTTTGGTAACACTTCATTAGAAATGACTGGCCATGTTCTGGGACCAAAGCACATGGGCCACTAATAGATTGGCAAAAGTATCCACTTATTTACTACAACACCACTGCATGATATCCATGTGGTCAGCTTAACAGATAATTTGCCATTTTCTTCCTCTCTCATTCTGACCTAGACTCAGTCTTACTCCCCACATCTTCCTCTAAACCATTTCCAGACTCTGATCTATTATAATTAGGATGATCCTGGTGTGGCTTCATTTACAACATTTCCCTCCCTCTCTTCTCTCTTTCATGTTTTTGCTTCAATCAAAATGTTGCTATCATTTGGAGGCTTGCACCAAATCTTGACTTCTGACTCTCTAAGTTAAAGAGCTTTATAGCTCTGCACATCACAATGACTTGAAAGGCACAGTATTTTGGAGAGCGTATCACTTGCGCTATCTATTGGATCTTGTCAGCTAAATGCTTACAAGAAACGAAAATTCTCAGTTTCCTTCAGGAAAAGGCATATTAAGGCACAGGATATAAGACCTCCATAAGTGCTTCTTTATGCGTCTGCCTGCAAATGAATGAAATGATGATAAAGACCTTTAGTGGCAACTTTACTCCCCCTAGAGTGCTTTACTGATGTGCCAGAAAAATAGGAGACTCCTTTTCAAAACCATGCTGTTCCCTTGCAAGGCTAATAATAAAGGCTGCAGCAGGTGCTGATTATAATAATAAATGACATGAAATGATGCATGTAGTATACAGGAGAACTGTCAGTACAACTGCTTTTGGAAATGTTGTTCCTTCTTCCCATGTTCTAAGGCAAAAGCAATTCCCATTGCCTGGGAGTAAGCAAATCTAAATCTACCTTCTTACTGCATTAGCTTTCCTTTCTCTGTGCTTACTTCCTCCCTGTTCTCCCTCCCTCCCCCAGCACGTCCACATAGACTGCCACCTTCTTCTTTTCCACATCCTAAATTCCCAAAAGTTTGGGTTGAACGTAATTTATTTTAATTCCCTGGCATCACCCTCAGCAAGCAGGTAACAAGCCAAGGGAGTTACTGCACAGAAGCTGAAGGCAGAGAAATGCTCTGTCAAGCCACACTGTATATACAGCATTGAATGACAGCCTCAGTTAAGTATGAACTGTAAATAGACTTTCTCCCTTCTATATTATCCTTGCACAGTAAGGTAAAATAATAATCAATGGAGTAGGGGGAATAGAAATACAGAGTTGACTATACATTGGAACATTTCTATTACTAAAAGCTATCCAAGGCAACCTGTTTTTCCATAACAATCAGTAGCACATGGCTTTGGCCGACATATCATCCGCTTGTCTTAACCAAAGCCAAGGCTCCCATTTCCTTCTTTTTAGTCCTTCAACATTTGACGTGCAGTGTTTCTGAGTAACTTCAGGACACAAAGCAACTTCTACGACAGACATATTGTCGTGACTGGGAGGCTAAACTCTGTTGGCATCTGCTTTGTCAAAACATGCCAAAAAACACAGAGGAGTTGGTACATAAGGTGCTGAGTCCAAGTGATGTGTAAATGCCATCTGTGTTAGAACACCTGTAATTCTCCACGCACACTCAGTCTAGCCAAACGAGCAGGTACAAGACCTAATCTCAGCAAAAAGAGCTGTGCCTCTGTTTGTGGGGCAAGAGGGGCCGGGGGGAGGTGAGGATCTCCAAATCTTCTCTCTTTACAAAATTTCTAAGAGAAATATTCTACGTGGAGCATTGCACATAACAACTCAACACGCCACATCACAAGCTTTCAAAGGAAAAGCAACTCAAGGGCTGCTTACTTTTACTACCAACGCCACATACCTGAGGACCTAAACTGGCTTACCCCTACCAGCTTGTAGGCCAGCTACCAACGGGAAGGTTTCAAAACATCCTCCTTCCAGCTGGCACCGAGTTCTCCTCTCAGCTCCCTTCCCAGCCCACAGAAGCCGCCTCTGGTATTTTCTCAGGGATAGTCCTCAGGTGGTGTCTTTCCTCTTTGTTATGCTTGCATCTAGCAATTGAGTAACACAGAGAAAATTCCCCAACTCCCCTTGTGCCTTCCCCTGTGATGATCCTTAATCAGAAAATAATTCGTCATCACTTTGGTATTTCCAAGTGAAAAAGAATAAAAGGCCAAGATCGTAAGATAACAATGACATCATGAAAGGATTAGCCAGCATTGAAATTGAATCACTGTTTTTAATTACATGTGTTACTTATCAAAATGAATTATCACTTGTTCCTAATGTTACTATTTCTTAAGATAAGCATGAACAAAAACAAGAGAAAACAATCTGGTGTGTCAGATCTGTACATCCAAGAAACAGGAAACAGTTCTGTGGGGACCTCCAACAATACCTACCTAATACCAGAGAGACAAAAGGGACAAGTGCAAATTCAGAGAAAAAAAACAATCCATTGCCCTTAGGTTATTCCCTTAACTGCTCCATATTCAAGAAAATACCTCAACTCTCCGACATGTGGATTAAATCAGTCAGAATCCCTGAAGTGTAAAACAGGGTATTCACTGCTAATCTCACTGAGATGGACATACAACATGATGTCACTAATCGGTGGCGGAAACAAAGAAGCCACTGTAGTAAGCAACTGAGGGAATGCAGAAATCATTAATTTAGCAGACATGGCCGTCTAATAAACGTTAAGCCAAATTGTGTTTAGTGTAGCCTTTAGAACACAAAATTGCCTAAAAATCTATTGCACAGATTTCCTTGTAATTAAAAATTTGTAAACCACTGGGAATGCGAAAAATAACCATTATTTAACATAAGGGTATTAAATTCTCTTGTACTACAAATCACATCATGTTTTACATTTATGTACTTCATTCCGTAGTCTTATCAGTGGCCTATGAAAATCTTTTCATTAAATGAATGCTGTATGTCTCCTTTACTGTGATGTGCCTGATTAAAATGCCACTATATATATTTTTTCCGTTTCTTAAAGGCCTAATCCGATTATACTTTAAAGATCTTATTATGTAGAGATTGAGCCCTTCTTCCAAAACCTTTCATCTTATTCACTTTGATTAGGGTCATGGGTCCAGGCTCATCCCTAGCATAATTCCACTGTTGTCAAAAGAGCTGCACAACACAACGGATCATACTGGACCAACATAAGCAAACATTTGGTGCCCTACATTTGGCAATACAAAAAGGATGATGCCCTATTTATTTTGTTTCCAGTCTGAACCATACTTTGGTATATCGTTCCAGATGGTAATGAGTCAAACCACCATTTACAGAAGTAAATCTCTAGATACAATGCAGTATCTACAGTATATATAATGTACATTTAGAGTAAACAGCCTAAATACAATATACTCAGATCAGCTCCCTACTCTAGATACTCTGCCCAAATAGTCCAGCTATTTCAGTAAATACTTTGGACATGATGTGCTGCTTACACTCTCAGGATGGAAAATATTTCATGCCACCTATTTTCACCAAACCATCTGAATATGAGTGGCTAGACTCTCCCTGTCCGCTTAAGGACCTGCAATTACCAGTATCACCTTAAAGATCCTTGCCTTCCTGGGACCCACTTTACAGTAAACTACAACAAACAAGGACTGTCTGGCTCTGTATTTAGTGAATTCTACTGAATGCCATTTAAAACAATGTAACTGAAGGACAAAAACAGTGAAGTATGAAAGATGAACTTTTTTTTTTTTTAAAATCTTCCTGCCTAAGAGATTCCCACAGCACCCTAAGTTCTGCCTTATTCAGCAAGCATGCATTGTACATAGGAACCGTACTGAACAACCCCCAAGTCTTATCCATTTGGAATGAAAATGAACAAACAGAAGCTTAAAGGAAGAAGGCATAAGAAAGCTGCTGAAGTCCTTGGAGTCATGGTGTTTCTGAACTGCAAATATTTATAATTTTTATCTCATCCTATAAAGCTTGGACTTTCAGATCAATTGTATTTAATAACCACTTTTAGGAGGTCGATATCCCCATTTACTTCACATTCTCCACGTTTACTACTTTTTCATTCCGTTAATAATAAAAAGGTGCCACAGATAATTAAAAACAAACTCAGTCCCAACATTCATTAAAGTAGAAAATATGATCTTCTGAAAAGCTGTCACATACAATAAAGCAGCGTTATCTGCCTAGAATTACTGTGATTTCAAATGGATAAATCTAGAGGAAGAAATCCACTGAAATGCAGTTAAATTAATTGCTGTTTTACAAGGGGGAGCTTAAAAAGGCAGTAATTAATTGACCTACTGTTTGAGACAATTTCCCTATAGTTAACAATCACTCTTGCAAGAGATGAAAAAGACAGCTCTCTCTCATTTAAAAAAGGGCTAATGAAATCAGTGTGAAGTACATTGCCAATCTTTCCACTATATGTGAAGCACATAGCAGAAAAATAAAAAATGTCCATGGGATGGGATAGATCCTGAACTTATTTTATCTATGCAGCTTCACCGCTGCTAAAGCATTATTTTCAAATTAGGACTAGGGTTCTCCCAATACCCTGACATTTCGTATATTTAGCCGTAGGCCCATCGTGACCTGGAGGGAGAACAATGTAATTTGAAATTAATTGAAAGAGTAATCTTAAGAGTTGGAGATTCAGAAAAATATATGGGTTTATTCACTATATGATGATTTTACTTCTTCATTTACTTCTTCATTTCACTTCTTCATAACTCTGAACCAGGTTGTGCAACCTATTTGCAATTGCCTAACTTATTATGGAATTCCAAATTCCAAATTAGTCAGTTCTTAAAAAAAAATAGAAATTGCATGTATTGAAGACCTCTAAAGCCTACAAACACATACAGACAAAACGCATAAATGCCGCTGTGACTGTACAAAGTTCGAGGCACAAGCGGAACACACACTTTGCAGGTTTGTACCCAAGGAATTGAAGGGGAGAAAGACACGTGCAGAAGGCCACACCGGAGGGATGTTGCTCTCACGGGAACAGAATAGGGTCAAGTTATGCAAGTTAGGCAATATGTTTAGAAATTAACACTGCATTCCTCAATTTCATGATTTCAACAAAAGTGGTTCTGGAAAACTGGACATACATGAAGTACACAAGATGCGAGTGCACTAATGTTTTATGTTATGGCAAAATGATGCCCTCTATCTTATCCTCTCCTTCCTTACAAAGCCTGACGTTTTGTCAGCACTTCTGGCTGTCACTGTATATTGACTGATGCACTGATTTCAGAAAACTCGATCTCAACAAGGACTCCAAGACATCTCTTTCCGAGTTGTAACTGCTCAGCAGCAAGTAAGCACGATTTTGACCATTTTCCTCTGGATGCACCACCCTAACTCAAGCACACTGAAGCTCTTTTTGTCCACCCAGTTCTGAGAGGTTCTTCTGGAGGTTTCTGCTATCATCACAGTAGTTGATGACTCAAAAGTTTTAAACTTCTAAGATTTCAGTCTTCACTTCTGTTTCCAGATCATAAATAAATATTGTGCATGAAACTAGCACCAGTCTCTGGAAGCCCTTAATGCTGACCCTTCTTGAACTGAAAAGTGACTAGTAAGCCCTACCCCTTTGTCTCCTCCACCTCAAGGACAACTGACTTTTTTTGGTATGCACTGTTCTCAAAAGCTTTTTGAAAATCCAAACATATTATATCCACTGGATCCCTTTTACCTGCCTATTTTATTGATACCATCATGCAATTCCAACAGATAGTGGTAGAGCATTTCCCCTAAGAGAAATCATGTTGAACTTTTCCTAACACACCACCTTTATTCATGTGCTTAGTGATTTCATTCTTTAGATGAACGCTACCATCTCACCACGGATGGAAGTTATGCTCTCCAGTCCATAGCCCCCAGTGCCCCACCTAGTGCCTATCTTGTAGCTTCGATGTATATTTCGAAATACTAGAACGAGAATAACATGAATGAAAACTCTGATTTTGAGCCAGCTTCAACAGAAAACTCGAGAGATACCAGTATTGTAAAATGTCTCCTGTTACTGTGAAAGAGAGTATAATATGACTAATACAGGCGTGTTGCAATTTTCCAGATGGTTGACAAAAATCTCAAGATTTCAGATTTAATGTAGATCCTAATACAGAATGCAAATTTCACAGCAGTCCTTTGAACGGTGGGACAAATATCAGGTGCGAACAGCTTGTAAATTTTGGGGAACTTCACCAAAAACTCTGGTCAGTGCCTTTAAAGATGGGCCTACCTCTGTGCATTACTGGATATGCACTTGAAAAAATTACCACAGTTTATATGAGACAGTCTTTGTTGGAGTTATACTAGGAATTTTTATAGTAGCCTGATTCAATGGCCAAGAAAGATGTATTTTATTTTGCAGTTTAATTCCATAGATTTATATGTTATTGACCAGCTAATACCAAAGATTATAAATGCTTTCAAGATAAACGTGATTTTGTTTTAAGTCTACATAAAACAGAAGTTAAGGCAAACACCAATACAGTAGATTTATATTTTCATGTTTATATTTTCATGTTATATTATTCTTTCTCCCCTTCCACACATCAAGTATACATTTAAAAGATTAAGTCAATGGATTTTACTTGAACAGGTTTATTAAACTATGTAGATAACAGCTGATGTCTTCTTGGTGAGAAATTACCCTCGTACATGCACTACCAGATCAGATCCTTTAATCAAACAAAAAAAAGTCAGAGATTGTTCCAGCTAAGGATTAATTTTGCCAACTTAAAGTCAAACAAAATATATTTTGGCATTGCTTCTGACAGATGAAAATAAAACAAACATTAGGGATCAGCTTGCAGCTAACAATATGCAAAATTAAAGAATATAAAAATTTTAAACTTTCATGGGAGCGCTGATTAGCTTTTGTTCTGAAAGCTGCAAAGAACAGACTTTGCTGTTAATCTTGTTACACATCCACTTAGCAAACAGAAACAAGGAGCCTTAAAAACCCTGCTATTCAAACAAGATAATAGACATTGAATGAATACTATGTATTAATGGCCTACGCAAGAATGGTACTTTTTCATTGAACAGAAGTAAAATAGTAAAAAGCTTAAATTATCTCTAAAGTTATGTATGACTGTATAAGCTCATTATTATATCAAGTCTAAGGGCTATGCATTTTTCATTTGAAGGTTAAATTCTCAATTAATTTTTCAGCATGTTACCATCTCTGCTGAGCGTGGCTGCTAATTGCAGTAAAACAATAGTTTTCACTGTTTGAATTCATATGTTGAATTCAAGACATCAGAGATCTAACAGGCTCAAGAGTACTGAAGCACAAATCAATTACTGCAAAAAAACAAAATACAAACATCAATCTCCGTTTTCAGATTTTCTAAATTCCCTAAAGGGAAAAAAGTTTTGTTACTCTTTGTTATTTTTATTCCACATTTTCAGACTTTTTTTTTTCATGTAAGCGAAAGATTTCAATAGCTGACATCTCAAATGCTCTGCAGGTATGTGCATCCAGAATAAGTAAAATATATACATGGAAATATTTTGAAGTTTAACATCCAACTTCTACAAAATAATATGCTTTAAAATATCATTTACTGTAAAACTGGAATGAACTAGCATCCTACTGATGAAGGATATTTCAGAGTATACTTTGCTTAGTTAACATGTCTTAATGACTAAACAAGTGTTATCGACAGACTGAATTATACACAAAATCTACCTCTGAAATCTGGCGTACTAGCGCCTCAGAAGAACGCTGACACAATAGGTACATATTACACCTTTCATAAAGTGTTTAGCCAACAAAGATCACAATTTGTTTATCTTGCTCTTCCCTCACCCCAAAGAATTACGGAAATTATTTGAATTTCATAATAAAATTAAGAACCTGCACAAGTCCCGCTTATGTTAATAGAAAAAAACTGAGCTCATGTTCAGCTGAAGGTTCACTTTGAGAACACTTTACACACTTACAAATTACAAAGATGCACACACAGCACCTAAACTTTCAACGATGCTTAAAATATTATGCCAAAAGGCCACAAAAATGCTTCTTTTTTTCCATTCTCCTTGAACTTAAATAGGTCTGAAGTATACAATGGATAACACTCTGTCCTGAAGAGCAACAATTTTCAGGTATGATATTTTATGTTCTTAATAGGAATGGCAGGTTCATATCATTTGAAAGGGGAGAGGGCCTCATGTTCCAAGAGATCGAGATAGTAGACTTTACTGGATGAAACATCACACCGATTCATTTACAGTTCTACTTTTGGTCATATTTTAGGAAGATTTTGTTTCACCCTTCAAGTCCTGGGCTGCTGGAACCTGGGTCACTACAGCTCCAGGCTTTTTAGGAGAAGAGATATAAAAACATAGTCCTAATTCATTTCTGCTGTACCCTGTGAGGCTTGTAGCACGTACAGAATACACAATGCTATGGTATAGCGTTTTCTCGACACTCACGTCAGAATGACTTGAACAACTCAGGGCTACACCATTAACGTGGTCATTTCCAATTCATGCCAATAAAATCTCTGAACTACGCTATCCCATCATACACTGCAGTCTGATTATGCATGTATGTACTTGCCAGCTCATCCACAGCAAGCCATTGTTTTTGACAGGCAAGCAAAATGTCATTACCATTCTCATTAGTGCCATTGCTTATGATGGTAAAGAGAGGGTTAACGAGCAGATCCTGTGTCTGAGCTGCTACATTTTTATGGCAATTTTGTGACACTAATATTACATGCATTTGAAGAATTTTTATTATAAAAACCCTAAGTACCTTTAAAAATTCAGATGGTCTCCTACAGATTCTCTCTCTCCTCTTCACCTATATTTTGTCTAGTGGCAGAAGAACCTCCTGAACATGAGAACATCAATATGTCATATGTTCCTCTTGGTGATTTTGTTAAGCTACTCTAAACACATTCTTTGTTTTGCAACAATGCTTGCATGCAAGAAGCTTTGGAACAGACATGGATTCTAAGAAGATTACGTTCTGAGAAACCACAAATTCTGATGGAAGCCTGCTGCTCAAGATTTCAGCCCAGAAGAAAGAAAAGCTTCTGAACTAAAACAAGTGTTCGACAAAAAACCAACATACAGCATTTTACGGTAGCACGTCTGGTACTGACACAGTAGATCTAATAAAGGACCTAAAAAAAAGGGATAAACTTTGGGCATAAGGTATCACAGCAACAACCACAACACAGGGGAGCAAGCCTCCTATTAGGATTAAGATCCCTGATCTTCTTCCAGGTGAATCCAAGTCCCATGCTCAGAATGATGCTCACTAATTTAAAACAAACTCTTATTTTCAGAGTACAAGGGCATGTTCAGAGTACAGTTGGAGCACAGTTCATTAAATGGACTATTTGTCCACTTTAAGTAAAATTATGGATGAATACATTACTCAGTCTCAACAACAGCACGACTGCAAAGAACAAAACGCGTCAGATTTTTACGCACTTAACTTTACGATACTTAAATTTATACCAAATCATCAGAGTACATGAGATCAACTGTTATTTATGTCACAGAGACAGTATGTGAGTACATAAAATAAATAACATTAGGCACAGAATGCAGCAAGTGATTTACGGCTGCTCAAAATGGAAATCTTTGCCTGAGCAAGGACACACCTTACAGCGCTCTCCGGTTCCAGTTTCATATCCCTGAAAGTCTTCCCGGCTGCGAACCAAGTCAGACGTCTAAATCTCTTCACAGATTAATCTCAACCACCACACTTCAGACGCCAGTGGGCACAAAGAAATTACAACAGAAGGAAAAGGAGTAACTGAAGCATGTACTGTGCTGTTAGTTAAAGTGGGCTCCCTTTACTTTGGCCATGTCTTCCTTACAAGTCTACTTCTCTAAGGTCAGCTACATAATTTCCTTACATTTAGACAACGTGGGTCAAATTCTACTGCTAACTCCCCAGTATAAATGAGGAAAGACATTCCCTCTTTTAAGAAACCGACATGCTCATCATCCCCTTATACTCTGTTCACTCACAGATACTGTGAAGAAGGGAAAAATCACAAATAAATAAGAATTTAGAGTGAAAAAGAGGAGATACAGGAGATGAGAAAACACAGAGAAGATTAAAGGCTGTAGCTGGGGAAAAAACTTAAAAACAGTATCAAATGAAACAGGTTTCATATCCAAAGTTGGATTACTATTTTGGATTTTACACCACTTAAAGATATCACTTCCTTTTACAACATACCTGGTGCACCGTATAGCTGTGGAAAGGGTCTTCTAGATCAGACCATTAATACCACGACCCTTAAAGCACTTCTTTGTTTAAAAATATGGAGAAAGACCTTAGCTCAAGTACAGTTGCAATCAATGAAGAAAACATTCATCACTTGAGAAGTACTGTTTTTGAGACTCATGAAACTGAAACGATTAACAATATGAAAAATGTAATTATTTTTAAGGGCTTTGTTTGGTTAACATTTAGTCACTCAATCCACTGTCTTTGCCTATGTGTTCTTTGGGGGGAAAAAATTGTTTAACTGTTGTTTTACTGCTCAGTACACGTTCTTTCCATTCCTGGTCGTGCCTCCCTTGGTGTCACACCACAGGCTGCCTCAGGCACACCTCCCACAAACGGACACAAAAATATCGTAGTCTTAACAACGTCATGACAGTGATCTTGTTCCAATTGTTACCTTTCAATCCAGCACCTCAGCTCAATCCTGCACTCAAATTAAGTCTGAAGTTCTCTGTGGCATGGCAGTACGATTACCTGCACTTCTGGCTTTTTTTTTTTTTTTTTGTTTAAAAACACTCTGCTTTCATCAGAGGTCTACTAACACATTCATTCAATGTTGTAATAGGTAATGATTTACTTGGGTGACTATCTATTGACCTATTAGCTTTAAAAGACCTGTTTATCTAACAGGCCTGATCCTGCAAGGAACTTAATAAATTGCTGTTCAGATTAACACCTCAGTGAATCTGTTCACTAGGACAATTCTGGACAAAAACATATCGAAGTCAGAAGATTTCAGCAAATCTTCTTTACTGGCAAAAGGGGCTTGGACTAGACGGGGGGAAAAAATAAAATAAAATCAAGGTATATATATAAAATGACTTTCTAATTACCTGACCATCTATCACATGTAGTATCAGTAAAATGTATTAGAGAATCTACTTGCATAAATGGTTAAGTTATCAGACTTGACATATATTTGAAAAACAGTTTCAAACATTGATCACATTTTACCATTTTTACCTATGGTAAATCACAAAGTATGATGCAAAATGAGGAATCAATTCTTTTCAGTAAATTACTGTTTTACGCTCTGGAGAGCAAAGTGGGCCCAGAAATGTTTTGGTTTTTTTTTTTTTTTTTTTCCCTCCTTGAGAGCAAAAACATCAGGTTCTAGTCACAAAGGAGAACATCAATCTTCTATTATGACAGTGATTTTTTTTTGCAAGAAAAAATTACTAATTGACTTGGCTTTACTCACAGAGGATAAGATCACATGCATTTCCTGACAGACCGTCACTTCCATTTTAGGCAACAGCAATGCTCTGGGTTCTTTCTAGACAGCAGATTAGCTAGAGAGTCTTTTCATCACAAGTGATTTTAAGGGATAGAATCTGTTCCCACTGAATTTGATAGTAGCTTTGCCATGGAAGGACAGAACAAGTACTTTGCCTCCAAGTATGCCTCCGACATCTTTTTCCAAACAGCCTCATGTCTTTGAGACACCTGTGTTAACAGTAAGCCCTGCTTGTGTTAAAGGTCTATGTTCTACGCCCTAATAAAGAAAAACCACCCTATCGGAAGAAATGTATACACTGCATGTGTAGATTGAGCAAATGATGCCCTCAGCTGGATGTGCTAAAGCCTTCTTTGTAGCACAGCGGTAACAAATTAAACAATACAATGATTTTAGCTACAGGTAGCTAGATGCAGGCATCTCTCATTGGAGACCTAAAATTTCAAAGGATGCTAATCCATCAGAGCTGTAATAATAGGCTATTAAAAAAAAAAACGCAGCCTCAAAATAACAAACTTTAGCCTTCACAAATAACGCAAGGAAAGGAATGGGGAATAATGTGATACCTCTCCAGATGTCCGCTTCAGTTTGCCTTTTTGCGCTCCGTTTGAATACGTCCTTAAGGACATAGCCAAAACTCTGCTAAGCATTTTAGTTTTGTATATCTTTGTTCTCATGGCCACAAAGACAACAGTTAGTTTCAATGGTTTTTTTAGTCTGCATTTCAATGGAAATTGAACACATATGTATTTTTATTAGTTCTATTCTCAGCAAGTCCTCCTACCAAACAGCGCCTAAATTTGTCTCCTGCTACAAAATTACTCATGAAAAATTAAGCTGAATTCTACAGTCCTATCTCATACTGATCTTGCCTAATAATCCAAACTTCAATGTGCTGCTTTGAAACTTGCATCTCTTAGCAGGCATGATTTAGTAGTACAGAAATTTGACCGCAAATTCCAAACACAGAGTGCCCGCTCTACCGTGACAATTTTTAATTGTTGCTTTTAAATTCAATTAATTTCAACAGATTTAGACTTCATTTCACGAGAAGAGGTGGCAAATTCACTACATATATATGCATACTTACGCATAGGAGTGCATATGTTATTTTACCCAATAGGCAGACACACAGACTTCACTAAGAGTATTTTCACTCTTTCATAGTCAATGTTTACAACTGAACTATAAAATAACGTGTTATATTGCTATAAAGCTGCCCTTCCTAATTTCATACACACACCAGAGTCCCACATGCTAAACAGCATCACAGCTATCTAGAGGCCAAATATGGTCAATGAACTAAGGTCACATTTTGCTAATTATTTTCAAATGACATTTAATGGAAACAATGTATTTGTTTGTCTATTTTTGTCTCATTAGCAACATGTAATTGCAATTAGGTTAATTAGCTATGTTCCACCAACGAGATAACCTCAATTATTTATGCCTTGCAAATTTTCCTTCCTCTTGCTTGACCACGCAAACAAAAGCTTTTGTTTGGATCTTGTTTGTTGGTTGTGGGGAGAGAATTTTAGTTGGGGGATGACAGCTTTTTTTTAATTATTATTATTATTACTATTAAACACTCTGATTTGGGAGAGCCTGCTAGTGTCCAGTCAGTGTACCAGTCATCAAATAAGAAATGCAATTGAGAAGAAGGAAAATGAAAAAGTTGTCATAAGGTGTAAATAAAAAAATCCACAGGGGAAGAAATGATGCAAGGGGATCACCGATGAGAGAAAATTTGACCACGGTGTGCTTCACACTGTGTGAAGGTTGCTGTTTCCTAGATAAGCTGCAAACAAAAGTTTAGCACGATATTTTGTTTTCCAAGTAAATTGAGGGCAGCGTGAAACTTTGAGCACAAAGTAGTGTTTCAGCTCTGCCTTAAAATCTTGCATTTGCTTCACTTTTTCTCCGCATAATAAATATTACCTAGCATGTAGCTGTTTTGTCCTCTGGATTTGTTAATCAAAGTCGTATTTTGTAAGAACTGCTTAATGCACATGAGTACACCAAAGACCAGGTCAGAAGAAAAACAACGGGCTTCTTTTGTCTGCAAGTTTTTAACCTCAATTAAAAAACAGAAATAAATCTCTCTCCCTGCTTTCTATAGAGCTGTGTAAAGCTCAGTGTTACTTTGATATGTGCTATTAATCTACAGATACATAATAAGAAATACATACATAGCAAACCACAATAACAGCTATTGAGTAAACACTGTATTTAGAGATTTTTTTTTTTCTGACTAATACCTAACAGAATTGGGGTTTGGTATACGTTTTACTCAAAGCTACGATCAAACAGGGATTTAGAAAGAAAAGAGTATTTTTGTTCTTTTTGATAATGACTGGCCTGCAGCAGTTTTGAACAGTTAACAGTTTTAACAGTTTTTCAAGTCACACTTCCATACTTGAAAACCTAGAGAGAGATCGGAGAGAATCACGCGATTAAAGCAGGACAATAATTTGAAGAGTAATAGTCAGTTCACTACACTGAGCAAGTGCACAAAACAGGCTAAGACACAGGCACTGAACACCAAAATAGCTCACCATATAGAAGGTATGACTGAAGGGAGATGTTAAAGAACCAAAGCACATTTCAAGAGATGTTCATAGAACTGGTTCCACAATACCTCCGTTTCTGCACCACTCTGCAAATAGTTTTACTCCAATACATCTAAATCAAAGTTCATTTTTACCAGAATATGTTAAAACAAAATGGCATTTGTTTCTCTGGCCCTTTTTCTTTCTCTTTTAAAAATGTATCAACTCAACACATTCAACTGATCTGTAATTTTAATAAGCATGCACACAAGGGCAGCTTAGTGCAGTTAAGAGTCTTCAGAAAGCTCTTGGAACAGACGGTAGCTTTGTGCCTACTTGAACACTGCTAACTACTGTTCGTGATTCTAGCTGCCATTTTCATGCTAACCAGGTAAATCTCTGCAACACCCAAATTAATTATATTCGTCAATGACAAACTAACAGGCCAGCATTCAGGCGATTTTCCCTTGCAGTTTTTGTTAATCCCTAACTTGAATAACCTCCATTGAAGACGATGTTTATCTA
This sequence comes from Struthio camelus, assembly GCF_040807025.1. NCBI lineage: Eukaryota > Metazoa > Chordata > Aves > Struthioniformes > Struthionidae > Struthio > Struthio camelus. Next base: position 10,387,207 of record NC_090951.1, read on the forward strand.
AGAAGCTGACAGGACAACAGTAAGCAATATTCTACCTTAGCAACTCCTGAAATTGTTCTAAACATTAGTGAGAAGCAAATTCAGTTTTAATGACTGAATCTTGAAATGCAATAACACCATGGGTGCAATTATGTGCTTTCTTGATGTTAGTTTCACTGCAATTTGAAGAAGAAAGGGGAGTTGGGTGGCCGTGGGCATGCCTGGAAATACAAATTAAAGAATGCTTTGGATGGTTCAGACATTCAGCAATGTGGAACTCAAAATTCTGAGGAAATACAAGTTAAAAAGCTTCTCTTTGGTGAACAGGGTTTTATTTTGGAGATAGGCAGTCCTCTACAAGTATTCCAGTCACTCTATACTTCTTAGCAGAAAAGGATATTAGTGGATAATCCTTTGTGTGGGATCCATTCCAAATTTATCAAATAATTCAGACTGGTGCAAAACTGTAGTCTTGAGGATTATCTCAAGAGATTTGACTGAAATTCACTTCTCTAGAGAAACTTCTTAGCATAACAGACTGGTAATTAAATATAAGCCAGCCTTATTTTTAACATCTCTCACCTTGACTTTTTTCATGCTCCTAATTCTATTGCATTAAATCATCTACAAAGTAGGAAAAACAACCTTTACACATAGTCTTGTACACGGGACGTAAAGATAATGAAGGGACTGGAGCATCTTCATATGAGGAGAAGCTGTGATAATTGGGATTGGTCAACCTGGAGAAGAGTCAGGGGGCATCTTATCAATGTTTATAAACATCTGGCGGGAGGGGGTCAAGAGGACAGGGTCAGATTCTTCTCAGTTGTGCCCAGTGAGAGGACAAGAGGCCCTGGACGCAAATTGAAACGCAAGAAATTCCACTTGAGCATTAGGGAACGCTTCTTTACTGTGAGGGTGCCTGAGCACTGGAGCAGGTTGCCCAGAGAGGTTGCACAGTTCTCCGTCCTTGGAGGTATTCAAACCCCAACTGGACATGGTCCTTGACACCTTGCTCTAGCTGACCCTGCTTAAGCAGGGGGGGGGGTCAGACCAGATGATCTCCAGAGGTCCTTTCCCACCCCAACTACTCCATGATTCTGTCTTTAATTTTGCTAATGCTCTGTTATAGCCCTATCTGATGCCGCTGTGGCGTTGTTGAGCTTTCTGAACCTCTCTGTACTCCAATATATACTAGAGTTCCAAAACATTTGTTAAAATGATGCAGTAAGTTCACGGATCTTTTCACTGTGTTTGGTGAAAACATTATTCTAATATGTATGTGTTTTCCTTTGTGTTTTTTTTTTTCCTTTTTTCAGTGTACTGAAATCTTACTACGCAACTGCATTAACCACGAACATGTTGAAAAAGCAGTGACAGTATCTCTCCAGCAAGCAAGCAAAAAATAGAAAATGAAAAAACAGTAAGATGTCTACTTATGTGAGGATGCCAAAGCAGAATGATAGATTGAAGTTATAATGTATCCTTAAACTATTACTTGTTAATTTCTTCTATTTCTTCCATTACTAATGAATTATAAACAAATACAACAGTATTGAATACAAAGTATGAAAACAACATCTGCTCAGAATACTATTCTCTCCTGAAAAGGCATCCAAAATTAGATCATACCCTTCTTTTGAAGTCTTCCTAGCTTAGGCTATAAATGTTCACATGCTAAGTATAATGGGTCTTTTACTTCTTAAACTGATATTGACTAGCTTAACAGAATGTGAAATCTGCCAAGCTTCTCATCGAAAGAAGAGTTAGGTCCTATAATGCTTGTACCAACCAATGCGCACGTAGATAAACAGAAATACACAAATACAAGCATGCAAACAAACACTTGTCCTCCAATTAAAGAGGATTTAAACACCTTCTTGAGTTTCAAATTCTTTATTTGATTCTCTGCTTCTTTTAATTCTTTCTGCTACTTCCATTCATGCTTTGCTGGCCTCTTCCCTTCAAAGTACTACTGTAGCCCCAATAAAAGATACCACTAATATCTTTTTCCTAACTCCTAGTATCAAGAATAAACTTGCTCACTTGACCTTGCCGCTCCCAAATTTCTGAAACAGCCGTATGAAAATAAATTGAGTGGCCTTTGTCAAGTGGCTTGAAATCTGCATATGAAAAGAGCTTAAACAAAATCTTTCCCAAACCCATGTCACTAAGCACTAGTCCATTTTTTCTCTATTGCAGAATGGTAATTATTGACACAACAAACACCCAAACAGAGTTACTCTTTAAGATGCCTCAACATTTTGATACATTCCTTTCAATGATAAATCCTTTAGCAGAATTCTTCATATGGTAGAAATTTTAATTGCTTTAATTATAAATTTCATTTCAATGGAATGTCAGCTAAGATGGGTTTGAGTTTTAACTGTATGTATCAGTTATTAAAGGATTAATTCCTATGTCAATAAGGTTCAAAACTTTCCCATTAGCTACTATTCCTACTTTAAACTTTTGAAAAATGCTAGATGTTTGTAACAATGTCAAATAAACGCATCTGCACAAAAATACACAGAAAAGCAGTAATTTTCAATGGTGTTATTATGTAGGAATACCACACTGCTCATCAACAACGTTTTAAGAGCTCATTGAAATAATAAAGTGGCTACAGTTATTTCCATTAGAAGGTTTATAAATAATATCTGCTGTTTAGTGCATTAAGAGAGAGCACAACTGCGTAATGATTGAAATGTCAATACATCTTCCTTGCGAAAGTTTCTACTCCTAAAAGCAGGCACCTACCCTACCGTAGGAAGAATGCACCATTTTCATCTCCTTCTTCTGCCTGAGCAGTATACTTTGCTTTGTGCTGTGGACCAAAATACTGCTTGCCATATCTGTTTCAGTGTCCCGTCCCCCTCCCCCATTAAATAAAACCATATGCAAGAAATAAAATATATTTTTTGTAGACTGTACTTACATAAATTATTTAGTGAAATAACTTATATCCCTCCCGTCGTCTTTTTGTTAACTTCTTCCTTTTTGAATGAATCGCAACCTAAAAAAGGGATGAAACAAGCAAGGCAAAGCGTAACTCAGGAAACTGTCAAAGTCTGATAAAACAAAGCTGCTCCAACCGTGTAAGAAATTATGAAGTATCTAGTTCATCACCTCTACTGCTATAAAAGAAAATCTTTATTATGCTGAAACGTTTACCTTTGAAGGAGAGTTTTCAGTTATATAATCGGACTTTTGCGAACAATTTAAAAGTTAGCATTCTGGACAAAAATAAGTTTTTTCAATATTGGTCTAACTATTTTACTGATACATCTTAGTTTAATACTGGCAGATACTGTTTCAGATCTGCTCGGATGGAGTATAAAATCTTACTGTTTTTGCAACTTAAATAGTAATCGTTTTCTGTCAAAGACCCAAAACTAGCTCAGGCTACAGACAAAGCAGAACGCTACGCTGAAATCCACCCTGGCAAATCTGAGACGTTGGGAAAGAAAAACATATAATCCCATAAAACAGGCTTGCATTGCAGTCCCAGGCCTTCAGCAGACTCCAGTATCCTTCTGCATCCAGATGGCTTGTGGGGATTTTTACTGCAAAATATATCAACCTTCATGCTCCTCAGCTCTCCTACTTTCCCCACAGGACACAAAGCACTGTGCAATACTGTTCATTACTCCTGAGTTCACAGGTTCCCGTTATTTACACCTCTTTTTCCAAGCAGCAAAACCTCTGAGGTTCTGGTTAGTCAGAGGATATGCTGACGGAAAGGTAGTGGGATTTCCTCCTGTGAAAAACAGATTTGATTATACTCTTCTTTGCTCTCAGATAGGGTGGGCAGATCAAGGCATTTTGTTCACTGAAAACTTCTTTTTATGTCCCAAAATGAAGTACTTTTATATTTGTGATCACTAATCAAAAATCAATATATTCCTCTCCTTTACAATATATAAGAAGGGTAAGGAAATGTAATTGGTTCGTTGTTTACTAGAGCGCTCTGTCATGGCACAAAGTCTCTTTGGTGGTTTTTCACAGTCAGAATTTGCCACGCAGTTTTAAGAATGGGATTCTACATGGCAGATGTCCATTTCTTTCATCAAAAGTTTAGAATAGCATTTAGAAATGAAAATCTACAGCAGTATACCATGAAGATCACATACAGTGTATATATTTTTGCCTTCTCACTTGCCAGTGCTGCCACTGCACTTTCTGAATGTTTCACAACAGGAAACATCACGACAGAAGAATTTATCCTAACCCAGCATACTACCGTGCGTTTACTTTTCCGTTCTGTTGAATCAGCTCTATGCCAAATAGCTGAAAATTTGCTTTAAATTTTCCTTTTGCAACTTTCCTCTGTATGAAAGAATTTTCAATTAATGTAAATTTGCATTGTTCTCATGGCAACTGGTCAGAAATGGATCTTTTCCTGCTAGAAGATTTTTACAGGAAATTCCCTGATCTCCCTTCTCCGCTTTGGAAAAAAGAAAAAAAAAAGTTTTGAAAGACTGTGTATGATAAAAGGTACTCTTTCTGGGAGTATAACCTGCCGCACATCTCTGCTGAGGGACTCTACAGGCGAGGGTCCCTCGTCAAATCCCCAGGGCACCATGACGCAACCTCTTGTGCCTGCACGCGCTGTTCTATGAGAGGATCTTGTGACTACAGCATACCACGGAAAGTAAAGTCTAACCAGGACTTTTGAGGAGAAGAGGGACATCAGGCAACAAGCCTGTATTTTACAGGAGCACTACAGTTGCACAAACGACAATTTTAGAAGTCAGATTTGGGTAGAAAATTAGTAATTCAATGACAGACAGAAATCATTACAGAATCACGGAGTAGTTGGGGTGGGAAAGGACCTCTGGAGATCATCTGGTCTGACCCCCTCCCTCCCCTGCTTAAGCAGGGTCAGCTAGAGCAAGGTGTCAAGGACCATGTCCAGTTGGGGTTTGAATACCTCCAAGGACGGAGAACTGTGCAACCTCTCTGGGCAACCTGCTCCAGTGCTCAGGCACCCTCACAGTAAAGAAGCGTTCCCTAATGCTCAAGTGGAATTTCTTGCGTTTCAATTTGCGTCCAGGGCCTCTTGTCCTCTCACTGGGCACAACTGAGAAGAATCTGACCCTGTCCTCTTGACCCCCTCCCGCCAGATGTTTATAAACATTAGTAAATCAAAAGATGCCTGAGCTTGCTGGTTGATGATATGCCACAGGAAAGCATTAAGTTTATGCTGAATCATAACCACAGAACTGAGAATATAGAAGACTAGCTTACAGATACTTGCATATACATTTCACACAAATCTCCAGCTATGCCAAGTATGTCCTTCATCACACATCTCATTCACCTGTGCTTCAAGGCCTTCAGCAGGACTGCAAGGAATCACAGTGCTAGTGCTCACACACAGGACTAACTTAAGACTGCAACAAACCTTGGGCAGGACTGAAAGTCTAACGCTTGCAAAAATACAATCTGTTTAAAGACAGAGACTGTGTTTTATATCACCTGGCACACCTGTTCGGATATATTCGAAAAAGTGAGACTTTCTGATTCACATTGACACTTCCTAAAATAGGTGTTTGCCTAAGAATGCCCATGTAAACAGAGAAGACTTCTAACAGAGGGATCTATATACTGAGCTGACCAAATTCTAAGTAGGCTGATAGTAGACTTTCATTTATAACCCTAACGTTTTCATATAGCACTTTTTTTCTTTCCTTTTCTTTTCTTTTTTTTTTTGGAAAGAAACATACAGTATTGTTTCATCCTCCAAACTAATTAGGCTAATGGTTAGGACTGAGAATTGCAGCTGTCTCCTTGACACCTTCGATTTCGTTGAACCCTTTCCACGTTTGTTTCAATGGCAACAGACTACAAACATAGAAAAATACCCACTTTAATTAACTTTTACTCCTTTCCAGGGGGGGTTAAAAGAAAATCAAGAGCTATTACAGAGACAAAGTGAATGAGCCTTCCAGATAGTGAAGGCTATTACGTTCAGTCGTTTGGCAACAATTCAAGACTAACAATTTCAGAGACTTACATTCTTAATAGAGAAGACTAAAACTCTTCTGATGAACAATTTTCCATTAGAAAACGCTGGTTTGCCAGAGCAAAACATTCTTCAGGAGTGTTTATTCACTGAAACTTTTGATGGAAAGCAGGCAGGCTAGCTAGAGGGCTGGCAGATCTGCTTGGACGCACGCCTACCAGCCAGCCAGGCTGGCAGGAGAAGAGGCAGGCTGGGTGCCCAGTATGTCCGCTGCCCAGTTGGCTGTTCCCCCTCCTCTAAGAGGTCAGACATATTATGTATTGTAATGATATTTATTATTAAAAATAGTCAACATTTGTAAGAATAACTCAGAAATACTGTGTTTCAACCTTATAAAAAAGAAATAATCCAACAAGCATGATATGAAAAGACGTTCAATTTTTTTTCAAAAGAAAAATTAGAAATTCTGTTGGATTTTTGTTACAGCTCAAAACGGTAACAAAAACAGAAAGCCAAACATCGGAATTTCCAGCAGAATGGAAGCTCAAGGTTTGAGCCATGCTGAGCTATATATGCAGTTCCATATTCTAGAACAGAAGCCACAGAAAGCATTTCTGTTATAACATGCAAAGTTTGAGGATAGTTGCTGCATACTATTATAATATTTTTAATAATGTAATCATCATCATTGATGTAATGAATATTAGCCTGACAATACTTAAGGGCTTACGAAAAGGGTTTCTTTTTTCTTACATATTCTGAAGTGACGTATTTAAAAGAAAATGAATAAAGGTAACTACCATGGGGTACACTGGCAGGATCTGAAAAGTGCAGGTTTGGATCATGAAGTTAACGCTCCCTTGTTTCTAATGTCCTCGAGAGTCCCTGGGCTGCTGATTCCCATGACCAGAAGTGCATTTCAGGCAACCAAATGCAACCATCAGTTGTCACAACAGACACACACACATCGTCACCTGCCAAGAAGAAACTTCACACCGCATTACTTGAGAGTTACATTCATGATGTCCCATCACATGACAGAATAAAGCAGCACAAGTGGAAAATGAGTATTCTGGTCACACGACATGTGTGGCCAGGATAGGCGGACACTAGATCCCTAGAGAAGACACCTATATTATCTGCCAAAAGGTTAGATATTACTGGGCTTAACAATATTTTTCATTTGAGTATACTCTCAGGAATAAACTTCTGCACACAAAAATCCTGATCATATTTAAAACTACAATAATTATAAATTAAAGCTCTGAAAACCTTGTAGAAAATATCCCTAAAATAACTGCATTTAAAAATTCTAGTGATTGATTTAAAAAAAAAAATCACCCATTATCGCTTAATTTGCAAATGTTAGCAAATGTCTGCATTTTGTTGATGTATTTTTATGGCACTGAGCCACACTGTCATGCAGGTTTTGGACACACGCTTGTGCAAGATCTATTTCAGCTTTATTAAGTTGTACAGGCAAGAGCCATGAATAAACTGAACAGAACCAAGGGGATTTGCTGATATGCTACCCAGGGTACCTTGCCCCACATTTTCTGCCAAATATATCATGTCTTTTACCAGTTTGATATCTCCATTATGATCACCTCTACAAACATTAAGCAGCAGTAGTAGAAGCCTGCATTTACAGAACTTGAAGATGTCTGAGGGTAAAAGAAAAAAAGTTTTTTCCTCATGTATGGTAGAAGTAAGTAGATATCTTGAATGCTTGTCTGTCTCCAGTTTACCACTGAAAAACCCTTTCTTATGTGACCTTTAGAAGCCAATACTATGTCCACAGTTAAAAATAACTTTGCCTGTATCACAAAATATTTTTACTCCTTACATTGCAAACACTATATAGAGCACGCATGAACTTACACCGGAAAGAAAAGGTGATACAAGCACATTGACACAAACAGGACATATAGATTAGAGAGTATTGATAGACTGGAAAAAAACGTTACCAATATTAGTTTGGCCTGTGATGCAAAGACAAAAATGAAATTCCTTTTCCTATAGATACAGATCAACTGAAATATGTTCTATCCCTACAGTACCCAAATACCTTTAAAAAACAAAACCTACTGCTAATGCAGTGGTTCTTTCACATATCCTACACTAAGGAGAGAGGATCTGGAGCAGGAGAGGGAGGGAGGGAGGGAGGGAGGAAGGAAGGAAGGAAGGGAGAGAGGGAGAGAAAATATTTACTTGAAAGCACTAATATTGCAAGTAGTAATGCTGGTGATTCACAAAGGGAATACTCACAGCATTCAATTTTGGGCTCTTTAAATTGCAACACAAGAAACTCCTAAATTAGGCATTTAAAATCTGTAGGTAACAAGGCAAATACTTCCATGAAGTGGCATCTTCCTCTGAGTCAATATTGAATCAAGCTTCTTAGCATGACTTTAGAAGGTCCTGTGTTATTTTTATACAATAAAGCTAAGTCTAGAGTTAATCGCTCTCAGTATTTTGGAACCTTAGGAATAAGTGTCGTGAACGTTCCAAATAGCAAGAGAGTCCATAAAACGGTTTTGATGGATTTTACTCTGCTTAGTTAACCTTCATTTCCCAGTATGAACTAATGTTTAACGTTACTGCATGCTATTCAACAGCTTCTGCTTCACCCAAATACTAAAGCTCCAGTTACCACTTTTGAGTCGGTAGGAGGTGGCAGTAGGAGGATCCAGTTGCTTCCCCTTGCAGCGGGTGTAAGACGCAGCACAGGGGGGCTGATGGGGTCATAGGTATTCCCCACAGTAGATAACTGCAGGTGGTGCTTCTTAACCCCCACTACAGCTGCCAGGGCAGACTGAATAAATTCCTCTTCAGGAACCCACAAGCCACCCAAGTTCCTATGAAAAACTTCAAGTGAAACAGCTGCTGTACTGCTAATAAGTATTTTGGGATTAAGTTGAATCAAAGGTACAGGGTGAATTCTCAGTCTTTCTTCAGTGGCAGTTTTTGTTTTTGATCACTACAGAACAGAAAGAAGGCATAATAGGGAAGACTGTATATCTGCCTGATCTAAAGACTTCACAAATGAGCAGGTGAACATAGTATGTATCCTTTCAAGGCCACATAAGGACAACAAACCCTCCTTTCTTCATCCGTGTGAGTGGAGTTACACCATTTGGTATGTTTTGTGACTATGGGAAGTAGAGTTTGTTTACTTCAAAAGTACACACTTCAAAAGCTGTTTAGCTATTAAGATTTTTCTGTGTTTTGTTTTGGTTTTTTTTTAAGGTAGGTTTTTTTTTTTTTTTTTTAAACATAAGCTCTTAGTCACCTGGAGCAGATCCTCAGCCGATGTAAGTTGCCACAGTCCATGGAAACTGATGGGACTTTGACAATTTGAATCAACTGAATATCTGCCAGAAAAAGCACCTCAGCTTTAAAACTTGCACTCTCAAACCACAGAAATCATTTTTAACAGTCTACAAGACTGAGGTCTGTAAGAGTGGTCCATATGAGTAACAGCCCATGTTTTTCTAGCAACTGCCCAAGCATAAGTAGATTTTGATGGTTAATTTTGGTAAAAACTGATAATGGCACCTGTTATTAAATTGGTTGAGTTACCTGCAGAATACAGACACTTTTAAAATAGCAAGTAATGTATATTTCTGCTCTGGTACGTTATTAGTTAAAGTGCTACAGAGTATAAAACTGCTGGGAGTGACGTGAAGGAAGCAAAATCAATCAGATTTACTACCCAAGGCAGTCCGTGAGGCAGTGCCAGTTATCTGAACTGAAACAATGAAGTTTTGTGACTAGAATTTTACGGATTAAGCGGCATAGGGAGCTCTTGCGCATTTCTGTCTTTTCTTAAACCAATATAAGTTTTACTGGCTCATTACTGCCAATTAGGAAAGACTTTACTTCAAAAATTTATTGAATGCTGATGAAGAGTAATGCTAACTGTTATGAAGTGCAGTATTAATTAGGTGTCAGATGCCGCATAAACTCAGATATTGCATAAACAAGAGCAAGTATTCAAGTTTTCCATAAAACTTGAACTGCTAACTCCATAACCGCTTGTTACAGCATCACAATTGCAGCACTACATTTATGGCTGAGAAAGCTTTTTTTTTTTTTTTTTTTTTTTTTTTTTTAAAATACACTGTTTGAGGACTCTTCGCGTTCTCACAACGCTTCATTACAAAGCCAGGAGCATACAGGGAACTCACAGGACTCTAGGAGCCACCTTGCTTTTAAAAAGTAGCCTCTAATCAAACTGCCACCGTGAGTGACAAATAGCACTTTCTGACTGCTGGCTCTGTGCCTCACTAGGTACTTCCAGTTCAAGGTCCTCATAGCCTACTACAAAACCACCACCACCACCACCACCAGCACTGATGAGAACCCTGCTGAAAGTGGTGACGATAGAGGGCTGCAAGACTGCGTAAGCACTTAGACACCCCCCTCCTCCCACTGCTCTGAGCAGCTGGAGACTCACCTTGCCATGGCTCCTGCTACATAGCTGATCTATGGAGCAGAGGACACTATCAATCCTCCAGACTCAGAAACAGGCAGTTTCAGAGTCATAAATTATTTTAAAGTTTTCCATCTGAGCTGAACTATCCTATATAGATATATTTCCTCATGCACGAAAGGTGAATTTTGGCAGCTTCGGACAACATTATTCTTGAACTTGACTGGGTTAGTGTCCCTCAGGCTGGTCTGGCACAATATTCTGATTTTAGGTGGCTTGCTTACTCTGTCATAATTCAAAATGTATTACTGAAAAACAAACCAAAAATACTCTCACCTTAAAATGACTTAGGAGCACTTTCTGTTCTCTTATATTTACCTGAATAGGCTTTACTAGGAGTAATGCCTCATTTTCTAATGCTCTTGTTTCCTTGGGTCTTATGTTTGGTTGTTTTTTTAAGGAGCTCAACACACACAAAAAAATTATGGATACAGTTATGACTAAGAATACAAATATACAAACTTACAAATTAAGTAGCAGAAATAGTAAGATCAGTAGGCTGGTCTTGCATCCCACATATAAAGTATGCAGGTTAATATAAACCACAGCAGATAGTGAAGTTCATTACATTTAGAGAAGAACCTCCAATGTTAATACCCTGGCTTTTGACACATACAAATTCTCAACTCCTATACAGAATTATACTCATCAACTGAAAAACATCTTTGGCATATTAGACTGGATTCCATTAGTCTGCAATGTATAGTAATAAAGACAATTAACCAGGTAGTTCCTAGCTAACTAGAGAAAAATACACTTTTTTTTTTTTTTCCACCCAAACACCTATTAACTCCCCCCCACGCCATGACCTATGAGAAGCCCCATTTAACAGAATTGCTCAGGATCTGATAAAATCTTTTCCACAGAAAAAAAAATCAATTTTGGAAAAAAAAAGCTAACACAGAATTGTATTTATGGGCACCACTTTTATCTATAAAATTCCCTAGGCTCAAAGGGAATTTCTAGTCAAAAGTAAAAGCCCAAAATAACCAGCAACCCGGCAGTTAGGCTATGATATGACCAGGTTTCCTGGCAGGAATCAGAAGCAGCAGGTCTAACATTCGAAGCGTCTGTATCAATCAGTGGCCTTACTGACTTTCTGGGCTTTCACTGTTTGCCTTTTCACTGACAGGTAAATAAAATTAAAGGTTTGTTTTATCTTGATGCAAAATAAAAACAATTTAGAACTAGGAAATCTTGCTTTCCAGCCACCTAGTATTCACTGAATTAGATGCTGATAGGTTCGTGTGAGCGTTACTTATTACCCATTTTTTTAACTGCTAATTCTTTTTAGGCAAATATTGAGCAGTAAGTAAATTCATTCACTTATCCAGTCAAGAATTACTATTTTGAAAGAGTATTATGAAAACTGGCTGAAAATTTGGTTTCATTTTTTTTCTTAAGAGAACGGGGACCAAAATAACCTCAGTAAAAAAAGAAATTGTATATATTTATAACCACCACACAAAAGCATATACACATTCCCAAATCTTTACAAAAATCTTACCAACCCAGAGAAGTAGTCCAATAAGGTTAACGAGCAAGGACTTGTCACAGCTAAGCCCTACGGCCCCTACAACGTTCCAGCAAGCGCTGCCTGTCAGTCAGGCTGTCCTCCCCACCACCCCGGGCACAACAGCTTTACGCGGACTGGCCCAACAAGGCTGCTGCTGAGGCCCTAACACCTTCAGTCTTTCCTTTGCATCTCCTGGCACGCAGACCAAACGAAGGATCGAGAAATAACCGATCGCCATAGGCTACATCATCGTACAGACTGCCTACAGCACTACCCGGCTATCTGTACAAGAACCTCCACTGATCCTGTGTGCGTGGTGACGGCGGCGATGTGTGCATGCAGCGGTGGAGGGGCAAAAGAAGAGGACATCAGAGCTGAAATCACTGCCCGTGCTGAAGAGAGCTTGGCAGCCCTTATCAGACCTCGAGGGAGCCGAGCGGCCTTGCTCGAGGCCTCACCGAGAAGCTGCAGGCCAGCGGAAGGAGGAGGACCTCGAGCAGCACACGCGCTCCTGCACCCCCCCGCCCCGATCAGGACGCCGCACGAGGAGCTGACACACAAGGGGACATCCGTACATAAGACCATATAATCCAGGATAGGGAAAAGGTGCACCATCTCGTGTAGCCTAAATTCCACGAATTGTGGTCTCTGCACTGGGGCTTGGCACACTCGCCAGGGGCGGCCAACTGAATTCATGGGGGTGATAACGGAGAGGCGCATCCGCCCAGCACGGCCTTTTCAGGCATCTTTCCTTTTATTCTATATTTATTTATATTCATTTTATTCTATATATGTTTTGTGTTTCTATTCATTTCTGGAAGATTTACCACTGTATATACATACATATGATCCATCTATTCCATTCCCTGTAAATACTGATGCACATATACATATAGCAGTTACGCTGTTTACAGGTTATGGCTCTTATTGCCATTGTTATTTGATATTAAACGTTACTATCAATTTTATCAGTAGTGTTTGTAAATCCATTCATCACCACACAAACACCTATGCTGCCATCCCGAATCTGCTTAGGTTGCGGTCACTTGTTCGCTTCAGTATCCCTATTAATATGCCTGGTGCATCCGCCCCTCAGGCGCGTACCATAGCACCAGTGGCGCAGGCCCGTCAGACCATGACAGGACTACACATGCGTACGAGGGCCATTTGTGAGATCAAATCCATGAACTACTTTGTGGTAAGAAGCTTTTTTCTATTGACAACGTCATCCTCTCAATATTAGTGACAAGTAGGATAAAGTTTTCTAGCTATGTTAAAGGGTTTCTTGAAGGCAGACCACAATTTATAACAACATTAAGCACAGTTTTAGAGTGCATATGGAGTGCAAATGCAAATAGGGATCTTTCTAATGTCACATATTTCAGTTTGTAGTACCATCTCATGAATTTACCGTATAATACAAACGCTGTACGTTAATGAAAACGAGACAGTAGAAGCTCGTAAGTCTCCTGTTTGCATTGTATCATGAAACTCACTATCAGCATTTGTAAAATCCCCAGAAGCACAGCTAAGATGTATTTATTATCAGGTAACGTTATCTGTTTCATAATTTAATGTCGAAACAAGTTTTCTAATGGTAAACCCAATTTTCAGGGGTTGTGTTGCCCACCGCAACTTCTCTCTGAAGTGTAACCTGCCACATCACAATCAGGACACACATTTTCTTGATATGCTTTGGGGGGTTGGGGTGGGGGGGAACAGGACTTATACACCCTACTTAAAGATTTCTCCTCTGTATAAGATGAGCCAGACTATCTATAACAATATATATCTCCTTATAAACAACCTGAGTCTTCCTGATAGGTGCACCAGGTCTCCAAATAAAAGACTTAATATTGGAACATTAGAGGACATAAGGGGCTGACCAAAACAGACTGTAAAGAGTAGAGGTCACACTGACCTCAAAACTATACACTGGGCAAAGAAACGCCTGACAGACGGGAAAGGCTGTTTACTTTAATGATCACTTTTAGGTTTTCACACCCCCTCCCCTTCTTAAAGCAAGGATTTTTTTTTTCTGCTGTTCTTGTAGCTGGAAGTTGAAAAGGTACATTAGAAACATCCTCTTAACATTGTCTATAGGAATATCCAAGTTTCAACTTGCAGAGGCAGGTGTCCCCAGTATATCCCTCCCTTCCATGGGACTTGTACAGGCTCTACAAAATAAAAGCAATATTGTCCTTCAAACCCATTTTAGCTCCAAAGTCTTCCACACCTCCCTGGCTATCTTCTGCCCTAATTTGCACCCTGTGTCAAACCAGTGATCCAATTTATAACGTTCCAGGTATGTGAAAAAATCCTGTTGCAAAATCTTTGATGGCTATGTATTTCTACGGAACTTTCATATTAAGAAAGAGAAAGTTGTATTCCTTTAAGCTTTGATCAATTCATTCTCCAAATACTTTGAGCAAATTTATGTGACCTTCTTCCTAATGTTCTCAAACAATAATTTTGTATAACAATGGCTTTGCTCTTCTTATTTCATTCTCTGGAGTCTAATCTTGCCATCTCCATGCAGACAAGTCTCATATGGGATTCTGTGAATGTCTGTCCATACAAGGATTCCACAATTTTACCCAAAATAAAAGAATAGCATCACAAACATTACTATAGAAACAAACTACCACAGACAGTTTTTAAGGAGAATGAAAAGGAAATGCTAATTTATAAAAGAAAATTCAGTCTTCAATGTGTTTAATAAACATAATACTAATAGAAGGGAAACAGATTTTATTTGCACCATACTAACAATCAAAATAGCATCACAGTGCCCTTTCTTTAAATGGGCTACTATAACTGGTATGAAGAACAAAGAGCCGGATTCTGCACCCTCACAGACCTACCATAACCTCCTCTTGCTTACGTTCATCACATAGTTTTGTATTTCATAATGTCCAATCTGCAAATAATTTCAGCCTCCAATTTCCTTTTGCCTGACTGTCCTACAATTTTCTCCATGTCATCCCGTCTGTATACTGAAGGTGAAAGTGTGATCTAATTTACATTACTCGGACTAGGGGCAACGGCCTTGTCTCAAATGCATCTTTCAACAATACCAAAGCATGCTCTCTTCATTTTAATCCTTTATATACACACACACACACACATATATATAAAGTACTTTCTTCCATCAGAAGAAATCACTTTTATAGCATAATTGTCTCGCATATAGACATGTCTATATTAAGGACATAGTTAATAGTGACGAAAGTTCATCCTTCCCTGTTGCAACTTCCTGTTCCTATGTGCAGCTTCACAGATACAGTTAAACTGTAAGTGAGAGCTACAGGGAAGGGATCCAGACTAAATTCCATTTTTGTCTAAGACATACCTCTAACGTCTTTGTGATTCCATAAATGTATACTAATAATCAACTTGCCAATGCACCCTTCTTAAAATTCTACATGACACGCTTCTCTGCATCCTCTCTACTACTTGTTTGATGCTTTCCCGTTGACCTTGATATTTTATGCACGTGGCTAATAAAAGGAATTATTTCCTGACCTACTAAATGATGCAGTTTTTCTTACAGCAGGGCCTTGAAAACCTCTACCTGCATGCACATAACGGTTGCTTTGGCACGAATAAGAAAGCCTATTTTCAAAAAACAGAAATATTTTGGAATTAATCTTCTTCAGTACCAAGGAAGTTAGGATTAACTTGGGAATAAATGCTTTAAAGAGTCTTTATCTGACCAGGTAGCTCAGCCATAGATTATATTTCTGTGAAAGAATTCGACTGGCTTTACTATGTTTAAGATTTTAATTTACTCCAAATACTGGGCAAAAATATTCAACTTCTCAATAACAGCAAAAATATAAACACGCCTCATTGATTCAGCAACCAAATCCTTCTGTTTTCCTTACAAAGGATATTTGCCTGCATTATCCTTTTACCTTGAATGATCCACAGCTGACCGAGGTCAATTCAGTACGCAAAATTTATTTTAAAAGATTCCAGAAAAAACTATAATCTTATGAGTGAAAGCTATTAGCTATGACACTCTGTGTAGAACAGAATGGTATCCTTTCGTCCATTTTTTTTTAAGCATTTTTCCTCTTTCTCTTTTCCCTTTTTTTCTTAATTAAGGCTCTTTTGTCTAACCTTCCATCCACGAAATAATTTATTTAGACAAACTCTGGTTACTTTCCCTCCAACACACACACTGTTACACATCTATATGCATGCTTTAAGTTTTCTCAATGAGTAAAGAAAAAATAAGAACCATCCAAGGGGGGGAGGGAGGGGGGGGAACCCAAAGAAGATAGTGTGCACTATTCTCTACCTCTTGGAAAATGTAATGTTCTATTAAATCTTGACAGCTAAGTCTTATTTCTAAATAAGGCAGTGTTTATATTCAAGAGTTAGCTATGACTTGTGTGGAATCATAAGAAAGAACTGAATATTCTGAAACACACATACTTTGTTTACATGTTGACTTTTTAAATTCATGACAGCATATATTTTTTCTTTGAGATTTTGTACACTTCCTTTAATATTTGCATTTGTCTTTAAAATCTTCCTATAAAAGACTCTTTTCCAAAAAAAAAAAAAAAAGGCTTATTTGGTACATGGAGCTTACAAAATAAGGGTAAAAAAGAGCTGTTTACAGTGATTTAATGCTGGCAAAGAGTCCTTGAAACACCTAATTCCCAAAACATGAATGTAATACACTATAATTATCACCTGGGAGAGGTACAAGCCACTTTAATCCATAGACCTTTTTGGCATATCCAAAAACAAGCAAAGCTACAGGGGGACATTTTGGCACGCAGGGCGCTGAGGACAAGGGGTGCGTTGTCACCCCCATCACCCTCCTTCCAAGCAGTGCTTGCCTTTCACGCTGCTGCCTACGTCTGCAGCTTTCTCTCCAGTAGGCAGCAGCAACATTGACCAGGCTCAGACGTGTTTGCCTCAGTTTGGAAGAGAAGACTTCGTGCCCCGGGACAAGGAGGCCCTGGGAAACATAAATCTTCTCTGAATGGTCTTTGCTACGGTTGTACCAAAACTTACAATTATTCCTCAGTGTCTTTAAAAACAAGTAAGGCCTTGATCCTTCATATAGCTTTCTTCAGACTGTCTATTTTAACACCTTCTGCTACCTATGTTTAAGAAAATGGGTAAGAGTTCCCCAAGCCTTTTACTGTAACAACATCTCCACAGTGATAAAAAAAATAAAAATTAAACACAGACATGAGATACCCAAGTAACTGTATGGCCTTAAAGTGCCTGGGAATGGAGTTTTAACCCCTCTCCACAAGATTTCGTATGACATTGCAAGTTTCTGCAAAGGATCTAGTAAGATCTTTCCTCCACTCATGCTGAGAGGAGACAACAAGAGAAATTAATGAGGGCTGAGACAGGTAACTGCCGTGCCCAAATCTTGCTCTGAACTGCACAGAAATTTTACTTTATCATCAAATCTCTGACACTGAAAATACATACAGAAAAATTACACTTACGTAAGATGAGAACATGACAAAGGTGATGACTTTTTTCTGATGAAACACAAGATACAGTACCGAATAATGAATTTTTTTTTGCTTCATGCTTAGTTAAGCATATTCATATATTTAATAATCTTTAAAAAAACCAAGAAAACAGATGAACAACTAGACAGCTAGAAGGAATCGGTATTCACTGCACAATAAAGGCTGTAAGATCTTCAGATATGCCTGAACTGCAGTAAACAGATCGCAGTGTAGACGGTCATCTGACATAGGAAACTGCTCATTGACACGGCAATTATTTAGATAATTATAGCATGGGTTACCAAGATCTTACATATGCTGTGTTAAATAAATCCCTGCCTTGACAGATGGGCTATAGGCTGCTTTCTTTTGAGGCTGAAACGGCCATTTCTGAGCGGCTACCTGGCGGTAGCTTTGTCCTAGTTGAAAAATGCAATATGCCAATGCTGCACAAAGCACCGCACTCGGCAGCGCTGGCTCGTGTTACGAGCTCCCATCTGAAGAGGGCAAACACACAAGGCGGGGAAGTGGGGAGACATGTCTGAGACCAAAAAGTAAACCAACCGTAAAGACTGGGTACAAACACAAGCATCAAATTGAAGGCCTGTTCTCCATAAACTAGAGGGTCTTCTGATCTAACCCCGCTGGTACAACTCCCACTGTAGTCAGCGGTTAAAACAGTGCTGCTTCCTGCGTTCCACATTTTCTGTTAAAAAAGAAAGTGGGGAAAGCAAATGTAAGAGTAGTTTACTGATACCTCAAGACACTGCTGATGCATTTTTTATGAATACATTTCAAGTTTGTTCTCTACACAGTAGAGCTCTCTCCACACTCACCTTTCTTTATACAGGAAAACAGAATGATATCACTTCTTAAGTAATATTCCTTCCTAAGATTTTGAATTATAGAAGAAACCTCCTTTACTTTTAAGGATCCATGTTATATTTCGAACAAACACCTCAGACTTTATACCATCCTTTCTTATTTACGTTGTCAGATGCACCATGGCATTAGGTTTAAAAGCCAGACAAGAGCACTGCTCCGAAGGCAGCACACCAAACAAGAAAAACAATTAAATCCCGTACGTTTACAAGTGAGAGCTCGCGGTAAATAACCATGTCGAGTAGATCTTGCTGTGGGAAGGTGGGATCAGAATATCGATAAGACCCAACTGAAAAGAAAGGAACAGAGATCAGCAACAGACTACAAAAGGCAGAGCTGAGACAAGACAGAAAACTAGATTCAGCCAAGGTGTGGAATACGGAAAGATAAAGGGCAAATATGCTAGTGAACTTGGGGGGGGGGGGGGAAGATGATGGGGTAAAAGGGTACGTCACATGGATGTCTCTTTTGTCTGCTGCTCTGCATTTCCTCTACAGTTTCTGATTTGATCTTTCTGACTCCCCATTTACGGTTTCCCTTGGAGGAGGACTGCCTCATGCTGCGAGCACCACATCTGGAATACCCAGGCTGCTGAACGCACCTCCAGCTCTGTTAAGCCCTTTAATTTACAGCAGGAGAAAAAACTATGCATATTACCGCCCACAAGATGTGGAAAGCGTAACAAGAACAAAGCAAAAAAAAACCTATGACTTCTCTGCACTGTACACTACTGAATACTTTTCATAGGACTAAGGGTATTTCCTCCGTAGGCTTTTTATCCAAACGTATTCCTTTCCCCGGCCACCTTGCTCACCACCAGAAATTGTGCTGGCCTGCTAACATCCATCCTCTGCTCAAGAAATGAGACCGCATCGTAAAAAGTCCTTTGAGGTCTTCTGGGAGAAAGTCCCCAGTAGAGTTTACCCCAGCTGTCCGATGCTCTCACTTCTCTCTCTCTCTCTCAAGCGTCCACTCTTCTGAGGACAGGAGAGTATCTAAGCAATGATGAGTACGGCCTCAGTAGAAGTAAGGAAACTATAAAGCAATAGGAAATGAGCCATGCCAATGAGCAGTCAGACTGCCAGGTTTCCACGCTGCTAGCCAAGGCTAGCATATAGAGATAATACAAATAGTACTATCCATAATTAAATGTTTTGTCAGGAGAGTCTTTAAAAATATTCCCATTTTTCTCTATACTTTGAGGGTTTTCATGGTGTAAGAACTACAGTTCTACTCAAACCTTAGGTAGATAAAAATTCTCACCGGGAGAAAGAGCTGGCCATAACTCATCCTCTAATCGTTGTCTGGCATTCAGAGTTATGAGAAATCAATTATAATCACTATTAAATAAGCAGGTCATCTTCAAAGTGCCAGTAGCCTTGACAGAAAAGTGAGTTTAAAGCACAATGACTAAATATAAAAGTTCACAGGCACATCTCTCCTGTGATCTGTATAAATGTGGGATGCTGAAGGAGGAAGGAAAGAGATCACCACATCAAAGACTGCAACAATGAATAAAAGTTATTTGGATTATTTAGCAATGCCTAACATGAGAGCATCACTGCAGTGCAGATACTCCATAAAGAGGAAAGATCTTGATAAGCTTGCAAGTCAAAACGTAAGGAAATCTAGCAATTTTGATGTCCAGCATTAAGCATCAAATAGCAGTGTCTAAAATGTCACACAATTCCAGCTGGATGGATTTCTTTGAGAAGTCTCAATTCTGCCATTCAAACTTGCAAAATTATTTTTTAAACCTTTGTTTTAATGGAATATCAAATACGACTCTCTCTCAACTGCTCCTGAATAAACATGGTGACCGAAAAACGTAAAACAATTGCAGCCTTTATCCTCCTCTCGCTCAGTGTCTTCTACTACCATTTGTTGATTAAGTTTCTTCAGAGAAGCTGCTACCCTCTGGAACATATTCACAACAAAAATCCTCATCATTTCACTGTAAAATTCCATTTTTGTTTGTCCTACTGTTCACAACAACTGTAAGGTTTAACAACCTTCTGATAATTATCTCAGAGCACAAAAGTATAGCATGTGCCAACAGCAGCATCATTAGTAAAACCAATTATTTTATTTTAGCAACAATAGCAGTCTGTCACTGACATTTACTAAAAATTTGCAGTAACAGATTTAAACCTGTCTCTCCCCAGGAATGCATCTTGAGAAAGAAAACATAATGAACAAACAAGGAGCTCTAAAGAAATGTCAAGGACTTTGTTTCATTTAAATTTGTATTTCCATCATACGGTTCTGCTCAGATATACTGCTCAGAACCAATCCCCCCCTTTTTTTTCCTTTTTTAAAAATCTAATCCACTTTTACAGATAATGAACAGAACGATCAGAAAAAAAAGTCAATTTTTAAAGAGTATTCAGTATCTTTGTATATACGTATGTCAACTGACCAACAGATACTATAAGATTAATATCTAGGTTTTCTCATAATCTTTTACAACTCTGCTAGCAGTCCACAGCAGTCACTATTTTTCTTCAACATATGTCCAACGCAATCACAATGAAGACTTACTCTCCCCTCTTGCTTTTATATTGACAGGATAGCTAAGATACGCATGGTTTCTTCATAAACTTATATCCACTGCTTTTCAAAACTAATGGAATTAACTTAAAATTCATGACAAGCAAGTGGTATCTTCCCATACTGATAAACAACAGGAATAATTTCTCCAGTTCTACCACCAGACTCCTGCGTACGTACACGATGTTATCTTCTTGAGACATGACCTGATTCGTAATAGAAACCACGCTCAAAAGACAGCAATTTAATTGCAAATAGCAGCACTTGTAGTGCTGAATGTCTTCTAAGAAAAGCAGGACTAAACCAATACATGCTGTCTTTTTTTTTTTTTTTTTTCTTTTGGAATTCTAGTTCTTGAGCAGTTTAGATCTTAAAAGACCGATTCCTCCCAGTTCCCCCTGCACAAAGAAAAATCAAAATATTTCTGTGATCATTTGAATCTCAAAATAGAAGCATGTTTATGTTCTGCAAATGAACGTTATTTTCATCCTTAGTATGTGACAGCCACAGTAGTAGCAGATGAAATGGATATAGGAAAGATAGCCGCAGGATGCAATACTAGCCAGACCTAATGCACTTTGTTTACTTGAATTTCTTTCCAGACATCTGTATCCCGCCTTTACAGAGTAAGTCTCTTTCGTCCTTGACAAGATACAAATTAAGAAATGCTGCTAACACACGTTCTTTTCGAACGATTATATAGATGCTCATTTCAAAGGACATTTCAGAACCATTCTCCCTTACAAAACATTAGTACACGCTTCTTAAGTACTCCTGAAATAAACTTTGCACCACTACACTCACATGGCAATATTCCCTCTACAACAGCCAGTATCGGCTGCCTTGTTTTTGAGGCTTGAAGCAGAATTCCCTTGCTGCAAGCATTTTCCCTCTGGGGTATATAATTTTACCTCTCAGTCCTCCTGAAAGTCAGAAGGCAATCTAAAAACAATCTGCACTTCTGTTCCTCGTGCAAGCATCTCTTTTTACCCAGTCCTCCTCCCAGAAATAAAATCAGCATTAATTAAAGAGGTGAAAACAAAAGTCCTGTTTTCTTTTCAGTAAGCAGAGAAAGTTTGGGTTTTATTAGGCCTTTAAAAAGTTGCAACACTTTTAATGCGTTTAACGGAATGAATCGGCAAAATAAAAACTAAGGCATTATGTAAGCACTTTATTATAGTTCTTACAAACCCCATCTAATAATAACAGTAGATCCTTTATTGTTATTTCATCTCACAACTTGCAGCCTTGAATCGTGCAATGTTTATCCCAGCCTCGCTGTCAGAACTACAATCTCCACAAGCAGGTAACAAATTGTGTTTAACTAAGTCAACAGATCAGGGCTGGGTTGACAATCATTTTGCTTTTAAAATTACAGGAGTGTTTCATTTGCCCAGTGTACAATTAGACTAATTGAAGATATTCATAATACTACTTTAAATGTCTGGGTTTTATCTCTGCCTTATACATATTTTTAGAGGAATCTCTATTCAGTTGGAATCCCTATAATGGATCATGTTGGCTTGAATTAAACTTCTATTTCTCCTTAAGCTCTGGTTAGGAGGGATTATGTTTTCATACGCTGTAGAATCATGCAGCTATAACTACTTTAAAATCTTTCATAAATAGGCTTAATTTCAGAGAGACGAAAGAAAACAAGGGCAGATTATTTACCACATAGTTCAGCAATAAATGGAGATAAGAGCAGACTCTGCTAATACTAATTTAGGATTCCAACAATTCTATAGAAAAAAAATAGGTTATTCACTTAAAATAGGTAATGGTTTTTGTGCCAGGCTTCAGTAAAGAGTGGGCCTGCTACAATAAAGGCAATGCTGAGCTTAGATTATTTTTTTCCCAAAGAGAATTTAGGTTTAAATTTAGGTTTAATCATGCTTGACTGATAGAAAAAAAAAAGAAGCCATGCTATTTAAAGGAAGTAACAGGCAAAAAAAAAAAAAAAAAAAACAAAAAACCCACTGGATCAGCTGGTAAAGGCAACCACAAGGATACATAAGACAGTGTTATCTGCTTAGGAATGGAAAATCCTATTTCTTTACAAAAGAAGTGATTTGTGCTGTAGATCTTACTTAGATGGGGGAGTTAGGCAAGACTGAAATATTTTTAAGGAACGGGAGTCTCTTACCAGGATGAAAAGACGCAGGGTCGCAGAGGCACAGGACATGAGCTATCTCCCCATTATCAGTCATATATATATATATATCTCATGTATGTCCTTATGCGTCATATAAAGCAAAAGCCTGCATTTCCTGAACTATTCCATTTCTAAACAGTGCTATAACCATACTGTGTTAAAACTTTTCAAGGACAGGCAACAGAATTCAGTGATGCAAACGTAAACCAAATCAGTAGGACTACTTCTGGACCTGATCCAGCAGAAAGCCTCCTATTCAGCCCATTTTGGAACTAATAAGGCTTCAGGTGAACAAGGTTCTGCTTCTTGAATTTCATGCTTAAGTAATCTATAAACATACCAAAATCTTTCATCAACTGTGGCATGTCTGTTCCATCAGAAACTTGCACATATTTTCAAAATCAAAATTAGAATATTGAATTTCTCTTCAAATATTGTTTTGCCAAAGTGTGTGTGTGTGTATATATGTGTGTATAGATATATATATATATATATAGTATATAGCCTGCGCTATAAACACCATAAGCCCATTGATGAATGCCTGAAATATTTAAATATCATCACATTGATCAGTAAACTCACTAGAATACACTAAGGGTTAAATTCAAATTGGCACTGTGACAGGTGAAAAAGTTTACATAGAGCTCGGTTCACGAGCATGTTTTGGAGAACATTAAGAATGGCAAAATAAAGATATCAAAAATCCAGGTCTATGCAAATCTTAAATTGAATGTCAGGAAAACCTTCCTGATTCCCCAGATGAACACACATATGCAAGCACAGGACGCATAACCACACTTTGTATGTGCTCACTGAGATACACCAAATGCACCTTTCTTTAATGATATTGACCTCAATTCTACATTTTACAGTTATTCCACAAAAATTAAGCCAAGTATCATACAGAATAAACAACTGCTCATCCTGCTAGGACCTTAAATACGTAAATCTTTGCTTTTTCTAATCTGGTTTCATTTATTATTTTGCTGTTGGAAAACTCCGTTTTCATAATTTTAGTCCAGATGGATTACAGGCTCAGATAACAACACAGAACTGGTTAATCAACTTCCATACCATATTTATGCCGCAACAGGGAGATTTTACTGTTGTCTGCAGTTTAGCAGTGCATACTGTGGAATACAGCCAGTGTTTTATGTACCCTTAAAACTGCAAGCTGCAGCCCACCTTGCTGTCAGTGACCCTAAGCCCGTTACTAACAACAAACTCTTGCCTCTTCTGAACAGTGATTCAGTTAAATTTAATTCAAAAAACATAACATCCCTCCTGCAAGTAGAATTATATTTTCCTCATGAAATACAGGATTTCTCAGTCCTCTGGCTATCTTTTGTCAGAGAGCCCAGTTAAAAGCCAAGAAACATGTATTTGCTAATTAATTTGTTACGGCATCACTGTTCCCACTCTTAATCTAACTTTTTGGGTATATCACGGAATTCCTTTAACAGAAAGTACAGTCTGACTGTAGCTCCAATTATCATGTTTTGACAATATTGCTGCTTTGATTTTACTGGGGTTATCTTCCCCAGTAGGCTGGAGGACTCGCATAGAGAAATCCATCAAAAGCCATTATGACGTCCTCTGTTTTGTAAATCACTTGTGAACATCTGTGGCAGCAACTAACTTGGTTAAAATCAAATTACGTGACTGTTCAGAAAGGTCAAGGCTCCTGACAGTGAACAACAATTAACAGTGAATATCTGAGCCATGCTAACTGCATATAGTCTGCAACTGACTCAGGTATTTTAATGTATAGCCCATTTTGACCGAGCGCACGACCAACAAGCAGAAGAGTGGAGAATCACTCATATTTTTGCAGCTGCTTTACTGCATCGTCATCACTTAAGTACTGGAACTAAACTGGTTTACCTAAATCGCAAAGGTAGTATTAGCAGACTTCAACCAATGCAGTCAATTAAAATTTGCCCTAAACGGTTTATTTCACCTCCATGTGAAATCTGCACAGTATTAACCTATCCCGCCCACATTGGTGCTACACTACATTTTTAGAAAGCGGTCAAGTTCCTAAGGAGATTAAGTGGTATAACTTACATGTTATTTAAATAAAAATAAAGCATTTGAAGGTTTAATGTAATAAAGAAATCTGCTGCATTGAGCACAAAAAGATGGACCAAACTGACCTAATATTAAAACTGCCAGTACACATAACTCTGTAGTAGGAAAAAAAAGAGTTTTGTCCCAAAATAACTCTGTATTTTCAGCATAAACATTAAAAGGCTTTACAAATGAAAAGAAATTGCAGTAGGGCATGCTTTTTTTTTTATTTTTTAAATATGTGACTACTTTATAATTTCCCTGGTATCAGAAGACAAGATGAAACTAATTTCAAAGGTAGGGTTTTTCCCCATCTTAAAATGCAAAGACAACTGATACCTGTTCCAATGTGCACAGCCTTTTTTTCCTCCCAGTAAGAAGTTAGCATTCTGCCATAACCAATGATTTAAAAAAAAAAAAGAGAGAGATAGCAAGAGAGCATGCACGAGGCAGGGAGGGAGGGGGAAAGAGAGATTGTGTGTGTGTGTGTGTGTGTGTGTGTGTGTGAGAGAGAATCAAGTCAAAATTTGGAAACACTATAGCGAGTGCCAGTAGAGAGGGATTAGCAGAGTACAAATGCAGTGATTAGAAGAATTACCTTTACAACTTAGAAACTACTGTGTATTGCATATATTTCAACCTTGAGAGGAGTACATCACTATCTTCAAATTATTTAACTCCCTCCCTATGATTTCAGTTCTGAAACTTCATTTCCCAGCTCCTTTGCTTCCTCCTTGAATCTTTTCACACGCAAGCATTAAAGCCAAACCAGGCTAGGTTACAGTCTCTCACTAGCTAATTGCGAGTTTACAATACTTCATCTTCACAACTAAATTAGGCCTCTAAGCTTTTCAAGAAGCTTCAACTGTTTATATCGAAATAATTATTTTCATAAACCCACTACTTTTATTAGATTACGTTTCAGTTAAATATGTAAAAGTAAAATTAAATTAATTTTCAATATTCTCTTTTAAAAATTGATCTTAATTGAAAAGCTTACTTATTACGGAATAAACTTGAATAATAAACTAAAATAAATAACACTCTAAGTGGTACAAATAAAAAGCCACTTTAAACTTAATATATTATCACACGCCAGCCACTATGAGCGACATCTAATGCAATTCTCAAAGATGATAACGCTGTGCTGACCTCTAAAACCCATTCCATAATGCGTTTTCACTCTTTCTGTAACAACGCCTCAGGTGCACGGAGGCAGTGATTACAAATAGATCCGGTATTTAGCAGCACGAAGTGCCCTATCACCTTAGTGAGAAGACAGGCCTAGAGCACATTCCCAAGTAGTGCCTCTAATACAATGCAGACATATGCAAGCTGGTTGGGTACCAGTATCGTGAAGGAGTTCTCAGTCATTTATCTCCCCTGTAAGGTAAGTTAGCATGGGAAATCAGCTGCTTGCTCATGCGCAGCTAGAAAAGACAAATCACAGTCCAGACTCCTGCTTCATTGGCAAATGATGACACTTTCCAGGGGGTCCAGACCTACAGCCTAGTACAACTGTTTCATTGCTGCTCAGGGTATTATCTTCATGCATTTTCCTCCTGGTACCATACAGAGTTCATAGATTCAGATTCAAGAAGTCTTAAGAGTAGTCTCTGGTCTTTCATGCCCAGAATAGAGATTCAGGCAATTGCACGGTTCTGCTAACGTCAAGCAGAGAATCTGGGCATTTCTAGGTCTGGTAGCTAGGCAGAGATACAAGTTAGGAGATCTAAATTTTGAAAGTATTCATAGGACCCCAGCGACTCTTGCCCCTTAAGACAAATTCACAATACAAACACTAAACTAAAAAGGACTCCAAACACGGGCAGACAGGGAAACAAAGTAAAGGGGGGGAAAAAAAATCTTGGGACATTTTTCGTCTATCCAGCTTCCTTCTGCTTTCCATTCATCCACTCTAACCCCTTCTGAAACGCTGAAGAAGGTGCAAAGACCAATTGGAAAGGTGTCACTTGTAGGAAACTCATTCTCATCCTAAATGCAAAGGTTTTTTCCTAAGCAAGCATTTGTGCTTGGCAGTAAACAAAAGGGGGAGGGGGAAACTCGACAAAGTAGCTCAAACGCATATAACTGACAGCCTTTTTTTTTTTTTCTTCTTCTTCCTTCCTTCAAACCAACGACTTGCAAAGAGTAAAAGAACTTGAACATGCAGCTCACCTGCAACTATAGCTAGGATGTCACACCTGGATGCTCTGCACCCTTGGCTGTGCCTGGGCATAGACACCTTGCAGAATGCTTAGCTGACTGTGAAGCTTTTTCCTGCTTACAATTTATAGTACACTTTGCTATGCATATTGTTCATAAGATTCCTGCCAAAGTGGCATCTATCGTGGTCAGCTAATAATATTTTTATGATTGATTGTCAGGTATGTTTTTGGGAAAATCATGGTAAGTTCACCAAAAAAAGAGTCTCTCATCTTTTTTTCCTGCCACCAATCTCAAGAAGATTTTAAGACCCTGATGTAATCAATTTACTTTTTGTAATTTAATCTGTGTTCCCACACTTCAGGAATTTCTCTTCCTTCTCCTGTATTAAGATAATTCTTTTCCTAATATTCGTTACATTATCCCACTATATTCTTCACAGCTCTTTGCACAACAGTTCATCATCTATTATCTACGGATTACAAAACTCAGTTTTAAATTCTTTAAGGACTTCTCAATATCGTAACCATGTAAGTATTCACAGGGATACAAAGATTCTGCTGGACTCCCGTTTCTTCCGTTACGTTTTTTTTTTTTTTTAAACTTTGCCAATCATTAATCTCCAGCACCTAGGCTTTAAAAAGGACCAGAAGGGATTCCTCGACTCCCTTCATTCACAAAAAGGAAACAACTCTTACTCTTCTCCCATCGTCAAAGCCAAAAGCAAACCCGTCTCTCGGGCAGCCACCTCTTCCTGTGTGAAGGCAGCAGCGCTCGTACTGTTGTTGCCTCTGCACCTGCCCAGCTGCCAGGCTTACCCCAAGTCTGAAGTCACCTATGCCAGAGGTGAAACCTCAGGCCTTTCTCCTTGTTTGAACTTCCCACCAAGCTTGTTGGCAATTCCCAGGGTAACAACATCTTCCACACTTCTGAGCAGCTCCATTTTCTTTTTAACGCCCCGTCACAACCAGGGTCACGCTTACCATTCTATACCTTTTTCTCGTCCACTGTAGGCATGGTCACCTTTCAGAGCATCTTCTCTTAAAAGCTATTCATTCTCAATATAAGCATTATTCATTCAAAATACAAAACACACACTGTTCCTACCTTTTTTTTTAAGCAGCTCTATACAAAAGGTACTAAACCCAGTAAAATTCACAGTATATGAAGACACTCTACCTTAGTGGCTTTAT
Organism: Struthio camelus; assembly: GCF_040807025.1. Classification (NCBI taxonomy): domain Eukaryota; kingdom Metazoa; phylum Chordata; class Aves; order Struthioniformes; family Struthionidae; genus Struthio; species Struthio camelus. Next base: position 10,415,673 of record NC_090951.1, read on the forward strand.
TCTCTATTTCTACCCCCTAGGGTTATTTATATGTCTGCAAAGTCAGTAATATCTCCAGTAACATGCAAATACAATGAGATTTCATACCCCCTGCTAAAGGTGCAAAAGGCAACCACAAAGTGAAACTGTGGAACGGCAAATACCTTGGCTCAGAAAGGTTCAACAAGAGGTGAAAGGAAAAGCTACTTTATGGTCAGTAGTAATTATTTGTGGTATCTGAAAGCTTTTCCGTTGTTGTTGTTTTTAAATTAAATAAAAATTAGTACTCAGAGAAACTGTTTTCTTTTGCCAATGTATCTATACACATCCAATATACATATATGAATGTATACTGCTGTCAACATATCTGTATTTTTATATAGAAATTCACTAAATCAGTAAGACTTGACTTCAACACCTCTTAGCTAATAAGGATGGAAAAAATAGTATTGGGAAGGGAGGTAAAATCTAATGTTTCAGGATTTAACCCACTATTAAGTAATAGAAACGAGGAGAGAAACTTCCCTTAAGAGGCCCATATTACTTAGAGAAAGATTCCTGAACCCTCCTCTAAAGCCCAGTTTGTCCTGGTCAGTGTCAGGGACACCTGACCAGATATCGGAAGACTTCCAGAAGCCCTAGATAACATCAGAATTTTTACAGCCCATCTCTCCTCAACGTCAAATGCACGCAAGTAAGGCAAGAGGTTTAAGACATACAGCGTGAAAGAAAATGAGGTGGCCAAATTTAAGCCCAGGCAAGACCTAGTTAATTCAGACAGCAAGAAGGATGAAATTTTTAAGAACTTACCTACAACCAGAGAGGACACCTTCTGCCTAGCTGCCGGAGGGTAACGATCTTGGGGTCTTTTAGGATCCTAATGTTATCAAATACTTCACCGCTATAGCGTCACATAGTGCCTGCTTCTATTTGTGCTGGTGAGAAATTTTTCATTGCTCTATCTGACACAGACTTAACCAACTGCAGTATTGGTCATAACACTACATTCACCCACACTCACACCTCAATACAGTCTCACCCACACTCACACCTCAATACAGTCATTGCTCCAGTTTCACATGAAAATTATATAATTGCTCTGATCAGAGCAATGGAAGATTAATTCTCTAAACAAATTATGTACAGAGGCCACAATAAAGCTGGGAAAATGCCCTCATATTCTTTAAAGAATTTAAGGAATGCTGTGTTGTTTTCCAGCAAGTATGCAAGATAATACTTTCATCCGATTCTGCATTTTTACGTGGTATGTTTCTAGAGGCGCAGTCCCTTCGTAATGTTTCGTGAAATTAACAGTCACGTACAAGCTTAAATTGCATGCTCCTCCTTCTAAAGGAACCACAACACTTTGCATAACTCCTAACAGTAGTTTCTTCTTACACTGAAACTGAAATTTAAGATCCCTAAGCGCCAGGCGAAGCATAACCCATACACTTTCCCCTACATATATCTAGTGTACCTTTACAAATTAGGCTCAGACAAAAAGATACTGTGTACTTGCACAATGCATTACCTCCCAGGGAGGAGCACAGCAAAGCAAATGCAGGGCCTGGGTTTTTAAGCAACATACCATCACAAACTCCTTCCATCCCCTGCAGGGAGCAATTTCCAAACTGCCGTAAGCCCGAGAATAGAGTCTCTCTGACCATTCTATATATTATTTTTCCAGTATGCTCAGGGCATGAATGATTGCTTAATATTTTTCTTTTTATCGATCTGTTTAGGAGATGTGACAGAGGGGAAAGTAGGGAAATTCAATTTTCACTGGAAGAAATCCATTTAAGTGGTATCACCATCATTAGACCACATCTTCATTTTAATTTAAATTTAGGCAGTGTATTGTGCTGATTCCTGTTCTCAAGTCTATTAGCGCTCTTCTGTATTTTTGTCAAAGATCTTCAAAAATGCAAGCTTTGTTGTAGCATGGCATCAATCCTCTTTATCTTTGTAAGGAAACTTCAAAATATAAGATGTCATAGTCTTCTTTCTTAGCTGGAAAGTTTTCATAAACAAGCAACATTAAAATAGTTACTTTAAGGAAGATTCATCTTTGTGCATATTCATAGCTACATATATGAGCACAGATTTTCTTTTACCCTGGTTGTTAATGAACACAAGTAGTACTGACGACACTAAATACAACACAGCAGTTCTTAGCAAGCAAGGTCTGTTTGGTAGCTAGCATCTGCTTTGAAGTACATTCAGAGTTTATATATATATATATATATACACACACACACACAGAGAGAGAGAGAGAGAGAGTCATAAAAAGGAGTTTCCAAGGCCCCAAATTAGAAATATATGGAAATCATTTAATCAATTTTAAAGGGATTAGTCATATGAATAAAGCCTGAAATATCTAACTTTGCAGATCATCTAAAATACTTGAAATCTCTTGCCAGTAAACAGTGTGCATAACCAAATCTCTTCTCAACCTTTTCTTATGTTGCTTACATATATGAGATTTGATGCGGAGTTTAATCCAGAAGATCACTCAATAACTTAAGAAAGGACTTCAGAAATGGGCCTACACAAAAACAATTTAGTATGAAATCAACAGTATTTTCAACAGCAGTCTTTCTACTTATATTAGCTATGGAGTGTACACACAAGGATTTTATGTTCTTACAAAATACAGGCATTAATGAAAAAATTATGCCCTGTTTCCATAAATTTCCAAATGCACTAGTATCAGGAAATACATTTACTAATTTGGATAGCTGAAAACAGAAAGAGAATATAAGTTATCTGCAACTGTTTTAGGGGCATCTAACTGTCCGTTTTTTAAGCTTTGAAACAACAGTCATATTTATTACAGAAACACACCTGACAATGCCATACTGTTCATATGGTACCCATGATAATTCTGTAATAGAAATCAGCTGCTACGATTTCCTGTAGAAAGCATGATTCATCCTGGATCAAAACCAACTTAAATACTTTCTGGTTTCAGTTAAAAGTCAAGAGATTTCTGGCACAAGATGCTAAAATTGATTATAGATCGTTTTACTGCACTTTTAACCCTTCTCCACAAACCAAACAGCCTTGAAAACTCAAGATGCTGTCTAAAAACTTGGTTAAATCTAATAAAAAATGAAGACCATAAGCAATGGAATTTTAGTAGCTAAGTTTATATTTCATTTCAAGGCCCAAATATAAAAGTTGTAGACTCCTATAGAAGGCCCAATACATGCTAAACAATTCAACAAGCGCTCAACTACAAAGAGGTTACTTCAGCCAAAAGCAGAAAGGCCAAACTTAATTATTTGGCAAGGAACACTCTTTGTTTTTTACCTTGGGTACTGGATGTTATTAAATAAATTAAATAATATTAAATCATATTCCCAGATCTTTTTTTTGAGAGAGAGAGCACAAAACCTTTAGGTTTTTCATGTATGAGAAATACTTTTGTTCATCACTCAGTTACAATATCGCAATCCTGTTTAGCATTCAATCCAAGGAACTCTCGGAGGCACGCTTTTAAACTAGATTTTTAAAACTCTTCCCCACTCAAAATCCCATCTCAGAACTCAGGATCTCCTCCTTCAAATCCCAGGAGGAACCATGGAGAGTAAGGTGCTGAGAACCCCTGAAAATCTGGCCCTATCGTTTCAGGGTCAGTTGAGCTCTTCTGCAAGCGGGTCCTCTAAAATGCTGTTCCCATGTTACAAATAAAAGAACAAAGGCAACGAATGGACTCGCTGAAGATGAAAGCCCACAGGAGAAAGAAAAACATCAAAACATCCACGGAAAAACAGGAAATGCAGACCTACTAACAAACGCATCCATCCTTTTTACTTGCGGATTTCTGTTTTTTGTTTTTATTCATCATTGCCAAAACTTCCTTCGTAACAAATAAACATATTCTATGGTTTGCTCCAGGTCTGCACAGAAATACAAGTGTGTAATCCCAAGTTTTCACCTACTAAGGACTTTCACTCTAAAAACTGAAAACAGCTACTGAATGCATTGGAAGAATGATTTAATTTTTCATGGAGAAGACTTTCGGTTTTCATAGTTTCTACATCCCCCTTCATTACTTAAAAAAAATGTTTTATCTTTTTACACTTTTACATTTCTTTTCAGTATCAAAGAAAGCAGAAATTTAGGGCTTAGCAGAAAAAGATTTTTGTTCTTGTGCTAGCATCAGTACAGCCACAGGTTTCACTTGCAGCCCTGCTGCTTTTATTTTTCACATTTGATTAAGAAATAAATAGGATATTTTCTTTTGTAGTCAGAAAATCTCTTGAAATCTGGAGCCATACTGAAGCAAAAGGAAACAAAAGTACTTTTAAGTTTACTGTAGGTAGACTCTGATTTCAGATTTGTGAAAGCAAGTTCACAAGTACTAAGAGCATAATTTAACCTGCTGGACCCAATAAATTTTGAATAAGACTGCACGACAACGAAATAGTAAAAGTATGTATGATTTGTCATATATATTCAACCGTTTTTAGACTTTATCTTCATACTTATTCTATGTAATGTACCATTCTAAATATTGTACTTAATTACAATACGCAAGTTCCCTTTTTATTAATACGATAATGTGATATTGCTATATATAAGTTTAACAAGTATTTGGAATTTCTTAAATACAGCAAGTACATACAAAAGATATGTCTTCTTACACAAAATAAGCGCAGGCCAGTAGCTATACACATCTTCCCTGCTTTAGATATGCCTTGGATCCTCCTGGATTTGACCAGATAAAAAAAAAAAAGTGCAAGAACGCATTTGGATTTGGCCTCATTTCAGAGTTTCACAGAATTCAACTTCCACATTTAAAAATTTGTCAATTGCACTCAAGATAATACATAAGAAGCCGTTAAGAAACTCTGCAAATGAGTCCAAGAGCACATGAGCTAACACTCTGAAATATAGCAGGTTTTGGCTTGGTATGCCATCATCAAAATCTGGGATTCCTAATTGCAGGGGAGTATCTATAATCTACAAGAGTTTCCTCAATAAAACAAACTTCTGGAACTCATCAAAAAATACTTTCCCATTTCATCCACCAAAAACATAGTATTAGTAAAATGGTCAGGGACTATAAAAATTCGTCTTGAAAGTAAGCATCAAAGTACCTCAGACTGAAATGTAGTAGTGCTTTGCATTTGTGAAAGTATCGTGTAACGGGCAGTAAGTCAACACAGGACATCAGGCCAAATGAAAAATTTCTATGTAAAGAAAAATTTTTTCATAGCCAGAAGAGGGAGCCAAGTATCTGGCCTAGATTCTCCAAAAACCCAGAAGACGCATTGTTTAGAAGATGAAAGCGTAGGTTAGTGTCCTTTCATGTTAGCCATAGGCTGAAAATCACTGATAAGCTTTAAATGGGCTAAGATTTGGCTTGATTTACAAAAATGATATTTCTAGCACAAATATTAGTATCCGCTTAGCTGCATGCAATAACAAATTATTATTGACTCTCTCCTCTATCTGAAGAAACACGATACCTACAGGGCAGGGTAGCCATGGTAGTTGAACACTGCTTTGTCAAGAAGCTGCTATTTTGTTGGTAGCAGTATGCAGCCATAAATGATCTGACAGAAAAATGTCTGGGACTAGTGTCAAATAGACTAAAAATAACTCTTACTCGTGTTCTTGTTGACAAAGGATTTGCATGAGTCCATTTTTGTGAATTCTGATTAATTTCACTGCAAATGAAGTCCTACTGCAAGTGTCCACCTATGTAAAAGCGTAACACAAGAGAGGACAATCCAACCAAAGGAACCAAATCCAACCAAAGAAATCCAAAACAATCCAACCAAGGAACATCTAGTTTTGACCTGCTCTTCAAAATCAAATGCAAAAACAAAAAATGGTTTGTCAAACATGCATAATAATTTTGTTTGGTAATTATGTATACTAACATTAAGTTAAGAGGTATTACTGTTTTGCTAGAGATGTATATGTTTATTTAGTCTATACGGACATATAGACAGCCTACACATATCCTAATGACTAGACAGTCTAGGACATTGTAGTAGCATAACTGAAATTAAATTTCTCCTCTTCTGTCTCAAAAAAAGACCCTTTTTATGGCACTATCATAATTATTTGTAAGCCATATAACCTGCACTAAAGGTGTGTCCCAGAAATAACTCATAAGTAAGAAACAAGTGCACCTTTACAGAAAAAAGCTTCCGGAAGCTTTATCTTAACATTCCCTCACATGATTTGATATGCTTGGCTGGACCTCTCGAGTAAAAACAAATTATCATTTTAGGTTTGAAGGTGTACTTTCATAGTGGATTAAAATTCATGCATCTTTTCATTTGATGACTGCTTCAGGCTTTCTATTTAAGCAGCTTCAAAAGGAGGAATATATATATATGTGTGTGTGTCTGTGTGTGTATACATATACAGATATATATATTTATATTTTTTAAATGCCGAGCTGCCTTTTTAAGCAGGGCAAATGTAAGTTGCAAGGTGCTCCAAGGGAAACAAAAAAAAAGGAGCATATTAAAAACTGTCACTCGTGTGAAGAAAATATCTCCTGAAATAGATATTACCACATTTCCAGGACAAATTCATCACTATCACAAGGAGACTTCTTAAATATACTCAATAACTTGCTGGGAAAGTAAGCCATCTAGAGCAAAAATCCCACCTACTTTCAAGTTTCAATATCACTCTACTAAATATCTGACTCATTATTAGGATTTAAGGAACTATGAAGCCTTAGTAGTTTTTGCCTATCAACAGAAAAATGATTATTTCGTTATGAATTACGGCGATATCTAATTTGAAAATGCCTGGCTATAATCTTCAGCTTTTTTCTGGATGCAGTTATGCAACAAACTGCATAATGTCTAGTCATCTGTGCCTTCAGAAGGAAATCTGGTCAAGATAACTTATCTAGTTAATATAACTTCTAGGATTATCATTTATATGTTAGCAGTGTGATTTTTTTCACTGCACTAGTTGCATTAGCAGAGCTCCTCCTCTGGTTCTGTCATAAACAGCTAGTGCAAGAACACAGTTTAGTCCTCTGAATTTATGAGGATATATTATTCCAGCACCAAAACATTTGTATGCTGATGACTGTATCCGTGAATGGAAAAAGATGCCACTTTAATCAGACTGTTATATAAAAGGAATACAGCATGTAATGTATCAAGGAGTTTTGAGATCCTTGTCTCTTATCAGATTGTATATAGTTTTTCTTTCCTTTTGTGCAGAGTCACAGAAAACTATGTAAAATACCTGAAAATCATGGTCAACACCCAAGGTTTTTTTTGTAACAGAATGAAACCCCACTCTCACAACTAGCTTTGGACAGGTTTGGAGAGGTGGACAGGTCTGATTTACTTGGTATTCATGGACATTCTGCACTCCCTAAGGAACAAAAATAAAACAGAAGTCTCAAAGTTCGGACAAGAGCTAAGTAGATTAGTAAGCTAAATTGCCATAATGATTTCTAATAAAAGGGCAAAGCGCTTCAAAAAAATCTTTCATGCAGTATTACTTTTAACTGCAAATAAAATAAATATTTTGCTTTTTTCAGCAGAATAGATAGATTTACCATTTTAGGGGATTTTTCAGAAGCAGACCTCAGAATTTTACACTAACCAGCAGCTTCCATTTTACATCACCAGGAAAAAAGCTCTTTCTTTCAATTACCTGGAAAAAATTATTAACTTGTACCACCAATCAGGACTGGAAGTACTGTTCAAACAGAGCATATAATTGCCTCTGTTTTACAGAACTCAAAGTTTACAGCTCTTCAGAGAAATCAGCAATAGATGGGACTGATAAGGTACCTCACACCTGCAGCAAGGCGACTGAACTATACCATGATCTAAATACAGCAGGTTCTGCAACTGTTTGGTTGGATGGCAGATTTTGTTTGCTGGTGGGATGTTTTAGGGGGAGAACACTCACTGACACTGGGGCAGAGGTTCTCCGATACTCTTCCCAGTGTACAAATCCGCTCTGCCAAAAGGAGCAACAGCCACCCAGGGGAGGAAGAGACACAGACCTGTGCAGAATTCTCCCTCCCGTATCTGCTGTATCCATCCTGCACGTCTAACATTCATCATGAATCCCACACTTTAGATGGAAAAATTGAGAAATAAGATTCCCAACAGCATAATTTTAAAATAAAACTGAAAGCTACCCTTGTAATTACCATCTTTCCACTCACAGGAAAAAAAGCTACCGCCAAGAGAATCACCTGACAGATGTTGCAATACACAAACTCTAATGAAAAAGGATTTTTCCCCCCCCCCCATGGTTAAGACGCCTGACCCTTTTCTATCTCAGCTGTCAGTATCAGACCAAGAGCTTACAGAATTAACCTGAGAAAAATTCCTAGATCTAGCAGGAAATCCCTATACTACTTCCGAGCACCTTCACAGATTGTGTGTGACCTTTTGATGCTTGTCTAATAATAAGTTTTAAGTTGTTATATTTAATAAGTTAAAATATGTATGTATTTACAACAACAATTACAAGTCTGGCCAAATGAAGTTTCCAATGCTGCATTCATGGAATACACGAGCGGGCACAGTAGATCTGGAATCAGTTCTGCATGCAGGGCTGTGCAAATAAGTTCAGAACAAACAAAATGCTCTGAAATTGAGAGAATCAAAGTAAATGAGGCTTTTGGATAACACTATAGTAGTTTAATGTTCTGATTTTATAAATATTGAGCATCAGAGTAGGGAGAGAACTTGCTCCCAACTAATACATTATCTCAGGAGTAATGAAACAGAACTGACTGAAGCGAAAAAAAGTCACTCTAATGATATTTTCCAAAGACATATTGCTCTTTTCTTGATAAAAGAAAAAAAAGTTTTCCAAGGAAAAGCTAGTTGCACATGGCTCCATTTTTGCAAGGTTCATCCAGGACAAAATTTTTTTTTTTTTGGGGGGGGGGAGAGGGGGAATACCACCAATGAAGAATGACAAGTCAGGGTCAGGCATCTGAAATGCATAAATTAATTTTACTAGGCACAATAAAATTCACTGCTTTATACTCCAGACAGTCATTTAGGGCCTACTCCACTGAAGTTCATTAAGGATTCCTATTGACTTCCATGATCTTTGGTATAAGAGCTCAGATTTTTGTAGCTATAAAAGGAAATCATTCCATTAAGGCAAGTTTTCACATCCAGTTTGCACAGGTGCAAATTATAGTACCAGGTAGAAAATAATGAAAATTAAAACCCTAATGCATCCTTTTATGGCATAAATAAAAATTCAAAAGGTTAATCTAGTATCACCTTGCAGAGAGCCGTCAAATGAGACCTCCTTCTCTGGGTTTCTGAAGGTGAAAAGCACCACAGATACAAAGACACAACAGAGCTCGCCCCTCAGCGCTGGAGGGGATGGTAGTGTCAGATTATAGGACAAACTTCATTTCACTCACTCAAAAAGCACTGCACTACTCCTGTTTGGTATATTACCTTGATAATGGTATCTTTACAACAAGCTATCTTACCACTCTTGTCATTTCAATTTTTTATACGTGCTGTATGTTAACCTCATTTTCTATGCCTGCTGCAAGAGCTGGTTATAAATTTCTGTTTAAAAGTGTCAACTGTATAATGATGCATGTCTTTCTTACTGTGTACAGTGGTGGTCTCCTACGATAAGGGATCTTGCAACATGAGGTCTAGGTTAGACCTTCACCACAAATCGCAATCATAAAATCATCTAGGTTGGAAAAAACCTCTCGACGTCACCTAGTCCAACCTCTTGCTCAAAGCATGCCCAATCAGGCAGTTCTAAGCATCCCCAAGACACCACAAGCCCCCAGAGCCCCTGTTCCAGTGATGAACTACCCCGGTGAGAAAAGAGAAAAAAAACAAAAAAAACAAAAAAACCCACAAACTTCCTAACATAAAGTTGGAATTTCCTATGTTTCAAATTGTGTCTATTGTCTCTTGTCTTGTCCCTGTGCAGGACAGATATACCTTCTCTACGTCTTCCCTTTAGGTAGTTAAAGGCAGCAGTAAGATCTCCCCTTTGCCTTCTCAAGGTTGATCCAATCCAGTTTTCTCAGCCTCTCCTCACACACCCTGTGTTCCAGTCCCCGATCACCTTGGTAGCCCTCCACTGGGCTCATTCCAGTATGTTAGTGTTTTTTGAGTACTGGGGAGCCCAAAAAGTGGGCACAGTACTCCAGATGCAATCTCAAAAGTGTCCAGTAGAGGGGAAGAATCATTTCCCTCAACCTGCTCCTTAAGCTCTTGCTAATACAGCCTAGGACACATCTGTCATCTCTTCCTCTAAGGCATGCTCCTGAGCCTGTTCAACCTGCTAGCCATCCTAACCTCCAGGCCCTCTTTTGCAAAATTGCTTGCTAACCAGTTGCCCATCAGCCCATACTGTTGCATGCAGGACCTCTGTGCATTTTCCTTTGCTGAACTTTGCGAGGTTCCTCTCAGCCCGTTTTTCCACTGCGCTCATGTCTTCCTGAATAACACGACAGCGCTATCAACCTCTACCCTTGTTCAGCATTGTCTGCAAACTTGCTCTGAGTGCACTCTCTCCCATCATCCAGATTGTTAATAAACACATTAAAAAGTACTAGCATCAGTACTGATCTCTGACAGATGTCACTAATAACCACCCTCCAGTTGGACGTTTTATCACTGATCACCCGCCAGGTTTGGCAGGCCAGACAATCTTCCATTCAACGCGCTGTTCAGTTAGCCAGTCCTCTTCTCCCCAGTTCGGCTACCTGAGAGACCGTAACAAAGCCCTTGCTAAAGTTAAGGTATCCCCTGCTTTCCCTCTGCCCATTGAGTCATCTCATTAGGGTGGTCAGGTACAATTTGCCCCAGTAAATCCAATGTGGCTGTTCCAAATCATATTATTGCCCTACATATGCTTGTTAATGAACTGCAGAAGAAGTTGCTTCAGAACCTTTCCAGAGACTGAGAGTAGGCTAACTAGCCTGTAGCAATCTGGATCCTCTTTCTTGCCCCTCTTGAAGATAGGTTTAAATTTTTTTTTTTTTTTTCCAATCATCACAAACCTTCCCCCATCACCATGACCTTTCAAAGTAGCATCACATTAACAGCAGCCAGCACCCTGGGATACATCCCATTTAGTCCTGTGGACTTGCGTACGTCCAGTTGTCCAAAGTGCTCCTTAACCATTACCTCCCTTACTGCAGATAATGCTTCACCCCCACAGAGTCTGCTAGGGGTATGCGGAACTGGAAGGCCAGTGGGCAGACCTTACCAACGAAAATTGAGGCAAAAAACAACAAAAAATTGTGACAAAAAAGTATCAAACACCTCAACCTTTTCTATATCGCTTTGTCGCTAGGCCCCTTGCCCCATCGAGCAGCTGGCCAATCTTTTCTCTTAGCCTTTCTAAAAGTACCCTGACAGCAAAAGAAGGCATTATTGCTGCCTTTCACAGCCTTCATTTGTCTCAGCTGCAGACGAGCTTTGCATTTCCTAACTTCATGTGCCTGCATGCTCGATAATCTCTGTATTCCTCCTAGGCACCCCGTCCCTGCTTCCACTTTATGTGTACCTCCTTCTTATGGTTGAGCTCAACTGAGAGTTCTTTCCTTATCCATGCTGGCCTTCTGCCATGCTTGCTTGACTTTCTCAACATTAGAATACATTGTTCGTGTGCTTTGAGGACGTTGTCCTGGAGTATCTACCAGGTGTCCTGCGTCCCTTTTTCCTCCAGGGCACTCTTCCATTTGAGCCTGCCAAGAAGATCCTCAAGTAAGCCAAAATCCACTTTCCTAAAATCTAGGGTTTGCAAGTCTTACTTTTCAAAGGATTTTAAACATCACACGCCTGACGCCCTTGGTTGCTATATTGCCAGGTTGCTATATGCCAGGATGCCCTTGTCCATCCATGTTTTTGAGGAACATATTCAGCAGAACATCTCTCCTAGACAGTCATCATTCACTGCCATCAAAAAATTGCCTTCAACACACTAAAAATCTCCTGCTTGCACCCAACCCTAGTGCTTCCGATAGCTATCAGGGTAGATGACGCCTCCCATGAGCAACAGCCTGTGCATCCCATACACATGGGAGCGTGGTAATTTATTTCACTTTCACTGAACATCTTAAGTGTTTTATGGCAACAGCATCGCTGTATCTGCTTTCAAAAGCAGCAGTGCTACCACCTTGTACTTTTTTGTCCCTGCAGCACTATTACTCAGCGGAGGAGATACTGCTACGTATGTTGTCTCATGAGAACTACAGAGCTATGGTCCTACTGCCAGGAATGAGTTGAATGTACAGTACAGTACAGTGGAGAAATAATGTGGTGCATTTTTATTTTCTATTGACATTCACGGCTTATCTTCTGCTCCGGCTGTTAGAGTGTAACTAAAGCTCCGATATAAGATAGTGTGACTAATAGCCTGATAAAAGTACCTTCTGATCAGCTTGACCCTCTAACTCACATCCACACAGAGTTATTCCATTTCACTGCAGTTAGAAAGAGTTTGACAACAACAGTTCAGGAAAATAAACACTGTAGGAAAGTGCTACCTTTGCTGTTAGAAACAAGCAAAATGTGAATGTCACTTGAGCGCAATATTTTTGAACAGCATAAACGAGAGACTTGCAGATCACATGTTCCCTCTCTTTTCAGCTCAAATAGGGAACATTTTTCTCATCTCACTCCTCTCGTATCTTCATGTTACAGTGACTTTTTCCTCCTTCAGGCTTAGGCAGTGGAACTGAATGCTGATAAGACAAAGCTAGGTGCAATACTTGGCAACCATTTTAGCCTGATTCCCTGCTTAACCTCCCAATTTCTGCTATTTGAAGTATGCCAGATTACAAAACTGCAGTGAGCTTTATTTACACTAGCCGGGTTGATCAGGTCATTCTGTCAGTCTTAACCTCCGATGCAAACAAACACGAGTGTTTCCGAAGGAATGGAAAGTATTACATAAAAATTTCTTACTGATTTTGTCTAAAACTTTTCATCTTTGTAAAAAAAGCTAATAGCGGTTATGCAGCTAAATCCTGCTGAAATTCCCTGTTCATGAGCAAGAGACCTCTTACTTGCAAGAATACTAAGAAATTTTCAACTACCTTTTCCTGAAAGCTCAACGAATAGCTGTGATAAATATGTTAAAGCAGCTTATACAATGACATAGGTACACTACTGCTTTCCAACAAGCAGCAGACAATCTTTATGCCAAGCTAACAGCACACCTTATGATTTATGCATGAATATTCAGTAGATGGTAAACAGCAGAATTCAGGGTTAGATCCAGCTTTCGCTGAAGAAAAGCAAACACAAAAAAGCATTCTACTGATTTGCAAAATTGCTGGACCCCATATTGTAAAGCTGGTAAGACTGTTAGAGATTTGCAATCAAACACAAAGCTTGAAGTAAACAAACAAAATCTTTCGTATTAGATTATAAAGCTGAAGCAGCATTTTGATCCAAGCATCCAATCAGTAAAATGTATCTCATCGCTTTATGTTGCATACAGAATATAGAAGCCTTATGTCATTTTTCCAGTCATTTACATTCCTGTTTGGATACTGGAACAAAGCTTCCATGATGAACCACCAAAATGCAGGGATTCTTTTTTTGGAGTCGTTTTAATTTTGTGAGCTGACAGACCTAAATTGCACAAACTTACAGGATTGAAATGGCTTAGTCTCTGAAATTCCGTTTTCCAGTGAAATGAAATATAAAGACACCGGGAATATTAAGTTTTTGACTTTTTTAATTCATGTTTCAGGAGGGATGGTAAGCAGTAGAACAACATTAAACATATCTTCTACCATGAAGCTGGGAATCTGTTTTAGCCAAAATGATTGACATTTTACCTTTCCATCCTACCAATAAAGTCAAGTGTGTTTTCATGCATTTCAGAGAGATCAAGAATCCAGTCTAAGCTCCTGCAGTAAGTTAAGAGGAGGGAGCGCTACGCAGGCCCCTTCAATTCTTTGATGTTCTTTCCCTCGGGTCATTTCCACACTTTTCCACACGTAACGAGGAAACAGCCACAATCTCGTTCTCATACACCTGCAGCACCACAAACCAAAACAAACCTAGCTCGGTTGGTGACGATGGACGGACAAACAGGAGGAGGCAGAAAGAGAGTGGTAGTGCAAGGTGAGCACAAGCCCCACCTTTTAATAACGTACTGCAACTCCTGCTTTCACAGTGCCAGCACTCCAAATCACAGTGCTTGCACGGACTTTCAAGTCTAGCTTTCCATGACTGCATAACAGACAGTCTAAGAAAGAACAACAAAACAAACAAACAAACATTCTGCAAAGGAGTAAACTCCTCAAAAATCATATTTTGCTACAAGAAGAAAAGATGAAGGAAGGGAAAAATTAATAAATAAAAAATAGGAAAGGATGTGATCAGCTTTCTAGGCCCTTGCAGAAGAAAGGAAATTGTTAGGTAAAGTGTGCAGATGACAAGAAACTCTTTCCATGCTACGGAGGGAAAAAGACAAGGAAAAATCTCAAGCGATCCATAGGATCCATGCGAAACTTCCTCCCTGATCCCAAACCTCACTCTTATTTTTATCTTATGACAAAGACGTAACAACTATCCCAGAAACTTTCAGCGTGACCAGGAATATCAGAGCACTCTACCCAGTAACCCAGCTCCACATGCGGAAAAATCTCTGGTGCCTCAGAAGATAAATTTAAAGCTAGAAAGAACAACAAAAATGACTAGCCTCCGAAACAAGGCAAGAAACAAATCCCTGAAGCATGGAATTAATGAAACATATTGCTGAACTACAAAAACTATCAGTAAATACTATCATACTCTTTTCTTTTTCAGTTCTTCTGCTTCGGACATCAACAAGTCAAAAATCCAGGATCACTCTTCTTTTGTCACGTGGTAAGTTTATCAAGTACTACTTCAAATACTCCAACTTTTTTAACCATAGCCAGTTTGCAAGGTTATTCTAGAATGTCACTCCTCTAACAGTACTGGAAACATTTTAATTTCCAGTCTAAATGTATTCATGTCCAATTTATATCAATTTGATCTTGTAGAAGTATTAGTCTTATTTAAATAATCCTTCTCCAGCATTTACTGCCTTCATGTTTCCAGAAAGAGCAATCACTTCCCCTCTCAACCTTTATTTTGCTATGCTAAACAACCAAGATCTTTTTATCGCCTCTGATAAGAATAGTTCTTCATTCCCCTCATAATCATAACAGCATCTTTCTACAACTGCTCCAGTTTCACTTCACCTTTTCTAAACGGACACACAACTACTACAGATAACATTTTCTTACAGAGGACAATAAAGTGTTTAAATAACAATACTGCAGAAAAAAAATCAATAGTTCTGTACAAAGTTCATGCATCACATTTGGAAAGTAAATTCAAGCCATTTGGATTTTACTGGAGTTTGCTTAATTTTAATTTAATTTAATTTTAAATTTAATTCTAGAATGGTTACCAGTGCCACCACATTAAACAACAACAACAACAAAAAAATCAGCAACAGCAAGGGGAAAAGATGAAATTCTGAGGGGAAAAAATTATGGAAATAAAATTCTATAACTCAACCTTCCTGAGTTTTTTCTCTCATTTTTGGTGTATATAGTAAGTGACAGAAACTGAACTGCATCTTTTCCAAGCTCTGTTATACAGTTGTTTTCCTTTGAAAGTCAATTTTGCTCGGACTGAAATAAAAGGGTTTAATCTCTGCACCCACCTGGGCAATTATTTTGAAGCAGCTTCTCTTTCTGCCTCTTACATTTTGCCTCAAAAAGAACTCTCTGACCATGCCAACGTACTGTAATCACCTTTAGTCAAAGCAACTGGTGTGATCTATTATTCCCACATCACCACACAGAGATCATGACCGTAACCTTTACTTTTGACTTCAGATTATGACAATCTGCAAGGAACCTGACATTTTCTTAAGAAAGAGTGGTGCACAGTGCACAGACAAATATTTCAGAGTTAAAAAAAAATAGGGGAAGGAACAGGAAAGGAAAACAAGGAAAGCAAAACTAATGCAAAAGGTCATGCATTGTGTATCTTTAATACTCTGAGAAGGCTTTTTAAAATCATAACAAAAGAAATCATATGCCGCATACAGTTTAAATAGATGAGAAGCAACACTTGAGGCAACAGCTTTAATTTTAAAATTATGTGGCTTGATTAGATATACAGAATGGGGCACAAAAAAATTGTTCCTTTTGGCTAGCAACCCAAGTGTCTTCCCATGTTGGCATATTACAGGAAAAAACTGACCATTTCATACAAGGTGAACTCACCCAAGTGAGTGCCCAAAACTAGACAACTAGACACCTATCTTATATGGGCTTTAAGAATCCAGGATAAGTGTGATACGGTCCCAGTAACAGACTGGGCCCAGCTGGAGAAGAATAGAGGAATGATGTTAGCCTTCCACTAGATAAAAAGGATTTAGGAATAACCCTCTGCACTGTATAAAGTTCTGCCAGATAGTTCCCCGCAAATTAAATTTAAAAGCTGTGCCTCAATTAAACCACATCCCTTCCATGTTGGCCTTCTTCCCCTAAGTCTCAGACAAAGTATCACGGAAGGTATTTGCTTGCCTCTACTCTTGAACCAAGACCTGAAGTAGTTTAAGATTCCTTAAGTATCTTGCATCTGTCTTCAGTACTTACTGGACGCATCAGAAGACAGAAGAACATTTTAATCCCCATTTTCATAAACATTGTGCGGCGGCTAAAAACATCTTTCAAAAGGACTTCTTATTGTTTAACAGCTTGCATTGAGTATTAGCAGGCTAAGATCAAGAAAAGGAGCTTGAAGAAACTATACTTTAATTAACACTGATTAAAATTTAAGATGTGAAGCAAGAGCATGAATATGAATCACAATTCACATGCAGCAGAATCATCCTTTGCCAAGTGCATGTAACATACAAAAAACTACTATGAGAGAAACACACACCGCATCTTAGTTATTATGCAAAGTTAAGGACAGGAAAGTAACCCTTCTGGTTTGTTATGCCTTCCTAATTCAATTAAATGAGAATAAAACTAAGATGAGGATGTGTAAAAGCCATGCACAACATCCTCACATTTACTACTCACTGAATTAAACAATGCAATTTTTACTAGAGAACAAAGAGTGCATAAGGATTCCAGCCAAGAGAAAAATAGCTATCTCTTTCTTTAATAATTAAACTAGTTACAAGTCTGAAATGAAAAGCAATATATCTTTATTTACATGATTTTTCCTCTTAATGGCTTATCACAGATTCTATGGAAGATCGTTTATATGCTAGCAGTGCCCACCACATTGACTACAGAAAGCTTTCCTGAGTGTCAACTTCTGCCCGTGCAAGAGACGCCGACCCCCCATTTCATTTTATCGTACGGGAACAGTTCAGTTCAAGGTGTTCTTCCTGTTTGTTCAAGGTTCCTGCAGAAATCACATTTCAAACCAAAATACTTCAAAATAAGTGACATTTACATTCCCATTCCTAGAGAATAGAGGCAAACAAATAATAAGCAAAGACTTTCCTCTTATATTATTTGCTGTTACCTGTCTCAATTTTTCATCCGATATTCTGATGCTCAACAACTACAGAGTAAATTGCATTATGTAAGTGACGTGCTGTATGTATTTGATAATGCCGTAAATAAGCAGCAAAACAACTCGCAACACTTGGTCAGGCAAATCCATTCTTCTGAAGGGTCGGAACCAGGCTGGTGACACTGGCCCGCCACCAACTGAAAATTTAAAAATCTCTAATGATTGCTCAACCCTATCTTGAAACGCTTACAAGGTAAAGAATGTTTTCTTATTTCCTGTAAATACAGGAAACAATAAGCAAAACTATTCTGCTTTTTGAGTCTCTTTGCAAGTTTCAACAGACTGAAATGTCCATTTTCAGACTTTGACAGGTATTCCTCACTCTAGCACTCGCTGCTACATTTCATTTCCACTGATAATGAATTTTTTTTTTTTTTTTTTTTTTTATAAAGCTTGTATTCTAGCTAGTATTGCCTACAGTAACACAAAGAAACGCCCAAGCTAAACATGAAATATGTCACCTAGGCTCTAGCAAGGTGATGCTGCCGGCTGCCTGAAGAACACTACAGTGTGCTGTCCCGCTTCTCCCCCTCCCCGGTCGCTGTCCTTTACTCCTCATTCACCGCAGGCATTTGTCTGCTGAGAAAATAGAGGCTGACAGGGAAGGTCATTGTGACCAATTGTAAGTCTCGGCATACAAATATGCCTTTTAGCTGTTGGCTCCACAAACAGCGACCGTGTCGTATTATTGATAAATCCTTGAAAAGACTCTAATGTATCTTCATTTCAGAAAACAACTGCCTTCAAGGTTGCTCTGAGAAAATAAGCAGCCAGAATGCTGAAGAATTCTCAAAGTTGGCATTCTCCTGAAGATTAAAAGATAATAACACTTCTATTAGAATCACTCTGCTACGCTGTATTGATCTCATCAGGAAGGCCACTGCAGGTCTAATATGAACAGAGCAGTTTTAGAATTAATCACAGGGGTTTTTATTACGGTTCATAGGGCTCCTCATTCAAATGGCATCGTTTGCAATATTTATGGCCTAGATTGGTTGCCATTATGAAGTGCAAGCGTGCCACATGGTGTCTGGCCTGCTGTGTTAAAACACAAAGCCATTCTTCAAAAGTAAATCTTATCTAAACTATGCACAAAAAGCCAATTACTTTTTGATTTACATTTTAATTTTACATTCAGCTTTCCCCTTATACAAAAACCTTACTTAATCCTTGTTTTGGATTAACTAGCACAGGCACACAAGGTACACTCCATAGTTTTTAAGTAGACTGCTCAAGCATATTAATACACTCTGCCCAGAAAGATATATATTTGGTCATCGATGAGCTACAAGTTCTCTGTGGGAGAAGCAAGTGAAAAGAAAGAAGAAATACAGTATCTTGGAAAGGGTACTGACTGTCCGCTGATCTTCAAGATAGAACTGAGTCATTTAAAGCTGCCAACTCAGACTGTGTGTTGGGAAGTGAAAAAGCACTTGCCAGTGTCACAGCAAGCCCTCACTGATTTACTGTGAGGGTGACAGAGCATTGGAACAGGTTGCCCAGAGAGGTGGTGGAGTCTCCTTCCCTGGAGATATTCAAAACCCGTCTGGATGTGATCCTGGGCAATATGCTCTAGGTGACCCTGCTTGAGCAGGGAGGTTGGACTAGATGATCTCCAGAGGTCCCTTCCAACCTAAACCATTCTGTGATTCTGTGATCAGTTCCAGTACCGATTTCAGATTCTGTTGCTTAATTTCTGTGTCCCTCCCCCTTTTTTTAATTCAATTTTCTTTGCCAGTTCATCTATGCTCAGTTATGTTTTTCCTACCTGCCAGCTCAAAACAGTATTTCCTTGCCATGGCAGTGACAGAAGCTTGGTTTGAACAAAAGGTGAATGATTACATGCACTGCTGATGCTGAGTCGAGTTAATAAACTATTTAAAGTCCTGGCAAAAATTTTGGTTTTCTTTAAGTCAGTAAGAACTTTCTAGAACATCCTTTTTTTTTTTTTTTTTCTCCTTATTGATTGCCAGGACAGTCAAGCAAACTCCTGGAAGCACACTATACAACCAGTTGAACCCTATCGAGCACACCACGTTTTACATTTATACCTCTGTGAGAGGGTTAGCTAACTTACTTCCACATTCATAAAATCAGCTGATATAAAAGCAATAGCAACACAGCGCTGCAAACAACAGGACTGCCGGTCAAGGGAGCTGACTTGAGGGTTTTGTCATTGCCTTGGGGGGACGAGGAGGGGGATTACTGATTTTGTCACAAACTGGAGGCCTCTTGCAGTGCGTATAACCTCTCTGGGGTAAAGCTACCCTCCAAACAGGAGGGGAGCAGAACTACTCCTTCCTTTGTGGAAACTACACAAACTAGTACGCTTTGCACAGGCCTCCCTCACCAGCTAAGGGAACCGTGTAAAGATATAACAAAAGATTAAACAGATCAAATCACTTCTCCTATCAGTAAAACTTCTTGGGGATGAAGAATTCTGCTATTTTAGCAACTTACGGGCAAAGTAACAATGCGAAGAGCAGCCACACACAAGCAGAAAAGGCTATACCTTTCTTTAAGCCGTGAAGAGCATTTGCCAGAGGCTGACAGGGTCCTGAGGGCTGCCCAGGCCAGGTCCTGGGGCCCTATTCACAGTGTCGCAGTGCCGGCCTCTGGCCCCAGCTCTCGCCTAGGCTTCCCGAACTGACCTGGGTCCATCGCCTGCACCTGCCCCCTGCACCCCGGCCACTTTTCATCACAGCCTGGTTGCTCGTGAAGCACAGAAGCAGGTCTCTTCTCCCAACCATATCCACCTGCCATCAACGGGACGGACTTACACACACATTCTCAGGAGTGGATTTAGGCTAAACCAAGTGAGAAATCTTGCACTATATAGAGAGCTGGGTCCTCCTTCACAACTGAACCCTTTTTATTCCGTACAAACACACCCACTATCATTTTATTTTCCTTCTTGGTCCAATATATTAATGCTCCTTACCTCTTCCTCTTATTCTGTAACTGAAAATCTAACTATAAACCTTTAGTATTTGGTATAGTTTGATTCCAAAAATAGGCTCTAACGCATAACCCACAAAAAGAAAGCTTGTCTTGATGTTTTCATCGCGTTCTGATCATTAATGACTGTGAAGTGAAAAACAGGTTTGGAGAAAACTGGCAAACTTCAAATCTTTTCCTTACAGTGCAGGGCATTTCACTGACGTTCATTAACGATAACTGAATGAGAGGAACTGCCATATGAGCTTTTAATCCATTACAGTCACTTCACTGAGAAATGCATCCTTCCCCAAAATTACCTACTTATTTAAATAAATTTACCTGTTAAAAAGGATCAACATCACCTAATAAAGTATGCTTATCTAAAAAACGTTCAGCGGATTTTGGGCAAGGCAACTGCACTGACCTTTCCAAGGCCATGTAACGAATCTGCCAACTAATTTCCCATTAAAACTTATCATTAACCTATAATAAAATGAATGAGAATTGCTTGTCTAAATATCTCTGTTGACTTTAAAATCTGCAATATTTTCTTAACTCTATTTGCAGTAAGGCCTTTATTATGGCATTCATTTAATTTGTAGGACTAATTATGTGTTAAGTTTAAGCACATACCTAAATGCTTTGAAGGATGGAAACCCATTTATGGAACTTAGAGGATAATTATATATGCATAGCCAATGCAAAAGAACAGGTATGCCACGTGCACCTTTTTCTCCAAAGGATAATGGTATAAAACAATATTTAGGATAAATTCATTCATAAAGATATGAATTCTTTGTGGAAACACTGTCCAGCTGGGATGATCTTTCACAACACTATCATACGCTTGAATATAAACACACCTATGTTCATCTTTCACCTATAATGACCCTCTCCTAACTTTGATAAACAACTTGCACTGTAAACAATTCTGCAGTGACTGCATTTTTTATTTAGAAACCAAACAATCTGAATTTCAGCCTGATGGCCAGAGAAAGTATATTACAAAACACAATTAAAGCTGTTTGTTTCTGCTTTCTATATATATTTTCTACATGTACTGGCTCATTCATATCCTTGTTGACCACTGCACCTAAAAGTCAACTATATAGAGAGTACGCGATGTCTCTGCAACAGTATTTTGTTATTACTTACTCATCCATTCCCCTTCTCTTTTCCTACCGCTGCCAGATCTGTTGCCACTGACTATACAGAAAAACTAAACGTGACAATGGGCGATAATCCTGAACAGGAACAAGATCAAAACTGGGACTGGAACATAAGTTCTCAACTTCTCTCCTCTTCTATGTCCTAAGATATCCACTTGGTCGCTCATTTGGGTGGTCAGTGGGGGAGGCGGGGGGAATTATTCCCCTCCTCCCTTTTTTTTTGTTAAACACATAAGCCAAAATATTTTCTGTGTAACAGAACTTCTGAAAATAAGTACTTGGATCACAGTCTCATCTTATTTACCCATCCTTACCAGCTGGGCTCCTGAAATAACATATTGACTGTCATTTTCACCTATGACAGATTCAAACCTAGGTCTCCTGGAGTGAAAGATGAGGAAGCTAACCCATTTTGAAACCTTGCTCCAAGATATTAATGCTTTAAAGAACAAAAGTGATGGATTAATATAATTCAGCCAAATAAAATCAGAGTGCTAAGAACGGCAAGCCAGTTTTTAGTTCCAACCAACAGTTTGAAAATAAGCCCCATAAAATAGGGCATCAAATTTAATCACAGTGTAAATTCAAGCATTCATATTATTACTAGATGGTATCCAATTTAAGGAGCTAGTATAGTGTTAGAACAGTTTTAAAGTTGCAAAACATTCTTATAAGCTTATTTATTATCTAGTAGAGTATGTTTTTGAAGAGTCTGCTCTGGTAATAACGCCATTTTCGATGTCTTTCCATAACGGCTCTTTCAGTAACTGTCAGTCTCTTCTGCATGTGTATACATTGTCTATAGAAACACAGTGTGTATATCTTAACACCTATACATGTACACACATGTATTTACATACATATACCCTTTGTTTTACATATGTTCACCACACACACACACAAATGTAATGTTGCTTCCACCATTACATCCAGCTTTCATTTGCAGACGTATATGAAAATACAGGCTTCTGAAAACCTGTGACTGCATATTCAAAA
The DNA here is from genome assembly GCF_040807025.1 of Struthio camelus. Lineage (NCBI taxonomy): Eukaryota > Metazoa > Chordata > Aves > Struthioniformes > Struthionidae > Struthio > Struthio camelus. The sequence goes on from NC_090951.1 coordinate 10,438,309, forward strand.
TCCGGACTTCATTTTACAGACACTACAGGATTTATGCCTTTTTAGTGAAGTTGTCTATGCAGTATTGTTAGAGGATTTGTTGTTAATTATACAGTTGTATTTATGTCATAGTTTAGCATACACTTTAGAACTGAAATTTAGACTTACCTAGATTTAGTTGCCCAGCTGAGAGCAGTAAGAGTTAACTGATACATGAGAAGGGCGATACTTTGACCAGGTAAGCGAGACACTTCCAAAGCAGATATATCCATAGCGCAGAGGGCATTAGGAAAGGGTGAGTATTTTAGGTTGAACACATGGAAGCTGTCCAGAGAGTGTGTTCAGACTGGGCAGCACATCTTAATGGGTCCTCCCAAGCTTCGAGTAAGTATTCCTTGTGCTGTTACACATATTTACAATATCCATTACAATAATACTTGGAAGTTACTGCTACGCTTTCTACAGAAGTAAGGCTTCCTAAAGAAACAGTAGCTTTCTGAAGGAGTAAGAAAAACAGTGAACTAAGCAAGAGTTCTTGAAGAGCAGATGAAAGAAATTCAAAAGAAGCAACAAAGTTGCTTCTTTTACTAGGGTTTTAATAATGCTGCCTTGGGATTGAATGTACTTTGACAGTACCTTATAAAAAAAAACAAAAAAAATGAGTCTGCAACCAAGAAAGCCCAGCTTCAAAGTTTAACTCTTACAAGAGCTATTTGAAGTGAATCTCATGAACGAAGAAGGTACGATGGGATGCAGACTCTCTCTGTAAACCAAATTCCTAATGGCCCTGGGCACCCAGTTACTTAAAGGGATATTTAGTCTTTTGCAGCTAGTGACCCAGCACCCCTAATTTACTGTTTAGCTCACAATATAAAACATGCACCAACAGCCTACTTATGCATACCAGCTGTGACACCAGAAGCAATAAGCCTGAATTGCAGTCTCTAATAGTAACAAGAACTAATCTCCCTATATTACATATTTGCTTATGAGTCTTTATTAACATAAAAACATTAAAAATAAGCTGCAGGGACGTTATAATAAAACTGTTTCGAAAATACAGATATCTTTTCCACAAGAAAGAAGGAATTTGCTTTGTAACTTGACCCATGTGTTATAATGATACAGAACCAACGCAAGTTCCACTTGAAGCAACAGCCAGGAACTTATAAATTCGGCCTTTCAAACTGCTTAATTAATGTCTGCAAGAGAAGGTTTTACAAAGCAACTCAAACAAGGAAGCCCTTTTTTCCCATGCAGATATTATTACGGTCTCCAAACTGTAAAAGTTTTAGAAAATACAAATTGGTTGGGTAAGTTGCAAACAAAGGTGTGAAATCATGATTCATATTTTACAACAGCTTTCCTTTCTTTCCAGAAAACTAAGAAACCAATTCTATCCATTTTTTTCAGAACCTAAAATGAAACAAGCCACCATACCAGATTGAACATTAAAATAAGGATAAGGGAAGGGTAGGAGGAAAGAAAAGCGAGACAGCTCTTTCTTTTACAGAAGAAAAAAGGAACTATTTTATCTGGTTATGGCACCAGTAAACAGGTTATTTTATAGATAAAGCAGTAAGAAAAACTGCAGAATAATTACAGAGGCATCTCTTCAAAAATATTCTCTTAATTTTATGAGTGTTTTTTTCCTACAAACTGTCCTAGAAACTGTAAGCCGTTACCTCGGCTTGAGTAAATCCATATATCTCTATTCTCTGTAATGATTTTCAAATCACTAGTCAAAAATTACTTTTAGTCAGAATCTGACAGGCAAAGTCAACTCTCAGGGATAGGTTTTATTTTCTTGTCACTGGAAGAAGTATTAACTTCAACAGTAGTAACTGTTTAAATACGGCTCTTCTACCTAACATCTCTGGTATCAAGACACCCCAAAACAGAGCAAGTTGCTGAACATCCAACCTAGCCCAGACTTAAGTTAGTAAGTCCACAGGTAACAGCATCAACCTATGAGCAATTACTAACAGTACTGTCATGTTTAACAAGAAATGCATTCAAGATATATATGTCTATCTTGCAGCAAAGCTTGTTAGCTGAGGTACTACAGCACACTAACACAGAATCCAGATCCAAGCTGGCTCACAAAAGGTCAAAATGAAATCTTCCCAGGCCTTCTGGTTCTGCAGCCACCGCGGGTGCGAGCCGGGCTTTGCTCACCCTTACCAGAGACGTCCCTTTTGTTCTGACCGCGTAGCAGGGAAACTGAATTCTTTAAGTAGCAGGATGTTTCAATGTATTAGAGCTCTTTGATCCTTGGCACTGTACAAACACATGATGAAAAGGCAGCGATGAGCAGATCTGTTGAACATGCTTACAGATGCACGTATTTGCTGGTGCAAAGATTAGGTATCTTACCCAAGACCATGTTACCTACACGCATACATCAGATAGGTAAGTTTTTTCTCCCCTTGTGTTTCAAGACGGTTATGCTCAAGCCAGCTCTGGAAGCTCTACAGCATTCAATAGTTGAGGCTATCTGAGTAAGTCAGGCATAACACGTATTAGCGCGATCTGCAGCTGCCTGGCTGATCATGACACGTGCACAGAGCCAAGGCCCAACCGTCCCTTCCCGCCTGTAAGGAGCTGGGAACCAACGAGAGTGCGCCAAAGCCCTGGGACCATAATCTCCTACCACTACTTTGTCTGGACTGGCTGTCTGCCCGTTTCATCGCCTGCCTCTCCTGCGAGTACTTCAAGATCCCTTTACTGAAGCATATCGTTTGGCAAAATAAAAAAGACAAAGAAACAAAAAAAAAAATCTACACATGAAAATTCCAGTAATGCTATTTCAAAGAAAATATAAAATACTGCAGTGAAGAGAGTCACATGCATACCCCATGAGTTTTTCCATGCTTTGATTTTGGTGCAAAAATAAAATTGTGGACTTCAAAGCCAGTGACCACTTTAGACAGACCTAGAAAGAGAAGAAATCCCCAGAATAAGTTGTTTCTAGTCAACTGACAATACATCATTTAAGAAAAAATAGCTTAATATTTGCCAAGGGTCTACTTTTTATAAGTTTGACTAATTCTTTGAACAGAAGAAAACCATATATGACTATATAACAGATACAGAAGGTAGATGATATACTAACTTCCTTTTGGTGATACTTAATCGCTAGTTTCTAAAAATATGAAGTCTGTCTGAATCATAAAGGCAAAAACTGAAACGTGACTTAGCCTCTTAGCTTGTCTATCTGAAAACGCAAGGATTTCTACAGTGAGAAAAAGCTCAAACTGCCTTGGATAGAATGATGAACTCAGCTCCCTACTGTGTAAATCTAGTTACGTATTTCTGTAACTCCCATTCAGGGGTTGAATTTGGCAAAATTTCAGTGGGAATAGACGGGCTGCGATTGATTTCCATTTTCCTGCTTGGAGACGTTTCCAAAAGGTGAGCTTCACTACGATATTGTACACTGACGATCTCCTCAATTATTCCTGATTTCCCTTGCCCTCGCCAAGTTCCCGTGATCTTCACCCAGGGACACCTAAAAGCCCAGTCGTCTTAATCTTTTAGAACAAAGTATGGACCGAACACGCTCAAAGCCAAATTATGGGCTATATCATTTTAAAAGTTGAAATCATAAACAACAGGCAGGAAGTGTGTGGGAGAGGGAGGTTATACAGCACCTATCACCTGAAGAACACAAGATACTTTTCCACTTTTCTTTACTCCTTGTTAACAGAGCTGGCACTGAAACGTAAAGACATCACCTGATTTAGTCCATATGCAGCAAGTCAGCTTTACAAGGTAGTAGATAAACGTGGAGGCAGATAGGGGTTAGTCAGACATTTTATCTACTTTGTCAAGTCCCAAAAGATTTCATATAAGATTTCTGTACAGACAAGATGAACCACTTTGGCTTAAAAACTAGATGCACTTTTATTTAGGCTGATAACCTTCCTGCCCACCTTCCAATGAAGAAAGACATAAACTAAGTTATTTTAATGCTCATAAACCTCTTCCTATGGTTTCCTCCCTCATGCCCAGAGGCATCTAAGAAAACTCAGGTTACTGCAGCACCATAACCACACAACACCTTCCCTGCGGCCCATGACATGCATCAGCACAAAGCATCAGGGGGACCTAACACACAGTTACGCTAAGAGCACACTTTCCACTCAAGCTACTTTGATCCACCCAGGGGGACTCATTAGGCCAGCTGCACCTCCAAGTGACCCGTCAGACAGGCACAGGTAAGCCTAGGCTGAGGTATACTGCATGTTCTTACTAGCTTGAATTTTCAGCAGCTTGGAAGTCTCTCATCAGCGTGCTCCACTAGACAATGTAGGCCTAGACAGGCCTTCGGTTCAGCTTATCTGAGGCCGCTAAAGCCACGGTGGTTATTACCCCAGGACTCATCATCCAAGCTGAACGTTAAGATGTTTCTACAACTTCAAATCAAATCTCAGTCAAGTGCAAACTGGCAAAATCTCCACTGACTTCAGCAGAGTTGCACTTTCCACCAGATATGGGTTCATGCTGCAGCTGTAATTATCAAGACATCCTTTTTATGCTCTCCAACTCGCTCTCAAGCTAACCCTATTTCAGAAGTCAATTACCATACCCTAACATACATTTCTAGTCAGTAGAGATGGGGAAATTGTCATACTCCATCTACTGTTCTGTGACAACAGTACCACACCTACTTTATTTCAGCTACCCATATTTATCTGGCATAATGAAAAAAATTCATACTTGAGAAATTCTGTGCCTATTCAGTGTCTAGCTGCATATGTCAAATTATCAGCTGCCAATTCATACTGGTTGAATTCCTTTCGTCAATGATAATGAATCACTTTTCTTAGCATATGGGTACACACCATGTGTCTGACTATACTTTTGCCCTCTGATAAATTATCTGAAGAGCTGTTTACTGAAATTCTAGATATGGAGAAATTCAACATTAAAAAATTATTGATGCCCACCATTATCTGTTTGTATACACAATCTGCATGCTGGGTATGGAATGTTCACATAGCAGCGGTGGATTATTATTTTTAAAGTTATTTTGTTATTGATTTAACCACTTGAAGCTGCTGGAAGCAGAGTTCCTGTCACAGCTGTTAATGCAAAAGGCATTAGGGAAAATCTCTACTGTGAAGGTGTGCAAAAACATTCACACATAAAATGGTGAGATTACACTTTTCATCAGCATCATGTACAATTGAAAATCCCCACTTTTATTCAGCTCAGTTAGGTACGAAACATGAAAGGGAAAAAGACATTTTTTTTCCCCCCTCATTTACTCTAGTCCTGTTTAAAGACCAGATCCTGCAATCTACAGGCACTCAGTCGCACTGGGGGGGGGGGGGGGGGGAGGTGTCCCCCTCAAGTTGTTCCATTAAATGAAGGCACTTGCAGAGCAGGGCTATTCAAACAGAAGGAGGGCAGCAGTGTAGCTGGCCCATGATCACAAATACATTAACACAACACAAAAAACCAAAAAACCCCAAAACAACACCACCACAAGCAGCTCTGTAAGAAGATGGAAAGCACTAAGCCCTGTACGTTTTTATCACATTTATATCAGCTGTTGGCCAATACAGAGGAAAAATTAGCTTCTAAATAATATAATTTAAAAATGTACGACTGACTTAAACAACATGAGTCAAGGAAGAAAAAGTTTTAAATACTGTGTTCTCTGCAACTTAATATTCTTTTAATTGAGGCTGGATGTGGAAAAATAGTCTAACTATTTTACAATAGTTCCATGCTTGGTATATCTTATTCTGAATGTGCCCACTCTTGATTAGCTTCACTAGCTATTCTAAAACAACTCCTGTGTAGACAAGCTCTTACAAGTGTTTCACGAAGGAAACACTTCAGAAAATGTAATGATTTTCAAATGCACTGATGGGTATTACGTCCTTAATTCTTTTTTCATATCAGAACCACTGAAATAAGCTGTCTTTTAAAATATTGCTATTCTATTCTGGCCATATATGTGACATTTCTACAATAAACTTGGATCTCTACTAAGCTACTAGTGTTGTATGTGTCGGGGGGCGGGGTTGCTTTTTTTAAACCCAGTTGGCCTGTGTCTGGGTCCTACACAGCGTGTCCACTGCCGCTTTCAAACACGTATCTGGCAGGACAGGGAACCTGACAAGAGAGGTTTTCTATTCCATTTGCAAACAGACAAATGACAGGAACAAAATAAAATTAGCCAAAGTGTAACTGAGGTAATTGCACAAATTTGGCTGCTAATCAGGGAATTTATTATACAGAACTTTGGCCTGTAGAGATCCAAAAAGTTAAGGATGCAGCACCAATTAGACATGCAATTGTGTGTTTGCACGCAATATTTCAATGGTACTGATCAGAAAACACTGCTTCTGCAAGGCAGTATGCCTGAGATTTACAGTGCAAGAGAGAGATGACAACAATACACCCGCTGAACCTACGGCTCTATGGGTATGCCACTGTTTGACAGTCCTATTGTTGATTATACTCATTTTCCACTTCAGCAAGCAGCAAAATTTTATGAGATCCACCCCCATAGATGTTTGTTCCCTGACACAATCTGGTCCACAGTTACAAAAGTTGCTAAATATGATTATTGCAAGAGAAGCAAGGAAAAAACAGAAATAATATAACCAAATATGCTAATCCTAGTGATTCTTGCCTTTTTTTTTTTTTTTTGACAATAAGGCCAATATGAGACACAATCATTCAAAACTCCCAGACTCTACAGAAAAAAATAGTAAGTTAAGTTAATGGGTAGCAATACTACTTGTTTAGTCATGCTTGAGCCTAGCACAGGAAAGATAATGCTTTATATCCTTCTCAAATAGCAGTGAGCTTTTTGCTTATTTTAAGTAAAGGTAAAAAACGTTCTCAATTTATCTAGCTGCCAAATGGTTGCACTGGCGTAAACAGAGACAGAACTATTCATTTCTGCTGGGCCTCAAAGCTTGAAACCGGTAATAACAAATCTGTTAACGTACAGAATACAAAACAATAATTTCTAGTGGAGTTCCTTCCTTCAATATTTGGTATAGGGTTTCTGAACAGTCTGGCTTTACCCTGTAAACGCAATTAAACTCTTCTTTTGCTGCTTTGTCCCTCAGAGTAATTCAACTACAAGCACAGCACTGTCCCCCCAGCCAGTTATTTTTGATAAATTTGAGGCATTTAATGCCTTGCATACAGCAGGTGTATTTGTCAGTGATCATTCTCCCTACAGCATTAAACGGCATCCTTTTATTAGCAAACGTTGCCAAATGTAGCAGTGCTCTGACAACTTCTCATTTCCAAGCATATTAAAGGGTTACCTCTTAGATCAATTTTACTGTTACAGATTTAGATTGAATCTGCCTCAATAGCTGTCCCATTCCGGGCTGATGACGAAACCTGAGCTATCCATATGCTTAATTGCACTCATAAATGGAGCTCTTAACAGTTTGCGGTAGTGATAGTGTTACAGTTGCTGTTTATGGAATTGTTCCCTTACTCCCTTTTTTGTAAACTGAAATATTTTTTTTTCTTAGTACTTGCACACATTCTGATAGAGAACGGCATTTTTCATAAAATGTACTTGGCCTGCAAACAGCAGCAGAAGGGAAAAGGCAGGCAAAGGAGAAATAATAAAACGAGATAAAGAAAAGGTAACTGTACTCAGTCTGAGAGGAAGTCATCTTAAATGCAATCTCAGACACGCCCAAGCTCCCGTAAGGGGCAGCAAGCTATTACAGCCCCCACGGAAGCAGATGGAGGCCGCAGGTCCCACACAGTCCTGTGGCGACCTCGGTCCAGACAAGCATCCCTGCCTGACTCCCGAGAGGGCGCAGCGCAGCTGCCAGCCCTGGCACCACCGCAAGGTGGCTGGGGACAGCGGCACAAGCCACACATGAAAATTCACACTACATATCGCTCTCAACATCATGTCAGCAAGGGCAGGATCCATTTGCACAATTTTGCTGAATAAACCTGGAAAGGCAGACAGAACGGTCTTTGTTAACAAAATTATTCTTTTAAGGTAAACTGTCAACATCCGAGATGATTCAATAGGGAAATACACAAATCCATGTAGGTACTGGAACTTTCACACCATATAAGTCACTGCTTTTCTAGCGTTCAGTGTAACGGAAAGCCCGCCTGACTTGTTGCTTGGTTTTTTAATTTCTTCCCCAGTGTGTACGCAGGCTGTACTATTGCATATGAAATTTCTTAAATCAAGATTTTGACTCCTGTTTTGAAATTATATTTCCATTTCAAATGTGACTCAAATCATTTGGAAAGGCAAAAAAGCTTCATTAAAAAAATGAAATAAAATGTTTCACGTAAGCTAAACAAACATGGTTTCAGGTCAGCAGAAAATGCCACTATTACCTGGAAAGCTCTGGTAAGCTTAGATGTTATGTGGTACCAGGTAGATAATAGTGGAGCTCCGAGTTTTCTTTTCACATTCAACTAACCAAAGCAAGCATGGCTGTGGGTAGCTTAAAACACTTTATCAACATTACTTTACACATATTCATGAGTCTGGACAAATAATCCCAACTTCTGAAAAGCAGCCTGCCAGCAGGTGGAGGGAGGTGATCCTGCCCCTCTCCTCAGCCCTAGGGAGGCCTCACCTGGAGTACTGGGTCCAGTGCTGGCCTCCCCAGTACAAGAGAGACATGGCGCTACTGCAGCAGGTCCAGCAAAGGGCTACTAAGATGAGGAAGGGACTGGAGCATCTCTCATACGAGGAAAGGCTGAGAGACCTGGGCCTGCTCAGCCTGGAAAAGAGAAGACTGACAGGGGATCTCATCAATATGTTTAAGCACCTGAAGGGAGGGTGTCAAGGGGATGTAGTCAGACTCACTTCAGTGGTGCCCAGCAACAGGATGAGAGGCAACAGGCAAAAACTGAAAGAACGGGAAGGTCTGTCTGAATATGAGGAAAGACTTCCTTACTATGAGGGTGACAGAGCACTGGAATAGGTTGCCTAGAGAGGTTGTGGAGTCTCCTTCCCTGGAGATACTCAAAAGCTATCTGGACACAATGCGAGGCAATGTGCTCCAGGAAAACTTGAGGTGCTTGAGCAGGAGGGCTGCACTAGATTATCTCCAGAGGTCCCTTCCACCCTCAACCATTCTGTGATTCTGTAAAAAATTAAAAATTGGAAAAAATACAAAGTACATGATTATCTTAACAACTGAGACTACAGGATGAAGCTTGCACGGCTGTGATCATTCTTTACCACAAAAGCTTTAAAATAATCTTCCTTTCCCTATGTATACTAGTCTCCTTCTGTGCACTACACTAATACAGGAGTTTAGGTGAGGACTTTATACAGCATTAATGGTTTTGGAAGTAAGATCTCTGACACTGTGTCCTATGAAATACCTGATTCAGTTACATATCTCACAGTATAACTTACCCAGAGGTGATCAGCCAGTACAATTTTTGCATATATAAACACTAATATTAGCAAAATCCTACTCTTCATTACACTGCAGCACAACAGACAGGAAGGCCAACTGGTATTTACAAACTGGTTAAAGCCTCTCGCCCTGTCACTGCAACTGTGAACTGTCAAAAGGATATAATGAAAGATGGACCTTCTGTATGCTGCAGGGAAAGTATTTTAATCATTTATAAGCTGGTCAATGGGGTTTAAAAGCACTCAGACACGCATTAAAGTATGTCTGAGACAAGAGCTTGAAGTCAATTTTCAATTGATTCTGTCTAGCAAATGCTGCTTAAGAACGAACTTCACAGAGTCTTTTTTTTTCCAGAAGGCAAAAGCTTAATTAGGAAAATATCATTCTGTTTTACATTCCTCCAAGTACGTAATTACTGCATTTCAGTAATCAGTTTTGTGTGTGTACCATATTTTAGTTACTTAAAGAATTTAGTTCTCTCCAAAGAGCTGAGAATTATGTAATACAGTACACTAGCCAGGTCATTAGAACACAAGATAGCTTCGTTTCACTTAAGTCTATTTTATCTCTCAGATTTAATACTTTTCAACTGAGAAAGAACAGGTTAGAGAGAAGCAATTTCACAATATTTATATATAATGAAAAAAAAAATCTGCCTATAGCCTGAAATGCTCGAGTCTTATTGATTTTACTGGTTTTCACAGGAGTATAATATCAATTCTGTCTGCAATTGTTTTGCATTACTAATCAGCTCATTACAAGTCAGTAAGAAAATGTTAGTTTACAGTACAATACACTCGTGGTTCATTTGCCAATACTAATAAAAGTTCACAATCTACCAGGTACAATTTTTTGGTCATTCACCATATCTACTGTAGCTCATCCTCATATCTGCTTTACTGATAATGATATAGCTATCACAGATAGTAGAATCATACAGCACATGAAGAAATGTATTTTCAAAAGAGGAAATGTCTTTTGATCTGTAAACTAAGCATCTGTGAAGCAACAAGAAATATCTTGTTGAATGCAATGGAAGCGAAGAAGCATTCCAACTAGTGGCCTAATTTTTACGAGAAGTACTATATATCCTGTTACTGAGTCTACAGCACGCAGAACTCTGACAGGGTTATTTGGCTTGTTACCTTTAATAGGAATAGCAAGGCTGTCAGCAATAGAAGTATGACCTAGGATGCCGCAGCAACCACATGACAGGACCCTACAAGACTTTCAGAGCGTAAGTGACAAAACTCTCAGCAGCGTCTTAAGCAGCTGGACACATTGAAGTTTTCTGTGAATCCAGAATCTAAACAGCGTGTCTGGGTTCTGAAAATTTCAGCACATTTGAAGTTTACCCGAAAGTTCTATTTCATTTCCTCAGATACTATTTTCTCCATAATAAAGTATAGTCTCATTTCATTAAGAGTACAAAGGAGACAGGAGAAAAAAAAAAAAAAAAAAGATTGGCATATTGGATTCCTGTTTGCTTTTATAAACCATAAAGCAACCGATTGAACAAAATAGTTTTTAAGAATATCTGAAATATCTTAACACTTCTTGTACTCAAATAAAAAAGCCTCCTGAAATTCATTTCAACTAATGGCACAGAACATGACATGTAGTAAGAACAAGTAGTAGTCCACTGCACAAATCTGATTAGAAAATAAAGGATCATATTTTTATAATCTAACCTACTCCCCCCCCAAAATATCAGCAATGATTGCAGAATTTTTTTTTTTTTAGCATGAGGTTTATATATAGAATTTCCACAAGAAATTACACTTCAGTGTTAGAATTGACAGCAAAACTTAAGCTCAGCTCTCTTCACGTACACCAAAGTATTAAAATACTTCGGGATGTATTTTTTTTTCCTCCAGCATTTCTTATTTGGTTCACAGTATGGCTAAGTATCTTTTGACAAGGAGCTATTCCACATTTCCCCTCATTGCCTACTCAGGCTTTATTTATTCCGTAACACTCAGATTTGCTCGGCAAATGGGCCTCATCGCAATAATAATTTGAGGCTTTCCAAGTAACTCATCTTCATAAAAACACTCTGAGTCAGGAACGTGGCAATACAGTTAATCCTTTTATAAAAAGGAGACACAGAAAGAGATTAAAATAAAATTTATTAATAATACCCAAAATGTCTTGAGCCAGGTATGACCAAAACAAATCACACAAATTTGAAGAGTCCATGCTTTAGCAGTAAAGCTCCTCTTTGTTTTCCCCAGTATCTCCTCCATCCAGTCCCAGGCTCCACCCCTCAACTTGTTCATCAGAAGTCCCCATCACAGATTACTTCTGCATGCCTTGCTCAGACAGCTCTCTGTCCTATCTCATTCGTGTGCCATGGATCCTCCACCACTGGTTCTTACTTCCAATCTCCTTGTCTGACTCATCCTAAATTTTCTTAACTACTTCATCTCCATCTCCCACTTCATTTCTATCCAAGAAAGGTTGTGTTCCTCGTCGCAATACTTCAGGCTTTCTATTCTGCATGTGAAAAGCATTTTGTTTAAGGTTCTGAAACAGGATCAAATTTAAGTAGACAGAATTTGTAAAAGTTGGACCCTGGCAAATTTCAAGTCTCTGCTGCAAAGAATGGGGACATGAGAAGCATTCAAGAAAAGGCCAATATATCTACTTTTAAGACAACTGTTTTCCTAGCTTTGTCTTAAAAATATGTCTGCAGCCATTCAGCTGAAATATTTCCCAAATAATTCAATCTAAAGCCAATTCCCACGCAGATAAAGACAGAAATTTATTACAGGAATTACATGCAGTCTTAGTAAAGGGCATTTTTAAAAACCTTTGTTTATAAATATAGAGTGGGTATTAGGCTTCGTTCAAACAGATTAGCTGAATGTCAGTAGTTTTGAACATTCTCATAATAACTTTAATATAAAACCTTAAGTGGTATTACCATTTTCATTCCTTCCTCTAGCTCTTATTATTTTATTATTTTTACAAGCACTCACTTCCCTAATTTCATCCTGCTTGAAAGAGATGTGCAGGGAGGAAGAATATCTTTCAATTCTCCATCAGCTGAAGTAATTATAGTCTGTCTAAACCATTCACCCAAATTTAGACAAGCACCTCAAGTGTTAAAACATGACCCAACTCAAACTTTGAGTCTAACATTACTATTAAGATGCTAGTAAGTGCAAAAGATGACTAGCGTTTGTCACAAGGCGTTTCTGCGGAATTTTTGATTATACCTGCCACTATTTAGATACACTGTTATTGTGCCATGTAAGACTATGGCTTCATATTTTACAATATATTTATGCATTAATATCGTGACATTAACAGTTAGATGACATTATTAGAGAGTAAAGTGTATTTACTATACTTAAAATGCTTTACTGTCACCACCCCCGAGTATATTCTTATCAATATATAAGTGATAAGAAATACAAAGTACAGCAGAAATTCAATTGAGAACCAACACTACCATCCATTTCAGACTTTCTAATATTTGTATCTGTTGTGAAAGGTGATTTGCCCTGAAAAGAAATGTTTATCTCGGACAGTCTACCTCACAGCAGTAGCCCTTCTAAACACTCCTTGAAAATACTTCCAGATATTATCTCACACTTGCTCCTTCTTCTTCTTTCTTTCCTTCCACTATTAGATTCTAGTCAGCAATATTTGCTCTTCCTTTTCTGTGCTTGGTATGGATAGACTGCTGATGTGAAGAAATGCCTGTTCTGTACATTACACCATGCAAGAGGCACCCTGACGTTTTCTAACACTGAACTCTATTCAGCACAGCAGTATCTGATAGACTAGCTGAAACACCACTGTTTAACCAAGAAAAGAAAGTAGGACTATGGTAACAGTTATATTTAAACTTGTTTATGTTCAATATTCACAGAGAGAGATATCCAACAAACAATCTAAGAGAGCCTCGTATAATACTATCTCATTAGCTTCCTTTTAGACAGTGGATACCACTTTCATCTTTGCAGATAACTTAAGCATTAAAAAGCCTGCTGCATAAAAAATGCCTTTTGAGGACAATTTGCGTTGTTGTGAAAGACTGAAATATTACATTTACGGTGTAAACAGAGCTATTCACTAAACACATTGCTAGTAACACCCACACTTACCAACTATGCCAAAAAGATCTTTTTCTTCCTGTGTGAAAAATCTTTTCACACAGACTTTCATAGTAAATGACTTGTTCGTAATTTTCACATTTTACTGGTTATCCTGGACTTGCTTTCTCCCACTGTTCCTTTCCACTGTAAATCTTGAACTACACATCTATAATTTAAAAAGGACAGGGCAGGTGAGCGTTGTATGAGAGGACTATCCTCACTCATCCTGCCACTTACAGTAGATTCACCAAGACCCTTTCTGCATTACATATGCCAGGTCTTTCTGTAACACTGTGGCAATTCAACAGTAAAACAAAGAATACATCAGAGAAATTGAGTGCACTCCCAAATCGCATGAACAGCCGTTTTCACTTGATTATGGTATCTCAACCAGGAACGTCAAAGGCTGTCAGACACAATGCCAACCAGGCCGCTCTTGCTGACCAGGGTACGCTGATGCAGGAAATAGACCAGTCTAAGGTGTTAGAGTGCCCACGATCACATTACAAGGTCAGAAATAATGAGTTTTCTCCCCCATAAACAGAATGAAGATTGCAGTCTAAATTCAGCAGGCAGTGGCATTTACCTTTGGTGCGCAAACAGAGCAGCCCATCTTTTAAAGAGGCAAAAAATAAATTTTGTGGTTGTTGCTTCTACATGCCAATTCAATTTTAAATAAATTATAATAACACAGTAACAGTCCCAATGTAATCTACCAGTAACAAGTGTGGTTGTGTAGCTTAGGTCAAAAGAACAGGCCTTACCTACAATCCCAAGGCAAGTCAGCATCATCGAACACTCTTTTGTGAAAGACTCAAATATAGACAAGGAAGATCCAGCTGACACTCCAAAACATTTCACAAGTCCATCCTTAACGTTTTTTTGTTTTTTTTTTTTTTTTAAAAAAAGAAAATAAGTTGCCGTGAGATAAGAAGTTGGTTCTCACAGGACAGGAATAAAGTCATGTGTTTTCACAGGAGAAGGAAGACTGTTACAGCAATCTGTGCTATTCAATAGCCTTCACAATGAAGCAGAAAAAAGAATGAGCAGTAAGGCAATCCAGGTCATTGATGATGATAAGCTACTGAGGACAGTACAAACAAAAATGGCAGAAAATCCTCCCAATACTTACAGACTGAGTGATACAATGATGGCAGATGAAATACAAAATGTAAATAAATGAGAAAAAAATCTTAATTTTACACTTAAAGTGTGGGTAACCATGACTACTGAGAAAGGAGAGCATGAGGTTAAAACCGATCCTTTCAGTGTTCCACACTGATGGCAAAAAGATAAATCAAAACCTTATAAATTATTGGGGGGGGGGGGGGAAGGGGGGGGGAGGAAAGGGAGCTACTAAATAACCATGTGTAGTCATATTGTAGTCATATCCTGACTAGAGTTTACAGGTCTGTTCCCTCATCTCTAGAGGACCACAGAGATCATTTCACATGTGAAAAGGTACAGAGAAGGGCAGTAAAACTAACTAACAGTGTGGAGCAGTTTCAGCATGAGCTACAACTCAGAGGAGAAGGAAAAAAAAGTCTTCTGACTAGAAGACAGATAACTGAAGGATACAATACAGATCTCTAAAACTGTATCTAGTCTGAAGAAGCTACTGATCTGCCACAGGGTACGGGGAATGCTAACATTTGTGTGTTCAAAAATCCATGAAATTAGCAGGAGAAAAATCCAAAGGCTGCTAAACACACAGACACTAAATCTGGTGCAAAAGGTCTCCAAGCCACAAGGCATGGGAGACCAGTAGAACCTTTTGGGGAAGTATCACTACATACCTGCCTTACCCTTACATAAGCACCCAATATCAGAGGGCACCAGAGCCTGTAGTATAATACAGTTTGGTTATTTTTCTCACAATTGCACAGCTAAAAATTTAACCAGGTTCCTGAGTTCAAATCCAGACTGCCATTATTGCTCCTGCTTAATACAACGTTTTGTGATAATTCAAGAAAGCCGCTTCATATGATTAAACGTGCCTTCCTGTCCCATGTTCTGTTTTTATTTACGATCCATATATTCATATGTCTGTGCGGGTAGTGCTGCCCACTTCTTACCCAAATAAAGCAGCAAAATGGAAGGTCTAAAGCAATTAGTCAAGCTACGCTGCCAGTACTTAAATGGACCATCTGTTCAAAGGTATATAAGATCAGAGTGTTTTGGAGCCATAAGGCAAATCTCTCATTTTTGCAGTATTCCATCCTTGATTTGTAAAGGTTACATGTGTTGCTACTCTGAAACTAAACATTAAAAGGGCATTAACGTCATCATCCTATGTCACATAGAGACTTCATTCTGTCATGGGTTTCCTTCAGTTTGAGGGGGGAGGAGGAAGACTTTTTCGGCAGAGTGAGAATGTACACGAACACTTAAAACTAGCATGGGAAAATCCACTCAAGAAAAAAATTCCAAAATACTTTGTGTAAGTTACCACGTAAAAAACAAGGGCAAAGACAAGGGCAAGCCCTAACAGGATTTCAGCACAGCACAACGCAATTCTTCGTGAATGAAGAAATCTGACTCTGTCTTACAGGCTTAAGTAGAGCTTTGGAGGGGAGAGGGGAAGCAAGGGGCAGGAGATTGCTTTTTTGTCTCCTCAAAAACAGATTTAAAACATGACTATATCCAATTCTAGACATATTTTCATGGTACATCACTGACATTTATATGTGCCAAGACTGAACATGCTCATTATGACTGTTTATTAGACAAAAGGCTACTAGTGGAATGATAATTAATCAGTTGGCATTGATTGAAATTCTTGATGAAATGAAGCATGAGCTGTTGAAAAATAATTGACTGTAATCATAAAATCCATGAATCATCCATAGAATGCACATTTATTAAACCAGAATTCATAACCAGGACATTTTCTCTAGTTGTTTTTCCCCCCTTTGAATTCTCTAACTGTTGAATAAAAAAAGCCAGATGTTCTTACAGTAAACCTGAAAAGAACAGATATTAACTGAATATCTCATGCAGCAGTATAATATGAGAGTTTTGCTATGTGACTTATCAACAAATGCAAAGGGGTATTATAAAGCACAAAACTAATACCTAGTATTTGCCGTGATAGTTTAGAAAAGCAGAAAAAGAGCATTTATGTTAAAAAAGTTAATAAAGACTATAAAGGTCTTCAAAGGAAATGACCAAACCAAACCAAGTTTTCATTCTACCATAGCAGAAAATTTTAGAACTGACTTCAGATGCATCTAGTTATCCTTTCAATACCATTTCCTGCTAGAAGAAATGCATAACGCAATGCCAGCATTTCAAACCACTGTCAGAAGTATTCCTTTTTTTATTCCTATAGACAAAGGCTTCAAACATAGAAAAAGAGACTAAAGAGATTTGTGTATCACTGACACAGCCAAGGTGACTATGGTGCCCGGTATTAAAAATTACCAATCGTATTATCATGTAATATGTTTTTAAGAATCGAGATCAAATACATCAAAGGCAGCCTCCTTTTCTGATGATTAAAATCAAATATTTTTTATATAAATTCAACTTTTAGAAGTCCTGAGAAATTAGTGCAATTACTTATGAACTGGATTGTTAATCCTCCCCCCACCCCCCTTACACCGATCACTATTCAGCTAACCATCAACTTTGCTCTGACAGAATCTGGAAAGATTATACTCAGTTAATTCTAAGTGTTAAATTAGACAGAAAGACATCTTTATTCACATAACTTTATATTAAACGAACTAAACAGTTCAAAGTTTGAAGAGAATTTCAATAACAATTTTATGTTCTGCTTACTATCTAAAATTGAAATCTTTACAAAAGCAAATACCTGGTTTAAATATGTGTAATTAATACTGTGATGATGTGAAACATTTATCTGTTAATCACAGAAACACGCATCTGTTCCAATGGATCATGTGTATCAGAAAATCTTACTTATATCCTTCTTCTCACATCCACAGAGAGCAGTTTAGCAAGTCATAAGCTAAACTATGCTTCAACAGCACATAGACACAATGTGACATTGCAGAACGGACTCCCAAGGAAGCAATGACTAAAAACACCTTTCTGTTTCCACACGATATTTTGTCTCGATGACTCCATACACTTATGCAGCACAAGCATCCACATTCACAATGGCAAGTGCTACAGATCCTTTAATTGGTCTCACTTACTCATGGCTAGTCCAAACAAGAAGGCTAAATTATGGAGTGTAACTTCTGAACTCTGCAAGCATTGTTTTAGCATCCAGTGTAGTTGGCAATGCAAACAGTGTAGTGACTCAGGTCTGTTGCAGACTTCTTTGTAAATCTCTCTATTTTTGTTTGTAAGAGAACCCACCTGGGCAGCCTACATTCTGTGATCAGATTATTGAATTTCCGAGTGCTAGTTAGGTAGAGTGGGATAGAGGGGAAAATACTGTACAGAAATATCTGCAGCAGATGATGACTCCACCATCACCATCCTCTTTCCTGCAGGACATCAGCATTGTTCTAAAGACATTCATCAAGGATGTGTCGGAGAACATGACAAGGAGTAAGATAAGCTGGTTGCACCGTTCAGCTTTCAGTCTCCCTTTTCTTCCCAGTACTCTTTTCCTCTATCAGAGGTACTCATTGCAAAAGTGCTCACCTTAGATATAGCAAAGGAAGCCATATTAAAGAATGTAGGATAGGTTTTAATTATTAAATTAAATACAAAGAATAACAACATAGCAAATTCATTTAGTTCAAGTTGAACTCTACTATGGTAAAATAAAACATAGAATTAAAATATCAGTAAAGTAACTTAAAAAAGTTTTTAAGGTAAAATTTCCCTGACTTTTTTTTTTTTTTTTTTTTTTAAAAACACATCGTTTCTGTTGCTCAGCCTTGTAGCTGACTGTTAAATTCTCCTCTTTCCAAACAAGAGCACAAAGGTGTGCCAGGATGAGAAGGGAACGTGGCTGCACCCCATCGTGCTCACGGCTCACCTGGGGCAGATGTTCTGTATAAATATATTAGAATAGCCTCTAAAACGAGGTAAAAAAATTAGCCAATATTTCCTTCCAAACTATTTCATGCTATTGATTATTTGGTACAAGAGATTGATTACGACTTAAGAACTGGCTTAAACCAAAAGTCCTTTTAGGGCACTGGCTAAGGAAAACGTATAGCATGAAAAACATACAGGGATAGTCTCCGCAATATTTTCACAAAACTCAAGTGACTAAATCAGAGGTGATGCAAATAGATGTTGGAATTTTTTTTCTAGAAATTTGTCTGATCATTTTTTATTCCAATGTAAGCTGAAACTTTTCACTAGACAACAAATATTTCCATCATGATGTTATTTTAAGCGGGCACTCAAAAATACATACATTAGTATCTAAATGGGACACCCATAGAAGATAATAATCAAGCTGTTAATTTTTGTTGGCATTGATTTTCAATACCTACAACTTTTTCCACCAGAGAAAGAGTGATTATACTGACCTCAAAGATCTGATTTAAGGCCGACTTCAGGGGAAACAACTATTTTTTTTGCCATTACCAAAAAAATCAGCAGAACCCATATAGTGGTCACTGGAATTTTTGTTATCTTTATCTTAGTTAGACATTTTTCTGAGCAGAATGATATGACAGAGTGACAAAGACACTGCCATTTGTTTTCACTACTGCCACTGCTGATAAAGTATCCACAGTAAGAAGATAGTGAAGGATGAGCATAGACACAGCCTGCCTGTTCCAGATATCTGAGCTTACATGTGTATTGTCTTTTAATACCCACCTGTGGAATTTCATCAAATGAGCAGTGTTTGTACACATTATTTATCCATATCTACATTTCAACAAAAGAGCGCCTCATTCTAACTAACTGGAATTTTCCTATGGTATAATTGTAAAATATCAGTATTAATACACACAGGTTTATGTTATGCTCTTGCTTTTTATAATCACAGGCAACCAGTAATTATCAGTTGAGTTATTTAAAGTAAATAAACAGCAAATAAAGACTTCATTTACTTGTTTAAATCTTGCAAACACACTTATTTGGTAGGTCTGAGTAACTGATATACAGCTCGCTCTCTTATTTCGGTTCTTTCCCTGACACTGCTTCTGGATCAGTGCATTTAAAATGGATTGTTCTGCAGTGTTAAAAACACAGTGATAAAGTTCAGAGTTTAAAAATTTAACACGTGGAAGATGCTGCTATAACTAGAAGTCATAAGGATTTAATGAAAATTCGTCACAGGAAAAAAAATCCTTACAGACAACCTCATCTCAAGCCTAACGGCCTGCGTGAAAGTCTCTCCGCTCCTGCCCCACCACAGACAGAACAGCTTCATGGCTTTTCCCCATGTTTCGAGTTTATTCAGGCCAGACACAAACAATGAATTTGCCAAGTGATTTATTCTGATTTATTTCCAACTACATCTGATGTCCCTCAGAAGGGGGAAAATCTCAGCAATGTCCAACAGCCAAGGAGTTTGCTTTTCAGAAGTGGAAGCAAATCTCAACCACCATAGCAACCTACTGCATCTTCACAGGACTGAAGATGCACAAGGGAAAGGAGGCACAACGTACAAACACACCTCATCTCACATGTATGGCATGGATGACTCATAAAACAAACAACAGGTGACCAAAATATCTGTAGAAGTATAGAGCTAGCACCCTAGCTCTAATTCATCGAAACAGTTCAAGTGTATATTCAAAACACAAATTTGACTTAATAGGTCTGTTGTATGACCCTGCTTGTGCTTACCCGTAAGCAGTCAGAGCCAGTCACTGTGTTTACGCTACTGAAGAAAGACTCTGCCTTTAAGCCTCAGAGCTGCAATTTACATTGACCTCCAGCAGAAAGGGTGTCTCTGCGTAAGCAGCATCTAAAAGTGACTTCTGTTCTTGCAGCAGTGACCTAATTTCAATGCAATGGAATTTTAGGAGGACTTTCAGTATCTTGGGCCCCACAAAAAAGCCTGACCCCCGTTCAGGGCACCTGACCCCTGTTCAGGGCAGCACATTGGCTTGTTTCTGGCTGCATAGCAGGGGAGCAGGAGACAACCCTGGCAGAATTGGAGGAAGAACTCTTGTGAAATTATAACTCCTACAAATCAAATCAAGAAAAGACATAAATCAATTCATATGCATAGGTTTTGCAGAACCCATACTAAGCATACTGATAAAAGCACTCAATGGTATGTGACTTATTTTCATGTATACCTTCCGCCTTCATGTAGTGCCACCATGCACTGCTTTAGATACTACAGTTGCCGTAACGCTTCACAAAAAAGAGTGAGGCAATTTGTGGATCCTGCTGCTTAGTTTACCACGTAAGGTACGGCAGCATGGGATGAAAGCAGGGAGTGAGCACACCTGCAGATACGGCACAGACCAAGGACAGACGATTATGAGAAGACAAAAGATGGCGTAGGAAAAAAGAGTTGCAAAGTGTGAGCTCAGCAGAGCAATGAGAGGTGAAACTCAAAACGGATGGAAGCAGAGATTTTATTTGCTGCAGGCTATGTTACTAGCACGTATATAACCTTTAACTGTAAGCCACAAATGTTAGAAACATTTTGTGTGTGAGCATGCATGTGCATGCAGGTGCATGTGTGGTTTCACAATAGCATCATAATTGGGTTAATTTAAGGGAAAACAGACTGCGGAGTTTTAAAGGTTTAAAAAACACACTCGTAGGAGATGACTACACCACACTGACTCTTCATAATGTCTGCATGTGTGGAAACATTTAGCATTTATTCCAAGCATCCCCATCCCTACAGTATACATGCTTTCTTTAATTAATCTTGTTGCTTTTCCTCTCTTTTTCTGCTCAGCCTTTCCATACCCTCCACAACTGGCCTCCCAGTATACACCATTTTTTTCATGTTCCCTCAGGCTGCTATAAAATGGTGCAACTCACACATTGCAGGAAGAAGCACTGTTCTCATTATATTTTTTCTACCCTGGTGATAATAGTATTGAACTGAAAGGATCTGCTTTAACATCATACAAAACCTTCTGCTCCCAGTACCAGAAAGTCTCACATATTTCTCTCTGAAGTACATGACAACCACTTTTACTACGTGCTGCCAAAATGCCAAGGTTAGGAGTTCTATTTAGCCCCCTTTGCTTTCTGTCTTCCACACAGAAGAAATCTGACCCAAACGCTTTTTTTTTTTTTTTTTTTTTTTTTAATTTTTACACCTTCGTAAGAAATAATGGACATGAATGCTACCACATACAGCATACCAGCACCACTGGCAGATACAAAGTGTGCTACTCGCATTTTCGCATTTCAAATGGTATCTACAAACAAGAGACTCAACAGGAGGAATTTATATTTTTCATTGCTGGTTTGAAGGCCGAAATGACATTGTCCAATTACAAGTGTTTCCTGCCACTTACAGGAGGCTATGCCTAAATACAAGACATGGGATTTTGCCACTGATGGTTATTACTTTAGCCTTAGTAAGCTTTGTCTAACGTATAGTCTTCCTATAGAGGATTTACTGTGCAGTCATTCATGGCTGTGAGGGAAGCTCTGACTCCACGCTTAGAGCGGGGAGAAAACTGTTGCCTCCTAGGTACAGGTAGGCCCTCTAGATGAAGTGGAAGAATTTTGCCTCATACCAGTACAGGTCTTGCCAACGAAATAAAGAAATCTTGACTCCTGCTGAAGACATTAGATTATCTGGCCTCTACTTACCTCAAGGAGAGATTTAGTACTGTCATTACAGGCTTCCTACATACTGGGAAAGAATAGCGTTTTACAGAACTAATTCTGATCATATTAAAGAAAAAATAGGAAGCAGCCCCTGCAGTGACTCTGCATAACACCAAACACCACCATCTTTTGACCTTAAGTAAAAGAGTATTATAATGCTAACAATAGCAATATTCATGTAGCTTTTTCTGTTCTCCATTTTAAGAGGCCAGAAACAGAAAACAGTTTTCCTGCAGCCAGTGACACACACTGTGCCAACGTGTGCCCAAAACCACAAAAATAAAAATCACAAGGTCGATACTATTCTTTCAGATACGCATTTGTCTGAAAGTGCAGAATTTACTATTGACAATTGCAAATCAGACGGTGAAAATAAAAGGCCTAATTTTGATCTTACTCTCATTTTAAATACATTACAAGAATATAACTTCATCGTATTTTCCAGTGGCAGCAGCGCTGCTCCCAGCAACGCAATGAAAGCTGCAACGTTAAACATGGCTTGCTGCTTACTCATCAGTTTTCATGTCAGAATCTCATTGACAAGTGGCCCAGTCAGAGGAGGTACTATTGTAATTAATACATCTATACCCAAAACAACATCAACTGATGAAGTATCAAGTGTTTCCTTAGTTATTTTCAACTAGTGGGCCCGATACAACCGAAAGAACTCTTCCACGCACAGGTCTGCTCAACAAATAAAGGTTGCCCACTATCAGTGACTTCAGTTTGAACATTAAGGCAGCTGTATGCTTAAATACATATTCAGAGTGCCATTGTCAATAAGAAGGTGATATGAAGCTCTGAACTTGCTATCAGATGATAAGTATGTAAGTTGAAGTCTGGCATCTAGTTCCCAATTTCAATCATATTTTCTCTCGCGTTGCATTTTCCATTCCCCAGTTAAGTGAAGCAAACAAGACTGAGAGTATTCATGAATACTTGGAAAACAATTTCTGCTCTTGAAAATAGGTATTTGTTTTTGCCTGAAAACCCTGTGCGTTTTGGTGATAGCAGGAGGAAAGAGAATTGAATGCAAAAGTAAACTATTAATAGCTAAAAGATTTTGCTTTCAGGGCTTTGCGGCCCTGCCAGGTAATTTTCAATATGGGATCCATGCATGCAATCAACATGGAAAGGCAAGTTTGTAAGTGTCTAAAAATTCCCTACATCGACTCATCTCCTGCTACCTCTCTAGCTGCTGCAAGATCCATTTCCCGTTCCTAAAGGAAGTAAAAGACCACCGACCTGCACAGAAACACTCTGCTACATAGAGCAGGATATGCAGTCTGGAACCAAAAACAATCCTCCACCACAATTTAGCCCTACAGTAAACACTCAAACTGGAATGCCTGTATAGAAACCAGAATCTCATTTCTCCAGTACTTTTAGGCTTCACATTATTTCAACTTGTAAAAAGAGTAGACATCTGTCACAGGAAAATAGGTAAACAGTTCAGCAAATGGAGTTGTTCTGGTGCAAATAATTCAACCAACTGGCTACTTCTTTACTTTACAAAGAAGTATGTCATTTCAGCAGACTGCACTATTACCATAGCGCTTCACTACTCTAATATTTTTCTAGAAGCGGCTCGAGTGAATCCTCATTTTGGCTTTCTTGGGAATGAGAAACGCCAACCGGTAGCAGCTTCTGAATCATTCAGGATGTTTTTCCAGCAACAGCTAACCAATGTCTCAAGAATGCAGCGTTTTAATCATTGTTACTCAGCTCTATTGCAACAACTACAGTACAAAGTAAGCACTTGGCATACTTATTGGCCCATGTATTGCACTTACTAAATGTGCAAAGGACTTCAACTTACCTAAAATTGTCAACTTCTGCTTTCTGTGTCACTGCGTATTCTGCTGTGCAAGACTATATACAGTTAGGCAGTGTCAGGCATGCAACATCAATTCTAAATATATAGGAGGTCACAAAGCTCACATTCTCAAAGCTATTACTGGAAATTGCAGGCTTCATCCAATTCCAAATCCCAAAGCTCACTTAAAAGCTCTAACCATATAATTAAACGTAGGTCAGCTTAAAAGTGGACAGTTCTTTTCAGGCTTTAGACAACACTCTTTACTAAAGCCTTCAGCGATCATTTTCTTTTATCCTGGAAGGCTGACAAATCATTGCCAAAACAAGGGTCTACCTGGTAAAAAGTTCTAACATAGGGGAAAAGGTGCACAACACTGTAGGAGGAGACACTTAAGAGAATACATCTCTGGTCTTCTCTTTTCAAAGCCGGAATTTTTGCCTTGTCAGAGACATAGCAAGGACAAGTTAACCCAGGGTAACTCTTCTGCAGTCTAATAGTCATACCCACGAATATTTTGACCCAAAGTGTCTGAGACATTCCTGGAAAAATAGCTTTCTATTTTCCTCACGGTCCTGCTACTCAGAGGGAAATCTTTCTTGTCACTCTCTCTAGCTCTCACGTCTTAAGTTTCATCTAGAAATTTTCCCATGGCTTTCTTCACCTCTTCACCCCCTAACTAGCCATTTTTCATAACAGCAGGCCAGATTAGATTGTCCTTTCCTCCAGCAGATCTTATTCAGACGTATACTACTGTAAGCGTTAGAAGAACCTGGACTTGATTTCTGGAATCATGTTACGGTTTCTTTTCTAATGAGAACTGAGAGAGTAAAATAATAAATCAGTTGTTTGACTTGAGGTAGATATGCTTAGACAGGTTTTCCACTTTAACTGTGCATTTTTAAAGCTAAGTAACACAAAATGTACTCAAATTATATTTCTTTCAAAACATCTTCATGAAGGATGGAGAGAGGCAGAGAGTAGGAGAGAAATGAGAATAATGAACCCCTTACATATACATAGAAGGGGCCTACTTAGGAAAAGAAATATTGTTGTGTAGCTTTACAAAGCATGAAACAGCTTCTCCCCCCAACTTAGGCTAGATTCCTATTCAAATGAGATCTGTGTTAAACTCGATGGAACTTGGCTCACTTACGCTTTTGTTCACTTAGCGCAACTAAATCTATTTTATAGGGAAAAAAACTCCACAGAATAGTATTTATTCACTACATTCCTATACATGAATTTAAGCATCCTTAAATACTGTTAGTCATTATACTACTCCCAAAATTGTTTCAATGTGAAAAGAATATACTCACTGAAATTCCTTTTCACAGTAACTTGCACTTTTTAACCTTCATTTCAAAGAAATAAAGGAGGTATCCTTAGTGTCAAGTATTCACAGATGTTAAGAAACCTAAGCATCTCAAATCTTCTGTTGTGAAATCGATTCATAATTTAATTACTGAAAATTATAGACTGACTAATCTACCTGTAATATCTGCTAAGTCAGTATAAACTGACCATACTCTACCATGAAAGAAGAGAATTCAAATAAAGACAACAATTGAGAAGTTTCATTCAAACTAAAACAACCAAAACCATTTAAATGGAGCCTTAAGAACGCATATTCAGACAAACTTTCTTTTTCAGATTTCTTATCACTATGCAGTATGAAAAAGCATCTTCTCCCCAGCTTAGTATGCAGATAATTGCCGTATTCAAAAATTTGGAAAAAAAAAAAAAAGGTGTTTTTAATTACAACACGGAATTCCACTGTAATGGCATTTTTAAAGACATTTAAAGTCAACAGATCATTCAAAATAAATGTGCTATAACCAAGAAAGAAATTTGGCTTTAAGCATTTTTTTCTTTGCCTTCCCTCTACTTCACCAGTTACGCTTCGCTCAGGTATGTTTTTGCACGACCTGGCTCTCGTTTAACACTAATAATACTGAGAAGTAAAATTTTCTGATGTCACTTTAACAATTAGTCCACATGACTACTGCATTACTCCACAAACACATTCTAAACCATCTATTTTCCATGTTTAGTGGTATGATGCAAATCTCTATGACATCACTGGTATGATTTAATTCAGAGCCATATTCTTAATGAAATAGGTTACAGCTTAATTTACGGATTCTTGATATAAACTTTTTGATGTCATACAAGTTAATGTACAGAATTTTAAAAACTTGTAATTTCCACACTTCTCTTTGGAAAAAGACACGCGCACGCACACACACACAAGGTACGCGTGCAGTGTGCATCCCATTCTCACACGGTAGCCTGACGATCTGGCTACAGCCACACTTTGACATATAAATCTGAGCTGATCTGTGTGTGCCGAGAAGGCACTCCTTTCCCCAGCATTCCTGGGCATCAAGCTTTATAATATAGTACAAAATACAAATCCACGAGTACAATACGTGACTGGTAGTAATAGTGGTATGAATGCAGCTTACTGCCAAGACCAAGCGTGACTTCTCAGTCAGGGAGGGGTAAAAATTTTATCCCTCCATGGGGGCAAGTTTCAACAATTCCTTTTGTTATTTTAGAACCAACACTCTCCACCCCAGCAAAACCTTATTTGTCATATAAATATCACAATAAAAAATTGAGCTTTCAGTCCTTATGAACAAACAGTCCTTCAGGCATAGCAAGGTGTACTGCACAGCCTGCACCATGAGTAGGATGCTTTAAGTGACATATCATGTCTTCAGTCTGTGACATAAAGCTGACACATTTGATACAGGTCCTCAATACTGCTTTCTACTTGCTTCAGAGGAAAAGGGATCAATACCTCGGTATCTGGCTCTTCACAAAAGTTAAAACCCTTTACGCTACCTCTCCATCTCTCCTTTCTTCAGTTACATGATGAAATGAAAAGATTAAACTCTCCGATTTTTACCTACCTCAGTTTCAGATGGAGAGAAGCTTCTGCTTTCTTCCTCTTAAACACCTGGAATTTTACATAATTCAAGTCATAATCCTGCCCTGCCCTTTTTGATCAAAAAGGTGTATGAACATTGGTTGGAAGTCTCATATGTTGAGCTGCTCCAGATCTCCTACTTGAATAGGCTTCTGCTCATATGCGTACAGTAGAACAGGTCTGCCGAACTGCAGCTGGAAATGTCAGTTCAAAATGAACATACACAATTTATTCTCGCTATTACAGAACAAGTAGTTAAACAGCTGGAAGAATACAATAGATGATAAACACACTAATGGTGAACATGCATTCTGTTTACTCCTTTGTCACAAATTATTAGTATCACTTTATGAATAGATATATTATCTATACACTTCAAGAAACATACCTGTACACAGCCAATACTTAATAAAGAAAGTAAGGTTCTCCTTTAATAAAACAGTGAAACAAATGAAAGCTACACCTATTTCTTCCAAGTCATCACCACTGAAAACAAATTATGAAAAAACTTCCCCATCCTGTTTGTAAATACTAAGCTTGATTTTCAAAGTTAGGCACTAATCCAAAGAAACACACCAATATGGAACAAAAATACTTGTGACATATCCAAACATTGTGTAAGTGGCATATGTCTTCTAAAATGATGGTATGTGATTCACAGACTTGCATGGAAGAGCCATCTCATACAACGAATATGGGTAACAACTGAAAATATTCGTACTGTTAGTACTCACACGCTTTCAGCCATACATGTAAAGAGGCTGTATGTACATGTGAAAGAGCTCTGAATACTGCGTATTTGTGAACCCAGGTTAGCTGAAAGCTGGCAAGACAGAGGTAACTATCTGTGGATATTAGTCTTTCCTTTTATCCCCAGAGAATTATAAAAAATGAACCTATGCTACTAGGAATTGCTAGTTTGGGGATTTCTTCTTTTATTTTCTTGTTCCTTTGCTATTCTTCATCCACACCTTTCAGTAAAGGCATTCTTTATATTTGAACATAAAATCTTGATTTCAGCACAGAACTGAAATAATCACATGTGAGATAAAGGAAAGACAATCTGGACTGAAGAAAAATAAGTAGGTTATAAAAAGTGAAAAGCTAAACATTCAGTAGTGAGAGGTACATTGACATATACATTGATACCTCTTCCTCTTTTTACTTAAGTTTGGACAGAACACAGTCTGCTACAGTCTTTCGTGCTTTTCCTATTACGGGCTATCCTTAGAACCATTCATTTGGCACTGTCCCTGGAAAACACTACACCTTGACAAGTCAACAGAAATGTCATTAGTAAAAATTTGTGAAGGAGGGGAGAGGAGGGAGTCACACGCATGACAACACAAACATGAGCTACACCTCTGTGTACTGCAGCAACCAAGTACAGCAAAAATTTTGGCTCTAATGTTTTTGCTTCAAGGAAATCGCTATGATCCAGAATAACAACGGTAAATTAAAATTAGAAACTGAATTTAGTAATAATTTTTTTTATAGGAACTCTGAGATTCTTTTCAAAGACAAACTAGTTTTTCTTTCTTTTTTAAACTTATTCAAAACTGGTGAGTGACAATTCTCTTCCCCATTCTGGCCTTCCTGACTGAAGACGGTTATTTTTTCCCCCCCGACTGCTATTCCTTACTGTCTTGGAAGCTTCTTAAAACTGTCAGGAACTTGATGATATTATCAGACTGGCTTAGCATTAAGTCTTAACAGTAGAAAAATTAAATCATGATTAGGTAAATATAAACAAATCAAACTCAGCTCCAGTTTCAACTGATGTATCTGCCTGCCTGCTAATCTACAATCAAATTTTAAGTAGACGCTTTGGCCTTTTTGCAAGACACTACAATTTGTTTAATATACGCATCATGTAGGCTGTAAGCCTGAGTCTGCTAGATAGCTCTTGCACTTCTCTTAAGTTCAGAATTTTCTACTGCGAACATACGTATGAAAGTGAACTGAGAGTCCAATCCCAGAACCCACTGTATCTGCACCAAGCTGTACAAAGCTAGCAATAAGCCAGTATAAATAGATGAATGTAGGTTCTCTTAACAGAAGGGAATTATGCAATCCCTCCACATGGGCCCATTTTCAGTAGGCTGTGAAGTACATTAAAAATGTCAGATTCGATCTTAAATACTCAGAAAACAAGGAACGTAATTTTGATGGTGTGCAAACTAATTAGTTATATAAATAATATATGGGTGCCTGTATCATCCATTTGTACTCTTCTTCCTATCTCTAGTCTCTTGTCTTAAAAGCTTGTGATTGGGCAGCAAAGTAGAAATGCCTTTTTTGAATAGCCCTGCCAGCCATATATTTGATTAGCTTGAATTTTCTAAAGGAAAGACGGATTGCTCTTTCTGTGGACAACTAAACACTATCAGTAAGGCAGGGCAATGAGAAAGTGGGAAAGATACAGCAAGTGGGGAGCCCGGAGCATAAATGGAAACTGCCACTCACGGAAATCTCCCAGGAAAAGCAAAGAGCAAAAACTATTGAAATTTACTGGACCAACACCACGGGAAAAAAAAATCCATTCTAAAAAGAACACAAAGCACGGACAGATGATTTACTTATGGACCTTATTTAAACCTTCTTCAATAGTTCCTTAAAAACTTTCAGTGGTCTACTTTAATTTCTCTTGCTTAGATACAGAATCTTTTCAGTGGTTTTTACCCACTTATAGGATAACGTTCTGCAGTTCTGCCTTAAGATCCTGATCAATTTGAGGTTCCATCATTATAAGGGAGAACTAAATTTATTCCCAGGTGTTTTTTATAAATATGAAGCTAAACCAAGCATAGGATGCACTTAGAGAAGAAAGACTTCAATAAAACAGGTTTCATACTCAGTTCTGCAGGAGTCTACTGGTCATTACCAATAATCAGCATTAACAGAATCCCAAATCAATTCTTCAGTCTAGAAAAAGTAAGCGTTCATGCCACTACAACTGAAGAACTTCCCCGCACTGCTCTGTTTGAGGAGCAAAGCACAGAAGATGAACTACAAATTATGTCACACAGCATTTGAAGGAGGAAGAAAAGGAAAATACCTCATCTCCCACTGAGAGGGAGTTGCTTTTATTAAAAAAATTCACCAAATAATCTGTTACAAGTATTAATAAATTCTAGCACGTCCAGTAGCAAATTCACAGTTATACAGCAGAGAATCAACACAGCCTTTTGAAATAGTTAGCTATATATAATCAAACAAAAATTATCAGAAACTAAGTGAAGAATTTTTTTCTCCACGCTATAAAAGTGTTTTTTTTAAAAATGACAAGCAACAGATTCTGTTCAGTAGCCCTCAACATTACTGTGAGTTCTGCTTAAATTACGTGTGGGTTAGGAGTATGGATGCCATCCCTAGAGAGTCTTTAAAAAGCCGATCAGATAATACTGCACAATGCTCTCACACTTAACATTATTCCAGAATTATGTCACTGTGGCCGGCTGAACTCTGTTCTATATTTATGAAGCGTGAGTCAGTTCCACTGATCAAAAACTGTAATGATTTCTACTATCCAGTGGACCCTACCCAGGACAAAACAAAACACAGAAGTTTAATACAGAGGATCAAAATAAAAAATTATGACTTCTGAACAGCACTGCACACACTAAATCATTCATGACTGACATTTTTCTATTCCTTTAGCATCAAGTTTGTAATGCTTAGGATACT
This sequence comes from Struthio camelus, assembly GCF_040807025.1. NCBI lineage: Eukaryota > Metazoa > Chordata > Aves > Struthioniformes > Struthionidae > Struthio > Struthio camelus. The sequence continues at coordinate 10,468,930 of NC_090951.1, forward strand.
TTGTGAAATATAATACTCAACATTTTCAATTTTAAAGTTATCAGTATAATACAAAAGCAAAGTCTGCGTCACAAGTAGTAACCTCGCATGTCATACAAGGGTAAGGAGTTCAATGCTCTTGCTCATATCCACCTGTTTGCTAAGTTAAAATTGTGGGCTTTCCAAAAGCATTCAAATATCTCACCTGTATCACTCAGCTTGGTCTTCCAAGTATTTTGCAGTCAAGAGCTGTATGAGAATGAAAACTGCTGGAAATTTGCATGCTTGAAACATGTTTCCAACCGGTTTCACTCTGATGGCTTTTTCTACTGGATGGTCCAGCTCTGCCCTTATTCATGCAGTGTTCCTCCTCCATGAACAACCTTCTTTACCAACATAGCACCAGAAAGCTGAAACCCCATACTCACCCTCCACAGTCTTGACGGCGGCAACCAGTCCCAGAAGCAGAGAACCAGTCATCCTGCTATCAATCCAGTATTTACTCCTTACACTCCTACTCTCAGTAAATTGCTCTCTTTTCCAAAAGCGTCTTGAGCTTTCTGGTTTATACTTTAACTCTTCAGGTGAATATAATGAAATATGGCACATCACACATACAAGACTTAAAAAGCATCACTCATTTTTTTCATAGCATAATAAAAAAGGTTCCTTTGGAAACCAATAAACATCTTTACCTACTTTTCCTTGGAGATCCTGGAGCAGGAGGGCCATCTGTGTTGAAGATCATTTCCCTGTGCCTCATCAGCCTCCTGTAAGCTGTTTATGGTCCATTTTCCCTCGTGCTAACTTATCTCAAGCAACCTGAAGTAAGGATCTGGCTGGAGGATGCAAACTGCAGGGATAAGATGAGAGAGGAAAAACAGAAAAAAAAAAGAAAAGAAAACATGTAAAAAAGAAATATATATGGAAGCAAGGAAAATAAAAATAGGAACAGGGGAAAAACCCTCAAAGGTGCATAAAAAATTTATAGTTTCAAAACTTTTCTGCTTTTTAAATAAATAACACAAGCAACACACATTAACAAATTGTCTAAGTCCTCATCTTTCAAGTCAGTCAGGAAATTCTTAATAATTCATTTTTGTAAGGAAGACTTTACAAGTCCAAGATGGAATTTCCCGACAAATCAAAGCCAAGACAAGGATAGGAAAAAAATCAGACATGGGTACCAGTCAAGAACATCAAAAATTACAGTCTCATCTACAAATTTAACTAATAGACTGTTTTAGACTGGAGCATAAAAAGGTTCATAGCTCCTCCATAGGACATAAACCATTTTAAGACTAGAATACTTAAAGTTACAGGAAAACGTGTCTTAAACGCACCTTAAACAGCTGTATCCAACATGGCAAAGTAACCTGTTAAGCTGGAAACCCAGCTAACCCTAAGAAATGGAAATAATTAGCTTCCTGTTTCTGTGTTTGCTTTTGCAGCCTTTCCCCCCCCACCCTCAATTAAATGAACATATGTTTTTCAGTTCCTCCCAAATAATTTTCACTTAACGTTCACACAGAAGGAAAAGCTGGTTGAGGGCTACTGCAGCAAAGTCTTACACAACATCCAGCAGCTTATCCTCTAAGACAGCAATGAGTCGGTAGACTTTGAAAGTTTGGTCTAGCTTGCATGTAAATAGGATCTGGTCTTGAGCAGGGCTAAATACACTGAACTCCTAGAGACTTCTAATTATGAATACGTGAAAATGATCTTTCTTTTTCAATGCTTAAGAACTGCTTTCTCGCTAACACATTTTCATATGCATTCTACTTTGATCTATTTATTTGTCACTCAGCATCAAAGCTGTCAAACCATCTGATAACAAGACAACTGCTCCTTGACATGTTTCAAAGCTGGGGGCGGGGGGAGAAGAGGGGACAAAAACTTGTTCAGAAAAATTTTTGTCAACAAAACTGAAGACATTTGTGAGCTCTGAGGAGAGCATCATGATTATGATCTTACTCAATAAAGAACTAGAATTCTTCTTCACTTAAGGAAATATCAGAAAAACTCTTAAGTCATGTAATGCCAATTCATTTATTTTCCAAGAGTGACAGCTGGATGTTCACAATACTTTTTAGTTGAATCTCCATTCTGAAATTCACAGCAACTTTATGATGCCTTCATAAAGTCATTCATTACATAAGGAAGTCAATCACATCACAACTACTAAGTTGAAAACAAATGGTGTAACTTCACTACTGTCTTATGAGAGTATCTAACCACAGCATACATAAGCTCAACACCAATCCCCTACATCACTATTAGGCAGTGAGATAGATGCGGTATGTCTCTCTCCACTACTCACCAGCTTATATAACTCTACTTTCTTACAAGAAATAATCGAACTTTTTCCATTCTGAAAGCTTTTTTCTTCCTCATTTTTATTTGCCAGCTTTATGTGTACAGCTGTCCATGTGTACACATGTCCATGGACATGTGTACACATGTCCTTTTGTGTAATGCAAAGCCATGTAGCATACAAAACATTTTGAAGAAGTGTAAACTTCCACACCATGCCTCTTCCTTTCTTCTGGATTCTATCACTGTTAGTTCCTGGGGCATATGAGAGAGCATATGCAAACTTATGTTACTATTCCCCTGCAATTCATTTTGCAGAAAGACTGGGGAAACGTTTACAAACTAAAAGGCCTAGTAACAGTCTTTCTCCCTTTGATTTAACAATCAGCTGTGAATGCCCCCCCACCTCTACTCCTCCCTGTGTATCTCAGAAGATGCCATCTGCTTCAGAGTAGAAAAATACATATAGAAGGGAAGCCTCACGCTGCTTGAAACATGATAGATAGGATACCTTGCTCTCCACTTTCTCGTTCCATCAACTGAGTTGAACTGGAGGAGTGTCTTAAATTTGCAAACATATCAGGAAAAATAATTAGCTAATGCTGTTCACACATGCTGAATATAACTATTTTCACATCAAAGTTTTATTTCTGTCTAACAAAGACCTTGAGCAAACATCCCTAGCGAAAGCGTCTACATAGAGTCAATGTCTGAATATCTGAATGCTGTATTATAACATCTTTATTGCACAGTGATCTTACAGTGACATCAATGACTAATTGCCACAGAGATGAAAGACTGTAATTTGACACTGTTCATTTTAAGCATTCAGAAAAATGCATTTTAGGAAGAAATATAATGCTATAAAAATAAAGTACTGTTTTCCTAGCAGCACTGGGTAAACAGCAATGAAGGCTGAACGTCAGCATAACTTCATAAGAAGGTCAAAATTAATTGCAAAGTAGTTATTAATAAATAAAGAGAAAGATATTATGTCTTAAAGGTCCAGATGTTCAGTAATCTTTCTCTGCTGAAAAGAAACAACTGAAATTTACATTAGCTGATGACCTAACACAGACTTAGTATTCGTGGCGGATTAAAAAACATTTTTGTAATACATAACAAAAAAAAAAAAGGCCATTCCATGCTGATGTGCAGACTCTACATCAACACCGGATAGCCCACTCAGATTAACAGGTTAATTAACCCAGAGCAAACCTTTGTCTGAGGTATGCCTTTAGCGCTTAATCAGAAATCTCTTAAATTAAGTTTATGAATGCATACTAAATCCTTACCATGTAAAAATAAAGAACATCTGCATTTGGAAATTCTCCAACTTTCCTAACTGGTTCCTTTTACAGTTCAGTTTCCCCAGTTATGCTCTTTTATATACCGTATCCATAATTTCACCACATACGTATCAGATACAAGTTCATTAACAAAGACTTTCCACAGAACCGCTATCCTCTACAAGATACACAGGAACGCACATCTATTCTGCTTGATTACTTCCAGTCTAGCTCAAGTGAGATTTTAGGAAGGCCTTAAGAGGAAAGAAGGTAACAAACTTTCAGAGTCAAAGAAGGTAATTTTTTTCAAGAATTCCTTTGGAAAAAAAAATCTTTCAAGAGTAGAAAGACTGGAAGACATTAACCTCTAAGAGATTCATCATGAAAGCTGGCTTAGCGAACTGGAAAAACAAACAAACAAGAGACAAAACTAAAGGAAATCAAAACAAAACCTCCTGTCCCATAACTAAAAATTTCAGGCCTATTTTTACAATATTGAGTTATGAAACGGTAGAAGTCAAACAACATGTTTTAATACGTAAGTCTAACTTAAAACTTTCGGCTAGAGTAACTAAAGAAGTCACGGGAAGCACTAAAAAAAGGCATCCTGAGTATAACGACACTCAGGATGAATGCAGACAGCAGCTCCACTCCAGTATGTGCAATAGCAGAAGACTTTTGAGATAGCATTCTGCAGTCACTAAGAAATGGAAAAATGAGCAAGATCTTGAACAGCCTGCATTGCTACTGAGCCCCAAAAGCTCATGAAAGCTTCTGTGGCCCAGCAGCTGTGGAGACCGTTTATCTCATTGAAATGAGCCTCATGAGAGTGCATTTAATTTAACTCCCTGAAGTTAACACCATTAGAAGATATATTTCCTTGATGATTAAACATTAAATACATCAGTATTTCAAAGCATTTGAAGTAACTTAGAACTAATGAAGGACTAATTGCTTCACTACATGTCTTTATATAACGATGTATAAAAACACCGTGTCAACTGTCTAACGTTAACTTTTGCATCAATGAATTGCACATTTTACAACAGTTACCCATAGTCACAATTAAAACATACGAACGTATTCTTATCATTAGTTTTCTGTTTCAGAGAAACTGAAGTAACTAAGAAAACTTAGTTGACTTTTTTTTCAACTATTAAAGCTGATAATAATTACAGTCATGTTAGACATTAACTCCGTGGCTAGTTGTAGTTACACTGCAATACTCTGGTTTTGATCAAATGTAAATCCACTAATTTCAATTAATTCTTTCTTATTTTTGAAATATCACGGGCAAGATTTAGTCATTTATCAAAACAATAAATACTGAATTCTTTTCAGAAAAGGGGTCTATATATAAAATTACTGCGTAATCATCACCTCAGGTTTCACGGAAATAAGGAATAAGCAGGACTGAAGAGAAGGCACCTTAACCATGTCTTTTACATTCCTTGCTGATGAGAAAGTCTCTGTGCAGCAAATGCAAAGTTGCTATGTAGCAACTGCACAAACACTGTTTGAGACACACTCAGTGAGCAATTCCTGTGAACAGCTGTGCTGAACTATCCGAGTTTCTTAGAGAAATAATTAGCTTAGTTTTAAAAGAAATTTGGGGAAAAACAAGTACAAAGGCAATGCAATAGCATCTCAGAAGCCTCCCAAATATAAGAAAATGGACAATTCCAAGAAAAAGCCTAGGTTATTAGAACTAAAGATGCTACTTTCAGGTTCCAGACTTAAGTTACGCAGATGCTATGCCAAGGCTAGCAAGTCAAATCATGGGGACATTAAGCAGACACTAGAGAGAGTAAATCTAACCATATCCATCACCAGCTCCCTCCCCCAACATAGATACATACATGGAAATATAGACATATATCTACCTACAGCCTCAAATGTATTGTTCTCTGCAATATCTTGTTCTAAAGTTTTAAATCATCTCTGCGAGAAGAAAGCGAGGAACAAGACTGAAGAAAGTGAAATCTATCTCAAGTCATCTGAAATAACCCGAAAAATGTCAGACAAAGGCCTCGTTCCAGTGTGTTAGTGTTTTAACTTTAAAAGAGAATAGCCTGGTACTCCAAAACAAATAGCAGATACGTTCAAAAGCTTAGATGCTAGAAGTCCAAGAAGTTTGAGAAACTTTACTTATCTCCTAAGAAAATATTAATAAGTGGACCCAGCTATTCCTTAGGCTGGTGAGGGGGCTTTGTTTATATACGTGCATGCACAAACACATTTACGCACACATACAATATATACAAATAAAAAAGCTGCGCCCCTGGGTATTACTACAGTCACATTTCCGCTCAACTACTAGCAGAGTCCAGGCAAACATCATAATTACTGACACAAAACAGCAATGCAATCATTCCATTTTCACAGTGATAGAAAGTTCTCTGAAATGCAAATGCAGTAGGTTGCACTACTGTAAAAGGTGGGTCTGGGTAGGAGATGATGCATTTTTAAGACAGAGAGAAGAATCTGTATCTCCACGAAGTCTGCCTCCTCCTCTTTTTAAAACAAAACCAGCAGGTTTTATTTCCAGTTCTCCAAAAGAGAAGATTAAAATTTAACTAAGAATCTGACTCCACATGGCAAATGCATTTCAATGGCAAAGCCAGTTCAAGAGATTTTCAGATCTCTAGCACAAAGCATTCCTGCCTTTGCTAGGTTGAAGACTACCACGCACCTCAAATCTCGGTTCATATGTACCTAAAGTAAATCTATGAGATTACTTATATAAGCAAATGAAAACTCTCATCAACCCCACCCCCAAAAAACAAAAAAAAATGCATAATACTACCTGAAGATTAAAATGGGAAAGACGGGCAAATTTGTTTAGAGGGGCTTGGGAGGCAGGTAGGACTTGAACCATCAGCCCTGGCACTAAGATGGCAGAGCCTCAGGCTTCCCAATACAAAGTAGGAGTTTAGGGGAAAAATAAGAGGTGGAGCTCATATGCTCCCACAAGCAGAAGGGCCAGAGCTCAAACCCATCCATTGCTAAGCCACAGCCTTAGCCCTTCACCAGGAGCATGCAGTCCCACAGGGAAGCACAACCTCTGCTATGGGCAAGGAGGACTCCTTCCACTGGTGGCCTGAGACACTCCTCACGTGGGGAGCTACACCTATCACTTGCCATACACAGTGGCAGGTCAGTCAAGCACAGCTCTATTTGCAGTGCAGACAGCTCTAAAGGAAATGCTATTTTTTTAAGCAGTGCTGAATTCATCCTTAAGCTTCTGTGAGTTAGGCTGAGTGCTCCAGCACCTCACTTGAAAAAGTCACAAGGGGCACCTCTCACTTCAGAGCTCCTTTCTTTTTACAAATTACTGCTCAGAGCTCTTGAGAGCTGATCCTTTTCAACTGCAGTTTAATTCTGCTGAGTGAACTTAAATATGATAGACACAAAAAGGAATAATAAATTGAATAATGCGCAACCGCCAAAAGGAAGGTGCACCGATAGAAACCCTGCAGTCTACATGCACATCTGATCCTGAACCAAAACTGTTCTAGACGGGACACACTTCGTAAGACAGCCCACCCCACTCTGCAGCTCTTTGTACTACAGAATATCTGAATATACTGAAGTCTACTTTCAAAGAAGCAGAATACTTCTAAGCTTATGGGAGAGGCACTGCTTTCTGTAAGGAGGACTATATTTTCTTAACTAGATCTGAAAACAGAAAGCTCTTCACTCCGCAACCACATGCTTCCAACCATGACTGACTGATAAGGCAATAAATATTAGTAAGCAGTTATCCTTTAACAAACATTCCCCAAACATCCACATTTGAGGTCAGAACTGGAAGAGGGCTAAGATATAGCAGTAGAGTGACATGTAACAGCCTCCTTGCTGTCTGTCAACAGCAAGCACCCCCTGCTACCACCATCCAGAGAGCTGCGTTATGCTTTCAAGATAAATAGGATAAGCAGTGCCAACAATGCTTGGACAACGTGGTCGCTGTAACTTCAGTCATGACACGAGGAGAAAGCGACTTGAACTCTCCCGCAAAATAACAGATGACGCCATATGAAGGACATGGACATTTCAATTAATGGCATTTCTATCTTTCCAGATTGTAATGAATAGCTGTTATCACTAATGGATAAATAGTTATGCTGCTCAAATTCAAACAGCATCCAGATCCATGCACTAAAATATGAACAATGTTTACAAATTCACTTCGACAAATTACCTCAGAGCTGTTAAGAAGTTCCACGTCTACAAAAAAAAAAACCCAAATTAAGTAATATATCCTTATTTTAAGTATGATAAAACTCTCAAAGAATTAGTGCAGTATTTTAATTCTATGTTTGTAGCCAGTTAATCTGTTTTCTGTTGTCCAATCCCTCAATAAAAAATGCACACGTTTCCATCAACAGTCACAGAAACCATCAGCTGATGAACACAACATTAACTCTGCCTTTTTATTCCACACGGACAAAAACATCTTGAAATACACTGCTATTTCCTCAGTCTTTACAAAAACCCCCTAGCTACTTAAAAGCAGGTAAGGAATTCCACTGATTTCATAAGATTATAAGACATGCCAACAAATTATGCATAAGTTTAAGTGCTGAGATTATGGACTCTTCTGAAATATAAATGAACATAAAATGATAACCAGCAACACAAGTAAGAAAGGGCATGGTAGCAAAAACATTCTGAAATGAGAGGAGAAAGAAGGGTAAACTTTTCAGCTTATTTCTCTCCATTTAACATACGTTCCTACAGTTTTAACAGCCTGTTATGCTTTTAGGGGCCCTGTTAGATAAATACCTATTAAGTTAACAGAAATTGACCTCTGCATGACCCCTGCCCAGTTAGCTGAATCCTGACAGGCTTCACACCCTGGAGAAATAGCACATGCCACAGGCAGCTGCCACTGTCACCCAAAAGAACACTCCAGAACCTTCAAATGAAGGAATCAGATTTGGACCAACCTGTGAGAGGATCCAAAAAGCATCCTAAGAGCCAGCAGGAAAAAGGCCTCGTATGACTACGCCCACAACTGGGTCCGGGCTATGAAAGGTGGCCGCTGGCACTGCATGTTGTTGTTGGCAGGGGGCAGCTGGAGCTGGTGCCGGTGACAGGAGGAGGAGAGGAAGATAGATGAGCAGCGAAAACAAAGAAGAGGCAGCGAGGCTGTAAGAGCCAAATCACTTAGAGCCCCCGGGCTCATAAGAGCAAAATCACTTGGGGCCATAGCCTCGCCTTAGCAGAGCGGCGTCAACGACCTCCCTCCACAGGCTGCTGAACAGCCATCGTTGGGGACGAAAGCACCAGATCACGGAAACCAAACCGTGTTCCTCCAACACACGCCCGGCTCCCTCCTAGGAGGGGACACCAGAGCAGGACACGCCCTCTCCACACAGCCGCACGAGGGTCTGTAAGTTAACCAGCACACCATTCGGTGTGGCCAGATCACAGATACGGTTTATACCGGGGATGATCAGCACACCATCCAGTGCGGCTAGATCGCTTTACAAGCTTAGTTCCTGGGGATCGGCATGCCTGCCCAGCGTGGCCTGATCAGGGCAACCTCCCACCTTTAAATCCTTCCCTTTTGTATGGGCACGTCCATACTACTTACAATCTTATTTACTTTGTGACCTTATTTGCCTCGCTGTTGCCTTCCTGGAAACTTCCTGTAAATACCCCTGTATATAGTTATCATATGTTTGTACTAATCATTTAGCTAGAGTTAGTAAAGTTGTATTATTTGTAAAATCCATTCGTCTGAGTATTGTAATCCTATACCACCTAAATGAACCCGTTTCTTTTTGGTAAGTCCCAAGGAGAATAATTGGTTTTTCCAAATGCCCTTTAACTGGTGTGGGCACTCCTCTGCTATGGACTGGGACACAGCCCCGTTGCAAAAAATACACAATGACATCAACTTAAAAATTTACAGAAAAAAAGTCAGTGCTGTTTGATATTACGTTAGACCTAATTCAGACTTACTTATGCTAACATTTGAAAAAGTTTACCAGTCTATTAGCATACAGCCTATGGATCTGTCCATTTTCATACAAATGGATTTTACAACACGACTACTTCCCTGAAACAAAACGCAGAGGCACTTCATTTTACCACTAAACTACTTCCCTTCTGAAGGCTTTATTCCTGCTTCTCTAACATGAAATGTTTCCCGAACTTGAGAAATGACTGTCAAATGTTAACTACTTACTAATAGTAGTTTATTTTTTAATCAGTATCTAACAGGGATGAAACAGCCGTTTGAGCCGTCAGAAAGGCACTCTAGGGTTCCCCCATCATTTAATTTTGCTACATACAAGTTAACTATAGTATCACATTTTCTATAAAAGAGATACTAGGTAAAAGAATGTTTTGAAAAGTTATGAAAAGACTAGTTCCATTATCTTAAGAGATCGTGTAGTTAATTCCTTTATTACAACAGGGGGTAGGATGAAGGGAAAGTTTACCACAATGAACCATGAGTGTGACACATCCGCATCTTACTAGCACAAGCGGTGACATGAAAAATTCAAAACCTCCCTAAAGGTGTAACCAGAGAATGAGATTCACATACGTGTTTAAAAAAGTCAATTTTGACAAATCAGTTTGTTTCACGTTTTAACCCATTCTCATTCTATATCAACAGAAAACATTAAATATTAAATATTCACGCATAAAGAAACTTCTGGGCATTAACTTATTTGTACTGTAAGACAAATAACATGCTAACACGCATAACATGCAAATAACATGCAGAACACGCTAACAAATAATCTCATTCTCCCACTACTTGACATAGACAAGCTGCTCAGCTAGTGTTTTCTGAGGATGCTGAAACTGAAACTCTCTTCAAACGGCTGAAGACCATAGCAAAAAAAAAAAAAAAAAATCCCTGATGTAGATAGGCTGAAAACTATGAGAGTAAGATTAAAGACTTGCACTCCTCAGTCTGCTCTCAACTGCCTAACATATATTTATGTTGAAATAAGACAGAACTTTAAAGTCAGAAACATAATCAGAAAGGTGTTTTAGTTGCCCTCTTGTCTTTTGTTCATTGATTGAATAAGCTTCCGTGGAAAAGGGGTATGAAAAACACTAAGACACTTTTAAATATTCTAAATTCAATTTTGCCTCTGTTTAGAGCTACCAATTCTTCATCTCACCTCCAAATAGCATGTAAATTCACTGTGAGGGGGCAGTACATAAATCACTAAGAAATACACTCTTGCTTTGCAATAATGTAATTTGAATTGCTTTTAGAAAAATACACCATTTTTTGTTAATATGTTCCAAAAGGAAAGGCTATTTTAAGACCTATATGTAAAATAGTGGTTCTAATTTATTTAGTTGCGGAGCTGAAGTAGTTCTCCTCTGTTTTGCTTATGTCTAGCTTCTCACAGCATGTTATCAAGCAACCATGGCCAGGAGCAGCCCATAGCTGACTATCTCATGACCCAGCAGGACAGCGTTCTACCAGACACGCAATATGGACCCTTTGAAGAAACCTTCGTAGTTCTTCATACAGCTGGTGAAGAAGCCAGCTATCAAGGTAGGTCAGTCTTTCCAAAAGTAAATTTAAAAACCTCTGAAGTACAATCAGACAGCTACATAAAACCACTTCCGGAAAAGGAATTGCCGTTTAGATGCATATAAGAGACAGAGCAGCAGACCCATCTCCGTCTGCTATTTTTACGTGTGCACGTGTGGGTGCACGTGTGTTTGGCACGAGGGAGGGGAGGTGGTAGTGCATATATATGAACACACACGGGGTGGGGGGGCGAAAAGTGGGGTAATTTCCCAAGGGAGCACAAGCAGCATCTTCCTTTGTTTTTTCTATTGAGAATGGGAGAATGGAATTTCAGTTGAAAACTCACTAGTGACAGTTTTCTGTTGAAAGGAAGTTATCTAACTCCATCAGAAATTTTTCAGATATAACATCTGATGCTGCAATACTGAAGTCAATGAGAGTTCTGACAATAACATTTATGAACCCAAAGTCAGCCTTTACCTTTTAGCATGGGAGTTGTACAATTCTTGCCAAGAAAAGCTGCCAAAGAAGTATGCTGAACCAGTACGGGGTCTACAAAGAGAGTCCTGGAAACTTTACATATATTAATCAATGTTGCTTTCATAAACTAATAAAATTGTGGAAGAAAAAAACCAACACAAATAAATATATTTGCTTACTGCCTGAAGAGTTAAGAACCTCCTGACATTTCAGCCAAAACATCCAAGGTGATCAGTCTTTATAAGGAAGCCAAGAAGAATCATTCTTTTGCTTCATTTATCAAGTTGTGGGGACACTTATAGTTTATGCCATGAAGATGAAACGTCAAATCCAACGAATTTCAAAACAATCCACTGTAGCTACCATTGACTTAGCTCAGTAGCAGGTAGGATGGAAATACTGCATTTCACAGGACTCCAGATGGCCAACAGCATTTCAAACTCCACGTCAACTAACACTGCTCAGAGCTTAGGCTATACAGCGCTTAGAATATGAACGGTTCCCAGTGTCTTGTAATATCAGCCCTTCCACAGTTGCTGGTCATGTGAAAGTGAAAGTGAAATTCAGGAGAATTAAAGCTAGGAAAGCATCATTCTTTAGCCTGTGCAATAAACGGTTTTAAACTGACATACAGTATTCCCACTAGCAAAACTTGCTTTCTTGTAATGAGGTGACTCTGCCTACTATTATTCAATAAGTCAAATTTTACCACTAACCACGAATGAAGAAATAAACAAAAAAAATAGAGACATTTAATAAACTAAGCAGGAAACACATCCCAAGAAAGAATGCAGTTCACAGATGTGGACATAGAAAAAAAATGGGAGAAGATACATTAGTCATTTAATGTCATATATAAAAAGGCATTAGTAAGATGAGCTGTGTGAAAACAGATCTGTGAGACAGACCACTGAATAACCCTGCTCAGAAATCGTAATAGCCAGCACAAGAGTTGTCCCAACTTGTTCTGTTTCTAATTAGTAAGTCCTTTCAAGCAAACGATATAATAAGCAATATGATTTCAGATGTATTTGCTTCACTGTGAAGAGTTAAGACGCACTTTAAAGGTCTGTTAATTGTTCATTTGCTGATATGACATCAAAATATACAATAAAACTAAAAATCCAAACTTTTTTCCATTATACGTAGATAATGCACCCAAATATACACACAAATTCAAAGTAGAAGAAAACAAGCCTGTAGTATTTTTGTCTTCATTTATATACCTGACTGCATCAGCTGTCACTTTTTTTTTTTCCCCCTCTCTCCCCAAAGGAGCATCTGTTCACCAATGCTTAGAATTATAATCTACAAGTATAAATACTCACTATGTCAAGAGATGCAATTTCAAAAATTTGCCAGTATCCTTTGGATGCTCACCTGCAGTATTAAATGACATCTTTTGTATTCTGCTATCAAAAGTAAAAGCCTATCAGTAAATATTTCATTTGGATTCTATCAGTCCATTCTTGGTATATCCCTGTCTGGAGAAGAGAAATTACTTGGTCCTACCAAATTCATTAAGGACTTTGGAGGCTGATTTTCTTGGAAACAAAAGGCCGTATTTTGTTTACTCCAGTTTCAGCAACAGTCCTTGCATATACACAGTAAGCAAGATTTAAACCTACATTTAGAACTGCCACGTTTCTTAGTGCCCACTGAAGGTTAATTCTACTCTTTATACTGAACATGAGTCCTTTTTTGATTAATTCTCAGAAATAAGGTGCAAGAGCTCCTTAATGGACATGACACATTCTTTTTTTTTTTTTTTTTTTTTAAAAACAACAACACTGCCACTGCTCCTCACTCTTTCTGATATGTGGTAACATCCATCCAGATCAATGTAGCAGCACTGTAAACAAAAATCTATATTTTCAGCTGCATTCTTCCTTGGAACCCACACAATAAAATATATGTAAAATTTGTGTGTAAGGCTGCTTATCTGTAAGCTTACAGGCTTCTAATTTTGTCCTCTATTTCTGCAACCAGGAGAACTCAGGTACAGGTCATCTGATTTATGTAGCATCTTTCTGTTTTCTCAAGAAGATGCTACACTTGCACAGAGAGCACAGCTCAAATTAATTATTAACAGGAGTCAAAAGAACACAGCTACTTTTGTGCCAGAATGGTTGAGAAATACAGGGCCCTGCTGCTGGCAATATCAGGATGCACATTCATCTGTGTGCCCATAGTAGTGTTCTGGCACTTCTTAGAATAGAAAATTAGCCCTGAGAACAATGCACAAGGGTACCCTGCAACTCAGCATTATTCTTTGTTCCAGTAATTAAGCTTCGGCCTTCCCCTTAATAAAAAAAAAAAAAAAAAGTAGTCATTATGGACTTCACAAAACGTTAATATGAAATTGAAAATAAAATGAACACATCCTTAAGGGACATTTCATCATATACATTTAAGCTTACTGCAAGACCAAACACAAACAGCACTAGGAAGACAACTCCAAGTTATCTGACTAACAAATTATCCTTTTAACAGGAAGGCACATCTCCTTCCAGCATGGCCACATTTAAAGTCCTAAATGTGATCTAATTGTGTGCCCTCAGGTACAGTTTTTTATATTTCAGAAATATATATTTCTGAAATATAAAGTTTGAATTTAAGATTGTTCTTCTGCAATTAAAATATTTTTTTAAATAAGTATCATAACATATATGCACAATGATGCAAATAAAGGTTTCAAGGGTAACCAAAATTTTTTCCACTTTCTTAACATTTGAGATCTAACTTTTAAAAACCTGTAAGGCAGCAAAGCAGTTTTTTCAAATTTGGTATTATGGATACTTAAAGATTTTTTCCTAACATGTATTTAGAGTTGCAGAATACCTATATTCAAGTTCTTATGGCTCACTGATAAGGATAAGACTCTACATTATTTGAATGCTACTGTATTCTGCAGATGAACCCTGGGAAAAGTGAACAGACAATACAGCTCCAAGTATTAGATTCTTTCTTGAGATGAGTGCTCCAGAGTGAAATCCCTAAAAGAAGCTGGAACATACCATGTCGAAAACTGACAGACATATTGATGCAGTACTCTGGTTCAGAGTCTTGGAACTAAAGGGCTGATTGTCCATCTAGCTGCTAACATGGAGAGCACAGAACCCTAATTTAAAAACATATATATATTTCAGAAGTTTTGTTTCCAGAATTTTTGCTTCTTAGAAGCACTTAAAGCCTTCTGCAAAGATCAAAAAGGAGATGCTTCAAGCTTGGCAAGAGGCAACAATAATAGAGACAAACTGTAATTCTTGCTCAGCGAGCTCTTGTGGGAACATATGGACGGTTACATAGGGAGCTTCTTTACTCCTTTGAATTCCCTTTCACAGATGACAGTATGGGACGCAGCAAGGGAGCTGCTACTCCCACTTTTACACAGATGGATGGGAGGAGGACACAGCCAACATCGCGTACAGCCAGCAAGTTGAATTAGGTGTTAAACAGAGCCAAGAAGAGGGTTTATGTTGTTTACTCCCTCCTGGTAAGGGAAAATAGTTGAACTGTAATTCCCAGGCTGAAAACATCTGAATGTAATTGAACATTCAACAGCAGTACTAAATAGGTGCTAGGGCTCATCCTATCCTCACTCCTGCTTCCCACACTGGCCTGAGGCTGGGCTGCACAGTCAGAGATCCAGGTTAGGGAAATAAACCAGCAGAAAAATAGCAGTGAAATTTTATCAGTTAGTCAGTTCCCCGATTTGCCTTAGAGCTGTACAAATTCTGCTGCCAACAGCACAAGGATCAGGACTGGACTGGAAATAAGTGATAGCAAGAAAAAGAGGGAGAATGGGGGCATCTCTGCTTAAACTAGAACTTATATCAGAAGTTATTTGTCCAGTTATACTTCAAACCATACTTGGCCCCTGCTTGCTTCTAAGGCAGGGAACTTAACAACTATTAATCAGTCAGATTGCAAGGCACCACCCCTACTTGTCATACAGTAAAACAAAACACACTTAGATGTGGCTGAATATACCCCTTCACAGCCTTCCCTAAGGGAGAGAATAGAACACTTGGTAGTGGGATGCTTCAGTAACACCATTCATTTTACTTTTTAGCTAAAAAAAAGCTAAAAAGTAAAGTATGCCCCTGCTCTTACAGAGTGTATTTAATGACAAGGCAAGAGTCCACTTTACAGTGGACAAAAACAAAACAGAAAGACAGAACTATAAGCTCAAGATCAAATGACACATATGCTCATGAATGCCAAAAAAGTGTAGCTATGCTGAAAGCATTACCTTCCCCATAAGCTCAGAGTTGTTTCTTTCCAGATGTTTTTCCTAAAGATCAGGTAAACATGTCTAGAATCCTGAATAATATGTCAATAATATTTCTTGAAGAATGTAACGTTGATGGGTGTGTTTGTCAAGATGACCAGGTTCAAATTCCTGGATGAGGCTTTGCTTTCATGTGTACTTTCAGACTTCATGGAGCCATATTCAAAGCAAAGCATGCCACAGCATTTAGAAACTAAACACATCTTGGACAAAAATGCTTTGTGTTTAGATGATTTTTCCATCCATCTAGTCAGTATCAAAATTTTTGTTCATTGTCTTTGTAAAGTGCTTTGAGATACCATATGCATAACAACTACGTAAATCATACAGCAGATTTCCATTTTTAAAAATGTAACATGATTATCATATAGATATGAAAATTGAAGTAATTTCTTAATTCATCTCTTCCCAACATAATTTCTGTAATTTTTGAAAATACCTTCTGTTTTGGTGGTTCTATTCTTGATTTGGCTTTCCGCTGACAGTCCTTGCGCAGAGTAGTCTAGTGTTAAAATATTGGTGCTTACACCAGTGCAAACAAACAGCAAAATGGGACCAAGCAGCTGCTTTCTCTTTCATTCCTACGCAAATTAAAGATAAGAGTTTATCCATGTTAGGCTTCTTGTTCAATCATACAACACAGAGTCACTCTTTTCAAGGTAAAACTATTTTCAGCTGGCACAAGTCCCAGTGCCTTATTCTGGCTTTATGGGCTTTTCATTGCTACAGCTGTCAAATTAGTGACAGTTCAGTATGGCCTGTCGATGTGCACTCTTGAAAAAAGTATGAACAAGGTTGAGACCATCGGATTTCATTTTTACTTCTTAGACTGTTCTGAACTGTCATACTGGATGTGTTTCTTAACACTTCAGGGTAGTGAAAACACCAGAGTAGGTCTAGGAGGTTCAAGATAAGTTCATTAAGTCAATTTGTTAATCATCTTCATGAATTGTGCTCCCATTTCTTACGAGGCTTTGTGTAATAGATTTTCCTAAAACCTTAATGAAAATCTAATTAGAGCCAAAGGTCTATTGCAAGACTTTTTTTTTTTTTAATTATGAAATGGTGGGAGGGGAAAAAAAGCCTACGGCTTCTAGTGCAAAATTCATACTCTCAGCATCCATCTATACTGGAGATGAGACCTTACTAAACGTTTCCCCCGATGTAACTACATCGGTGATGGTAACAAAGAACATTTTAGCATAAACTACAAACTGTCAGCATTTTTCTTTTATATTCATGTGTATTCACAGTAGACAACATGATAAAGTTCTATTTCACTACTGGAACTGCTATAATGGGAAATACTATGACAACAGTCACAGTATTAGACCTGCTTAGCAGTTCTTTAAACAGGTCAGTCTTCTGCACCTTTATGTTTTTAATCCCACTGCTTGGTGTATCTCTCTATTCTTTAACCAATTACCTCCAACAGATTCCCGGATGTTCATAATTATATATATTTCTGAGTTAAACCAGGTAGACTATCTTGGTGGGTACTATCTGTGGTCTCTGAAAGGTTTTCATTATTTTTGGTAACCTCAATATGTATATATTTGATGCTAATGAGACTTTAGAAAACAGAAATAAAACACCATGAATACAATGAATAAAAGCGTTACTATCCCAATACGTTTCAAGGATGTCACTACATAGTTCTGGCTGTTAAAAAAAATACATAATATATAAAATATATATACTATATATACACACTAATTTTACTATAAAATAATAAATTACATAGGAATTAACTCAAGTAATTTTACCTTTTGAGGATACAATAAGCATCCTGTATTTCCAAAGCTAATTTTGCAGAGATTCCCCAAATTATTCTGCAATCGATTTAAATATCATCCCCTTAAAACATTCACCAAGGCACATATGCATGCTGTGGAATACAGCTACTTCAAATACTTGTAGATTTCATATAAATAAGGTGGTGAAAAGGGGGAATACATATTATCTACCACAAACATAGAAGCATAACAGTATTCTTTTTTAACTTTCATCTCCTTTGCTTAATAAACTTACTTTTAAAAATGTAAATATTAAGAACAGTCTAAGAATGCCAAAACCAATTTTGGTGTACATTTACGTGGAAAAACAAAGTTCGTTCGATGTTGTTTTTTTTAAAGATCCTTCCCCCCACCCCACCCCCACCCCCAAGACAGCTTTATCATTAAAACTGTCTGAAAAAGCTGAGTCTGGCTACCAGGTCCATTCTTTAAAATATCTGACTTTGCACTGAATATATAAGCATGCCATATTTATTATTGCAAGTATGAGGAAACATGGAGGAAAAAAAGAAAGAGAACTGCAAGTCATTACACCTCACCTAGAAAGTATGCAAGATGTCAGAGACCTTGAGGGACTAAAATAATTAAATCGATTTGTACTATGACTCAATAGAAACAAATGACAAGTAGTTTCATCTGAAAAGAACAAACAAAGGTACCAACAGGGAACCAAATCCCGAGATCTTCGTTCAGTCTTAATCTGGTAACTCCCACTGAGATCAACTGACTTTGCTAGAAGATGAGACAAGTTTAAATTGGACAAGGCCATTAGGATTTTCCCCATGAACAGACTATATAGGCGCATCACAGAGGTGGAGTTGTATGCCATACTGAAAAATACACTGAACACAAGTTAACAATTAAACCCTGTCACAAAAACGGAATGCTATTTAGGTCACAGCACCGAGTACGTAAAATAAGCACCATTATCCACTCCCATTAGATCTCAATCAGACTGCGTATTTTGGAGCGGCAAACTTAAGAGATGGACAGATCAGAGAGAGTTCAGAGAAGAGCATCTGAGATAAAAGGCTTGGAAAATAAAAACTTTACTCTGAGAAAATACCGCATGTTAAGAAAGCTTTATAAAGACACTCAGAAAAAGGAAAAAGTAAGAAATTATTGTAACAAAGTCAAAGTTGCCAAGGTTCAACTACATAAATTTATTTCCAAAACCAATTCTAACGTAAGAGTCACTCATGTCACACAGCACAAACGCATAATAATATTAATCCGTCCCCCAAACTTTACAAGTCTGGTGGTTAACTTTTAAGTTAAAAAACTATTACTCAGCATTTATCTGCCCCACCCTATCCTACTCACTAACAATACAGAGTGAGTAATGCAATATTTTTCTGGACATAATGCTAGAAGAATCCTAAGGATAGTACATTGGAACCTACTAAGTTTGCTTCACTTTACGGCATACTACCCAAATTTTTAAGATTTATAAAACCTCAGACGTGTAAAACCTTCTCTGAGCACATTTTTGAAAGTCCAGAATGAAGAGACCCATTACAGTAAAGTGTCACTTGAGTGCTGGAGAAAACACAGCCTTACATTTAAGCTTCAGAGGCTCAATCTGTTTAGCTCATCAAAAAAGTGACTTGGTGCACTCTGCCATGCCAGCACGGTGCCACATCTGAACTAATAATTAAACACAGACAAAGGACAGTGAACAAGGGGGTCAGGAGACAGTCTAATTAGATCAGGTGCATCATCCCACTAACATGTTGACGCTGTTTTCTGGACACTCACTCATCTCTCTGCAGAGAGACCCGCTGCACAGTAAAACATTAGATAGGTTTCTTCCCCCAGAATAAAATGGTGGGTACAAAACAAAAAAACAAAAACAACCCCAAAAAACCGCAACATACCATCACACACACACCACTACACACCCACCTACCCCCAAAAAGACACTTTCTAATCATGTAAGAGAAGGATACCAAATTCAGACAATTTTTAAAAAATCTTAGACTTGCTGCAGTCTTCTGGCCTTAATATTTACTAATCTAAAAAATGTATTTGATGTTGTACTGCATGTCTGGAAGTATACATTCTTTGTTATGCTGACTGCAATCATGGGTAGAGCGACATATTGCTTTCCAAGTGCCCTTTCAGCTGAATACAAGAATACAACTTTGTGTGGGAGGAAAATTGAGAACACTGCAATATGCAAGATAGGAATAAACAGCAGCTGTCTACATACACACAAAAGCCCATCACCAAATTAGAGCACAGGATACCAGGCTGCCCCCTTTCCTTGCTGTAATTTGCTTTCTGCATGTGGCAGTGTGAAATGAGGAGGTACTGGAGGACACGATGTTGGTAGCGCACAAGTGAAACACTTATTTCCCTAGGTGTGGATGACAAATTGTATTATTTACGTAGAAGTGATGACACGGAAGGCATTGTGATAAGAGATTATTTCAAGGTATGCGCAAGCCAAACAGAACTGCGCTACGGGCACGCTCCTTACCACATCCTCTCTTTGCTACCTTAGCAGAACCTGAGCGGTTGGAGTTTGTTACACCTTTCTTAGCATCTCAGAAAGTATTCTGTTTTGCTCTAGACTTACACTGGCACCCGCAAAGGGATTTTAATTTGCTGTGCTAGATTGGTCTGCCTGTCAGGTAGCTTTTCAGTCACTAAGCCAGGCAAGCGAAAGACAGAGGGAACTAAGCACCTAACTCCCTGAGATGCGTTCAAGAATTCTGCCTTTCTGCTTAGGTTAAACAAGGACTGCTGCAGTAAGGGCATCTGCCATAAATACAGTATCCCAAGGCAGTAACCTATGCCCTCTCTTTACAACATAAGGTAGGGAAATGAAGTTCTTCCAAATTCCTGACTTGTTTCAAGCAGATGGTTGTTCTATGAAAAGAGCAGAACAAATGGTTTTGTTTTAGTAAGTAGCATTTTCTTTAATCCACATTCATAAGTACAAAAGTCATGAAAGAGCATTCAACACCCCCCAAGGCTGGATCTCTTCCCTCATATTAATCATTCATGTTATTCCTCATTTCTATTCCTAGGTTCCATATTTAGATGAAATATGCTCTTCTTCCAATTTGCCTTCTGGAATAATTTTGGGAAAAAGTCCAAATATTTTTGTAGCAATATTTTGTATCCACAAAGGTACAATTCAGAGTATCCGCATCTTTATTCATACCTACAGAGTGACAGTCATAAAAATATGTAGTTTATGTTCCCAATTGACTGAGTGACAAAATAAACCCAAGTTTTAAACTAAAAAAAAAACTATACTCATAAAAGGAAACTCATGTTAAAAGTTTCCATCTTCCTGCTTATATAATATTACTGAATAGGATTAACTCTGTTTTTTTACACTGAATGGCAGCTAGGCCTCCTAGCTGTGACCAGACCTCTAGTACACACATCTTGCGAAACTACTCCTTCTAAATATCCATAAAGGACAAAATACCTATTACCAAAAAAAAAAAAAAAAAACAGGTGTTTTTTATTTCCTTGGGATGCAAATTAGCAATTTATTATAGTTCCTTTAACATTTTAAGTGCAAAACTAGAAAGGCTTGGATTCAGGGGGACGCTATCCCATTGTTTTATTCCTACCAAATTTAAATATTCTTATTTATTAGTCATATATGTATTTCCTATAAACAAATACAGGCCTAATAAATCAAGTCCTCTGATACATCTTGCAAAAGCAATTCAATTTAAATTTTAGACAAAAGTATTGCATGCATCAGATATGCCTCATATATATTAAACAAACATGCAATCAATTTAACAGAACATGGAATCAGAAGTTTGTTTAGGGAGAAGTGAAACAGCCTCATGATAAGAAATGTAAGCTTTAGACTAGTATTAAACCTAACAGTCCAAATATAAAAATTAGTAATTGAATTCTTTTCAGTAGGAATGATTTGATTTAGAAATGCATATAGTAACTAGCTATATCATTTTAGGTACAGACATCTTGCTTCTCTAAATCCATGGTTTTAGCACAACTGTCTCCAGCCCAGAAAATCTGCAAGATTCCAGTTGACATGTTTAGCCTAAACCAATATGAACGTTAAGACTCAGTGAGCAGGCTGTATAACTTTTTTCAAGCTATTGGGGTTGTATAACTCATAAATCTTTTACCTGCTATACACCATTGCCTGCTGTACAATATGCCTACTGTCTGAAAAAAAAAAAAAACCATTTGCTTCCGACAATATTAGTTCCACATTGTTTGTGATCCACATCCTGTGATGCAGTTAAAGAGAAAAGAAAAAGAAGAAAGGAAAAGAAGAAAAACTACTTCCCTTATAGCTCATCCTGTAGATCAAGATCTAGAACAGCTGGTATTCCTGGGTTTGTTCAAGTTTATAATCAAAATATTAATGGGAGGTTAAAATGTGTAATTTAAAAATCAACACTAAAATACAGTTTTAAAAGTTAAGGGAAGGGAAATTGCCTTTGAACTTAAAATAATTACTCTCAGTCCAAAAAAAAAAAAAAGGCAAAATTTAATTCCTATGCAGACAAGACCTAGAATCTGTACCCAAGCTTTCCACGTAGTCAGACGTGCAGTTTAGATTTGTGCTCTCTTCTGTCAGAAGCCTATCTTTTAAGGAAAATCTGATCTATGTGTATTCATGTATCACGGATAGATTGCCCTACTTTGATTACATTTTTTTTTAGTTTTCGGTGAATCGGCAATATATACATACATATACACACACACACACTCACAGACACAGAGGACCTACATAAAACAAGTAGCCTCCTGCATAAACAAATGGAACCAAAATCCCAGTGACAAAGTAGGTCAAATTTTGCTTACATTTTCTTCAAACAAACGCTGATAATTCTCATTTTCATTCTTAACTACTTCATGTATTGACACAACAGTTTCACTATGATTTTGGTAAATCAGCAATGGAAAGCCACAGGGCCAGCTAATCAGCATTTCTGTTATTTGCATCTCTTCCTAGAAGTAACATCACACAACGTTATCAGTTGCTGCTTTATTAAGTTATTTTAAAGGATACCTGCTGGTACTGTATCTATCCATTATTTACCAGATATCTCAAGTAATACATTATGAATATTTCAGTAGCTTTTCTTTTTATATATCACAAGTTTCCTGAAAAGTTCTCTTGAAGAATATTACATACTTTGTAGTACATCCTGCATATGCTAAGTATACTTAAAAGAAAAAGCTTAGAAATAAACCCCACAAAAAAAAAAACCCCACCCCCCCAAAAAAATCTTTTCAGTAACTCAGTAAATTGCTTGTCATAATCTCCATACGTCAGATGAGATGTTTCAAGTCTGAAACAAGTGTCTGAAACGTGATGTATCATCAAGCTGGAAATTCATTTGTTGGGGGCAGGGGAGGGAAACAGGACATAAAAGTGAGCAATTCAGTAGAAAAGTGCATATCACAAGCTAAACACAACTGAATAATACTGTTTGCAATGTTTCCAATATTGCGTTAAAGCAGTGCATAAATATTAAAACACTGCAAAGGGAAAACAGCTGAAAGTCAGATGAACCATAAACCTAGCAAAAGACAGCTAGGTTTGCCAAGACAGTTGCTACCATTTTTAAACTGCAGTGGGCTAGTCGTACAGTTACAGCTCTTGCATATGACAGCTGTTCTCTGTAACCATTCGGAAGGTGAGTAACCCCTACACATAAGGGATCAGTAAGATCCCAGAGTTCACAGCATTTATTACCTTTTCAATTTCTGTCTACTCAAAGTACGTGATCCCATACCCTCCAGATTTCAAAAAGCCATTACATTAAATCAAAACCTAAAGAAAACCAATTTAATATAAACAAAGTATTTTAACAGAACTTTGAAGGAAGTCAAGAGAGTCTTGAAATGTGTTGTTTTCAGTCATTTAACCAGTTCAAAACTCTGGAGACAAATGCAAAACTTACATGAGGATAGTGCTGCAAGTATAGTGACGTCAACATAATAAGTCCTTAGGTCTAGCTAGAAACAAGGTAGAAAAAGGGAAATAAAGCACCTTCTATCTGTAAAATGCTATGGGAAATTTCCAGAAAGTCTTGAACCACTTCCAGAAAGTCTTGAAGATAATTTGCAAGTTATTATGCTGTTCTCTGGGAGTTTCTCTTACACAAGAGGGAAAGATGGGAAAGATCTAGTGGAAGGGCAGAAAATTAGCAAATTATAGGCATTCTGATTCAGATCAAAAATCAGGCATTTGATTTGGATAACTCATGTATTGATGCAATTGAGCTAGTGCTGCACAGCAGTTCTAAACAGAGTTCTGAATAATAAGCCATATTAGGCCACTCACAATCCTCCTCCCTTTTTACTCCTCCTCCCGCTTATCAAAATTAAAAGAATAAAAGTAGAAAAATAAAGCCCCTTCTGCCATTTTGAAAATAGGAATAGTGGCATAACACACCAAGGAAGTTACATCAGCCTGAGAAGGACTACTGCATCTGTTACAGAACAACGCGCTGTATCAGTAAAGCGTGTATATCTTCAGATTGTTTTCAGCTCTCATCACACATTAAATAAGCATGTTTTTAATCTGCCCTCTCCTATCATAGAAAGATATGTTGTAGCTATTCATACATGCAAGTCTTCCTTCCTGATATCTTTCATCCTATTTTTCACAGGATACAAAGGCCTGAAATAGCAGCCAGAAAAGAAGTTGCATCTATTTTGACTTTAAAAAAAATACAAAAGGAGTTAAGAAGCAGAGACCAAAGGCCCAATCTGAAATCTGCACTAGATATCAAGTTTGTGAAGACAACTGTTTACATAGAAATTAATTCAAGTTTTAGATCATTACCAATAATATTAAATTGCATTCCCAATGCATGGGTTTGTGTTTTTCTCAGAAAGTTGTACCTGTTGTTTAAGCGCTCCCATATTTTGTCTATGCTACATTTTTGTCTACAGTTAAACTAAAATTACTGCAGCTGTTTTTTCCCTTCTTCTCATAAAAAAGATTTTTAAAGCTCAAAATTCTCCAAACACCTACAGCAAACTGAAAAACCAACAAAAAAGTAAGTTCAAAAGTGTTGGCCAGGTCTCTGGTTAGCAAGGGTATCAGCGACTAACACATTAGAATTATTGATGGTATTTGCTTTGCTATTTAATGGTTTGAGCAACTTTTGCAGCAGTAAGAGCCTGTTATTCCCCCATAACATAATTACGACCTCATTTCATCTAATTTATCATCTATTTCTTAATCTTCAGGCCAGCTGCTGCAGCTTCATAACAGATAATTCATTGTTCTCTTTCTTTGTATTCTCTTAACAAATCAGCCTCAGACATTATTCAACCATTTCAGCAAACGTTGCTCTTGCTTTAAGAGAGTAAGATCTCTTACACTATTATAAAATAACCAGCTAAAAAGAATCCTGGCTAATGTCTCTACACCACTTCGATCCATCTAGAGAATGGCCAGCATGTGTTTCTGGATTCCTCTGTGGGACGCTTTGAAGCGCATCTATTTTAAACATAATCTCTTAATTAGATGAAACTCTATCCCTTACAAGAAATTTCTTCCCAAAACAAGAGTAACTCCTCCTTACACTCAGTCATAGAGACTGTGTCAGGCTAGCATTCTACTGCAATCTCTGCAACGTGTGTTTCATTATTTTCTCACTAAAATGCTGATTAGACTCTGCGTCTGAAGTGCTAATCCACGGGGATCTAGGGAATGTGAAATAACTGGGAAAAAAAGAAAGTAAAAAAGTTGAGAGAACAAAGACTACAGAAAAGAGAAGGTGCTGTGTATTCTATCTACAACTTAAAAGCTATATGGAGCTCTGAATTATTTTCACCAGGGTTGATCCCCAAAACAGTCTTACGACAGAGCACACAGAGCAACACAAGCATAAAATAAATGTTGACATTTTCTCTGAGATATTTCAAAAGGCTTCTTGGCAATTCCATTGTCAAGTCTTATACAAGAGAAAATGCAGTATGCATTATATGCTGTATTACAAATTGCCAAATATTCTTTTTATTTTTAATTGGGAAACCACCTGATTGACAAAGCAAGCCTGAAGGAAGGAGAGATTCTAGACTGCTATTTCAGTCCTGTCAAAACTTCTCTTGGGATTAGGCCTGAAAAGAGCATCAGAGAATTAATTGATCTGTAATACTACAAAACATTTAGGATGCAGTATTCTGTATGGATGGAGGAGGCAGGGTAAAAGGAATCCAATAAGCATAAGTGATAACATCTCTTTGCTGGACTACTGGACTAGTGAGCAGATAAAGAGGCTAGCTTAAAACTGCATGGAAAAACTCTGCTAGATATGAAGAGTTTACATGCTTTAGCTGACATCCTAATTAACCTGTGGTCAAGAAGTTTTCCATAGCAACCACTACAAATAGTAGAGCAACACAGAAAACAGTGCTGCGCTAATTTCTCCTTTCTTAGGCATCTCATAGGTGGGTAGATAGCCACATGTAAAAATCACAGCCCTAAAGCTTCACTCTCTTCTATTCTCCAGGCAGATTTCCTTGGGCCTCAATTCACTTGCTATCCTTTCCCTTCTCCAGCTCCTGGCACCACCTCAGACCCCAAGGCTTTCTCTGTTGTCTCCCAAGGGCTTCCCGCCCTCAACCCCTGTCTCTTCTGTGGTTTCACGCCTGGGTTGGAATTTCCCCAGGGAAGACTGACCAACTCATAAAACTAAGCTCTCAAAAGCAAAAGGAAAACTAAAACCTTTTAATTTATAGACAAGCTTAGAAAAACTTTGACAGGAGAGCTGATAAATGTACCAAACATTTCCGAACAGATGTTAACACTGATCAGTTTCCATTTTCAGGATGTGGCTCATTGCTAGGCAGGTAACCTGCAGATACAGCAGTGCTATCTTGTGCTGCTGGCACCGCAACAGCATTAACAGGCTGTATGATGTTAAGCATGCATAGCTGAGAATTTTATGAGATTTAAACTTGAGAGAAATTCTCCTGATTGGCTCTGGGAGCTTGGCAGGCATGACAACTTCTTTCATGATTAATTCTAACAATAGTTTTAGGATCCTCTAACATAAAAGTCTTGGCTGCTACAATATTAAATAAGAGATAAATCCAAGAAAATGTATCTGTTATTAATTTTTTTTAAAGTCATCTTCATAATATCGCTAGATTAAGATCTCAGTTCAGAAAGCAGTAACATCTGGAAATGTTAACATTTTTGTCAAGACACAGCAAAAGAATTCCGTGATTTTGAGAACCAATTTCGGATAACTCTGTACTGTGTCTTCCGACTGAAATTCTCCAAGAATTCAGGCCAAAATTTCACTCTTGCTTCAGAATTTAAGTAAAATTCCAGAAGGGCATCGGCGCTAGCCATCACTACTCGTGATCCTTGTCTGCTCGTGCCTATCTTCTCAGATAATAAAGTCCTTGGACAAAATTTAACTTGAAAATTCACAGCTAACCATACAGCTTTATATCTTCCACAGAAGCTTACTACCCAATCCACAGCAAAACTATAGCTACAATGAATTCAATACGAATTAGGGTACGGTCATCAATGGGACCAGGATTTCAACCCTGCAACAAAAAAAAAAGAAGAGTCCTCTAGATACTGCTTTACTTATTTTTACTCTTCTACTAGAATTTTTCCCTAGAAACATTGTCTTTATAACCACTGAGTGTAACAACGTTCTTCCTCCTTCTGCATGCTGACATCTGCAATTGAACTTTCAATTTCAAAAATCAGGTGAGTGGTTGGGGAGAAAACACCCCGTATCAAAGACATGAATGGGAGTGAAAAATTACTGAACGGAAGCATTATAAGTGAAGAGCAAATAAATACAAGTCAGCATTACTGGAGGCAAAATTAAAATGCAGGTGTTTAAGGCACATTCTAGGTGGCACGAATATCCCAGCAGATTTTAACAAGAAGCAAAACATCCAAAAGCTTTGACTGGCATTCTCGAGCTGAAGAGGTTCAAGACACTAGAAATAGGCATCTAGAACTGGTAACGTCATCTAAGTATAACTTCATAAAACGCCATGAAAGCTGAGGAAGTTGAAGTACAGGCTTGTCTTCTGACAAACCCCAGAAGAAGTGCAGCAGAGGATCCCTTCATCACTGTCTTAAACCCACCTGCAGGCACATATTACCAGAGAGGGTGTCTACCTTAAAAAATAGTGCAACAAGTAAAATGAAACGCAAGCTACATTTCAGCAATAGTTTGTTTCCTCCCCAATGGTAACATTATATAACCTAATAATAGAAGTGATTATGATAAAGACTGAATATTAATAATATTTTAAATAGGTATGATAGATATCTATCTGAACCACTATTTGCTGCAGATAATACAACAAAAGAGAGAAGAGTTTAAAAACAGAGAGAGAGAGAGAGAGAGAGAAATGTATGATTAACAGCTCAAAGCAATTCCTCATTCAGCGATCGTAAGTGCAGAGGAAGGTTCATTAGGAGAAATTACTGAGGTAGAAATACCCAGATGAATGAGGAAATTCTTGGTAATGTCCCATAGTCTGAAGAGAACAAGAAATAAAATGGACAAGGAATATTTTCTTACAAACATTTTCATACATATACTCCTACTTACTTTCCTTACTCAAAAATAACAAACAGTGCTATTCAACTTTAAAGAGTGTATTTCTGAACATGTACTACAGATATGAGCTGATTTATTAAAGCAAAGTATTTATCCATACTTCAAGGAAAATCAAGCTTCCTCCTGCATACTTAAGAGGTAAGTATGAACTGCTGTCATATGCATGCTGTTCAAAACATAGCATCTTATAATAGTCTCTGCTTTTAAATATGGGCTTCAAAAGATCTGGACATTCAACAAAGTACATACTATCATTACTGCAGTCTGTCTAAATGGTAAAACAGGGTAAAGGGTAAATGATCAAGTTATTGTCGTCTTGACTAAGCCTTCTTTCCCCTCCCCTCCCCCCCATTTAATCCCTAATTACCTTTCAGCTTTAAAGTGAGCAAACATATTAGTTTGACTTCTGTACCAGCACAGAATTAGGATATTTCTGTTGATATATTCTGAGAAGGGATGAAAAAAGGCCTTTTTGAAAGCAGCATTAAACATAAAAAAGTAATTGCTAACTAACTGCTTTATCCCTCTCATCTTCCAAAGGTTTAGGATTCCTGCACTGCATGTTTGTGCTCGTCTGCATTGTGACTCCTACTGTGCCATCAGCACTCAGGGCACAGCAAGTGATGGTAATGTCATCTGTAGAAAGTCTGTGTGCTGCCAACATGCAGAAAAACACTGAAATCCGTGAATAAAACAGAGGGCGACAACAAAAAAAAAAATCACTGAAGGTAATCACAAAAACTTCATAGAAAGACAGAACAACAATAACTACACCCTAGACCTAGAATGCATATGAAAAATAGGATCATTACAGCAAGTCATTACATATGCATTTAAACCTTCCACTGTCTAAAGTGAAGGTGAATGGAACAGGTCTTTCTCAGAAAGATCAGATATGTGAAATTAAATAGCATTCAGCTTTTTGTGATAATCTAATCCCTTTGTATCTCTCGCCAGAGGAAGGAGTAAGAAAAAGCTCTTCAGAATAGTGAATAAAATTTGGATGACAATGAGGGATCACATCTGAGGAGAACGCCAATTAAAGGAGGACGAAACATGACAAGGCAGGAGGAAGACTCGAGGAAACCATTAATAACGAGTACGGTGTTCACTCTACTCATGGAAGTTTGTCTCACTTGTAAGGCCATCAACTGAAAGTCATCCTAAGTTTTGAAATCTCCTTCAGTCACTGCTTGTCTACAACACTGAAATGAGCCAGCAGCAAAACTTGAGATTCGACGTTACACTGCTCTGAGTTTTCCTAAGGAACATGGGTGCGATCAGCCAATAGGTGAACACAAAAGGACAAATCAACATTCAGGTTTCTTCTGTAGCACATTAAATCCTTTTCTGAGATACTAAGCACTAAGATAAACTGTGAAAAGGTTCAGTTGAACTTTCAATGTCCATAATTGTATAAATTACAGAAATAAAAGACAAAAGATAATAAGGAATTTTAAATAGTCACTTCATACCCTTCCATCTAAGAAACTTAAGCAAGGGCTTTATATTCACTGTCCTGTGATAAACATAGAGCACTGCAAGCTGACTAGACATTTACAAAGGTGAGGCGCTCCATATCCTTCTAAAACGGTCTTGATGGCTTTTCAGACCAAAGAGACACTTCACTATTTCATCTTACTAATAGAATAATAGAGTTCTTTAAATTTGCTTGGTAAGCAAAGATGAGAATTTACCAAACACCTAAATTCAGTAACATACTATTAATTTTAATTTCTCCCATGCTCCATATACATGCTTATACTCATCGATGGATAATTCATTGATCTTGTTACTAACATGCAAGCAATAACACTGAGCTCTTAAAACATCTTCACAACTACAATTGAAAACTCCTTGCAAAGAAAGCCAATGTCAATATTCTCTTACTGTAAACGGAAAAATTACACCAAGGTGGCTTGCCAAAAATGTCACTCTGGCAGTCAATAGATTTTTACAGATTTTCACAACTGCCATTGTGTTTTATTCACTAGGGTAAACTGCTTTCCAGTCTGTGCTGCTTCCTAGTTGAGTACAGTTCTCAATGTTAGGGCAACTAGAGAGATGCAAAGAAACTCCAAGGAGATTCCAACGCTGCCTTACACCAAGTCAAGGCATCGCTCACGGGCAGAAAGCAGATGGCTCAGGCTTCACAGCTCAGCTACGCTTGCTCCAAGTGGAACAGTTTTGACTTCAGAACTCTTAAATTGAGGTAATCCTTCCACTGGTAATCACACTAGGGCGTCTTCAAGAACCTGTGTGGACCTGCCTCCACTCCTGAATTCCATAGATAGCTAACACATTTGGCCATCCAGCTATCTAGAACCATGCTCTCTCCTTTTGATTGAGAGACTAAGCTTGGATGTGCTTGTTATTTTCTGGCAAAACTCTGCATTATTTCTTGCCAACAACAGTCTCACATGGACAGCAGGTCTACAGCAGGAAGAATGCTCCTTGCACGGGGAGCACACAAGTAAGAGCATGCTA
Source organism: Struthio camelus (assembly GCF_040807025.1). Lineage (NCBI taxonomy): Eukaryota > Metazoa > Chordata > Aves > Struthioniformes > Struthionidae > Struthio > Struthio camelus. The sequence continues at coordinate 10,499,655 of NC_090951.1, forward strand.
CATCAGTGCTGTACATGTTAATGCTGCTTATCTACCAAGTAGCAAACCAAAATCCTGGACCCTCCCATAAAGTTCAAAATTGCCTGTTTCTAGTTGCTTGAGGCACAAAGAATGAAATTTCACTGAATAAAAGTGAGATGACAGATGTAAGCACGTCCTTCTAGGGCCTCAGGTATCTACTGACATGCTTGTTTCTTTTTGATAAAATAACCCTCTTAAAAGGACTTCTTTCACAATAGATTAGATTCACTAATATCCTACAACGTCTGGAGGAGGAGCCGGATTATTTTTCTCACTCTGCTGATACATTAACGTCAAACGATCACAGAAACTGACAGCAAGTTACGGTCCGACAGTGACGAAGGGTTTAATTACCACTCCAGATATATAGCCTGCTGACTCAGTAACAACTCAATTACACAGTTGAAAATATAGTGATGGGTTCTTTAAGAATGTATACTTTCGTGTTAATATATACCAACAATGTATGAAGCTGAATGTTTGTTTGCGTAAAATCCCACTTATTTTCCCAAAAGCAGATTATGACCTTACATGCAAAAGGAGTTCTGTTTATCTGTTTTAATGAAGCACAGTGGTCCTCATACAAGCAGATCCCATCCAGTTTGGATCTGTTTAGCTTGGCGAGGACAAGCCTCAGAGAAATCTTATTAATGTTTATAAATATCTCATGGGAGGGTAAGCAAGACAAAGCCAAACTCCTCTCAGTAATGCCCAGTGACAGGACAAATTGAAAGACAAGAAATTCCATCTGAACACAGGAAAATACAACTTCACTGCGAGGATGACTGAATACAGTTTGCCCAGAGAAGTTGTGGAGTCTCCGTCCTTGGAGATGCACAAAACTCAACTGAACACAGTCCTCGGGAACCTGCTCTACCTGATGCTGCTTGAGCAGGGAGGTTTGACCAGATGTTCTCCAGAGATCCCTTTCAGCCTCCACTGCTCTGTGGCTCAGCACTGTGCTCTTCCCCTGGTTCTCAAATCCTCAATCTTCTCCACAACTGCAGCTTAGCTACCCCAATAAATTGGTATCAGTCAACTGTGCTCCTGCCTGCTACTCAAAGCACAACAGACACGAGGGGACTTTCTCAGTACTATACAAAGACTGCTCTTACAAAAAACTCTCAAACACAGAATTGTTGTTCCAAAGACAGCTAAAGTTTCTAAACATTACAACACAGTTATCTACATCATTAACTAAGTATTTAGCTAAGAGCTACAGTGCACTGGGTACACTGTTCCCATAATTTAATCTTCAAGGACAAAACAGAGCATGTGTCCAAGTCTTAACTTTCACCCAGGGACTTTACGGTGTGTATATATGTACATACATATTTCCCTTGAAACTCCTCTAAGTTATGATTTGATACCAACCAGGTCCGCGAATATCAGATGTAAGGTCAGAAGAGGGCAAGAATACTTTCTTCATACTTTTGAGAACTGGCTGGATGGCAGAGCTCAGAGGGTTGTGGTGAATGGCGCAGAGTCAAGTTGGAGGCCTGCGGCTAGTGGTGTCCCCCAGGGGTCAGTCCTGGGTCCAGTCTTGTTCAATGTAGTCATCAATGACCTGGAGGAAGGCACAGAGTGCACCCTCAGCAAGTTTGCTGATGATCCAAAACTGGGGGGAGAGGCTGACATGCCAGAAGGCTGTGCTGCCATTCACAGGGACCTGAAGAGGCTGGAGAGCTGGGCAGAGAGGAACCACATGAAATTCAACAAAGGCAAGTGCAGGGTCCTGCACCTGGGGAGGAATAACCTCGTGCAGCAGTACAGGCTGGGGGTTGACCTGCTGGAAAGCAGCTCTGCAGAGAAGGACCTGGGAGTGCTGGTGGACAACAAGTTAAACATGAGCCAGCAGTGTGCCCTTGTGGCCAAGAAGGCCGCTGGGATCCTGGGCTGCGTTAGGCAGAGTGTTGCCAGCAGGTGGAGGGAGGTGATCCTCCCCCTCTACTCAGCCCTGGAGAGGCCACATTTGGAGTACTGTGTCCAATTCTGGACTCCCCAGTACAAGGGAGACATGGCACTCCTGGAAAGAGTCCAGCGGAGGGCTACAAAGACGATGAGGGGACTGGAGCATCTCTCCTATGAAGGAAGGCTGAGAAAGCTGGGCCTGTTCAGCCTGGAGAAGAGAAGACTGAGAGGCGATCTCATCAACGTGTGCAAGTATTGGAAGGGAGGGTCTCCCTTCCGGATGACGCCAGTCTCTTCTCTGTGGTGCCCAGTGACAGGATGAGAGGCAACAGGCACAAACTGAACCACAGGAAGTTCCATCTAAACCTGAGAAAAAACTACTTTCCTGTGAGGGTGACAGAGCACTGGAACAGGTTGCCCAGAGAGGTTGTGGGGTCTCCTTCGCTGGAGATATTCAAAACCCCCCTGGATGCGATCCTGGGCAATGTGCTCTAGCTGAGCCTGCTTGAGCAAGGGGGTTGGACTAGGTGATCTCCAGAGATCCCTTCCAACCTTGGCCATTCTATGAGTCTGTCCCATTCCTCTTCAGTGTGAGGCATACTATATTCTCCTTATTTCATATGCACTGTTTTTTCTTCACCATGCCACAAAGAGCTTTATAAACCTAGCATACAGCTTTTGATAAGTTCTACATATGATTACAACATCATCTGTACACAAAAACATTCATCAGAAATTCTGCCTTAATTTTTTTTTTTTTTTTTTTTTTAAGAAGAGCCAGTCAAGTCATTCTTTTGTTATGCTCTGTATTTTTCTAAACATTTTCCAAACCCAGAGTATGTCTGAAAGTCCCTGGAGAAAAAGAAAGTTGACTGTTTAAACACCTGAAGGTATTCAGCAATCCTTTTAAAAAAAAAAGGGGGGGGGGGGGGGGGGGAGGAAGGGGAACGACTTCTTCCAGTCAGTGTATTTCTAGACAAAAGCTGCTCCTGACATCATCTCATCCCCTTCCCTGAACATGAAAAATCTCTGCTATTAATAGCACTGTTTTAATCTATTATCATGTGGGGGGGGGGGGATGTATGTGTGTATAGATATATACACACACACACTTTCCTTAGTTCTTCTGTTTAAGACAGACAGTTAGTCCTTAGTTACTGAAACAAAGTGCATTAGACAGGCAAAAGAAAGCATCCAGAGTATCTGATCACAGTCTGGACATGCCTGGTGTGTTACTAGGCACAAGGTAGTTGTAAAGCAATCGAAACAATGTCTTAAACACCGGCCAACTACATGCTTTTGAACTGTCACCTGATTAAAATGCAGTTACTGAAAATTTAACATTGTAGGCAATCCATATCACAAAGTGGTTTGACATTGCTAGTGCGGAATTAGTTGAAGCAGAGAGAGAGTTAATAAGAGGTTTCTATATGGCTACACCAGTTCAGCAAAGATCAAATGCCTGTAAATGTATCTCAGTTTGCTCAAAGGGTGAGCATTTCCTATCTGCCTGCTGCTAGAGACCGACCAAAAGAGAAGACTTCCTCACTTCAGAAGTAATCTCTGCAGTTACTTGTTTTTATCTTTGCCATACTAAAACTGCTGAAAAAAAAAAATCATTAGCACTACCTAGCACTTTTAAAAAAAAACCACACACCTCAAATATCAGGCTGCTGATATCATGGGGGCCTGAACTTGCAACTAATAGCCAGTTTCTAAGCCTCTCCATATACCATATATATTGAAGTACTAAAGAGCATAGATAGATAGGTAAACACAGCCCATATACATTGAGGTATTAAAGAAGCATCACAATCAGTGCACTGCATCAAGGACAACAGCCTCCTGATATGCCGCAGAGCAAAACTGGCATGCAGAGGGATATCCAAACCTGCTTTTTTGCTGACAAATCTTACGTATTAACAGATTTAAAATACTGAGACCTTTTGAAACCTGACAAAGGTTTGCAGGAATTATGGTGCTAAGTCTTCCTACCAGTTTACATCGCAGACATCTTTTTAGTTGGAGACTCATGGCTTGATGAGTTGGATTATTATTTCCAATACATGCAAAAATAAGATAACTGACATTTTACATTGTAACAATTCACCAGTTTGTCATTATTATGGATTTTAATTAACATGAGTACCTAAAGCTTCAGATTGAAGAGAGAGGTAAGTCATGTTAAAGTTAATAACGGTCAGGTTTCAGATCAAATTCAGACATGGAACAAATCATGGAACAAACGTCTATCAAAGTTACCGTTCCAACAATATTAGTAACAGGGTACAATACCAATGTTTAGAAACACAAGGTGCAATTCTTCAGTGCAAGTATTTTTAAAGATTTTTAACCGAAGAGCAGTACTCAATGCTCTTCAGAAAGGTTTTTTGGTCATGTGCAGTACAGCTACATGATACCTAAGTATTATTAAACTTCACTTAAACAGTACAGTCAACAAGTAATCACAGCTTTAGCCAATTTCCAGTTAACCACTGCTGAAGTCAGACAGGGATGGTAGTTTGGTGAAAAGCAGCACTCTCCACAAGAGGGGTTCTCCTCTTCTGTGGAAGCGAGGTTAACGCCGAGATTTAACTCTTTCAGATTTATGTAACCAAAAAAACCAAAAAACCAGAACAAAAACAAACCCCCCTCCCCCCCACACACACAGAGCTAGAATTCCAGAAGCGATGTAGAAAGAAGGCACAGCACACTTGCATCTTCACATTAAGTTATTTTTTGTCAGTCTTCCTTTATTTGGTGAAATTCAGGTATATTCCTCAGGGAGTCCTTTAGAGTCCATTCGTGGATAGCAGGATTCCAAATTGAATAGTTTTTGTCCTTTTCAAAAATGTATGAGCACAAATCCACCTCCTGCTGACTTTAATTGATGCCCTGTCACAAACAATCTCTAAAGATAACTTTCCTATGCCAATTAAACATCAGAGAAAAAAGCTGTACAGGCCCTCATTTACTGTTTGTTATTTAAGTGGAAAAATAGACTTAGCGCTCTTAAGATATAAATTTTAAATAGGAAAAAATCAATGAAATTTTTGTTAGGTCATTAAGTTTCTCATGAAAACAGAAAAACATACTGGAGTTAAATTCTAAAGCTAAGGAAAGACAAACATCCAATGGTGGCTGGGATATATCTAACCCATGTAACCCTACTACATCTAATAAATTCAGATATAAATTAGATGGTCAGCATGTTGTTAAAACAGGTAAATGAGTAAATGTAACTAAATAAACACCAACCGTGCACTGAATGCAACCGTATGAAAAGAGAAGAGAGAGATGATCCTTTTAGATCAGCTCTGCGACTCTGCTGAGACTGAAATACAACTCTGTCTCATAAATACTGCCTGGAAAACCTACCAAGCGGTCATCCACCATGCCTTCAGTGCTAGCTTCTGTTTTAACTAGGAAGCTGTGGAGATATAGCCTAGGTACCAAGCCCACTAACTGCATATCCATAGGGCACCTTCCACGAACTCTTCATTTGGAAGCACCTCACCAGTTTAATAACACATTCTGACACTGAATCTACAGAAGTCTACTAAATAAACCTGAAACATATCAAGACTGAAGTCTCTCCTGAAAAGCACGAGCGTGCAAGATTTCAATCCAGGAGAGGCTTGCAAGGTAGAAACAGTACGACCATATGTATATAATCACTAACCAAATACCTATTTCACCAGTTCAGCAACTGCTCATGTTGTCAGTCTTAACATATTCATGTATCTTCTTTCTGCAGTTACCTTACAGTATTACTAAAGCCAAAACATGACAGCAAACTAAGAGCGACGCCGCGATGACAGAAGCAGGTATTCATATTTTATGTTGTATTTTCTCTAATTGTTTCCCCACAGTAATAATTGAAGTTATGTGTACTATCTGTTACCATACAGAAACTGTAACCAGATCTCTGCATTAGTGAAAGCAAATGGAAGGGCCCCAAATATATTTTCCTACCTTTTCTCTTAAAATAAAGATTATTCAATGACAATCTTAATGCTGTAACTTTCAATAGCCCTGACCCTTTAATGTTCATTACTTTCCGCTCTAAACTCCAGGTTTGCTATCCCGGAGCCCCATTTGTTACCTTCAAGGCCACAGAGCAGCTTCAGACTTGTTACTATCCATTCTGTTACCAACTTTCTTCAATAAGAGTGCAAATCACTTGCGGGCAGAAAGGTTGCCCAAGAGCAAGATAAAACATGTTCTCTGAGGCTAACTGATTATGGTTTGAAGGTACTGTTAATGAGTATCCGATTCTCTAGCCATTGGGCACATTTCAAACATGTTTGCTTCTACTTCTTTCTCAAAAATGACTAAATTACCTTAGTGTCAGTTAAATACTTGGATACTGCGGTCACGGGTGCTGCAGAATATTTTTCATATATTTGAAATATAAAGAGAGATCCGAGGGTTAAAACATGGATTTTTATATAGCAGTTACACTATTCAAAACATGGATATAATACAGCAGCAAGCTACACAATTCCTAGGTTTTCCATTTCCCAATTGCAGGGAAAGTCTGACAACAGCACCAACATACCCCTAACAGAAAACCATACAATCTGAATGTCAAATAATTTACAAAGCTATAATGGAAAGCAAACCCCATTGCTGGAAAACAAGTGATGTTTTTTGGTTTGGGGTTTTTTCCCCTCTCCCTAGGGAAATGGTGACAAATAACCCGCACTTATATGCATTTCTTAAATGGTTTACCAGGTAATAGCTCTATGTGTAATATGGTTTGCTGCAAATGGAGTTACTCTACACCAGTTCTTCCATCAGTCAGTTTGGATTTAAAAACACCTCATGGAGTCCATATGGAAACCTCACCACCAAGTGGCAGCAAAATCTGAGAGTAAAGAGGTTGTTGTCATTGCTGCTTACATTCAGGCCAGGCATAAGGTTAGCAGTTCATTCACTTCCCAAATAATTAATTTATTTATAGACATAGCCTATCAGAAGGTTTTCACTTTTTTCCCCCTGAGGGCTTTCCTTACTCTCTCTCTCATAGCAATAATTCTTTGTTAGCTTTCACAGCCAAGGTACATATCAGAGTCAAAGACACACCAATGCTGCAAGGCCTGTCAATCCTCTCCTTTTACCAGAGGCTGAGCCGCTTTTATCCCAAACCACTACTCATTTTCCCTCTTTGCTCCAGCTTTTAAAAGTACTTGCTCATTAGGGTTATCCAAGATTACTAGGTACATAGTCATCAGCTGAATTAAGTACCAGGTGATGGTGGGGCCTTTGCTCAGCCACTGGTAGCCTAATGAATGGCTCACCCTAAGGCCAAAATTAAATTGTTTGATGTGCAAAATCGGATAAGTTTGTAGCAGTCATACTGATATTTTCTGACATTAAAAGAAGCCAGCCCTCTGTTCTGACTTATACATTTTGTTTAGGTATGTGTTACACTATGAGCTTATAACTCTCATAGATAGAACAAAGCTGTAAATTAGCTCCCTATTGTTAACATTCACCATGATTTTATTCTTCTCTCTTCAGGAAAGATTTTTCATTAAAACTCTGTGCATTATAAGTGAAATGCAATCCTAGATCACCAATGGAAACTGAACATTGATTTTTTTTTTTTTTATTTAATGATCTTCTACTAACCTTAGCGGGTAGTTTGCTTGTATGTATAACTATACATATAACAGAACATTGCCCTCTAATTATTCATTTGAAATATCAACACTCCTGCATCTTCTTAAGACAGAACCTAAGAACGTCACACAATTCAAAATTCAGAATCTTTCAGCACCAAAAGATGCAGAAGTTTTTTGTCATGCTATTTTTACTGGTTTGTTTGTATCACTCTATAACATAACTTTGAGGAGAGTTAGCTAAATTAACCATCGTAGCGCTATAGATAACTTGCAGAAATGCAACATCGCCTTCTTTTAAATTAGAATGTTATTTTAAAAATTAATTGGATTATAATAGTGACACTGTGCACTGAGTAATTGAGGGAAAATTGCTGTTATACAGAGACTGCCATCACTACATAATTAGCACACTAGCAGCCCCTGCTTAAGACATGAATCTGCTGTCCATGCAACTGCAAGGGTCAGGCAGTTAAAGTGACCTCTAAAAACACAGGCAGCATTCCTCTGCTGGCTTTCATTTATGCTGCAGAACTGCAGACAAACAGAGAAACAAACAGAAAGACGGGTGTGAGGGGGGACATAAAGCAGCAGAAGTAATGAAGGACAAGCGATCAAAGCTGTCTGATGAACTTCTATGCACTGCATCTTGCTCTAAGCTAAGTGGTCCCAAGTCCGCCATTCAGCCTACCCCAGAGAACTGCCTGTACTTTCTCTCTCTTCCAGCTGCCCACATAATTGTTCTGCCTAAGCAGTACCAGTTTCTGGCTTAAGCTTTGGATCTTTGTGTCTGCTCTATGCTATTCTAAGTGGTATTTTTTTTTTTTGAAATATCATTTATTCCAAAGAGGTCCTAAGTCTCAAATGAGACTAGAACTACATGATTTAATCTCAGCCTTTTTTTTTTTTTTTCCCCCCCAAAATGTGTTAATTCTAATAGCCTGCAAAGGATTTTCAATGCATCTAACTCAAAATTATCCAGCTCTGTTTCATTTCAGGGTAGGATAAATCTCCAAAGTATTTAGATATTTCCACAAAGCTAGTATTTGCTGGTACTGATCTGGAACTTATTTTGGAGATGCCTGAACTCTTAGATCTACATAACTGTGCATGAAGCCTTAAAAGGGGGGGGAGGGGGAAAACCACACACACTTTCCCTCATCCCACCAAAATCTTTCAATTTTCTCCTCACAAATTTTCTCCTCCAATTCAACTCCCACCAAATTCAGTTTAAAGTGACTAGTGTCTTCCAGCATCCTCTTCTGCTTCCATTGAACACTCATGTTAATACAACCCAGGCTCTGATGTAGGTATCAGAACCCCACAGAGACTGAACTATTTGAATAGCATATTATCATTGCCAATCTGTGTATTTTCAAAGAGCAGCTTACACGATACTTTATTTTCTGTCCTCCCCTGTGCCAAATCAAAATTTTGTCTGTCTCAAACAAAGTCACCAACTAATTCCACTACCTTGAAGCCAGAAAAAATATTCTATTTTTCACAGGAAGAAAAGTTAATTCTATTTGAAGTATAGAGCGCTTCTCTTGGTGCCAAAAATACAATACCTCACATCACTGACCCATTTACTATGAGTGGTATCAAATTAAATACAAGCACAAAAAATACTCTCATCATTCCCATAACACTTTTTAAGGTTGATATAGCAGATTAAGCACAAACTTACTTACTCCATAATAATTCTATCAATATAGCAATTATTATACACAGCAGGAATTTAATCACTCTCATGATATACTTGGTCTATTCAGACTCCTTGTTAGGTAGGCTTCCACTCAGACTTCACACTGACAAGACGTCCCATTACTTCCTTCCGTGGGATCATGAGAAACTGGTCCGAAACAGCGATTTCCCACATGGCCTGTATGGACACCTACAGTCTCAGCCTGTGCATACGCTTGGCTAACTCATCAAAATGAGTGGCATCAGGAGGGACAACAGGTTACTGCTAAAACAGACTTGCAGTAAGTTATTATTTGAGACTGGCAAGGGGCAACAGAAGGGAACTGTTCCACGCAACAGAGAGAAGCACGGCTCTCGCATAAACTATAACCTGGCGGGGGGCAGACTGCCGGCCCTGTGCTTGTACAGCTACTGCGTAGCACGGGTCTTCACCCATGACACACTCCTCCTCGCTCCTAACACAATACTAAGTGAAAGACAAGTCAGGCCTAATATCACTATGGTCTGCAGTTGTTAAAAGCACTTCCCAGCCTCAGACTACTGTACTTCAATATTTAGACTAGTCTGTTTTTAAAAAACAGAAGTAAAAGCTCGATCCAAGCCCAAAAAAAAATTAGCAATACACTTCCCATCACCTCTTGTGGGTTTTCAATCTGCTTACAAAAGTATATGAATTCATTTAGATCTCTGCACTTCTTTTCCCATAAAAGTAAAAAATGAACAAAAAAAACAAAACAAACACACCCTTTGAAGATGCAACTTTTGTATATCAAGTTTCAACCACGGAATAACTTTGATCATTTTATAAGGATCTGTAAAATAAAGAGTTTGCCATCGACAAATGCACTGCTGCAGTTAAAGTGGCTACTTTTACTCCACTATCACACAAAGAAAACATAAAATGAATCCCAAGTCAAAGACTCAGTACAGTTTCAATCAGTTCTTGCATTCATTTTTCCAATCTAAAAGGTATTTTTGTACTTAAGGTCCCATACGAACCAGCCAAAAAAAAGTATCATATTACCCTGTGGAAGAAGGGGGGCAGGGGGAAACACTACTGAGCAGACATCCACATGTAACTGCAATTAATATGCCAGATTACTAATGAAAATATACATCTTAACTGGCCAAATACTTAGTTTTCTGATCTCACAACAGATTTGCTACTGAAATTTGCTACTGAAACTGCTGGATACCATTCTGAGATATCATTTCCGAGAAATCTGAGATTTTTATGGAGAAAACATAAGATCACTGCCCATTAAAGTCAGTGAATGTCTTGTGTGATTAAACTATGCAAATATGTCTCATTTTCATCTTTTTTTCCCCAAGAGCTCTCCAAGCAGACTATCAGAAGAGTTTCAGTGTTTGTAAAGGAAGCATTTCCTATGTAGTCAGAAATAGAGACAAAAACAATAAAAAGTATCCCAGAAAATGGAAGATGAACTTCCAACAAGCAAAAATTTACATTACATGGCAATAAATATCATAGGACTGACAAGAACAGTTTTCATCTTAAGCATTTAACTACACTAAGCAATCATTTCTCTTTATCACTCACCCCAAAAAACTGAAAGTAACAGTTCTGTAACTACAGATTACACAAACTTAACCCAGAACTGTGGGCAGGGAACAAATTTTTCCCACAGGAAAAGAGATCTTAAGTAAAACCTCATCTTTTTTCCAAATACAAAAACTAGAGATTTTGCTGGCATAAACTACTGAAAGTCCACTGAAGTGTTTCAACAGTTGTATAATAGGTTCAGTATAATAGAATTCTGCCAAATGAGATCCACTGAAACGCTAACCAATAAATGTAAATTTATCAAATCACAGCTGAAGAATTATGATTATCAAAGGGATACCATCAACAGTGATAACGCTGATGTCTGATCCTGAGGTAAACATATCCAGGATAATTATATGGCAATACTGCTTTTATTTTCTACTCTTACTGAATATTAATTTTCCCACTATGCATGTCTTTCGTTTTCAGACTTGCACTACGTTATTCTTTTTTGAGCACAGACCTTAGAAGACTCTACTAGATCTGAAACATTGATCTGCTTGGTTTGCCATAGTAACGTAAGCAGCTCTCATTTTATTTACTTGGAAACTTACCACAGTACACTTAATTTCTCCCAGAAATATCTCATTCTTATTTTTCTTCTGGATCCTACAAGTGTGATCAGAACAGTGAAACAGTAGTACATGAAGTGCTATAGCAACTAGCAAAAGGCATTCTGTCTACAAAACAGCAGTGCAAAGCACACAGTTAAGTGCTCCAAGAGTTCTGTAGCAGCTTGCTATGCTTTCAAACATGTCATTAACTAAAACAATATATTAAAACTGCTCTAGAGAATCAGCTCATTGATTATAGATACGCTTTCAGAATCAGCTTTAAAGGCTGTAATGTGTTTCATAATAAAGAGTGGAAAAATTTTAAGGGCCCTTTCTGGCAAGAATATGCATATATGTATATACACACATATATTTATCTCTATACGAAAAACTTTAAAAGTGATTATAGGTACTGTTTCATAAAAAGGGGCCACGCAGACTACAACAAAAGGAAAAAAAAAATTCTTGTGCAAGTCAAGGCTTGTTTCTCTTTCAGCATTTCCAAGAGGTACCAGCATTAGTGTATCAATTCTCTCAAAAGAAATCATCTATAAACACTTAAATACACACACACATAATCAGTAATGATTTGTGGAAATTCTGAAGTCACCCTCCTGAGTACATCTTTCTTCTCTAACTATGCCTCGGGGCCACGATAATCAGCATGCAAAGAACAGATTTAAGAGCTTTCATCTTGAAGCTGATTTGTATTCTTCCACTTGCATACAGTTCCTACGTAGGCCAGTATCATCCTATGCTAGAATGCTGCTGTAACACGTTTCTCCTGAATTCAAAGCAGATAATCCCAACATCTCTGAATAAGACCAGCAAACCTTCTGAAAAGGTGTTCAGGAGCAGAGGACACACTCTGTTGGCTTGTTGACTTATTTTATTCTCCTTGTTCCCCCAAGGCTGCTCTGAGACCATACTCATAAGCCTTCTCATTATACAGAAAGCATTTGGGGGGGGGGGGGGGAACGCACTAAAATACTGCATAGTAATTTATAATAAATCGTTCACGAACACATCAACTTAACCTTCATTACAATCTATTACCACAAAGATTTCTATAGTATGATAAAAGATTTACTGGGTATAAAGATTTGCCTGAGGGCTGAATGCAATCAGAGATGGGACAGAATAAAAACCACAATCAGCTTGTTAGTACGGCTCTATAGAAACATCTGAGGAACTCTTAATAATGGTGAAACTCATGGGAAAAGATGCATTTTTCTCACTAACTGTTCTCAGGAAGTCAAGACCTTGCCACATTCAATACATATTTCACAGTGTTACTCCCACTGATTTGAGAAAGGCATCTGGCTTCGCCTGCAGACAGTTTTCATTCTCTAACATCTAATTTCTGCAAAATCAAGGGAAATTGAGTTTTCAGGGAGAAGGAGGGACAGAGCAAACAGAGCAAGTGGTTTGAAACTGCAAAAGTAACTTGTTTATCCTTTCAGTAAAAACACCAAATTAAAAAAATAAATAAATAAAATGGTACAAACACATGGATAATCAAAGAGGCTAATGCTGTAGTGAAGCTAAAAGCGTCTCTTGTCTTTGGCAAGCTATGTTCCCATAGTTATAACTGGCCAAACAAGGTAAAAGTAGTGAAGAACAGATAATCTCCTGATTGACAGATTACAGAATCCAGTCCAAAGCAGCACGTTACTTCCCCGCCTAACACCCAAGGACCTATAGTTTTGCAGGATCTTTACAATATGCACATACCTCAGTTGCTTGACCTGCCGAATGAAGTAATTTTTCTTTTTTTTTTTTTAAAAGATCACACTACATTTGTAGCATAGGCTGTCTGCTTATACTGACTACATTAAAATGATCTAAAAAAAATGAGGAATCACAGCGTGCAACAAGTCATGGTGAATGCTGATATTAACCTACAAGTACCTGGGTTGTAACAGGGCATTCTTATCAAAAGTGTTAATCGTGGCTATCAGGTTGAAGGTGCAGCAGCAATAGGTCAATCAGTTGTTGAAATGACAAAGTTGTTTTCCACAGTCCTCTGGCTGATCAGTTATATGCAGATCACTTCTGTATTTGTAATAGTTTGTTACCACAGAGAGAATTTCACTACAGACCTACAAGTTTGTTTGGTTTTTTTTTGTTTGTTTTTTAATACTATGGGCAAAATAGGCCAGTACATTAACATTCACAGGGACACTTGCGTTTGCGTATGAATATTCAGAGATTATATTTTTTTATTTGTTTTAGATTTCTCAAGTCCTGTATTTCCTTTGTGCTCAATTCCATTTATTTCTTCCTTCATGCCCCCTATCTACTGCTTCCTGAGTCTTTCTAAACTGTCTTACAAGAAGATATTAAAATCACATTCAGTTTTTTCACAACTAAACTACCCACAACTTCCTTTTTTAAATTGTTTGACTCCACGTTCCTCACCATTTTTACCCCTTGACGTATACAGAGTCACCACTGCTGGTCCCAACCCCCACGGGATCTGCAGGGGTTGCATCCTTCCCTGGAAATTTATATCCGCACCCAAGATTTTTTTTTTTGTTCCCCTCAAACGACTTCTCTTGCCATGGATTGAGCATTTCTTGGAATACATTATCTCATTCCTATCTGTCAGCCTAGGTGGCCTTCTGCTTAAGACATATGGAGAGGCGTTCTTTTTCCTTGAGGGGTGACAAAGCAGACAAAGCCTCTGGTGAAAACTCTCTTCAGCAAAAATGCTAGGAATTACATGGCTTCAGAATAAGCTCTGGGGAGCAGAGGCAGAGAGATCTGCAAGAGCACTGACAAAAGAACTTCCTTTTAAAACAATTTATCATCAGTTTTTACTGATGAAGTTGGCTTGCTGGAGTGGTAAAAGGACAGCCGCTCAGGGCAGTCGACTTCCTCACAGTTTGCAGTCGGAATCTGTCTCCTCTGGGTATGCAACTAAAGATATCCAAAGTTCAAGAATTCTGCCGCTGTGCCAGTAAACTGATCCAGCCAACTGCTAATCTGTTCTTCAAGATACCAAGTTCACATAAGATAACATTCAGAATTCCATTAACCTGGAAGATTTCAACCACTTTTTCCCTCCACCTCACAAATAAAAGTAAATGAGATCAAGTTTTTCCTCACATATTTTTCTCACCACATTTGCAGTCTTTCAGGTCTGTTTCTTGTCTGAATCATTAAAGTGCCTTGATGCACAACGGATTAAGTACTTAAATAAATAGTTCACTTTTCCTCTAAATTGCAAAAGCGATTTCAATTTTTTAAGCTGTTCACAGAAAAGATTTTTAAAAGGTAAAACATGTCCCCTTCACTGTGCAAATACAGAATATATTTTCCAGTGTTGGCCAACTTTCCTAAGTCTATAAATGTCTGCAGTAACAGACAACAGTTGCTGTAAGAATACATAGGAAAAAAAACATCCTATTGTTGTTTCAAACAACTGTTTCAGATTCAGCAGACAAAAGCGAATGTTTGAACTCCCCAGAACAGCATGTCAATCAGGCACTTTCGACCACCCCATGGCAGAAGGGTCTATGCCAGAGTGAACAAGCTCTGTCTGTTCGGACTGTAACTTCTCTTGGCAGAAAAGAGAGATACACTTTGTTTATCTGCCTAAAACAAGGAGACAGCGATAGCAGACTGCCTTACTGCTATTCCAATACTCTAGTAACAATACTTGTCGGGCTTAGTCTGCCTATAGAAAGGATACAGAAATATTTGTTTTAGATGCTGTTTATTTCAGTATGAAAGATGCTGGCCAAATATTTCCCTTATGTTATCTTTATGCCCCAGGGCAGTTTCAGATGGTGATTGACGTCATTTGCTTGAAATATTTGCTGCAAAATAAAAGATGCTTATTTTTCATCTAGTAAATCCAGTATGCGAAAGAGAGGCTGAACTTAGTACTTTCTCCTGCGGCCAGCACATCCTGCCCTCTAACTGCATTTCACATCCATTTTTGCCCTGCAGTCTTGCCACAACTTACAGACTCACATTCATAATTTCTGAAATGTCTGGAGCCCAAGTTAGAAGCCTATCACCCTGGGCTCCCTACAGAGCCAGAGTAGAGAAACTGTCGTCTCCAAGAGGCAATTCAACTTACGAGAGCTACTGAGCAGCCTATTTCTTTCCACTGTCTCTACAAAGCATGGGGAGTCCTAATTTGGGAAGCTGATATAGATGTTGCTTAAAGGTAGACACAATTAAACTCTCCAGGCAACACCAGGAAAAGGTACTACAAAAGTCAGCATTATACCCACAAAGGACCTCTGTGACACCGTATTATCCTGCATAAATCCATAAGAGCAGTCACAGGAATCACTGGACAAAGATTCAATTTCCCCTTTTATAATTCTAACTCAAGTTAAATCTCTTGTTCAAACTCCTACCCTCTACTGCACCTTTATTTCCCAGCTAATTGTATTACCCCCTGCTAAGCGTATTCAGCTTGTATCCCCTTTCTGGGCCGAGAACAGCAGCAGGTCCCACATCCTTACATTAGGTCTGAGAAATCCTAATGCACTCCAGTGCAGGATTTTCCCTTCAAGCTGAGGTCCTGATCAGACAGTTTTTGAAAACAGGCTCCATACATGGACAAGCACTTAATATTTCCAAACAAATAACAGAGAAATGCATTTTGTAATGAATTATAGGTACCGTTCAAGCCTCACAATTACATCCGCATCTGCTCTGTGGTGTTTGCCAACACTGTATCATAAATACTTCATCGCTGTCTCTAACAGTCATTTCTACTGCAAAAGTACCCTTGTGTGTTGGGCTGTCCTCATAAGCCCAAATATATAGACAATAAGCTAAAAAAAGTTACAAATCCATCAAAATACAAATACCCAATCATTCAAAGAGTCTGGAATTTTTAAATGCAATGTTAGCAGCATACACCTGCAAATTTGGATAAAGAATTACCACTGATATACTAAAGGAAATACTTGCAGATTTTAATGCAAACAGAGACAGAACCTCTGGAATCAGCAGATGGAGGAAATAATGGTTTTTTTCCTTCGCAACCTGAGTAACTAGCTGTCCATGTCGTTAAGGAGAAAATAAAATTCCAGGATAAGAAATGCAAAGTAGATTTGTAAGTACAATAAAGGAATTAAGTCTATTTCAGGTAAAGTAACATCAAAGCCAATTAAAGGAAAAAAAGTGGCTTTGGCCTGAGCACGTGCAGTTAGTCAGCGATGTCTACAATACCTCATAGTACATCTTCAGTACTTTTCTCAGTACCTAACACCAACTGCACTGGGGCAGACCAAGGTTTTATCTACAACAGTTGTAATTATATGTAGAGGAAAGAAAAACAGAGCAAGCATGTAAGTTTCCCCCAAAGCACTCTTCAATCTTCCATAAGATTCTTCAAGAATCATCCATAATTCTTCTTCAAGAATTTCTTAACCCAGCTGTAGCTTGTGCTTTTAGTAACACCTACAGGTCCCACTTCCTCATACTCGTCCAGTCTCCTCCTGAAACCACGTAAACCTTTTCAACACCCAATATCATCTGATAAAGACTTCCATGATATATCAAGACCACTTTTTCCCTCTCCAACCCATAAAACAAAACTATAGGTAGAAAAGCAAATACTTTCATAATGATATCTGGCATACCACAAAAACAAAATGAGAAATTTAACTTGATAGAGGCTCATGGGCATGCAGGGTTACTTCTCAACTCTTTAGGGAGACAATACAGACTATATAACGCACATCCTGTGCAAAGAAAATGGTGAAGGTACTCCTTATAAAATACATTCAGCAGTTACTGCTGTCATAACACTCTTCAAAGTGAATTTCAGGATGTCACAGGTTTTAATAACTTATTTTTCTTACAACTCCACGCTTCCTAAATATACTACTTTCTGTTTCTCTTTTTTGCTAGTAATGGGCAACCTGGAAGCACAGAGGTCTTTTGTAAAGAAGTACAGAAAAAACCCAATGACTTGATAAGAAGAAATGAAATAAAACCAGTGTAAAGAAATTGGATAAACATATTAGGGTATAAGGGAGACAAATCATTACCTGATAAACCAGCATGAAAGAGAAATGAAAAGCTTACACAATTTAAACATAACAGCATCAGAATACAGAGCCATCCTAAAGAACGCTAAGAGCAGCACTGAAGCTGAACTAGACTACTTTGGTGGGGGTGGGGGGGTGGGGGGGGAATCTATGCTATGATACCCGCAGAGGGTGTTTCACAGTTTCAGATGAAAACAAAGCGAGGCCAGATATGCTGGGGAGCGCACTGATGCACACAAGGGATCCACACACTTGAGAAGGTACAAAGGCAGTGTATTAACCAAAAATGCAGTTCCAAGAAAATTTATTCAGTGATATTCTGCAGAAGATCCACTACTATGTTGTTTCTTTCTATTAAAACTGCGTTTATCCTTACGTTTATCAATGTGTCCTTGGAATACAGTTCTTGCTCTACATAATAGCAGCAATTCAAAGTAATGTAGGGACCTTTCTCTTATTTCCACTTCTCCTTTAATTAGACTATTTTTAAAAGTCACTGACCATAAAGCTATGAAGACCGTACAGAAAACGCATACACTGTAGCATGGTGGCACAGTCACCTGCTGCACACTGCTGACAAGAAACATGCGCCTTTGCTGTAACTGTACCCAAAACACTAGGAAAAGCTGATTTTATTTCTCCGAGTCCTAAGCCGATTGTAACATATGGCTCAGAGCAGTCTGAAAATTCAGGACGCTTTCTTAGAGGCCACAATCACATCCACACAAGATGTCACAGCTTTTGTTTGCTTTAACTTTACCTGTATGTTTTAGATCCTTGGTTTGTCAGCCATAAGAGTTATGACGCGTGTAACCATAAGTTGCAGTTAACACGGCAATTTCCTAATATCTGACAGGTTTTATTAAGTCTACAGGTTTCCTGTAAAACACACAGTGAAAAAGATTATGTTCCATACTCATCTTTTATATAATACAGCAAACGAACTACACTGAACTACACTTATTACTCTACAGGCTGTACAGGAATATCAGAGAGGCATTTTTATGAGACAGAGTTATCATTAAAACATAACCATATGCATATTAATTACAACTGTTCATTAGAGGACATTCAAAATATTTTTGCTCCAGACTGTGAAACAATTATCATGGGAAAATGCTTCATTGTTTTTCTAGTCTGCTCTGCACTAGAGCAAGGGTTAGGTTTATTTGTTGTCAGAAGCAAGCACTGTTTTCTCTAATGGACTGGCATTTCCAGGTCAGATGAGGTCAATCTATAACAGCAACATTTTTGAGCTGTTACTGTGTTATGTAATCAACTCAGCGCCAGTTCAGCCTGGAGCCATTTCATGTTTCGAAACAGAATTTAGCTGACTTTAAAAGAGAAAAAAGCAAGCTTGCAGAAAGAGACTGATTTCAATAAACGATAAACTTATACCCACTAAATGCCTAACACTTCTAAATCAATTAGAGCAGGGCAGAGATGCAGTGACGCATGGTGTTTAATAACAACTAGTTTGAAACTAGTATACTAAAACAGAAAATAAATCTTCCAAAATATCCACAATAATAATTGCTTCCCCAGGACTATACTGTCCAAGCCCAAGGCAGGAACAGTAAGTCACATGAATAGTTTCAACAGTTCTCACTGGGACCACTTACATGAACGCAAACAAATTTTAAAAGTACACTCAAGCTAAGTCCTTATTATGAGAAAAATGTATTTGCCTTTTTCCTGATTTCTGTTTTATATATTCATTTCAGTTGGAAGAGAAGTGGAAACTTTTCCAAGGGATGGGGTAATAGATCCACTATCCCCAACGATTCCCCAAGTCCAATTGAATTGTGACTCCAAGCTCTCTAGACCCTCCAAATAATTTTGTCACATTAAACGTCTCTTTTTTCATCCTCTGTTCTTACAGAGGCCACTTGAGAACTTGGCATGGGAGGGTGTGGTTTCTTGAAGGGTGGTTTTCTAACACCTGGCTTTTAAAGGAACAGCTTGCCCAGAGAGGTTGTGGGGTCTCCTTCCTCAGAGATATTCAAAAGCTGTCTGGACACAATATGGGGCAACGTGCTCTAGGTGACCCTGCTGGAGCAGGGGGGTTGGACTGGATGACCTCCAGAGGTCCCTTCCAACCTCAGCCATTCTGTGATTCAGTGAAAGGTGGTGGTTTTTCCTTTCTGGTACCCCCTGAAGTGTCACAAAAGCAGTAAAACCTAGAATTAAACTTCATTAAAACTGAAGAGGGAAAAATGTATTCTCTCTTCAAAGAGGTTCTCAAGGAACCAGAAAAAAGTGATTTTTCTACCTTGATGTTTGCAGAATAGACAAGACTAAGCTGGCAACTTTTAGAAAGACAGGCTGCACAGAGCAGCAGCACCCCCTCCAACATCCCACCTCTACCTGGTTTCCTTGCATTTCTGAAAGTGTAAATTTTGACTTCCATGCACTTCAAAGGGAGTTTAGGAATTAGTCAATTAAATTAAGCTGGACAGATACTCAGGGCTATATAAAATCTGGACTCCAAAAAAAGACAAAGCCTCCTCTTTCCAATACAAAAAAAAGAATTTCCGATTTTTAGCAAAACTATTTTCAATAATCCTTCTCTTCCAGCCATACTGTATTTTAAATATTTCTGCGCTAATTCTAAAGACCTAATCTTGTACATGCTAAACCACACATCTCAGTCAAGTAGCATTTAAGCATTGATACCAATTTAACTCAATCTACGAAGACTCACATATCCCATTCTGCTTATAATTCTACGGGTTAACTTCAGTTCCCCACAGTAAATGTTTCAGAGATACTTAAGGTACCACATAAAGCATGAAGCACCATGGTTATTATCATGTAGGTACAGCTTACAAATATCTCCTCCATATAGAGTTTCCCAGCAAGCTTCTGATCACTGCTTCATCTCATTCGAGTGTTTAAATCTTCAACAGCAACCATGAAAGAAAGAAAAAAAAAAAAAAACAAGCAAAAGAAGAGCTGCCAGAACAGCAGAAGATAATGACAAGCCACAACTTTTTTTTTTTTTTTAAAAATCAGTCACAAGAATTTTATATCGATGAGCTATTGCATTATGTTTAAAAAGGTAACCTAAATGCTACTAACCAAGTTTCAGGCTGACATGACCAAAATGAACTTTTAGACTTCAGCTGATTGCAATACAATGTTTGCTTTGTTCAGTATGCAAGGGTTACTAATTCCTCAGCGAGCAATCCTAGTATGTTTGCACAGTGTTAACATGGCTGGAGACACAGGAGATAAGCAATACAAGTACTCTACCTCTTCACCCCACCACTGAAGATCACAATGTTTTTGGAGATAGACTTTGAAGACTGCCATCAAGCCTATAATATTCACAGCACAACAATGATGTACTCACACACTCCCTCTTCTCGCTTTTCAGCAATGGAAGCATACCGAACCTGCCTTTAGTACCAAAATAAGAGAGAGAATTCAGACCATAAACTGATCCTCTCTAGTACAAATCATTGCATCCTGAACAAAAAGACATACAGAATAAAACAAACTATGGTCCTTATCAATCTTTAACTGTGCTAACAAATCAAATGCTACCTCATGTTTCATTGTTGACAAATGTAAATAATCAAAAAGTACAAGTCAAAACAAGTGGAATTCACCCATTGAGGGCCATACCATAATGGAAAGCCTTGTCTGTCTGTCTCTAAGCAACAAGGGCAAGCCATTTTTAAAGAGGAAATTAAAATGCCCACTACAGTTAATTTAAAGCTATAGGGTAACTCTAAGAAAATTATGATAAGGTTAAAGAGCTGGTATCACTTGCTCAGAATTTATGTTCTGAGCCAGTAACTGCATTTTAAAATGATGATGGAACACCTGAAAAGATAAAGAAGTTGTTCCTGAGATTACGAGGCATGGCAGGAAGGGCAAGCATAGCAGCTTTATACAACATAGTTCGGGGGGGCGGGGAGAGGAATGAGACCATTGGATTAAGATAGGAAATGAAGGCAAGAAGGATGACTATCAGTAGTGTTTTGCTTTGGACAAGTCCATTTTACCTAAATCCCATTCTAAAACATTATCAGCATTGAACACACGCAAAGTTCCACTGAAGACAATGGGTCCTCGTTATATTTTCAACTGTTTGTTAGATCAGGGCCTTACCTCCCAGAGTGAACGGTTTGCTCAGTCGTACTATTGGTTACTGCTGGGGAAGCTGTTACTTTCTTTTATGGCAGCTGCTACGGTCCTTTTTATATCATTAAGCTTCTGCAAACCTGCTGTCACAAATACTCCATACCATCTAGCACGTACACACTGTTATCCCAATAGGCCTAATTTGATTTTTACTCAGTACCTTTCAAATACAGTAACTTTCGGTTTGAAATTAGGAGCAGCATTTTTGCTGCAGACAAACAAACCTGCACGATGAGAAATCCTAAGTTAAGGACAAAAATGGTCAAACTGACACCTACTATAAATTAGCAATACGGTAGTAAAGTCAATAGAAATCAGTCAAGATAATTAGCTAAAAGTCTAGCTTATACGCAGATTATAAAAACATTTAAAATTTTCAAATCATTTTTCTCCTCATTTGGACTTAAATACAAGCAAAAACTATTTCTCCTCCTCTAGCCACGAAATAAATGTTTTCTCTGAGATATATATTCTAATAATATTAACACATCATAGCATCTTAGAACAGTTATAGCAGTAGAACAGCTGGTAGATTTTAATGGCATGACACAGGCAAAACCTTAAAATATTTTCTTGCATACTGTACCTTGGAGTTTTCATAAACTTCTGAATTATCATACTCTTCCTATGTTTTTCCTGTCTCCCTTATGCCAACACCGGCACATGCATTAAGAAAAAAGAAACACAGAAATCTGAAAAAGGTTACAGTCCTAAAGGACCAAAAAAAAAAAAACCACACCATAATTCTAAGGGATAAGTGTGCACTGCAGAGACATACCATGTACAGAACTTGGAAATAAGTGGTAAAGCTTTTCAACATCTATTTATTTCTGTTCTAAAATACAGGTATTTCCTGTCACAAAAGTTTCTCAGTTAATTCAGCGGTGAACACATAAGACACCACAGAAATAAAAAGAAAAATTGTGTGAGTGTATCAGTCAAGAACTCACTTTCTAGAAAAGAGAAGAAAGAGTTCAAGATTAAAGCACTGGATGAGGACCCTGGAGATTTAAATTTAGTTTTCGTCTCTCTTATATACCCTTAAGCATGTCCTTAGGCAAGGTGATACCCTACCTTTCAAACGGAAACAATATTTTCCAGCCCCTCACCTCTAGTCTTCTTCATTGCTGCAGTAAACTCCTAAGGACAGAGGCAGCTCAGCCTTAGCAACACTTGTCATGAACATGCCAGGTCTATCTTAGCGCACCAGCTCATAAGTGTTACAGAAATAAGCCATCCTGATGCACAGCGCTTCTGTAACGTCTACCACAGCATCTTCAATTTACCAAAGAAAACAGGCTGGCAGAATTTTAAGTTATCCCGTCCTGTGAAGTCACACCATGTACCAGTCACACATGTACCAGTATCTATACAGTTCTGTTTCCCAATCATGACTCCTCCTGCTAAGTAATTCCTTTTTATAAAGCTTCTCAAGTTATGGGAAAAGTACAAAAGAAGGTGGACTGATTATCAGAAGATTCACTGTCTCCAAGCCTGCAGAGAGCTTAGCTTAGCTCTGAAGAATATGAATCGTCTTACCCATGTAGTGGTCTCATTAGCCATGCTCTCTAAAGATGATTTTCTATAATACAATGAAAATTGAGAAAAGCATAAATAAAGCAAATTTCATTTAAGACTGGACACCATAATCATTGCACATTAATTTGATTCAACAAAAATGTGAATTTGGATTCAACATCTCATGTCCATTGCTCAGAAAGGGCAAACAATTCATCATTTGTCCATAAGAAATAGCATCTCTGCTCCAAGTTCAAATTCCAACAGGCTGGCCTGCAAATCTTTTTTTAGTTCTATGCTAAATATCGGGCTTTGGGAAAAAGTAAGTATTTAATGAATAACATACGCAGTAGGTATCAGGCTCTTCAATATCTAGGTTCTATGTAGAACACGTGAACTGTCGAAACCCAGCAAATCCATTTATCCTGGAAGATTCTCATCACATCAACTATATATCTAATTCACTAACTAGCCAAAATCAGAGTATTAAACACCTTACAGTTTCAACAAATGAATGAAATAGTAATACTGTAAACTTTAGTCACAATAACTACCTGTCAAGAGACAATATAATAAAATTAACTCTGACCTTATCCCCTAACTGCCCATATTTTCTCCTTTTTCATGGTCTGAATACACAACGCTATAGCTTTGTTTACTTCACTACTACTTGAAAAGAAATACTTAAGCATCTTAAGCTGACTTCATAAGCTGACTGAAAAAAGCACATTAAAATACCTTAAAACTTCAGAAAAAGATGACTATAAAAGTATTTTAAAATGTCTTGCTCCAAAATTGTATTCCATCACAGAGCTTAGATAAAACTTCATTAGCGCACTATAACATTCAAAACAAATTAGAATATAATTTCACTTTTAGATACAGATTTTTTTTTTTTTTTTTTTAGAATCTGTAACACGTTAAAATGTATTTTGTCAATATGGGACTGATTTTTCAGTCTGTGCTGCTGAGCTTTCCGTTAGCACATCTAAATTCCCAAATAATACCAAGTCAAAGATAGAACTTGATTCAGACATTGTCATCAGGCTTTGGTATCATTCAACGTTATGTATACGTATGACTAAAGTGTATTATTTGTCTTTTAGAAGAAAAAATAGAAGAGGACTCATCAGTTTTCCCTTAGGAAATAGAGAGAATAATGTATCTATAGAATAGATTTTTAAATTGTGCTAATATCACTGAAAACCTACTGAAAAGAAACATAAGTAAAATAGGAGAATGTTGCATACGTACAAAAAAAATGAAAGCAGATATTTTGGCAAATTTAAAACAGTTAAAAATATTCAGACTTTACTCTTGCCTTTTTCTTGAAGTAAAAATAAGGGCAAAACAGTGAAGGACGGGGGTGGGGGGAAGGAGAAGAGAGTGACCATTCAACTAAGGGGAAACACTTATTTTGAAGAATCACCATATGTAAAGGGCTTCCCAACAAATCTAAGCCTTTCCGTTCACAATTCAAGATAATATGACAGGCATTGATTACCTTATTTTAATAAAAAATGAAATATAAGGAACATGACAGCACTAGTTTAAGACGAGATCCATCAATAAACTACGGTATTGACCTGTGGCCAAGTTCCAGTTAGGAAATTCTTTTTCAACCAATTGAAACATATAAAGCCAGCCTGCTAAAAAAAATACATGAAATAAACCTACTAAAACCCTAGAAACCACTCAGGGATTTCAAGAAAAAAAAGTAAACAACTTTCAGCAGGTTGGCGATACATCCATACTAGCAAAATTAACAGGTTTAAAGACATTTCCATTACAATATACAGCCCAAACTAGCCCAGAGCGGAACTAAAGAGGTTCCTGAATACTTAAAAAAAAAGTTTCCATTTATTATATCTTTCTAAATGAGACTTTTCTTATCTTTCTAAATGAGACTTTTCTTTTTTAAAATCAAACTTCCCAATCAATGGTTAATCAGCTTGAAGCCAGAGAACTCAACCAACTAAAGCGCTACATAAGATGTACCGGTTTTAGGGTCAGTACTTAGTTTCATAATTTAAAAAAAAAGTAGCTGGCACATGCAGAACTGGAAAAATGCCCAGACTCTTCCAATATCCTGACAGACTGCAGCTACCCCAATACATCAGAATAAAATTGCAACTACAATATGAATTTGTATTGAGGAGCACAAAGGAGATCTTTTTCCTCCTACCCTGTTTCAAATATACTTTCTGTAAATTCTGGGCTTATCTGTCAGCTGCAAGAAAGTAACAAAAAAATGCGGTTGAGTGTTCCTAGATGACTTAGTGCAGAGGAGGGCAATTCCAAGCTCCCGATTCTGCCTCCCAGAGCTTCTGCTTCACTAAACTCCCCCAACGGTGTGGGTACACAAGAGACAGGAGCTACTACACTAACCTGATACAGAATGCATCAGGTTCAGAAGGGTATTGCTTCCTGACAGAAGGGGAAAATGACCTCATCCTTCTTTGCATGTTGATGTACATAGCTGTCATACTGTCTGTCAAATTCAAGCAATTTTATACTCTTGACAAGAGACAGAAATGCCTTGCAGGTTTGCCAAATGGCCCTTACACTTACCAGTCTCACAAGCACTAATTCAATATTAAAGTTTCAACCAGTTCCATTCTACAGAAAAGGTCATAATTCAAAAACCATTTTATTCTATATCAGAGTGAAAGCTAGAAGCGCTGAAGATTCCTCCCTCGCACCAAACAACAACAAAAGATCTGTTAGCCACATGAGTGACAAGTGTCATAGCTGGAGCACCTCATAAAAGTGATTTTGAGGCAGAAATAGAATTTAAGACACCTCAGAATCAAAGACACTGCATATTGGCTCCATAAGAGTATTTAGTGCGGGGCAGGAAGAAGAGGGGAAAGGGGGAAACCATACCCTTGTTAAGCATATAAAGATCAAATAAAAATGTGGATTTTAATGTTGCCATCATACCTGACCTTTGCAGCCCACACGAGATTTCATGAAAGAACACCTTTCTATAAATTATTGATAAGCCAAGCCCTGAAAAAAATCTTAGCAAAATGTGTATCAATGCAAGACCAATTATTAAGAATAAATACACTGAGGAGATTTAATTTAGGAGTTTTCTCACAGGTAAGACTTGTGATATTTTTGCGATAATCTGTTTGCTCTGCAACACAAAGGACAACCGCTAAACATACCCATGTCATCTCAAATACTGACAACACCATGGCTGTTGTAGCACATTTGAGACCTGGCAGCTAATTAACGAAAAGCTACTAAGAGATCATAGTCAGCTCAAGGACTAAAGTTCAAACAGTACCTAAAGTAACCAGCTGAAGTTAGGCGAATGATACCTGTAACAGTTACATTCACCCCTGTATTCTGGTAAAGACAGCTCAAGTGGCACTTAAGGCTGTTCTACCTTTAAAAGCCTGCTCCTAAGGAATAAGGCATTTGAATAATCTCTACAGTTACTCTAGTTACAAATTCTGGGCTCATCAGCCTGGGTGCACACAACAGTACAGTCACTAAACACCTAGAAAAATGCTGAAAGACAACACTGGCAGTTACCTCAGTTGTATGTAGGTACTCAATGACTTTGCATACAATAACCCTATATCCCACTGAAAAACAAGAAAAAAGTATAGCTCACTCAAGATGCAAAATTACACATAATATTCTCAATCAGTGAGCAAGTCCACTGAATAAGAAAACTGTTTCCTCAAAATGACACAGGTGTACAGAGCATACTTACACAAACAAAAGCTCCTTTTAAGGGGGAAGTTGGTCATGCAAGCACAGCAGACTAGTCCTGCAACTCCTGCAGAACAGGTGCAAGGAGAGCTTTGATTATCATTATCTGTGTTAGCATGTCAGATTAGCCTTTTTCTTAAGTGTTCCACTCATTGTTATTTCTTCACTTGCATCAGCAGGAGACCCAGTTATAGCTCTATCTTCAATTTGCAATAGCCCCCTTTTTAAATAGCATAAGTCACCTTTTCACCTTTTATTACAGAGATAGCTTAAAGGTCTGAGAGAGAAATAGTACAAACCCTAAACTCCATTTTTCAAAAATGGGATTTTATAATTGTTGGTCACTTTCCTTGATTTAACTTAAACCAAATTTACAAAACCTAATATGAAAAGAGTCCTTCACAGCCATGGTTTTCAGTATGTAATTTAGTTTTTAATCATCATGTAAACCACCTCCTATTACTACTGATTTTTCTTTCACATAGGGCCATTTATGTAAGTTTATTCCAAAAACCCCAGTGTCTCTGCTTACAGTATAGTATGTGAATCGGAATCTATTGTCACTCATTGAAAGTAATCTTATTTATAAATACGTAAGCCATCTACCTCTGGACATGCAGACTGTTAACCTTGAAAGCTACCGAATGAGGCAGACTGATATGTACTGGATGCACAGAGATGCACACTGGGGCAGTGTTTAGTTGGAGTAAACTCCTAAGACACTGTTAACTGTGATTTCAAAGAGCCAGTCTTCACTTCCACCTGGCAAATGAAATTGGGCAATAGAACTGCAGTTCAACACAATCAACAACAGCTCAGGCCAGTATTTTACGGAATGACATGCACAGTCCACTTCAAACGTATCTAAGTGGCAATGACAATAAAACAAGGGACAGGTTCTGCATACATCATCATGAGAACCTGAATCACTGTAAAATCATGCAGTTTTCACTTTGAAAACAGTCTTACAACCAGTTAACAACATTACAAGTGTTTTAAAATAGCTCATGTAAGTTGAATGTTAGAGAGAGATGTTAACAATAATTAATATACTACTGAGAAAGAGAAGAGTTTCGTAAGCTTTGAAGAAAAATGAGCCTTCTTGAACTCCACTAAGCACAACAAACACTTTCAACTCAAGATAAAAACAAAAACAAAACACATTCGACTGTGCTCACTGGAGAAATGAAAGTTAAAAAGGGATATAACTGAAATGTTTAAGATGCCAGAGGAACTGGTAGGGTAGTGCTCTCCCTGCTTTTCAGAGGATAAACAGTTTGAAATAACGATAAACACCAGAACTGAGGAAGACGAGTAAGATTGGCTGTTCTTCAGTATAGCTTAATGCGTTTATATCAGCAGATAACTTGGCTCTAAAACTGGAGTGGCTATCATTTCCAAAAAGCACTGCTTTATTTGTAAACCAGTGATGAAAAACAGTAAGAAGTTCCACAGCTAGGATTTAGATTTTCTTATCATAGGTACCTAGCAGTCTTAATGCATCCTCGTTCTGCTTTGAGATTTCCTGTCTACCAGGATAGTCCTGACTCTTCTCCTAGGACCGAAAGTCCAAGATCAAGGAACAACCAGAGACTGTTCACAGAACAAGAACTATCATCCAAAGCTCTTTCATTTTTGATGGACTGGGATCCATTTTATGCAACACAGACTCCCGCAGCTCAGAACCACAGAGTACTTTGTGCTGCTCTCTGCTGCGTTATGCAGCTCTCTGCTGCTTCCTCTTTCCTTGAAACAGGAGACAGCTGGCCAACTCTCTATCCACTTGTACATCTTAGCAGTGTATTTGTAACAGAAGAACATGGCTGCCAAAGCTTTCTTCAACAGTTATGCTTTGATTCTGCAGCACTTCCACACCCTTGGGAGGAAGACTCTACAAATAAAGTACCTTGAAATAGGTGTATGTTTATAGTGACTAGGAAGAAGAAACAACAGAGACGTCTCTTAAAACCTCATTTCTGATATTTCTCTTGATACACTAGGAATCAAAAAACCTTAGTGTTAAAAGAGCAGCTTTGAATAAGTACTTAAAGACATTCTAAAATAGGAAAGTTAATAATTCACACTTTAAAAACAATTTAAACTAAAATCCACAATAGGAATGTGATGCTCACATCCAAGCATACCATCCAAGCCAAGGATCCAAGCACCCACGCACAATTCCTGGTTTAGCTAGAAGGAAATGAAGTGTCCATCCTGCCACATAGTCTCTTACGGCCTCACATGCAAAATATTCAGTGTCAGAGAACTACAGGAGGGGAAAAATTCTTAAGGACACAACCATCAAAGGTCTTTGTCATGAGAGCAACACCAAGAGTGTACCTCTCACACACAGAAACTGCTCGGCGGAAAAAAAAAAAAAAAATAGTTCAACACTAACTAGTTGAATACTCTAATAACAATGTACAAATATCTCAATTTCATGAATTCCACTTTTTGGCAGGGGGGAGTTGCTTTTTAAGAATTCCTACTCTGCAACAATTATCTAGGTTTTTCCTTCTTTTCTAGGCCAAAATAATACAAAAAAGCAACAAAACTTGGCAAGGGACGGGAATTACAAATTTCACTGATCACTACTGAGCAACAGTTTATCAGCAGTTTGAAAGCATCTCATGATCATTGAAACAAATGTTTCAGCCTCCCTGCTGGCTCAAACAAGCATCAGACAAGCTTTAGAAAATTCCCCTTAATTTTCCTCAGGGAAGCCCAAATACAAAAGGAATGTTTCATTCCAATGTTACATCTCATCCATTTTCCTCTCTGTGAAGAGCTAACACTCTTTAACAACATATTTTTGTGTGTTATGCAGAGAAAAGATTATTTAAATATTTTCTGAAATACACCACGCCAAATATATATTTCTCACTGTAGATGAATCTACTGTTCTTGGCTATAGGATGCGAAAGCACTAAACAAAATCTGATAGCACAGTAGGTGAGAATCCATTTATATGCACGACAAACCAAGACGCATGTTATATTCCAACCTGGAAAAACATTGTTTTCACTGCCACTGTCAGTTTAATTAGTAAGTAACACTTACTAACAGTGACACAAAGACAGAAAGGGTTAGCACAGTGAAAGAAAGGTGAGTGGCAGTACTGTGACAAGGTCTGTCCTCCTGTCCAGCATGTACACAAAGCTATCAAGGAGTGCAGAGGGGAAAAAAAATCTGGGCTTTGATACCACACTGATTGACTGGCACAACACATGTGCAGCGAATCATAAAATACACTAAATACCAGAGTAAAAAACCCTGGCCTACTCCAGGTGCTCAGTTACACGTACACAACAACAGCTTTGCAGATACCACGCTTTCCATGCAGCTACTGCTGCTACCCATCCAAATTAAATATCTGAAATGATTAGGAGCGTAGTTACTACCGACAGGAAGACTTTTGTTTTCAAGTTTCCACACCAGCTCCAGGTGAGAACAGGACCTGCTTCTATTACCAAAATCACCTCCACCTTTAAATATGTTTAAATCGTAAGCCAGCCAGCTGGCAGCACAGCTACTGAGAGCCATCTCTGGGAACGGCCTGCCAGCCCATTCTCACCGCGGAGGAACGCCTTCGAGAGCTGCCATCCCGTCCAGGACCTTCCCAGCCGGAACTGGTGAAGCCCCCAGGCAAGGAAGGGAAACCGAGGTCGAAACTCGAGGGCCTCCTGCGGGCAGCGACAGCAGGCCGCTGCAAGCACTTTCGAGGGCCACCACAAGCGAGTCAGTCTTCACGACCACGCAGCCCGCGGCTCCCCGGGCCAAACCCGACTTACCGGCCGCGGAGCGCTGCTCCACCTCACGCCAACGGCCGCACGCAGCCTTCAAACGGCGACGGGCAAACCACCCGCGCGCCCCGGCGCAGGGGAAGAGGCCGCGCCGGCGGCGAGGGGAGGGGCCAGGCCCGGCCCCGCCCCCCGCCCCAGAACCTTCCACGGCCCCGCGCGAAGGGCCCCGCCGGCCCCGCCCTCCTCTAAGCGCCAAAACGCTCCGCACTGCGGGACCGCCGCAGCCGTTCGGGACGTCCGGATTTCCGCCGTGCGGCTGCGTTTTGTTCGGGTCAAATTACCGAGCAGCTCCGACAGGCGTTTGTGAAGCGGCGGGTCAGCGCCAGGGTTAAGCGGCCCTGGGCCGGGCCGCGCGGGCGGTGGCGAGGCGCAAAGGGGCGCGGGGCCGCCGATCGCCGCCGCTGCTGTGTGGGCCGGGCCCGCCCGCACCGGCACCGCTCACGGCCTGGCTCGGCGCCGCCTGTAGCCAAGAGCCCCTTTGGGTACGGCCGCGAAGGCCCCACAGGGGCCCGGGCAGGCGCTTCACCCGCGCGTCTGCTCGCCGCGCCTCCCCGGCGGCTCAGCGGGAACGCGTCCCGCACGGCCGGCTGCCAGCAAAGACTCTGCAGCCCGAAAGGTGACGAGTGCGCGTTTTCAGAGATGCCGCATCCTGGAGCTGCCGCTGGCTGATGCGCTCTGGCGGTAGGGACAAGAGTGAAATCCTCAAAGTGCCTTGTTTTCAAAACTTCGGGCGCAAGCAGTTCCTGTAACCCTAGTGGGGGCTCGCTACATCTGAAACAAACATATTTGACCATTAATGAATCGTAAACTTAATTGGTACTTTCACTAGCTAGTGATATATGCAATACATAGATGAAAAGGGGGTTAAAAATCTGCTCAGCCTAAGCGCAGTACTGCATACAGCTTGTATCAAAAATGACTATAAATCAGCTGCAGAGCCAGATAAGCTGAGCAAATGTTAACATGTAATTAACTTTGGACTTCTGTCAAAAGGGAATGTGTGTCCAAGGAATTTCATCCATAAGTTCCCTAGAACTGCACCAGATCTGGTACACGCCCTTTGGTTTGAGTAGCGCTTTTCCCACTTTTTTGGAAATTCTAATTTTTCCACTTATTTGGAAAGAAATAGTTGGGTACGCGCACTATGAATGGTACATGAGGATACACTGCATGATTGATTTCATTTGCATGCCTCAGTTGCATTATCACTGCATCATACAAAGCTGCACAGTCTGCACACATGTGCAGTCCGTATTTGCCAAAGATTTCTGAAAATTAGCATTCCAGTAAGAGGGACCTGCTGGGAAAATTCAGATACCACCAGCAGGCCATGTTCCTATTAACTTTTCTCACTTCCTGGGGAAATGGTGCTCCATTATCTCCCCAGGCCTTATCTGTCAGTCTTCAAAAACACTCTCCCCGGATCTCTTGTCTCTTGCCTTAGATGGCCAACGCATCAGAAGCACCAGCAGACAGCAGCAACAGAATGCTGCCAAACACACGCGCGCTGGCTGTCTAAACAAAAAACCACAGGTCTATAAGATGAGATCCTAACCATGATGCTGTCAGTCTTTTATTTGTTATCTGAGATTTAGCAGGTGTGCAATCCTCTTTTCTTTTAACAGGTGGAAAATGTCATCTTGTCATGAGAGATTCGATTTAAAGCACTGTAACGTTCTATTGCAGTGGTTTATATATCTCAATGTTCATCACCTAACAATGAGATACAACAGCGCTTTTATTCTCTGAGCCATAATTTAGTCTGTCAGTTCCTGGCAAATATATTTCAATGTTGCACCCTGCAAACATGTAAAAATATCAAATGCATTGTATTGTTTATAATGTGGTTGCAAGTCATTCATGGTAATTAAACTTTCATTACCATTACATCTCTTCCGTCCATCAGGCTGTTCCTGTTATGTTATTTTATTATTGCACAGGGAAAAGTATAAATAAATGTGTATTCTAGAAGAAAATATAATAGCAGGTCTTCATTTATTTTAAGTGGTCTTAAACATTGTCCTTTGGTAGGCAAACTGATGTAAAAATAACTGATGTAAAAATAACTGATGTAAAGATTTCACATCTAAAACCTAATTTTTTTCCTTAATAATTTTTCACATTGACCAGTATGCCCATTGATTCCCAGCTATATTCAGGTACTAGATATTCTAACAGATATTTTGAGCCTTGACAGTAAATTCTTAACTGTCGTTTTCCAGTTGACAAAATGAATGACGTTACAGTACTATCAGAGTAACATATATGAATTCCAACCCTCAGCTAGCAACACTATTTTGCAAGTGCTATTTAAACTTCTGCTGGTTTTGTCTATAATCTGCTCTTTTCCTTCAATATGTTGTTATGTTGCCTATGCTACCATAAAGCAAGAAACTGGTAAAAAGTTAGCCAACAGGATTTTGAGATTAAAAACTCCTTTTTCAAGGAATTACATAAATGGTACAGTTCATTGCACCTAATACCAAGCATGTCTTTCCAGTCGGTCTGGTACTATATACTTAGAAATTAGCTAACTGCCATTTGAGAGTCAGGCAAAATGACTTTTTTGAGGACCTAAAACCAGGAGGTTTTGTACTGAAGTTCTAATGCACTTTCACCCCGTGTTCTGGAAAGATGAATTCAAAATAAAATAAGCAGAGACAAGGAGTACTGGGATGATGGAGGAGCTACTGTAGAAAATAAAACCTTTGGCTTGCTTAGTCTTAGCAAATCAAAGGCTAAGAGGGGATTATTTATAGAGGGCATTCATATCCAGTTGGAAATGGGGAAAACCTAACCCTCTAACTACTATACATTAAAGGTGGAGCTGGAGTCACTTATGAAAGGAACTAAGTTGTTGTGGCTGCTAGTTATTGCCAGCACAAGATTTATTGTGCCACAAGGTCTCTTCTGGTTCTGTGTTTGTGTCTTCCTGTGCCAGGGGAGACCTAATCGATGAACTTGTCACGGTGGGTAACGAAGGGGACTGAACCAGCCTGCAGCTTCAAGGTGAGCTACCTCTGCAGGACAACAGCTAGATAATGTCTTACCATACCAGCGTGTATGCCTTGAACAAAATACTTTTCTTTTTCCTAAATTGCATTAATCACCCAATCTTGCCTGGCAGGGAACACTGGTTAGTCATTAAAGCAGAGGGGTAGGAATCATAAGGTTGGCGACTCTCTTAACCCTTCCAAAGCTTACATGTGCGTTTTCTAATCTTAATCTGTATGACTGGAAACAATGTTTTGCTCTGTCTCACAAGGGTGCTAACAGATAACTGATAGATTATTAAGGTCACTTTTCTTCAGGTACCGGTAGATGTGTAAACTCATTTAAAATCTGGCCTTAAAGTCCTCCAGGTGGGTAAAGCATGGCTAGAGAAGTGCTAGAGAGGTGCAAAGTATTATCTCCCTTACTAATTATACACGTTTCCTTGGATACAAGTCAGACTGCCTCATACGTTATTTGCTATATGCTAATAAGCTTTTGCAAATTAATTAATGGAGGTATTGGACATACTAAGAGAATTACTTGAATGATACCGGAAGGATTACTAATTTTTTAACTTCATTTGCTTGAAAAATTGGAAAGTAGGCACAAACTGTCAGGTTGTGCTTTTGAGTCTTTATACTGTACAAATAAAAACAAATTGAAAAAGGCTCTGTTTGTTGTACAGGAACAAGGAGAGTCGCCAGAGAGCTTTTCAGCATTCCATGTTATTCCTGTTGCTAAGGAAACTTTCCTTCATCTGTGCTCAGTAAGGCATCCTCAAAGAGAATTCCCTCATAGACAGATGGCATCACAGATCACAGTCAGAAAAGTCAGCTGACAATTAACCAGAAATCTAGTCACTGAAAAATTTTAACAGGAGAGTTTCTGTTTTCTTTTATAAAACTCACAATGATTTGTAGTAGGGAGGAGTCCGGAGGAACCCTAGCAAGCCTGCATGATTGCTCTCGTCTCCACAGAATTTCCCTCAAGAGGCAATATATAAAGAAATAAGAATAAACCTAATTATTTGGCCTGGATTTTGTTGGCATTGTCTCTGTATTGTATTTTCTGGAAGATAAAGTAAAAATCTCTCTCAAAAATATTGGTACATGTTCTCTACAATAATCTCTATTTAAGACACCTTAAAGAAAGCAGGAAATACAGAAATCATTATAGGACTCTCTACCAACTAGATTTCGCTATCTGTTGCTTGTGTCCACTTTCAATCTATTACACAGATACCACCATGGCTATAAATACCATTACTCACAAAACAAGGTACCACTTACAATGAGAAAGAGAGCAGAATTGTGTCACATATAAATAATAACTGAGAGTCTGCTATCCAATTTATGTTGTAAGATTTCTTATTTTTACTCTTCTCCAGCTCAGGTTTACCCGATTTCATTGCGTAAGTCTTGAAATGGAGGCTAGCGGCTAGCTTTACTATGACTTTTAATACGCATGGAATATTCTATAAATATTGCAGCTCTGAAGTTGCACGATACAGTAAGGAAGAGGAGCTCGGGTACCTATCTCTACTTAAGAGCATGCAATATTCCACAGCACTCTCTAGCTGGCATCCTTTCTCCAGCACTGCTCCCCCACAGATGCTTGGAGAAAGAGTGCGAGAAATGGGGCTAGTACAGCGTGGCCCTTCCCAGACATGCTTTCCAGAGAAGGCATCTTCCAGCAATCAGTTGGTCAAGAGGATTAAGGCTGCTGCTTTAGCCTGTCCATTTTGTCCACTGGACACTAATGACCTTCTGCTCTGTGCTCTTGTCTAACTGTTTTTTTTAACGCAATTTGCACTTTTGTATCATGTTAAAGTTTGCATATTTCTGGTCCCAATAGTGTTGCTCCCATAGAAGATGTAATATTGGAGACTGTAGACGAAATTTTCACTTGACATAAACTTTTGCATGGTAAAAATGAGGACCCTGCTTCAGCAGCGGGGTTGGATCAGATGATCTCCAAGGGTCCCTTCCAGTCCTAACTATTCTGTGGAAAAGGAAAGACTATGAGACCCTTTCTCTTCCCTGAAGGGAAGCAGTGGCTGCTTTAGATTACACCATTCATAATAACCACCAAGAAAATGCTATGCCTCTTGAAAAGGAGATGAATCTTTGTACACTTACCTTGCCATTCCTATCCCACAGCATGTGTCTGCTCAGTGAGAACTTCTGACCACTCTTCCACCATCTTTGGCAGAAAGTACATTTGTAGAACCAATTTTTCTTTTCCTCTTTGAAGCCACTTCTTCTGGGACAAAACCCCTACCTGTTCCAGAACTGAGAAGAATGCAAGCGTCAGCTGAGATACAGCTGCAGTTAAGTATTAGATTGCAAAATTTATTTCTAACCTTGATCATACAACGGTATTCATCCTAGGAGATACACAACTCTATAATGCATGCAGAACTGGTTTTTCATCTTCAGATCTGCACAGGGACTACCTGGTGCAACTTAGGAAAAAGGCATACAGGGAAGACCTTTGCAATGGCATACTTTCTGAAGAGAATCTACTTCCTTTAGATGAGCGTTCCAATAATACAAATTTCCTATTCTAATTGCTTCCTGTTCCAGGACCATACAGTTTTCTATTGTATGCTGTTGTAGAGCTATCAAAAACAGCATCTATTTTTCCTTATGTATGTGACTATTAGACATGGTTACATATTGTACTATTAAAATATATGTATCTGGATATTGCAGTGACATCAACATTTGTATCTTGGCTTACTGTTATATGTAAAACATGGCACAAATATATACACATATGTGTTTGTGTATGTGTATGTATATTTCATATACATAGTTTAGTAAATGTTTCAGGCAAAACTCTGAAATACACTTTTTCGGTTATTTTAGTGATACACTATTGGATGTAGGGACAACCGAATCCAATCCGTTCACAGGCTAGTTCCCTCTTATGACATTTACAGTCTTTTCTATTTTTCCTAAACAAAGTGCACGGCCTTCAAACACGAGTAGGAAGACTGTGTGTGTCATTTCAAACCATAACATGTCCTTTCTTGTTTCTTCATTCTAACCATGGGTGATAGCCTGTGAAACAATCTGAACATGTCCAGCACCAGCATGTGACCTTCTGTACCAGCCCATCGTATGCGAGTGCAACACTGCTTCTCTGGAATATGCCAAAACAAGTCTTACGCTGTGGTGTATAAAACTGAAAGCAATTCCCTATCTCCAACAAATTGAGAATCGCAAAGGGATACCATTTCTTTTCAGATACCTTAGGTTTTGCTCACAAGACCGCAGCTTTCATCTTGGTTAGCAGTGAATCTGAAGGAATGGAAAACACTAAAGTATTGTGGTATGTCTGGAATATGAAAGGTACATTCTGTGCTGCTTCTTTGATGTCTCATGAAAGAAAATTGAAAGAATACAAATGCAGTATCATTAGAGTACATTACTAATCCAGCAGGAATGGTGAGGCTTGTGCATTATAAATTTTTGCTCAATACTATTTGAAGCTGTGATTTGTAATCTGTTGAGGAAACTGTCATGAATAATAGGTTTCAAGATGACAATGAATTTTAAATTTTTTTGAGTGAAATCTAGATGACAATTTTCTCACCACCATTTGGAGATACCTTGAAGTGGCAGTTGTTGGTTAAAGAACAAAAAGCCAAATGGCATGGCATACGTATATAAAAAGTAGAAGATAATGATGCATGAAATAAAAGGAGAAGAATTGAGGAAAAGACTGGAAAGTGGAAGTGCAGAAAACAGTTTGACCCACCAGTGAGCCTAGTCCTATTTCTATGGAAATGAGCTCATTACGGCTAATTTTTTTTTTTTTTAAGCTCCTAGTTGATTCGTGAAGTGCTTTTTGAATTTCGACAAGGGCTTCATGAATCACTGAAAAAACATTTGAACAAAATATCCAGAGTCAAATGATTACCAACTCCCATAGATTAATCAGCTCTCTGAGTACTTTATATAACAGAACATGCACGAGGAGAGCCAGCTTTTCCCCCCGGTATCCTAAGTCTATAATGTTTCATTCTGCAAAGAAAAGGGACCATGCTTCTGAAATCTAATTCAGGATGGTTACTCCCATCTAAGAACCTATATTAAATTGGAAAGACATCTTTGATTATTTCTTTTTCCCTGCTGTTTCCGTGTTTGATCTGTTTTAAAAATCAGCATCAAGAGAATTGGCCACAGAATCGCTTCTCGTTCTTGAGAAATAAGAGCATCTGTGGTATTCATACAAATGGTGCTTTCACATTTGTAACCAAGTCAGTATTGGCTGTAGGCACTCCTAAGCAGGCAGGAGAAATGCCTGAGGGCCAAAACATTGGTTTTTCTTAAACCTTCAGGATACTGAAATAAAAATCAAATAAAGCAATGGATTTAAATAGCAAGTGAGCTTTATTTATTTTATAAAAAACAGATTGCCTATAGACATTAACAGACTATATGTCTGTGTTAGCCTGGATTTTTAACTGAACTATACTGACTGACTTTGCATGTTATACATAAAGCATCTACACCGAACACCCTTTATTAATTCTCTAAACACTTCAAAAAGAACGCCCTTGGCAAATTCTGTGACTCTCTGCTAATTTGCCTTGTACTAATTTTCAAGGTGTGTGTAGGTCACCAGCATTCTCCAGCACGCATCTTGTAACAACGTACGTGCTAGAAATTACATGAAATACATCTAATCCTGTTGTGCTTAAGTGCATACTGTCTCTTTTCTGCAACCTTTCATATTTTAGAAATGGCTCTATATATCTCTGTACTTCAAAAATGTGACAAACAGATGAGAAATAAGCAGTCCTCACTGGACATGCTCAGGCCACACTGTCGCGTTCATGTACATTCTTTAAACAAGTCCAGGAGTGTGCCCTGTCGAGTGCAAACTGAGGGTTAATTGCCATTTGGAGCGCTGAGCTTTCAGACTGGCTTTTAAAAAAAATTCTGTAGAGGTGGAGGGACACATACACATATACCCTCCTGCACTTATGACAGGCTTTAGACAGTTTTGATTTTAGTACCAAAATGAGGGATATATTTCGGGATAACTTACTCTAGGAATTACATTGGTGTAAATAAGAAATAATTTGGCGTATATGACTCCAGTGAATTCCTACAGATTTCGACTGAAGTAATTTTTATAGAATTAGGCATTCTGTATTAATTTTGGAAGAAGGCTGTAAAGTTACATGCTTTATGCTGTTCAGTTGATAACATCATTAATAATGCAAAGAGAGTAGTTTCATTGTACATCTTCTGATACATTTGGGCAGGAGCTTGTGAAACACCAAAGCTGCTTTGTTAAAATACTTCCAAGGTTTTCTTTTCACATCTCACATTTCTACACTTCTCAAGGCACCAGAAGCACAAAAAAAATCAGCATTTGAAGAAAAACAAAGCCAGAGGATTGATGTGGAAAAGGAAAATATC
This sequence comes from Struthio camelus, assembly GCF_040807025.1. Taxonomy (NCBI): domain Eukaryota; kingdom Metazoa; phylum Chordata; class Aves; order Struthioniformes; family Struthionidae; genus Struthio; species Struthio camelus. Next base: position 10,538,696 of record NC_090951.1, read on the forward strand.
AAAAGCTATTTCTCTTAGCTATGAAATCTTATGACAAAGTTGTAGAGGTGAATACAACTTTAGGGTGAAAGTTTGTCTGCCCTGCTTACGAAGCACAGAGTTGAAGTCCAAATGCACTGATTTTTCTGAGACTTTACTCTCCCAGGCTTTTTAATTGCAACTTGATTTTTGGCTTTACTGATGGCTCATTTCATTTCCTATTTCCCTCAAGGGAAGGCTTTGGTGTAGGATGGAAGCACAATTTGTTAGTTTCTGGTTATCTAGTATTTTGCTTTTATTATTTATTTATGACTGGGAATAATGATACTTCTTCCTATTCAGTTCTAAATTCAAGGTGACAATACTTCCTTGGAAACTGAATTATAATATAATATTATCATCTAGGAGTTAACAAAGATCAACACTCCATCATGCTATACCTAGACCAGCAGGTAGTCATTGTTCCAAAATTTAAAATACAGCCAAAGCACAGGACAATGATAAAAAGCAGAGAATTTTGTTAGTGCTACCAATCACCTTTGGGGGGAAAAAAATTTTTTTTCTTCGTTTTAATTATTTCTATAGAGTTATTAAAACAGAGACTAAGAGAATATAAAGACAAGGAATACAAAAGGTGAACAGTGAAATCATTGGGTAGAGGGGTCTATGATCATGAGAAAGAAATGGAGAGGTAGAAATACTCTGAGGAAGACTGGTGGAAGAATCAGTAGTAAGTCAGCCACAAGAGAGAACGTCCAAAGCAAAACAAGCAGCATTGCTGATACATCTCAGCTCATGCTATGCCCTCTCTCTTATCCAAATCTGCCCTCTTGCATAGCTGTGCTTCCAAGCTCCAGACAGACATCCCCTTCTCGGGTCAGACTCATGTGGGCTCCCACAAAGCTTTCACATCTGTAGAACACTGCCATTTTAAGGGTTTCTAATTACATTTAAGCATAAAAACATACAGAGCACATTGTACATTATCTTTATAATACGAAGTGATATGATGTGCTAATTTCAGTTAAAAGTTTGGTTTGCAGATTGCACAAATGCTATATGAGTGACAAAGGTTATATTTCAAAATAATTTATATTCCTTTCCTTACTAAAGTTATTTAGCTAAAAGCTCTTTTCTCCAATTTTGTCTTAGGGCTAAGAATCATTTAATGCAGAAAATACCGATTATGCAGTTTCCAATAACAGATAGCGCTTGCTCCTGCTATGGAAAGCAAGGCAGTCCAGTTCTGCAGAAGAAATTGCATTGACAGAAATCTGTTCAGGGCACAGACTCCCACTCAGTACAACCCACTAACTGGAGAAAAGTACCCAAACACTCTTTGCAAGGGCCTTTTCTTCAGAAATTAAGTAGCTGAACCTTATCCTCCTATTTCCTTGCACTTTTGTCCTAATATTATGTATTACTTTGACCTTCTCAATGAACCGTCATTTGATTGGGTGGATATTCTAGTTTTCTCAGTTTGGTTTCAGTGTTTTAAGAATACTAAATTATCAACAAAGTATATTAAAAGATGTTAAATGTTTTTGTTTTCTCCTAGTTAAAAAAATTCATAGAGAAACGTGAATAGGCCATAATTCTTTCTCCCTTTTTCTCTCCAGGCTAGAATCTGGACAGGAGGCAAGCTCGTGGGGAACCTGCGCTTTGACCAAGCAAACTGCAAAGCTGGCTGCGACACAGGCTGAGACTGAAACTCTCATTTAGCTCCTAACAGCAGCATTTAACTTCCTTGAAGGGGGAATGCAATTGCCATAACACAGATATCCAAACCCACTGTTTCTTGATGGCAACAAGTATTCTCTAGTATTATAGTTTATCAATAAACATCTAGCTAGTCACAAGGCACATGTTTCGCTTATTTAGAGCTATTAGGTGACATTAAGAGACTGACATAAACAGAGTAAACAGCATCCTAATATCAATTTTCTAGGTAAGCAAGTGTTTCATAGACACTCCACAAATAAAAACACATACTGAAGGAGACATCATAGCTGAATAAGGCAATCCTTGTATTAAAATGTGGTCCAGACTATGAATATGTTTGATGGCTCTGCCATTGCGAGTCTCAGAAAAGACACTTTGATTGCTTCAAAGAATTGTTCCAAAAACATCCACGGTACATTAAGGTGCCACAAAAATAAAACAGCAGAGCTACTTTTTTCCACTGCTAGTCAAGATAACACTACTTGTCTATGGATGAAGAGCAGCTGCAATGCTTGGCCCATCTGCTCCATGCTAGAGAATAAACCAGAGACTCTTCATTAAAACAAATATTTACAGAGGCACCTCGATGGTATTTCCCTGCTGTGCATATGCAGCCTACTGTTCTTCCAGACTCCTCTTTTTTATACCTCTAGGATAGACACATTCATGTCTACATATAAAATCATATGAGAGTCAGTGGCCAGTCAACATAAAACCACCAGAAAAATAATATTATTGATCCAAATGCACAGGCCTGACAAAGTTAATGCCTTGAGCGGCTACAAAGCACTAGTAGTAGACTGAGCAGGACGTTACTCAGTGTTTTTCATTTTAATTGTATTGGTCCTTCTTCATCATCTTTGCATCTTCAATGCAAAACTACTGCATTGTCAGTCTATATGCCCCTTCCCTTTGTGGAGTAAAAAGCTCTGCTGTGGTATATTTACACTTCTTAAACAACCATGCTGAATTAGGAGCATTTACTCAAAACCTTTTTTTCTGTAATACTGATTAACTGTACTTTCATCTAGAAAATTTTAAACACATGTTTTACTTTCATCATATTCATGTTGACAGACCTCCTTTATCAGTACTTTAATTAACAGCAGGTAAGGGAGGCAAAGTGAGTATGACATGCTATTACTTCTGCTTGATTTAAAGTCTGCTTTTGAGACTTTCTCTCGGCTCATAGCTGAAATTGTCTTATTTCATACATTCCCAGGATTACTCTTTCATGTAAATGTCATTTTTGCTGTCCAAAACATTAAAAAAACCCACACCAGTGCAATATAACTACTGTCTCTTTCTGAAAGACATGAGGGAAGCTGTATGCTTTTGATCAGACAAGATCCCAACTTCAAAGTAACACCTCATCTGTAAATATATTATACAGTACTCTTAGTAAAGAAAGGGGGACTCCTTGATTTCAAATAACCTAAGGCTGATACTGTGGGATTTGCCCACATTCCCGGAGTTTAATCCTCTGAATACTTGCACAAAATCAGACCAAAGATGGAAAGCAGTAGTTATATGCCTAGGGATGCTCTACCACTGATTTGATCAGAATCTTCTAATAATTTTTTTACTTCATCCCTGGAAATGTTTTCATTATTTCTTTCATTGCTGCAGTTCAGAAAATCAAAGCAAAATTCCAAATTACCTTCAATGGATTCATCTATTTGGGGACTGATGGGAAAGGCCATTAAGCTATTACTCAAGCTACTGATCAGCATGGACTGGGATGGTATCAGATCATACAAATAGTATTAACTATTTAAGAGCCAGCTATAATGTGAATATTTGCACATGGGAAAATAGAGTTTTGAGCGGGCCACAGAGTGGTCAGTTGTACCAACTGAGAGTACCATCAACAGTGTAAGTGGGCAGATATTACATTCATCTCCATATAGAGGCAACAGGAAGCAGCCTAGGACATTGACATGAGGGATACTTTTCTGCACAAAACCTTTTATCTCCAGATGAAAAAAATAACAATTCAATGATTTAGGTCTATTTTATAAATCATGCTATTAATTTCATTACATTTTTTATTTTAAAAAAAATCTAGCTATCTGAAATGAACAAAATCTGCTTTTCAGAAATTTGATTTCTGAAGTGATATTAAAGTGTCCTTTTGTCTTACTGAAGCTTCTTAAGTTTCCCAAAAATACAAACAAAAAATTTCCATTTACCTGAATGAACGTTCAATTTGCTAGAGAACTGTAAAAGTTTCTATTTCTAAGGAGGGATTTAAAACTCTTGAAAGTTCAAGACTCTTAAAAAGCTGAAACAAGCCTATCTTTCTCCATATCTACTGTCCTGGTGTGCATCTTCTCGTTTGTGCTAAAAGTATTTGCAACAATAGGAAGGATCAAGCAAAGACGGAGTGCAGAGTTCTTCCTCTGGAATTGAGAGTGATCAGGACCTCCTACGTTTTTATGCCAACTTTTTCACTACAGATTAAAGTATATTGCTTAGTCAGTAATTTAACATTACAGCCCATCTTCTCCTTCTTGCCCAGTCTACACCCCTTACAAAGGTGATCTTAATGACCAGCAAGATGAGTGATGCTGTGATTGATCTCTGTGGTGTGCTGCATGCACATGCCCTGCAGAGCTCAGCAATCCCCACCTCCCATAAGGTCCTGCAGTACCTCCCGACTTGCTCTTTAGGAAAGACAGCAACCTCAGCAGCTTGTTCACAATACTGCCTTATCGCTGAGTGGGCTACGTGGTGGATGGCATAGCCAGGAACATACAGCACAGCATTTCCGCGCCTCTTCACCTCACAGGTGAATGCTTTTTCATACCTGTGCTAAGCCCAAATGTCTGAGTGCCCACATAATAGACCTATCCCACGTGAAAGACCTAAGGTAAATTTGGCCCAAATGAAAATTCCGGCCCATTCCTGATTGGCACCATCATTAATGTTTGAACTGATATCTATTGCCTGAACTGGTACCTATTCCCATTTAACTGAAGATATGACATAATTTTTTCATACCATTATTTTGGTGGCACTTCAGAAAAAAAATTAAATCACTTTAATCCATTTTAGTTCCCATGACTGCCAGGATACCAACAGAAACAATGAGCTACCATTGACATGCAGCAGTGAGGTGGTTCAGCTCCTTCCAGCCTGAGGTGAAAATGCAGACTGTATGGGTGAAAATGCAGCCTATATGGCAGATTTCTTGTGCTAAAGGTCTACTGGAGACTAACAGCCACAAAACAAGACAAGACAACACAAGCCACTGAGCCCTACAACATTTATGAAAAATGTGATCTTAAATCTGCAGAGATTAATTTACACATAACCAGATCAGACATTTTGCAGAACTCACACCATAAAGACCTGACAATCACTATTTGTGCCATTAGCACAGAATGCAGATAATTTAATATGCTTGGTTGCATTTTGCCATCTCTATATTACTGTCTTTTAGTGAGCTCCTGCAAATTCTTGATGGGTGAAAAATTAAACAGTATAGCAGGCATAGAGGGAATTTGGACTTGGTACAAATTCAAACTTAACTGAAAAGCTAAAGGCATACCTGGAAACACTTTTAAAATATATAAAATTTATGAATACTTCTCAGTTTGCAGCTGAGACATAAATATGTGTAATGAGCATGTAACAGACAGCTTACCTCTCCAGCTTGGATATATATCGGCTGCTTCGCCTTCCCTTGGAAGCAGACTGATATAATGTGCGTTACTGGGTGAGTCGCCTTCCAGCAAAATGAATTTGATTTCTACTGCAATCAAAAGAATTTAAACAAAATCACCTATCAGCTCTCCCTAGGTTCATTTATCAAAATGTCCATGACGGTTTTTACTTCCAATATAGAGAAATTAAGCAAGGTTTGTTTCAGGTAATATTTATAAAACGCTGAAGAATAGGCGTGAAGACTAGTTTCGGAAGGTCACGAACTTCCCCTGCCTTGTGTTTCCTCAGTCTGTGGCTATATGCAACTTCTGCTGAGTAAGTCGCTTCCCCAGTTACTTTTGTCTATGCCTCTCTTCTAAAAGGGGATGTCTCCCCTCAGGGGCCCCCCTCACTTCTCCCATCGTGCCCCACACAAGCTATAGTTAGAAATTTCTGAATGCATCGTTCTTAAAGTATGCAAGGACATAGACCAACAATTTGCTATGAGGCAAAACCAACTTTTAAATGATACATTCTTAACTGTAAGCTTATAGTTAAAGTTTTAAATAATTTCTCAGGCAAATCTGTAGGCCCAGCCTTGGTTATCATACAGCTGTATTACGGAATTGCAGAGATGCTAGACATTCCTGATTTCCCTTTGCTTGTACTATAGCTCACTGCTTCATGTATCACATATAAGGCATGAAAATCATTGCAAAACAGATCATTTCCTCAATAAAAATACGTTTTTAACTCATCCTACTCCTTACGCAATGGTCAAACCACCAAAGCTTCTGATACTTAGTTTGGTCATACGATTTCTTAAATAATGGAATCTGGATATTTCCATGAAAGAAAAATTGTAAATCATATTTTTAATTCAGACATGCACCTTAATTTGTACAAGCGAGACCTGCTCACTTTTTAATTCAAAGTAATAGTGCCATGTGACCATGATTTTTCAACACCCACTAGTGAAGAAAATTGACTATTAACCACTGAATGCTTGCACAGAACAGGTCATGATTATACTGTTCCATTAATATGCTACTGTCATTATGTTAAAATGATAAAATCAAGGACATCTCAATGGATATTTTATCTTTTTATCTTTTTTTAAGCAAAAACACAAGCTTCTTTTTTCATCTACATTACTAAGCGTAAATTATTTATTTAACTCTACTCACATCATGCCTCTAATTTTAAACGACATTTGTAACAAGTTATAGGGAGATTTGTTGGAAATCTTTTCTCCCACTTGAATCTATACATCCAACTTTCAAAACTGCCTATACCTAACAGCTCCTATCATTACATCAAATTTTCAAATAACTCAGAACCTGGTCCTGAGAAAATATTGATTTGTCACATGTTTTACAGCACTATCTGAATTTCAGCAAGCTTACAACTTCAGGAAAGCATCATCAGGTATTTTGCTCCAAAATGAGGGATACTTACCCATGCAGAATGATCACATTAGGCAGGTAGCTGGAGGCGGATGGAGCCCAGCTCCGCGGCAAGGAATTTGAAACCGAGAACTCGGCCTTGAACTGGGACTCTCAGGATCTGGTGCCTCCCATTGACTTCACAGAATGGTATCGAGATCATCAGGAACTTGGATCCTCCATCCACAGCAGAAATATCCTCTGAAGTCTAGGAAACAGTCTAGGATCTGCAGAAACTGGGGGCTGAGAAGTTTGTGAAAGTTGAAGTCAGTTCACTCTGCTTCAATTTAGAAAAATCAATCTGAAATAGATATATATGTATATATATATTTTTTTCTTCTAAACGTTCCTCCCACAAAATTCTTAACGATTCCAGGTAATGTGAATCACAATGAAAACCTAAATTCATTTTCCCCAGAATATAACTACCAAAGTTTGGGATGTCTCCTTCGAAAAGAGACACTGTATTGGAAAAATGAGGTCACCGACTTGTTTCCAGCATTTGAGAATCAGGCTGCCATTGCCTAGGAATCCAATATCAATCTAGTAATTTTCCTCAGCTCTCTAACATCTCGTATTCCTTCTTGTTGTAGCAATGAAATAAGAACATACCTGACATTTTCCACAAGTATTCTCCATCTGTTTTCATAAAATATTTTACCCCCAATTTGGGTAGCAATTTAGCTTAATTGTGCCCAAATTATCAGCAGGCCATCTTTTGCTTGAAATCTTTTTCTCCTCTCTACTGTCATTTTTACAGGCAGCTCAGCAGATAATTTTATGCTACTGCAGTCACACAAGGCAGATTCTAATATTGATCTGAATTTTTCCCTTGAATATGATTTGCATTCTTAGCCTGATCTATTTTTTTTTTTCTTCCCATAGAACATGATTTACATTCTTATGTCTGGCTGCTTCATTTTAAAGCCATCTTGAAAAAGTCTCTTTCTAATCATCCTTCTAAATTCATATGGGAATAACTCTTCCTACCAATGCTTAGGAAAGGAAAATCTCAAACAAATTGATGCTATTCTTGAACACTGTCATGAGGAGAGACTGTATTTGTTGATGGAAATTAGAGACTTTTTTATAGCTTACTAATAATCTAGCTCCGGGACAGCTAATTACTAGGGATTGTCATGTCTAAATGTTGAAAAAGTGTATTCCATCTTGTGGCTGATCTAAATAGGAAAAAAAACAGCAAGATCAGGCAAAGATCATCCTTGAGGCATATTAGTCTCTAGTACGAATACTTCTTTTGCATAAAGCTGAGGAGTTATGTTTTCCTCAGGTTAAATATAGGTCAGCTGGGGGAGATGAAATTGCCCTGTAACCATGCCCTATTTCTACTTGCTTTTCCTACCCATTGCACACGTGTTGGATGGACATATTCATTCATTTGTATGAATGTGGACTGACTCTGCTGGCCTGCTGAGCAGCCTCCACACTTGCTTTCAAGGCTAGCACCTCTCTCAGGATAGGCAGAATTGCATTATATACTCCTACCAAAATGAAAGAGGAACTCCTAAAAACCTGTATGTTTAAATCTCACGGATTTTGCTGAAATTTAAAAGTGCATATGGGACAAGGTTCAGTGATGCTTTGATATCTCAGTTCCTAACAGAACCTAATTTTTGTAACAAGAAAAGAAAACGTGCTACCACATTGCTATCCCCTCATCAGTTTTACATCCACCTTTTGCCATGTACTCTTTATTCAGTGGAGGTAGTAAACATTAGACTTACAGTTCTTGAGCAGATCTGACATATGGTAGTGGTGCATAAACACTGGAAGAGGAGGAATAGGAAAACAGTCATACTATCACATTTGCATAGCATTTTTCATAGTAGAAGTATTGCATCACACTGGAGAGACGCAATAGGGAAGTTTAATACTTCACCCCTCGTTTGGGTTTAAGAGTTTACCACTGCAATGGATCATACTGGAAAAGGAAACTGCCAGATTTTGGGAAGCTCCAGATAGGACAGAATCAGGTCCACAATCATGCAGAGTGTCTCATCCAAGGTCCAGCAGCTGACTGGGTCCAGATTACTTAAAAATTTCCCTAAGATGCCAGCATAAGAAATGTAAATAAATACCAAAACCATACATGTTACAATGCACACAATATTTTCCTGGGGTTGAAAGCAAAAGACAGTACTAATGACAGGCATTAGTCGTATTACTTAGAGTATCATTGGCCTATATTCACATGTTTAAGTGACAGAAAAAATAGGAAAATCAATAGCATATTTCCTGCTATCAGTGAGTTTCCTATCAGTGAGTTCTGCTTTTTACAAGTCATTTGAAATTCAATTCATGTTTCAATAAACGAAAAACACTGTATTAATAAGTTCTCAGTTTTCCAGTCATTTAATGCCTACATGAACACTCACTCTGAGCTCAGTTCCCCACTCATAGTTTCCTTTGGCCATAAGCAGAAAAGATGGGTGGGCCTGAGGACAGTTGTGATTCTGTAATTTTGCAAAACAAGGCAGATCTGCCCTGAAATACGCAGATTTTAGTTTGTAGGACTGGCATATCACCAGAAGCTGTATCATAATGGTGCATGATTAGGTGCATCATTAGGAACCTAATGATTAGGTTCCTCACCTCAGCAGCCAGGAGGGATGAATCTGTGCCTGAGTATTCCTGGGCCTTTTAATTTGTAACATGCTTTACACCACCACCATGTTAATGCTCAGAGGCTGTGGCAAAGTCTTTAGCGAGACCAGAGAAACCAATGCACAGCTTCAGAGTATGGTCACTACAGCTTTTTTCTTTTTAAAAGTACAAAAAAAAATGTGCGACTATTTGGCTACAATTACACTACACAACATGTCTGATTGTTTCATACATGTAACTTTTTATTCTTGTTTTCAATATTAGTGTATTTCTTTGATGCTGTAATAATGTTTTTAATAATAATTTTCTTTCGGTTGTTCCAGAACAATTTCTTGGGAACAAATGGTTCTTTAAGCTGCTGTAGCGCTTTGGTTTATGCTTTTGTTTCCTGGTTCTGTTCTACCTCTTAGTGGCTGGAGGTCATATAGATATCTTATTTTATTTTTATATTTCGAGATGCTTGCTTTCCTCATTATTTTAAGGTTTTAAGTAATTGTTCTCCTCTTCTAGCTATCATGACAAAATTAATGGGATGATTTTCTAGAAAGGTCAGTCCTTTGAGCAGTGTAGCAAAATCATGGGAATATAAATGAGGCAAGTTAGTTACCTTGATTTCTCGGCCTCAAGAAACTGTGTATTTCTGGAAGGTCCTTCAACCTGTTAATCAGATTAGCAGAGGGACCTAATAACTCTGAAATAGAGATTGCTTCTCAATACTCTTTTTCTTATAGACCATACTGCTGTGTCAGTGTTTTCCACACTTAGCATCCTTCTTTGCCCAATAATGCTCTCAAGTAATTGATTCTTTCCTGTCACTTGTATTTTATCAATGAAACTATTACAGAACAAGGCAAAACATGAACCTAAATATCCACTTTTAAAAACGAACAAAAATCTTTCCATTAACAACCAATCTTAGGAATTAATTTCTTATGAATATAAATTTAATATCATCCAAAATTATATTTTCTTTTGTGCCTGTATCATGCAAGTATTTGTTACTTGGCACTGGTGTGGAAGGTTCTCCTATTAACAGCTGTCCCAGCTCCTTTAAGTACCTTCAGAAGATGCGCGTGCTTTATGTAGCTAAGCTCTTTTGTTCAAGAGTGAATTCATATGTCATTTTATGCTTGATTTATTTATATATTTGTATATTTTTATATATATATACACATATACATGCATGTAGGGGTGTGTGTATACATATATATATGAACAAAAAGAAGACGACTCCAGCAGCTCCTTTAAACTGGCATTGTGGGATTACATTTTGTATTGCAGCATGCATTTTTTTGTTAGCAAATCTAGTGGCTCCTGAAGATACTTAATCCATGCAGTTGGTAGTCTCAAGTGTCAACACATCTGCATTCCTGTCACACCAATGCCTTGCCAATAATTAAAATGCCAAATTCCTATATCAGTCCTGAAACCATCACCAACACTGAAACAACAGATGTGACACTTGAGATTACAGTTGCATGAGCAAAAACATAACCCTTTTAAGACCAGCATAATGTACTGACAATTTCAGAGACAGCTCTTAATTTTATATGATGCATGGTATCTTATGGATGGAAGATGGGGTCTAAGGCCCCAATAACTAAATCTTATTTTTGAAGATTTTGAAAAGGCTTTCAAGTATTCAAAAACCCGCTGCGGTTCACCTTGGAGACTCACTCTTCGCTGCGGCCCTGCCTGCATTCATTAGTCTCACAAGGAGTGGGACACAGAGAAGCAGAAGAAAAGTTGCACCTCGATACATGTGTGAAAAACTTTTTGACATGTGGGAGCAGAGAGACTTGGAGAAATGTGAAAGCAGTGTGCCAAAGAAGGGCAGTGAACCATAACTTTTGCAGTTTGATAGTAGTAACTGTGTGAGTATATATGTATTATACACATTATGTGAACATAATAACAGCTCAAGGGCAGACAAGACCCTGCCAGTTGAAGACGTGAATTCTTCTAATGCAAATACATAACTGCTGATAATGTTACGATTTTCACAAATACTTCCCAAGAAAACGGTCGACTGGAGAAGGTAGGTGTGACAGACAAGGCCTAAGGTTATCTATACGATACAGAATAATTATTTTGTTCTGGCAAAAAGAGAGAAGGGAGAAGAGTCAGGAATTACTAGATTAGAAGACACTCACCAACCTTCAAAGTGGGAAAGAAAAGAGTTCAGAGAGGATGCCTTCAGTATTAAAATTATGTAGGCTTGACATGTGAAGTGGTTAAGCTACTGAAAGGTAAGCTATTTTAATTCAGAAAAAGCTATGAATACAGGATATATTCCCTGAAAGTTACACAGCTCTGCTCCAGAAGTGGCAAATGTACTTCTGTGCAATGAAGTTAAATTTGTCATGGCTTCAAATACTCACTTTCTAGTGCTTGGCCTGCTCCTTTTTTACCTTCTCAATGCACAACTCGCTTGTTTGCACACACCAGTTACCGTGCAACTTTTTCAGGGTCTGTTCATGGATTTCATCCCTATGACCATAGCCTAAGAATGAGAGGATATCAATTAAACCAGAATATCAGTTTAACTAATAGGCTAGTATATGAGGCCAAACAAGTACTATCTTTTGTGTTTGGGTCTGTGTGACCAGAGAAGGAAAAGGAAACAAAACATCTCACTTTTGATCTGAAGGAGTCTTTCTGAAAATTCAAGAGATTGGAAGGAGGTTGGGGCAGCTTATAGCTGAACTGCAACACTATACTAATGAACGCCTTTACAAAATACACAACGCAAGGAAGAGGTAGGCACAGAGACTGAAATGTTAAAATGGTCTCCAAACAAGCCCCGCAATCATGAATACAGCGCAATGGAAAATTTCATATTTAGACTTATTCAAGTTTTCTGAGACACAAATTAGCAGTTTTAAGAGCTTATCTGTTTCCCAATTGACTTTAATCAAGTGTTTCAGAAGCTGGAAAATGTTTTAAGTGAATAGAGCTCTTAAGCAGAGCGCTCAGGGAACAGAATAGCAGCTATTCTGTACTCTCTTTCAATGTTTTTGATTTGTTTTTTTCTTTGTTGTTGCATTTTTATGGTTTTCAGCATGAGTGAAGCACCACAGCTGTATGTTTCACAAAAGAAAGGGAAGTGCGGGCCCTTACAGGGCCGAGTTCAAGCAAAAAATTAAAATAATTTTCTGGATAGTGTCAAGCTGATGATCTTTTAAGTGTTCACTTTGCTATGATCTCTAATGCACTTCACGTAGACAAGAGACTGACACTCTCCTAATGACAGAACCACTTTGTTTTCCAATATACCGTGCCAAAACATGCCCACTTTTACTTTTTAATTAACACCTCAGCCAAAAAAAACCCAGCCCACTTCAAAATGCAGGGCTTTAAGTGGCTTTAGCCACACCAATCCAGGCACTCAAGCCGGATTTTTAAGGCATATGATCTTGGAAAACTTGACAAAAGCCTCTCGTAAAACAAACCTACCCTGTCAGGTATATGGCAATACGGCAGGCAAATCTTGAAGAATATTGCATCACGGCAGGCTCATGAAGGCTACTATTCTTGTTAGCAAACACATTGAATTGTATCTAGACCTTCTCTTTAACACAGTCTTTAAATCTTTCCCATGCTGCCCCATACACCACAGTGTGTTTAATTTTCATCCCCTCCTCACTTTTGCCTCTAAATGCCACACACTTCCACCATGAAGTTTAAATAAATTAACTTAATTTAAGCAAATAATAGGAAATTAATGCTTGCTACTAATACACACGGTGAGAGATAACAGCATCCCGTTTGCCTGGTGCGAGGCGACGCTACCAGCTTCTAACCTGAACGAAGCTGCTGGGGCGAGCCTCGGCGCTGATCAGCTGGCTCTGAGAAGGAGCTCTGGTTTGGGTTTGCGGTGGTGCCCCGGCTGCCTGCGCTCTCACTCCTGTTTGGATGCGACCCGTCAGAGCGAGCGGAGTCGGCAGCGCTTTCAGCACTGCGCTGAAGTCTGCGCCCCCCGTCCCGCTGGTCCTCCCGCGCCGCCGGGCTCATGCACCCGCTTCCTTCGGCTGCCTCATTTCTAAAAGAGCAAAATCTTCCCTCCCTACAGCTCCCCGTCGGCATCACTGCCAGCTCCACGGGAAGCCAGCTTAGCCTGAGACTCAGTGCTCACTGGGGCCCTTTGGCACTCTGCATTTTCTTCAAAAGCTCCAAGGAGCCTAATGTGCGCGGCCAGGAGTCTGTCCCTTCAGCTAAGACAGACCGTCAAAACTGAGGAGGAGATGAGGCGGTTTTCCACATGTGTGTGCACGCTCCTCTGTGTAACTAGTTTCAGCATTTAACACCACGATCCAGTTCGGGTTGATCAGAGTCCCCGTCCAAACTCCCTCTTTGCTCATCTGGTATTTCGCTTGACCGAATCATTCAGGTTTTCGCCTTCGTCTGTCTCTCCCACGAAAGCAAGAAAGCTTGCAAGTGAGGTTACAGCAGGCTCGTCCCTGCTCTGCTTGAGCACTGCAAGGAAACAACCCCTGCAACTGAAGAACTAATAGTGAAACATTATTAAGAAACAAATACGTCTTCTAAAACCTCACCTGTAAACTACTTTTGAAAAGGTTAGTTTCACAAAACACATGTCGCACCAACTCATGGGAAAAACCTTAGGCACTGGAGCTGACCAGACTAACGACGAGGCAGCTCAGTGCAGCCCCAGCGCCCGACGGAGATCGGGTATCGGCATGCCAGTGGCGACTGCAGAACTGCTCTTTTGAAGTCATGATGATTTAACAATTAATAGGAAGATTTGTTTGATAGCCAGATGCAGCCAGGTAAAAAGGACGTTCACTTCCAATTACCCATTATTTTGACTGTACTAGATTAACAGAAAACTTTGAAGCATTTTACTTCCAAACCTGTGTAACTGAAAGTGAAAAAAATCAATTCATCAACTTCACTAGATTTAATAGATTTAAGAATACTGAGTTCTCTTTTAATATAAAATGTGCAAATAATCCTGACTTTGAACTGAAAGGATGAAAGATACAAGTCAAAACCTGGGAACTAGTGATAATTATTCTCTATTTTATCAGTCTTAATACCTACATACTATTTCTATGATAGTTTTCAAATATTTTATGTTGCCTGCATTGGTATACCTTGAATTAGTTAGTAAATGTTCATCCCAATGAGGTCAATGGCAAAACGCTTTTTTCTGAATAATTCTTATTAACTGGCTCTCTTGCTCCTGACCTTGTTAATTGTTAACAGCCCAGGGATCAAGAGACCTGGGACTATGTCTGATCTGAGTTACGGCTACTGAATATGCTCTGAATATTTCACTGTAAGACTTGATTTTGCATTGAGAGACAATTTGGAATGGTTTTTTTTTTCCCCCCTACCTGTACTTCCCATTGAATGCTGAATGCTCCTCTCATTCCTTCCTCCAGCAATGCCACAAATTCACCCTAACTTGTGTTTGAAACTTTTCCTATTTCAGAAAATTTGGAATGGACTGAAGATTTCTCTTGCATGTATCCACTATTAGATGACCTATGAGAACTTTTTTAAAACTGTGGGACTTTTAATATTACAATAATTGATGTATTTGATTTTTCCACTATACTTTTTGTATATTTCATTATACATTTTTTCCATTTTACTGCTTTTATTTTCTATTTTATGAGTGCTTTCCTGGTAGGGTTCTTTATTAAAAAGGTTGTTTTGTCGATATGTAATTTGATTAGCTGTTTACAGACCCAGACTTAATTAGTTTTTATCCAAGTTAGACAAGTGGAAGCTAATTTTCCATGGCCCTCAACAGAATCTGCAATTATTCCCACATATAGACCCTTAGAGTTACTTTGGTGAATGGCTACGTGCTTTTACAGACTGAAAATATGGTATACGCATTTGTAGTTGATAGCTTTTCATAGCCATCCCAAGTATTTGGTAATACAAAGTTGCATATAAATATATATTAAATACACACATACACACACACACACAAAGTAGCAGTAATACATCTAGTAGTGATATATATATATACACATATATGTATATATATAAAAATAAAAAAGTAGTAATACATCTACTAGTGATACATATATATAATATATAAAACTTACACATACAAATATATATTCAGCATAGGCTGAAAAGTGTCCTGTGTGGCAGGTAGTAACATATGTGGAGTTACAAGCTCAGAATTTTCAAAATTAGTAAATGGCTCTCAATGATTAAAATATATTTTTAATTACCTTTTTACTTGTCATCTTGCTATTTAAAATTATATTTTTCTAAATTAATCACCCCAGATATAAACTTCCTTTGAAAAATAAAAGTTAGCCTTTTTCTAAACTCACTTGCCCCATGTTTAAAACCTTATGGCAAACATCAAATATTGCAACACCTCACAGTAAAATCAGAAGCAGCAATTCTGAATATTCATCCTAAAATAACTAAAAGAATTCTCAATAAGTACTTACTACATTTTATTGTCATAAATATGGTTCTTTGCCTTATAGACGCAATCAGAAACTCTTAGAAGATATTTTAAATGAATAATTCAAACAATGAGTGGCAACATAATTGTTTATATTTTTTCATGTTGGCACATTCACTTTATCCCTTCATTTATAAACCAAGTTATCACTTTCCGTGATATTTATAAAAGTTGAATAAATAAAAGAAACTTTGTAAGGATGTCTTGTCATTTTTTTCCACATTGTATTTGCTAATCTGCTGTTGTTATTTAATTGAGAACTTCTGGTACCACTTGCATACCACCCTTGCTGGGATTTCAGCTTTACTAAGAGAATACATAAACATTGGCAATTAAATTGTCTTATCAATTTTCTGCAGCTCAGTAAATTGTTCTATTGTAAAGGAAGATTAGTGTCTTCAGCAGAATAAGGAAAATACCTAAGCGGGAGTCCATGGATTAAAGCTGTGATATCTTGTACAAACCCACCTTCTGAATGAATTCTTAAAGAAATATAACTAAATTAAAGTGGGAATGTAAAGAAGTGAAATAAACTAACAAGCTGAACAAGCACGAATGAGAATACTAAACATGGTAGTGGAGAATCTTTCATATAGACAAAGAAATCTCTTAGAGAGAACTAGGTATCTTGTGAAGCAGAAGTCTTGTAAAAAATCTTAATAAATCCATGCTTAAAAAAGCAGGACAAACATACAGCTACAAAGAGGAGACTACAAACTCACTAAGAATAAAAATCTGCTTGGGGCAAAACAAAAAGATATAGGCAGATATAAAACCAAAACAAACAAAACTGCCAGCGAAGCACCTACAAACATAAGTGACCATAAGTGACCGAGACACAAAATTATGGCTTACACAGACAGCAAGGACTTTGAAGTTATGAGCTCAGCAGCTGCCTCAGAAGAGGCAGCTCATACCAAAAAAAGAGAAATATTGAAGAAGGTGCTTTCATGCCAGCAAAAGCAGCATCTCCTTTTATCCCTATTTCCCTGTACTGTACTGATGGCCGAGGACCTCGTTGCATTGAGGGCGAAGGGGAACTCCCCGGCTGAGGATGCAGCACACAGCTCCCGTAAGGCACTCGGGACTACTGCCATGTTACGTCTTCAGTTATATTGGAGTCTAAAACTAATCTAGCTCCCACAAAACTGTCTTACAGGGCAACACCAGATTTGAGAAATATACTGGGCAGAATAGCTAGTGCTTGTGTGAGGCAGTACAGGCACCTAATGCAAAGAGGTGAAGTTAGGAGTTCATGTTATCCAGAACATAAACACGAGATTCAAATCTGACCGCTGCAATTGCTAAGTCGGTATTTGATTTAAATGAATATCTAAGTCTGTAAGAGATGTTTTTAACTCAATATCCACAACAGTTTTACTTGCCCAAAAATATTTAGCAAGCAATCTGAAGCTACAGTTTCTAAACCAAAGCTTCAGGTCAGAAAAGCAGAGCCTAAGAAACGCTTGACTAGTTAACCAATAGGAGACAGAGTCATTCATCAAGGCTGTGAAGAAGCTGAATGAATAGAAGAGTTTCAGCAAATCAATTATGATTAATTCAGGATGAAATTGTAGAGAGAAAAACACTCTTAAAAAAAAGATTTCCTGGGACCAATGCCACCTTCCCTGTTTTCAGCCAGACAGTTATGTTTTAAAATATTGTGTTCAGAATTCAGACATCTGCTTTACTATGTGTTTATTTTGCAGGTTTTGTGCTGGAGAGAGTGGCAGAGAAGGGGTGTGCTCTTTAAAATTCTGGGCTGGCTCTGTCTTCTTTACTTTCGATTTATTAACTAATTTACCGAGAAAGATGTTTAAGAACTTGCTAAGTTCTCACTGAAATTCTAAGTAAAGTTAAGCATGTGCTTAAGTATTTAATGGAACAAAAGTAAAAGTCTACCACTACTACTACTACTACTGTTTGCTTTACTTGTTTACTGTTGACTTTTGCTGAACTCAGACAGTTCATTGCTTTTAAAAAAAAAAATACACAGAAACTATGATAATTTAATTAAGGAGCTGAAGGCAAGCAATAAGGCAGAGCAAAATATCATCCAAAAAACATAACTATTTTTTTTTCATTGCAGGAACATTCCAAAGCAAAAGGACACCGTGGGCAAAAGGTGGCTACCATTCACGGCACCACTGCATTCGGGGGAAAAACCTTGTAGACTGCTTTGAGTTCAGAGAGAATGTGAGTTCAAAGGGCAGAAGGTTGCTTAAATTGATCTCTAGCTACTAACACAGGAAAGGAGGAATGTACTGGAGAAAGGAAGAAGTCAAAACAAATCTGAATCAGAGGGATTTATATGGTGGTAGCAAACTGAGCTGCCATAAAACCTTGCCTAGTAAGGTTATTAATATAAATGCATATTGCTCTGTTGCAGGGGGAACATGTTCCTCTCTTAAAAGCTTTAAACTTCATAGCATTTATATGTTCCGCTGCTCTCATAAATGATGCTTTGTAGCATCGATTCTGTCAACACTGCTCCTAATCCTGACATTTTCTGACATTTTCCATTTTGTAAAATAAAAAGAGTTTAAAATTTTTAGCTTTGACCTTGACATAATGAACTGATGGATCACAGTAAGGAAAAGGAGATAGTACAGATTATATTCGTCCAAATCGTCCCTTTTGGTGCTATCAAAGCTGCAGATTAAATTATAATTTTTATCAGAGATGCCTGGAAAATGGATATTCTTTACTGTGACGGAAAAAAAATCACATACAAATGTTTCATCTCATATGGGGACAGAAGTCCAAATGTGAAATAATTTAGGGAAATTTTCCAGAAGAAAATCCACTGTTTGTTTTTTTTTTCAGCTTGCCCATTTCTTCCACAATCTAAATGAATATTCAGTTTGAGATCCAGAGAGTTTCCTTTGTTCTTACGAATAAAACAAGTTGTTATTTTGTCTCCTGGATAGGCAGGAGCTTAGTACTTTTAAAGTTTAATTTCCTGCTGCAGCTAAGACAAGACTCCCCTTAGCTTTGATGCTCTAGGTCAGCTCCCTGGGCTGCCAGCAATCAGCGTGGCCACGACACATCTCTGGAATGCTTGTCCAGATAACACATCTCACCAAAAATTAATAATCCAGGCAGGAAGAATTTGGAATAAAATGTTGAAATATTACAATGCATCCCGTACTAAGATTTGACTACTCACTGCGATTCAGGGGCCAGTCAAGCCTGGGGATAGTCAAAAGGCACAAAAAAAACAGTTTCTTTTCCCTCCTTTAAGCCCATTCTAACTAGTAAAAGCACATCATAAAAAGAGCAGAGACATACAAAAACATTAAATGAAACGTGCAGATGTGATACTGTCACTCTAGTTTCTGCCTTCTGTTAGTTAAAACAAAGGTCATTGCTTGCACTGTAAGACTTGTGATCAGATCTATGTGGCTGGCAACATCATTTCATATAACCCAAAATGTTTTCTTTGGCCAATTCTAATAATAAAAGGCATAAAGAGAGAATGGGAAATAAATGTCTTTATTTGCTTATAATATTGGTTTTTCATCAGATTACTACTCATTCTCCTCTTGTTCTGTGTCTCCTCCTTCTTTCCTCTTGCAAGATCACCTCAGAAGGGTTTATCTACTGAAATCTAAGCTTCTATCACTTTTAACATACATCGTACTGCTTTCACACATTATACAGATTGAGGAGAACCGGCCAGCAACCAGATAAAGCAAGCAGGCAGCCAGCCTGTCTCGATCATCCAGTATTAACAGAAGGTGAGGAAGCTGAACTCGTTTGGGATAGGAGCTTTTATAAGCAGTATGACAAGCAGCTAGTAGCTGACAGCATGATTAAGTCTCACAAAGCAATAGCATCATCAGAAACCACGGCAGCGGCCAACGAGAAACCATCATCCTGTGGGATCTGTACTGTACCTAGCCGCTTACCTGACACAGAAATTGGTAATGAGCCACACTTCATCACAGTAACCTGAAAAAAGTCTTGCAGGGTCATCAATGGACCAATATTTCATCTATAAAAGGGCCTTCCTGAATCGCTCCTGCCAAGTGGCCATGAATTTCTATTGCTGGTGGGCTTCTGCAGGAAAGAAAAGAGGAATACTGAATGTATTCCTGTACTGAATGTAGGTAGAATTGGATGATTGGGAATAGACAGAAGAAGGAAAGTGGCTGAGCAACTGGTGGGGGAAAAAAAGCAGGAGGTGCTATAGGCTAAAGGGTAGGAAGGAGGCTAGTGGAGAGGGAGAGCGAGAAAGGATGGAACTGGGAATGAGATGGCTGAGAAGGTTTAAAGATTCTTACTGTCATTTTAGCCCTCTTAGGTTCTTCTGTGGGTTTCTCCCATATGAGAATCTAATTTGAAGGATTAACTCGTGGCTTGATAACATAAGTACAACATAAGATAACATAAGATTCTTTCTTTGGTTCTGTGTAAAACTACTGGTCTCCTTGGAATCATTTTAGATAGGCAGATGTTTGCAGATCCTCCAAGAGCAAACAAAATCATTCAGGCTTTATCCAGCTCAGGCAAGGCATCCTCTCGCAGGCACTGTCACCTGCTCACTCCAGGAAGGTGAAAGGAGTGTCTTTGGCCTCAGCATGAACCTCGGAGCACAGAGCTGAACGACTGGCAAAGGGTTCGAACAAAAGAACAGGCATCAGCATACTGGGTAGCTGCCTCCAGAGACATGTTCCATAAAAATGACCATAACCTTCTGACAAATAATCACGGCTGAGGTTATCTCTAAGCTCCTTTCATGGAGAAATACATGGAATTGAAAAACTTAAACATGGCAAGGATCTTACAGTCATTTGTCCACTCTCCCACCTCTTCAGAGAAGCCCAAGGATGAGTCTGCAAAAGGCTGATAGTGCTGGCTTGAGTTGTGAATCTTCAGCATGATTCATATTGGCAGTTTTAACTTAAATCTACTGCTTTATCTTCCAAAGAGCAACAAAATGCTTTAAATAAAACTTTTCTTCCTGCGATCTGCATTAGCACTTCATTTTCTCTAAACTGAGTAAAGACTCTATCCCACTGTAACAGACATCTGGGAGAGACAGAAGTAACAGCATTGGTCATGAGATCTTCAGACTGCTCCAGAAAAGCTTGTGGCCAATGTCTTGAACCAGTAGTTCAAACTAAATTTAGAATAAAGATGGACTTTTCCATGTTGTATAATAGCCTCTCTGTGTCTCAGTCAAATCGTACTGAAGTCAAAGGAAAGGACCTGGGCTGGATCTTTTGCTTTTCAGTGAGGGCTGCTTTTCCTCACTTTACAATCCCATATTTCTTTCTGGTTGCTTGATGACAACCAGTAAGTGAAATCTGAAGAAGAAACATCAAAACAGATACGTTTACTTTTGTTTTCTGAACTAGCTTGAGTAGCAAAATCAGTTTTTTTAGAGTGATCATATTCTGTTTATAAAAACATAGTATCCAGTGTAATGAAAATTCCTGACAACTATTTCTCTTAAAAATATATTCTAGATAAGCAGTCCAATATCCCACAAGGGAAGAAAGAATTGCATGGCTGTATCATGAAGATGAAGACGAGAACGGCATTGTGCTGTAAACAGCCATGTTAGTGGGAAAAGGCTGTTTGCTTATTTTTATTTTCCCTCTAAAATTGCAACTGTCGTGTAAACTCTTTAGTAAAAAGATCAGAGCTAGTCACTAAAGTGCTAGTCAGAAATGCCAGGCACTGCAGAAATCAGAATTTGAATTTGATTTTTGAACAGAATGAAACCTTAACATAGCTCTCAAGCTATTTAAATATGGAAAAAATTCACTGAATGAATGAAATAACACAGCTGGCGACTATTGAAAAAGGAAGAGCTAGACTGACTTTTTGTAAGTTCAAACAGGGATGCTCAGAAATAAGTTCTTATAAACTATGCAAAATCAGATGTTGTACAAATATACAATTGTATATCTATTTATCTCTCCAGAGCAAGTCTTTGACAATAATTAATCATAATGAAGGTTTCTCTGAGAAAACTCAGAAGTATTTAACGCGGAAAGAGACTGTAAATGTTTGGTTAAGTTCATATATATATATACACACATTTGAAAGTAATTTAGTGTAAAGTTCTTTCAGAATTATCTTTCTGTACATTATTTATCTTCACCGAATTATTTTGTAGCATCTGGGAAGACTAATTTAGGCAAAGAAAATTTTCAGCTCAAACCAATATCCAACTTTTTATAGTTTTTGGACTCTGGCAATATAATAGCTATTCAGAGAGTATACACAGACTGCTCCACCCTCATGCTGGGCTGACTTGCAGCAGCTGTCCAACATGTGTCTCTAACTTCTTGAGTAGTTTATTTTGCCACTAGAACATTACAAACTACAAAGTTTTTCCATTCTGCAGGCAAATACTTTAGTGGATCAGGATCAGCATATTAACCTGAGCTCCTTCACATCCTGCACACTTACAGTTCTACCTCCCTGAAGAAACGTATTCCTTTTTGTGCAGAATTCCAGCATCGTTCAGTAGAATGTGGCAGAAACAACACATCTAATTTTAAAAAAGAGAGAGAGAAAATAAAAGAGAAATATTAAACTTGGGAGCAGTACAGATGAAAAGCTCCAAGCCGTTCAGGCACTGATAAAACTGAAAGGCGAACTGATAGTTATTCATCTGTCCCTGCAGTCATACTAGCTGTCCTTTCTCCCACTACTGCCAAACACACGGATAATGCATTGCCTTTTGTTCTTTTTATGCATAATGGTTCTCTTTGCTTCATATTTTTGCAGCTTGTATAGCTTTGTTTATTTTGATGTCAGAGCCTCTTCTGCAAACCAGTCCATTTCTTTTCATGGTAAACCCTTTGGGGTTTGGCTTGCGGTTTCTTTTTGGCTAAAGGAATGTCTCTTTTTAAATTTGATTGGCTTGTAAAAGTATTTTTCTTTCCTGAATTTTCCACTTACTCCTTGTGCGTTCGTGTGGCCAAGAAATCCCTTAGCGGTAAATAGCTGAGCTAAGCCCACTCAAGATCAGATTGGAGATGAGAAATGGAGAAGAAAGCAAGCTACCAAAGTTCAGTTTCTGCTTCTGCCCTAGAGCAGAAGCGCAGCCTTTCCCTGTCCTGGCACCGGAGCTTGTCGGCCCGTTATCCAGGGTTGAGCTCAGGACCGTGCTGACTGCCTGCCAGTCAAGCCTGTACAAAAGGACAACGGCAGTCCTTCCAGAGTTGCTTTCCTTTACAGTCACTGGCAGCTCTAAAAGCCACTGATGTTCTTGTGTCCTGGCAGCTCTAAAAGCCACTGATGTTCTTGTGTCCTCCGAATCATCCCTGCAACCATCATCACCAGCTCACCACAGTGAGGGTAACCCAGGCCGCTCCTCTCTTCTCTTACAAAGCAGAGGAACATCACTTACGAGCTTCCCCTAACTTCACTGGATGTCTACCCAATCTTCTTTCCGCCTTCCATGGCTAAAAGTATTTAATGAATGGTTGCTTTTATTAAAACCTGTGCACATTTTGAATTCCACCTTGGATGTATTTATCCTTGCCAGTGTTTTCTAAACCTACTAAACAGGCAGAATTTTCCAAGATATCACAGCTTTAAAAGCCCAGGCTACAGTTTTAGAGTCTCTTTCCTACAATATTGAGTCTAATCATTTCCAGTAGCACTGAACAACTTAATAGGCTGCAAAAACTTGATAAGACAACGTAATTGCCAGCTTTTATGTATATTCTTAAAATAGCTACATTCCTCTTAGAGGTTGTACAGGATATAAGTGTTAGCAAAAACAATTAAAATAACTGAAACAATAGAAGTAGATCAGAGAATTACAGCATGCAAAATCTGTAAGAAATTCCAAACAAAATTTCCTTATTCCTTGTCTGGCATAAACAATAATTTCAGATACTGGAACAAATTACTCAAAATCAGAAATTCTGGCTCACTGTGAACGGTGAAGATAATATTTACTATGTGCTACAGGAAAAAATAAAGACTCTCGTATCAGTTCAGGTAATTGAAGCTACTGAAATGAATGAACTTTATCTTAAACATTTTAGGTATTCAAGCTAATGGAAAAATACAGTCATTGACTTGTTCCAAATCTTGGTCTTTAACACCTAACCAGTTAGAAGATACAACCTTAACCTACGTTTTTTCCGTTCCCAGCGTTAACCTCTCACAGAAGACATGACTCTCCTGTTTGTTGTAAACACCTAGCCTTCTAGACCCAGTGCATGATTCTTTCTGCAGTGCATTGAAGAGAAACACATTATTTCAAGTATATCAGATGTAAGCCTCAAAGAAAATGCATGGTAGCACTTTCACATCTACTTTATACTAGTAATACTATCTGAATAAACTTTAGGGCTCACTTGCCTACACTTTTTGGTAGATGCTCACTTTCTCATCTAAAAATCAAAAAATCAGCTTCCTGAGGTAGTGATATAACTGTGAAAACACAAACTGGATTCCAGAAGAGTGTTTTTCCTCTAAGCTTGATTTCAATAAAGACATTTTCTTCTATGTATCTCTTACATTTTAACTTATGCTTTTTAACAATGTTGTGAGGAAGCAATACGGGATCACTACTCTATTGTTCTGTTAGGCACCATATTAAAAACATAGCACAATATTTCAAGGTGAAAAAAGGGTAAAAATACAAGGGTGTCTAGCAAAGTGATTTGGAAGACACTAAATAAATCTTACATTCCAATCAATCTGCAAGTGAATCTGTTAGCAAAGTCAGACAGGTATCCGATTAACTCGGTGGAAATCCTTCTACAAACCCCAGTCATCATAAACGTTATAACCTTATTTGAAGAGATGGCATGCCTCATACTCACATGCAAGGTTGCAGGGATGAAATTTAAAGTCTGAATACCTGATTAAGGCATTTCTTTGTTTCACGACAGTAATCAGTCCATTAAGTAAATGAACAGCAATGTTCTATTAAAGGGTGAAATCTCTGAAATAATGATCTTAAGAGCTCCACATGACAGAAAATTTCTAGATTACATGACTAGAGGAATCCTGAACACCTTCTCAGCGCAATAAATCTGAATAAGAAGAAAAATGATCAAATTAGGAGGAGATTTCCTACCAGTATTCCTGCATATTTCCTGCAATACACATTTTTTTTCTTGGGATAATCACCATGAAACATTACACATGTAACTGCAGCAAAGACAAAGCATACTGATCTACTTCATAGTTTTATCCCTGCTCACCTGAAAATCCAGGTAAAGCTTAAATTTTCTTGTACATTTGATAACCAGATCCTTCATTAGTCTTTGGCTCTTACTGTTACATTACAAAAACCAATAGGGTAACCTGATACGTTAAGGATGGTTAGATCCTATTTCAGGCATGTCCAGAAGTTGCAAACCAGCTGCTTCTTAAAACTAGGCTGTAGATGATATGACAAGACTGCAGCCAAAGGTATGTCTCAGCTCTATCCAAGCTAGGTTCTACTATCAAGGTATTGACGAAGTCTGTTAAAAAGCATTCTGAAAACAGGCAGTCTAGCTGCCTGTCTCATCCAAACCCCAAATGGGCTTTCCAGTCCATGCTTTGCTCGGTGATTTTGCAGTTACTACGGTACTGAATCCCAAGCAGTTAATTTAAAGCTGTCTCAGGTTGTTTTAGTTAAGCCAAGTCCCTCCTGCAGCTATGATACAAAGTGGGGCAGTGTTCTCCTTTGGGATCAAACCTCACAGAGAGCTCAGGCATGGTAACAGGAAACACTCACTCACTCCAGGGCAAGGTTTTGCCTTAGTTAAAAGCCTGATGAAAATAATGATTTGTCAGATGTTGTCAATCCCTTGATTTAGTTTATACTGGAAAGTAGGTGAAGAGGGTATTCTAGGGAAATATTACATTTGTTCAGTATTAGGAGGTTCTGGAAGCTCACTGAGAGACAAAAGAGAGCGCCAGTACCTGCTGTGCTTTTCCTGAAAACCTGTCATTCACCACATGGAAAAAGGAGACAGACAGAGGGAGGGGAGGTGCTGAGTCCTTGCGTGGGTAGTTGTGTGGCTGACATTTAGCAACAGTAGGCTGACTTCCATTGTTGAAAGTGAGCCAGAAAGCCTCAGAAGAAAGTTTGCAGGATCTGAGAAATATGGCAAAGAAGAGATGAGAATAAAACATTAGATAGAGCAACACAGCAATTGCTGTTTAAATGACCAGCAGATACCGAGTCTGAATCAAGATAGCTATGGGAAATTCCTCCATAATTTCTAAGCGATGATTGCAAATCAAGGCCGTGTTCCACTGTAGAGTATTTTACTGAGGTTTGAAGACCAGATTCTCAGCTTCTGTGCTGATCTGGTCCTAAGTGAACCTGCCTTGATTTACACCAGCCTAGAATGTGGCTTTAGCGCATTTGATTTACAGACATAAATGACATATGTCCTGGTGTTGGAAATAAGTCAGTTTATAAGAGTTAAAATGAATAAATAAATCCAATTTCAGAATAGCTCCTGACCTCTGAAGAGTATTATAACATAGCTACAGTGATTATTATAGCAAGTAATGATAACACATGCCAGCACACACAACAGACATCTGAGACTACAGAACAGAAATTCTGTAATTTAAGTTTCATCATTCCATTTTGAAACTGTCTCTTCACATCTGAACAGGTGCTCTGGGAAACAATGATATATAAAAGCCTCTCAGCCTATGAATATTTGATACCAAATAATGCTATGTTCCTCATGAGCAATTTTTAAGTTCCAGTACTGAAATCTCTATTGTCAGTCTGGTGAGCCATGCTTACTAAACCTAAGCGCTTTGTCCAGCACTTACAGGGCAGCTTTGCAGGTATTTTTAAAGCAAAAGGCAACTCTCCTAGGCATAATTTACAAAGATTATTGGTTTAGGGTATAACCCAACCCCCCTGCAAAACTCTTGGTTTGAGTAGGTTAATTTATTGTGATAACTTTCTTGTCTTTGTTTCAGTTCTGTGTATACCATTACATGCATGGTTCACTGTGGTCAGGGTCCTGATATGTGAGCAGCAGTTTCTGAAAAATATCAAAGAGCACCTGAACTGGAAGAGACCTGAGAAAATCTGAGATGCTGAAAGCCACATCATCTTTGGCTGAAAGGATACTGCTAGATAGAAACTGGATAGGTAAGACAGCATTTTTTTAAATTCAGCTGGTGGGAAAAGAAATACCTATCTAGAAATTATAAACATGATAAACACGTGGTTCCACAGAATCAAAAAAAAAAAAAAGAAAGAAAGAAAAGAGAGAGAGAAAAAAATCTTTGAATAATTTTTTTTTTTAAATGAAATGCAGGCATAGACTTTAATAACTTATTTCTATTCCTTCCATTGCCTACAGACTATGGCTTTTTTTCACTCCAGGAACTGTATTTTGGGATCTTTCCTATTGAATAGGGGCCATTGTCCTAAGAATTCTGCATTAATATTCTCACCATAAAGGCACAACTGTTCTAGCAGAGAGCTTGAAGCAGAACAACTCTTATCTGCAAAAAAGAATATCATTATGGGCTCCAATAAGAAAGAAGTAGATGGAAGGATGTTGAAGAAAGAACAGAAAACCACTGCAAGAAGATAAATTATTTACACAAAATTCCATCTAGGAGCACAAAAATCTTTTTTAAAGTCACATTCTTTTAAACCATTGATTTCAAAATAGAAACAAAGAGGTGCTGAAAGATAAATGATAGTCTAAAAACTACACACAGTGCACTTAGCAAAATGAGGGAAGAGTGACGAATATAAATAGTATACAAAAGATGCTAAGATCAACAAACAGAAAGACTCATCCAAGCCATATTTATTGGCATTTGTTTTTCTTTAAAAAATGTACAATTGCTCTTTTATCGTAAGCACTTCACATTTAATCCAAGCTGTATCTTGGGAGTTTGTTGTGTATGTGCCAACTTTCATATAAGTGAGACATGGTTATTAAGCTTTTAAATAAAATATGCAAAACTCAGAAAACGGTCGAGATCATTTATGCATTTTAATTGAATGACTACTGGAAAAAAAGGTATTTTTATCACATCACATCTTAATAGAGCCTCTGGATTAAATACTAATTAATTTGCCACCAAAGTTTGCCGTTAATCAGTTGCATGTCAGCATACACTCTGAGTGACATTTAAATTATAAAGTATAGTAGGATTATCTCCACTCTTGCAAATTACCTCTTTATAAAAGTCAAAGTAAACATGATATGCACACCAGAGATATCATTAGTCTCCTCTATACTCTCTATATGGTTCTTTGGATTATAGGCTGTCTCAGTCTATAGACCGAACACTGAGATCACCTTAGGAAAAAGTAGTCGCAAGTTTTAAGGCTGGCCTTCGAAGAGCCAACCTCTGATGACCAACCTCATCAACAATTGTCTCATTGTCTCCAGTGTCTCCACAGTAGGGATTAAATTGAACTGCCTATAGAGCACTGAAAGTGCTGATAATACCATCTTCAGTACATTGGCCTTGACTCTGCTCTTAGCAAATAGCCTAAAATAACAGGAAATGACAATCCAGTTGGGAACTGTGAGTGGACGTTCACTTTCTATCTTACCTTTGTATGAAGGCAAGATATAACTATCCTCAACTAAACAGAACAACTGAAGAAAGATACATAAAATGAAATGGATGGACAAATGGGCAAAAGAAATAATTAATGTAATATCTATAACTAACAGTATCACAAATAGTCACAGTGATCTTATATTTAAAAAGTAATAACAAATAATTCAAAAAATAAGCAAATCATTTTCTTAAAAGATGAAGAATTGGGACAAAAAAGGAGAGAATTAGTTTTTAGCCTTCATCACGTTTGAACAGTCTATTACTGTTTTATAAAAATTATAATTGAAGTGTTAGCTCCTTTATGTAATGTAAACTAAGGAAGGAGTCTGTATAAGGGAGCATAGACTGGTTAGAGTGATTTTTTAATAAAAAGACATTCAGTGAGACTGAGTGTGTAACATATACATCACCACACATGACAGACACATCCCATTAAGGCAGCAGAACTCCAACAGTATTGTGTGATGCAGATGAAGAAGGTCTTCAGAGCAAAATTCTAAATTGGCGACAGCACTGAAGAAATAAAATCATGATTTCAACTGAGATGGAGAGATTCCTTTGGCCTAAAGTCTTGTCTAAATGCTAAAGAAAAAAATATGGAAAAGTCTTGAGAGATGACTCTCAAAGCATTGCCTAATCCTGATTTTCTGGCACAATAAAAAAGAAAATAATGATAGAATATTTGTTCTAAATTATGATTCCAGACTTAGAGTCACACTTGCCACTGATATTGCACTTGGCCACTAATTCTGAACCAGCAACTGACTCTAGGAATAGATTTAGGGGCATAGTTAAGTGCAATCACAGGGGAAGGAAAAAACTGTCTTAAAGATGGAAAAAAATACTGCCTGAGCACCCATGTAAGAAAAATATACATTTTTCATTTATCATTGCAACTGTTAACAATGTGAAACCGCACCCAGATGGAGCAGCACAAAAACACCAAGTACGGAGGCAAGCATGCTGTAGGCCATGTCTTTCCCCTGGCCTTACCTAATTCAGGTTATCCTTACATAACCCACAGAGACCCAACCACTTGTGCAGAGGGTTCTTGTGTGGTAGACTCACCTTTTTCTTTTTCTTTTGGCTCCACCATCATCGTTCAGCAGAAAGAAGCAATTGTCCTTATACATAGGTGGGAGAGTGAGATAGTTACCAAGGAAACTGGCTTAGTTTGACAGAGATTTGGAAACTCAAACCCAGCTGGAGATGGGAAATCTGAGTATCCTCCCCCAGAAAGCATTTGAAAACTAGATGCAATCTGGCAGCAATTAAAACCCGGTTAACTCTTTCCTTTCTTCCTTTTGTGAATCTACCTTTCATTTTATTTATCTATTTTTGAAATTTTCTTTTCTTTGATGAACAGGATTATAAGGGAATAGTAACAAATAATCCTGAGAGCCAACATCTAAAAAGTACACACACATACATCTTCCTAAGTTTAGAAGCACAATTACTCTTCTGCACTCAGGTGAGGAGAGTCCATGTTGCTCCACTAGGTACACATGTGGGACTGTCATTAAAATGCAACTCCATCAACATAACCAAGAGCAGAATGCCTCCTAAGGCTGGAACTCCATCCGCACTTCTGCAGTACACAAATGCCACTGTTTACTTGGAGCTGTGCTACAAAAATGACTAAAGACAGCAGGATTGATCCTGAGCTGGTGTAAATCAGCAGTCCCACTGATTTACTCCTAGCCAGAGGAGAGCTAATCTAATTCACACAAGCTAAGGATCTGAAGCCATTAAGTTTGAAGAAGCGGGTAGCAGAAAATGACACTGCACAGAGGATATTATCAGTGGAATGCAAATAAAACAACAAAACAAGGATGGGAAGGAACTGTTTGAAGTGGCTCAAGGTGGAAAGTCCAAGTGTAACGGCCTAGACCTAGACACAAGAACATCTACCATAGTGAGTAAAGATGCATTTTAAAGGATGGACTTACAAGATAATTTTTTTCCTTGGAGAAAGTACAAACTAGTAGCACCTCTGGATACTTTCCCTAGGAAGTTAATTTTGAGTCTGAATTTTGCCTTAACTTGAATTACTAAGTTTTGTTCCCTATGAGAATCTATGACTAGCAGAGAGGCATAGCAGAAAAATTCCAGTGTTCTCCAGTTATATGGAAAGATATACCAGAAAACTCAGGAAGTTTTTTTCTGTCCAAAAATCTATGAATTTTTATCATAATTATATATGTAGAAGAGACTTAATGAAAGTCCTCAGAAAACTCATTGTTGCGAATGAATAACCAGCACTTTTCATGGTTTAATAATTTTTCTCCATATATTAGAAAAAAAAAGGTAGCGCTATGAGAGAAAAAGGGAGCTGTAGCTTGGGTGATAAGAGTCTGCAGTGAAACCTTCCATGCTGCATTCATGAATAGTCTTTCTAAAATCATCTTAAATGCCACAATTCTACATTTCAGGTAGGAGTAGATTCCATTTATAAAGGCTTCTAAGCTGAAACCTTCGTATGAACAAACAACAAAATTGGTATCATGGCAATTCAAATTACATTTAGATTATTTTAACAGCTGCTATTGTCTCTAAAATAAACCCTGGCCAAACCTTCTGGGATTTTAGTAATACATTACTGAGGCTGTCGAACTTGAAGGTTATTGTTAGTAACCTGCGTTCGCATTGGGATGGGTTTCACACCCTCCCTGCTGGGGATGCACGAGCCCTGTTCCGTGAACGTGGCCCCCGCCACCCCTCACCACCGCGGGGGAGTCCCACCAGAGCTGACGTGGTCAGGCTTCCCCACTGAGGACTGACTGTGCTCAAAGGGTCCAGGAGTTGACTCTCCAAACAGCTAGGTGACAGCACCCCAGCCTCTCCCTGCCACAGCGACCTAACACACTAAGCACACATAATTCGTTAATCCTCTTTTCCCTGACGAGCCACTTCAGCAGTCTCCCTGGATGCAAGGTCTAGCAGCAAGCAATACTTTTGGGAACCTGTGAACTACTGGAATATGTGCCGCGCAGCAACCCTGCTGTAGGAGCAAGAAATTTTTCCCCTTGAGAAATGAGGATAACATCAAATCTGAATTTTCTATGATGCACAGTTTAACCGATCTCGGTAATGACTTGGAAGATGGTTTTTTGTATCACTATGAGTTTTGGGGAAGGCTAAACTCCCTAGCTCTGACTAAATGCTAATCTCGTGCCCAGTTATCTAAGATAGATAATTTTCCTCTTTAGGAGCATGAGGCTTGGAAAGAATATTAATCAGCTTATTAATTAACTATTGCCTGATTCTGTGGCTGTTTTAAAAAGAAATTCAGGATATGAATGCAAAACTAGACATTCCTTGTGAAGACTTTACACAGGGAATCATGCACCAGCACAAGTAATTCACTTGCTTGTCTTGCCAACATAATTACAATTATAAAAGCTATTCTGGAGGAAAAAATAGAGAATTTTACTTGATGCATTCTAATAGACCTTTCATTTAAACTTGAAAAACTAAATCTATAGCATATATTGTGTTATATATAAATTTACATCATACATTTATAACATATATTATGCATATATAACATATATTCCTGAATTAAAGTTCCACGCCCCACCCCATATATTAAAGTTATTAAGAACGTACTGTTCTTCAGGCAGGCACTGGTGAATTATCAGTGTCAAAACAGAATGTAATCATAGTGGAAATCAAAGAGAACGATAAATCTGACATTTGGAATAAGTATTCAAAATATACATTGGATTTAAACTGTTACAAGGGCTATATCACTCTTACATACACACACAGTATTTTGTATATATACATAGTGTTTTTCCGTGATTTCTTCCCTAGTGTTTTGGAGGATGATCTGAGTAGCCATATCACAAACATTATTTAAAAGCCTGATGAATCCAAGTATGAGATTAAAAGATCTGGGGTCTGGTAAATTCAAGCAGTTAAGTCTACAGCACGAGCAAAGTGTGGTTCTGCTGAGCTGCTTTATTCAGACTGTTTGGTGGTGAGTAAAGGGGAGGCAGAAGGACAGATGAGCGCTCCCGATGCTCAGCCAGGCTCCACGCCACATGCAGCTGGAGGATCGCAGGAATGGGAACATGCCCAAAGGAAAACAAGGAGCCTACAGTAAGGAGAGTGGTAGCCACACTGATGCATACTGGGACAAAGCTTTTACTATGGCCTTCTATTTTATCATAAAGTATTTAATTATTGACTTGCTATGATTTCTACATTTGCTGGCTGACAGTGATTCCATTTCATCTTTTGTCTCTTCAAATACGTGCAGGCAGGATGTTTGGATCTGGTTAAAAGAGACTATTTCAATAAATGGCCTATTTAAGCTGAATAGGGTAATATATTTTCATACAGTGTCAGATGCTGTTTTTCCTATTTTAAGGTTGTTCTGATTTTCCTTTCTTGCCAGTTGTTTTTTATTAGTCTGAGTCATATAGGTAGTTAAGATTTTTTTCACATTTATGTAAAACTATCTATTCATATATATTCTGCTATAATTGATACATCTATACAGCATGACTGGATAAATAAAGAAACTATTTGCTTTGCTTCGCGTTTTTCCTAAGAAGTGGTTTATTTTCTTCTAGAGAGATTTTGCATTTTGTCTACTCACTTTGCTAACAGGAAGAGAATTTTAAAAGGGTTAAGTCTCAACAACTGGAAAGGAGGACTAGAAAAATATGGATACTTTTAAAAGAAAGAAAAGTTTTTCTGTAGAAGCCTCGGCCTCGCAGATTGAACTTCAGTAGACTGACAACCGCTTCCATATATAGCCCAGTAAGCAGGTCATATATTGGTGGACAGTCCCTTCCCTCAGAGATATTTTTTGAATTAACTGAAAAGTTGCAAGGAATTTGGTTTCTGATTGACCCAAAATATTTTCCCCCCTCCCTGAAAACTAGTGAAGAGGTGTAGTCACAAGACTATATAAGATTTGGTATGAGATGTCAATAGGAAGCTTTCTGGGTATGACACAGACTGGGACTTGCTAAATATCCAGGGTAACAATTTCATTTTATCTCAAACTAATGAGCGTTTCACTCTCCTTATTTAGCCGTGTTTTCTGACAAGAGTATAATTTGAAGCTGGAATCTGAGCTATAATTTCGTACATCAACTGTAAATTTTCTTGTTTTTCCCTAGGTCAGCTGGTTAATACTATTTACAGTAATGTCATTGTCTGGCATTGATATACAGTAACAAAACACCATGTCATGTAGTTCGACACATTTTAAATTAAAATTAAGCAGATAGTCCTTTCCCATACCAAGCTTCACTACCATTAATCAGCCACATATTGGTCCTGAAATTTAATTGTTTTAAAACAGTGATGTTAATTCAGAGATTTACAGGTGGAGGTTGCCAGCCGGCAAGCACTAGATGAGAAATGACATTGACCTTCAAGCATGTATATCTGCCTCAACCCTCTGATAGACCATCATTTTCAGTTAGAAAAACAAACAAAAAAAGCTCTCTTCTCTCTGGGAAGAGCTACAAAAATCATACTAAAATGCTTCACTTCAATGTGGCTCCACCTGCTCTGTAAAAGTGGAGAAGAGCTCATTCCTGGATGGGTTCACCTAGAAGATCCCTGTTTACCTACTCCTACCTGCCTGAGCCAGGCTTCCGAGGGTCCTCACGCAAAATGCATCAGAGCAGTAGCAGCACACAAATACCCTCCATTGGTATGGTCTGGCTGATGAAGGAGGGGTACCATCCATTTATTTCCATAGGCTGCATTTTTGACTGTCGATTCTTATTCTTGAACTGGGAGGATCTCTGTGACCCCAATACATAGGTCTCTTACAATGCCTCTTTTTCTCCTGACATTTTTTTAGTTAAACAGATAGAAGATGCCTCGGCATGGAAGTCTTCCTTTTTCAAAAACCACAGTGACCAGAAATGTCAACTTCAGCCTAAAAAAGCCCAGAACAAAACATGGAAGTTGATCTCCTTCACATACCATTATAAAAAGGTCAAAGATAACTCTGGGATACAGAGTTCATCAAGAAGCCAAGAAAGTCAAAATTTTTTACATAATCAGTGACAGAGATAGAGTATCTATTACTATTTGGTTCCAGTTTTCTGATAGCAACTAGATTTGACTAGCACTCTAGTGTAAGAAAGGTATCTTCCTTAGATCAGGTAAACCAACATGGACTACCGTATCAATGTAAATTTAATAAATCAATTAAGACCTGAAATTAAGTGTTACTGTAGTAAATCCTACCAAGACCCACACTTAAATGAACAGGGACAATTCATTGTTTAAAGTTAGCAATGTGTCTGCTATTGCAGTATTAAGTGGGACTTAATTTGTACTCATATGGTGGCTTCTAGAATGCACCTGTATTCTGGAGTTAGTAATTAGCTTTCAGGCTTCCATTCAATCCCAGTTACTATACAGTCTAAAGACAAATATTAACCTTTGGTTAAAATATTTGTTATTATATCATATATCATGTTGGAAGTATAACAGTCTTGAACTAGAGAGATGAAATCAGAAACATCTTGAGAAGAGCATTCTTGTTATCAATCATGTCATCTTGAACATGTTTAGAAGCTTGCTGCTGGCGCCAGAAATGGATGTTTTATTCAAAAGAATGTATTTAAAGAAAATGACAGCGCTTTTCAATTCAACTTTTCTAAAACAAGAATATCTTTCAAGTCTTCCAAGCCATGTGGATTTCAGCATTCCACTGATTAAGACTATTTTCAATTATACATGCTTTTCCCATTATTTTTTCATAGCTTGAGGGTAGATTTTCAACACTCACATGAAGAATTAGACACACAAATCACTCACAACTATTAATGGAAATTGCA
This sequence comes from Struthio camelus, assembly GCF_040807025.1. NCBI lineage: Eukaryota > Metazoa > Chordata > Aves > Struthioniformes > Struthionidae > Struthio > Struthio camelus. Next base: position 10,573,936 of record NC_090951.1, read on the forward strand.
CAGAGAGTGGAAGAAGTGGTATGGAACAAGAAAAACCAACTCAAACTGTCAAAAACTTGAGCAAAACCTGTCATGCACTTTGCAGAGTGGATAGATCTGTCTTTTCGGTTGTTTCTCATCTTGCCAAACTGCACACTTTCATCTTCCAGCCCAGGAAGTGAAAATGTTGAATAGCTATAACAAAACCAAAAATGGTGAGATTACCACCACAGTTTCATGTGTCCCTGATTTTCAGAGAGCTGTGTCTTGATCTGGATAAAGACAGAGATGGATGGCCCTGTATGGTCTACAAATGCTGGGGCTTTCGAATGAGCAACGGCAAGCTCTCCATCTGGAGGAGGAAACACAGCAGATACACTGTTCCTGTGTTTCTACCTCTTGCATTTGAAAGAAGTACAATTGAACTAAGAGAAAATATGCAACACACTTAACTACTCTGTCATTGGAGTGTTCATTAGAAAAAGAACTGTGATATTTCAAGGATGTTTATATATATATATTTTTTTTTATCGAGGGAACAATTACTGAAATTGCAGAAACTCACTTCATTGGGCTCCTCTGTTGCCTCAGCAAGCCACTTTTCTCCAATAAATGATCTCTCTAATTTCATTTCTTCAATCTAATTTCAGAAATAACATAATTAAAACATTCATTAAACCAAACAGATTTCAGTCTAACATTTGCTAGACTTTAATGCTCAGCGGAAAGGTGCCATTTTCTTTTAGGTTTCATGACAGCTATAGATAGATTCCAAGAGCATAAAGGCTTGCGAAGATGACATGGTGAATGATAAAGTAAGCTCAAACTCACTACTGCACTTTTTCTCCTTGTACGTCATTTATTTTTAAGTTCAATCAAGGCTGTTGTATTTTGTTGTACCATTCATTTAGCATTGTAAATGGATTGTGAGGAATGCTAGCCATGTTTGTATGAATCCACTGTCATCTCTCATGCAACAAACGTCTAGGCCAGCAATTATACGCTCAGATATTTTGAATTACGATAAAACACTGTGAATCTATTACTCTCTACATAAACTCTTTACTGCTGTTGGTAATATGCAGTTTCACAATTAAGCTCAAATAATTTTGGTTTTGCCCTCAAGCATATGTATGTAGTTTGAAAAGTTCCAAGCTCTTTTTTGTGACCAAAATGATTCGTCCTTTGTATAATCTCAGCTAACAAAATATAAAGTACAATTGTTAGGTTTTAGCTGAAGGAATGTATCATTAAGTATATATAAACATTGTTCTTCATTATACTGTCAGAATTTCCTCGAAAGGAATTTCATCACAGTATGATTTGAACTACCTAGCAGAATAATATTAAAGCAATAAACTATGGGGAAGGGTATGTTATGGCACACTTGATAGATAAGCTGGACATCCTGAAAAGTTATTGCCATGTTCTCCATTTAGTATCACAATACCTAACTGCAACTCATAATGTTAACTGTTCTGCTGTTTAGCCATTTTTATGGCTCATTGGAAAAATAAAGCTGTCTGCTGTCATTTCAGATGTTTCTGGGTGGTAGCTTGTTACACAGAGAAAGACTAAAATATGTAATTTTTATATATACACAATACTGTCATTTTTACAACCTAGAGACCTTACAAGTTAAATTAAGACACTTGCTTAAGAGCTCGCTCCTGAATCAAAGCTACAACAGCAAAATGGTGAACAAATGGAAAGATTGCAGCTAGAAGATATGACTCATACTTTCCTAAAACCTGATGCATATGTTTCATGATTTACTTCTCTAAAGCTTTCTGTTCTCTAGAATTTTCTTAATTTCAGCAGAGTTACTTCAAGCTCTTTTTCTGCTGTTTCACCCCAGCTGTAACATTATTGGCAAGTTTTATTCTTTTGCAACCACAAAAATAGAATATTAAAAAACCATAAGAGAGCTGTATACTTTGTAACACACCATAATGGACAAAAGGTATTTGGAAAAGATTGACAGTTGCCTCTTAAAACACATTACTTTGCTGGTATGTTGGGATCCCCAGATTTTGCTGGGAGAAAGCAAGTGTGCCCGCACCCTGTGGAAGTACCTGGCTTCTGAGCCCAATGTCCCACAGGGAACGCAGATCTGGAAAGAGCGAGGGAGCAAGCAGCTGTGACACACAAGCCTTAACAGCAGCCAAAAGCTGGAGGAAAGGCTTGACCTCCATTTGACGATTTCAGAGATGACTCAGGGAAGTGAAGAACAGCTTCTTACCTTACAAAATGAAATTTGTTTTACAGCCATAAAAGGCCAATTGTCAAAGACAATAGTACTGCTTATCAGGGAAAAGAAGATTAAGTTAACTCAGGTCTTATGGGAAAAAAATTTAAAGCAGTCTCTTTTCACACAAGGTGTTTCTAAATAGATGACCAGTATTTGCTTAGTTTCTTGGAATATAAAGTGTTTCTTGGCATATAAAGATATTTACATGAATCATAAATAATTTATAGGCATAAGTACAGAAAATTCACTAGCATAAGTGTTCACATACCTTTCTGGAACTGTAAATGTTTACAAAAGCTGGAAAGAAGACATGTGCTAAGCCTAACACTTTGGCAGTTTAGCGAAACAGTTAAAAATTTTTAAAAATTTCATCAATGTTTTTCGTTCAAACTTTGCAGGGTTGCTTCGTGTATTGAGAATTAGTAATACACATATTTTGACATAAAGTCTACTACATAAGACGATCTTGATAAACATCAAAAAGAATCTAGATAATGTTTTAGCACACACATCTGCTTTTTCCCTTAACGTCTCTTGTAATAAGGGCAGCAAAGGAGGTGAACAACTAGTATTCTCATGTCCTTGTAACTCTTCTGGAGCATAAGCTATAGTTACACTGCAAGTGAACTCTTATCGCATCATAGTCTCAAAATGAACAGTAATCTCTATTTTCACTTAGGAGAAAACAGACTGTGTATCTCGTCTGTTCAGCTATATTTTATTCCCAGATGCTTTTTATGTCCTTTTTTCAGATAAAAAGATATTGGAATCTTTGAAGCGTCTCACAGAGCCCATTTCGTAAGCTTTTCTAAAAAGGAGGCTTTCCAAACCTGGGCGCTAAAGGGCTAACCTGCATTGTGAAGGACGCACAACAGCACTTAGGGCTGTGTACCACCTCCACACCGACATTTTTCTTGCAAAAAAACACAACAGAAAACCACATTAAACCATACCTCACGCCTACAGATCCCTTGAGCACAGGACAAGATGTAAATTAAAACAAAACATACAAGAGTAAAGTTAGGCCAATAAGCACATAGTAGTTTGATCATATAGGCTGATCCCAAACAAAATGAACTAACTAACTTAGAAGCATACCTAAAGCAAGTTGCTGCTCTGAGAAGACAGCTGGTAATGATCTGTTTTGGCACAGGGTTATAAAAGCAATCCAACATGAACAGAGGTCTTTGAGAAAGTGCAGATTCCCATCTTCTCAAAGTTTTCTTTTAGGATAATGAAAATTTTCAGCACAAACAATTTTCAATGTCAGCACCTACATGTTCTTCCTATTATCATTCTAGATTGAAAAAAATTTTAAAGTACAAGCACAGATTTTAGAATTCTATTCAGCTGCTAAATAATCAGCCACATTTTTAGAAGAAACTCAGCTCCCATTCAGAAACGAAGCAGAAAGCTTTTGAGCTTCCAGCTCCTATTCTCAAGTGAATTTTAGAGATCTTCATTTACGTGCCTCAGCAAGAGCTGAAAATTTTCCAGTTTCTAATTACCCAAATATCCAGTCCAAGGACCAATTGCAGGGGCCCGCTCATATATGATATTTGATTCAAAGGTTATCTCCTTTTTTTCACTTCTCCCAGTTTCAGTCCTCTCCCTACCACAAAATAGTGCTCTACCAAATCACTAGCACTTGAGAAGAATTATCAAACTTCCCTTTGCTCTAAAAACATATTCATGGCAAATATTATTTTACCCTGACACTGAGGAGCTGTTTTTTGCCAGCTAGAAAATATATGTTGATATGCTGTGCCACACAGCATCATGATGTAGCTGAGCATTAATGTGAAACATTTACATTTTAAGTAAGTAATGATACAGATCAGCTTTGAAAAGGACACGCTCTCATTTTGCCAAAGTCTCTCCTTCTTCAGTCAGCTTTACTGAAAGGCTACAATAAGCACACTACTTCCAATATACAAAGTTTTATTTCGTAAACCTGAACCAATCGTGAACAGCACTTCTGGAAAGGCATAGTATAAAGGAAAAGGTTGTAGGGTAACAATACAAGGCACCAAAGAGCAGTTCCTTAAGGTCTGACCCTCCCATTAATGCCCCCTTTGGAAATTTTTAATGTATACAATATGTGCAGACACAATCTCCACAGGCCCTTAGAAAGCTGCTTTACTTAAAAGCACTCAGATTCAGTAGAGTAAACAGGAAATAAAGATTTGACAGTAGGCTTCCTTTTCAACGCACACAGAAATCCAGCATAAACATTAGGGAAAAAACCCTCAAAGTAGGGTAGGAACTCTAGGGTCAGAAATGCCATCTTTAGGTGCAGAATTAAAAATAAAAAAATACACATTTTTAGCAATTGCTGAAGGTTGGGGCCATACAAATATATCATTCAAGTGTTTATACAATACTTCTGTACATTTTTGTTATTTTTTGTTTTAATTATTTGATGTGAAAGTTGCTTGGATTTTACTAAGCATTTTGTAAATGCTTAGTGCTTCACAGAAGAGTGATCTGAGTACACTAAAATGGACAAAATCAGCCATGATTTCATTACAAAGAACACCCAAAGTACAGAAGATCTCCCACCTTTTATGCTGTCTATCCATCTCTTGCTATCCTTCTGTTTCCTCCCACTTCGTGACATCGCATGGTCTGGATGTAGTCCTGACTTCAGGAGCACCAGGCATCTGTTGGCCAGCCCAAGCTCTGCTGCATGACCTGTGACATGAACATGGTACAGGATTGCCTGTATTATGCAATGAAATCTAACGGGCTGCATGAAAAAGATGCAACTTTCTTTTAATTTCCAGCAACCAAACCGCTTTTCCAGATCTGACCAGCCTTGACTGCAGTGCACAAACAAACACAACCTAAAGCAAAGGTATGTGATACATGCAGGGGGTCCTTGGCAATGCAGAGGCCCTGATTAGCATTGTGTCCAGGCCCTCCAGAATGCTTAGGATAGGCCGGCCCACTCTGCTACAGAATCAGCTAAGCATATTCCGTTGGTAAAATACTAGTCACAAAAGTTTGGGAAACATGCCATTAATCCTAGTTCTGGTCATTGTGGGACTCATCGAATGCCTCCTGAAGTCAATAGAAATACAGAGCAAGGGCAAGGGACACTGACTTCGTTAAGACTCCCAGTCAATCTTAAAAGATCCTCCAAAGCTTCTTCTGCAGTTTTTTACAGCCTTTGTTCAAAAAGGTATTTAGTCAATAAATTAAACTGTCAACTTGCAATCCTTTAGAACAATCACTTTTTTTTTACAAATGAATGATACAGCAATTTCTTAAAAGCAATTCATACATGCTTTTATTTCTTGCTACAAGAAGATAAGCCACGAATGAAATTGTTAATTGAAATACTGGGAGGATTTTTCCATATTTCTCTAACAAAAACATCTTGTACAAAACGGTGTCCCATTTCTTCCTTTTCCTTCCCATTGTATTTACCCTTCTAGCTTTTAAATAGAATTTAACAGGACGAATTTACTGATGATTATAATAAATCATCTGGAAATACAATCAAGCCAAACAGCATGGTTAATGATCACATACCCCTTTCAAAGTGTGGTACAGTCTAAACTGCACTCGATCAGATAGGAACATCCAGAAATTATGGACTAAATCCTCAAGCTCTAGACAACGGCTGAAATTCTGCTTTCAGTACCAACAGAAACATTGTATGCTACCCTGCATAACTAAACAAAAACAAACATACCAAAAATTGATGAAGAAACACGTCAAAACTGAATTCTTGTCATTTCTGATTATTTGAAAAAAAGCAGCACAATAAAGAAATACATTTATCCTTAAATGAAAAATTTTACTTCAGAGATACACTGAGAATATAAACTTAAGACTCGTTCATCACTTTAAGAAACAGTGAAGGAAGCTTGCTGATCAGTGTTAATGATCAATACATTGGAAATGAAATAAATCCTTGCCATGAAGACAAACTGTTTAGGTTAAGCTAACAACTGGGAATATTGTGGTACGAGCCTTGAAATCCAAAAATAAACCAAAGGAACATTAGAAAACCTTTTAGGAATATTCATCTCAAAACCACCTGTGGGCCAAATCAGGATCTGATTTACATCTCTGTTAAATTCATTGTTTTCTATAAAACATTACAAGATTAACTTCAGACCACATTTTTCTTGGTGAGATACTTCTTGGCATTACATGAGCATAGATAATACTTTTCAATATAAAAAAAAACCTTTTGTTTACATGCCCACTTATAAACTGATCTCTCTAATGTTTCTCACAAAAGTGTGCCTCTTTTCTGGGCAACCTAGCTGAGTTCCAGCTTACAAATGTATTTATTGAAAGAAGTACAGGAATAACAACTGTTCTTTTGTCTCTGTGAGAAAAGGCTGCCTAGAGCCAATTATTGTTTATCATTCCAGATACACATTTTATGATCACTGTGTTAAATAAAAAAAAGTTCATGAGTAAGGAGCCAATTTAGTATTTTCAAGTCCAATCACATAGAAAAGGATCCCTTATTTGTATTTTATGTTGCCCAGTCTAATTGTCAGGTTTTATTAATTTTGCATGCTAAGCTGCAAACATTAAGCACAGGTTTCTTCTTGGGAGAGCAGCAAAGCTAAAAACAGCACAAGCACCAGAGGAAACTGTGTTTATAATTGCTCTGTTTCTTAGTTGGACTTTGTCAGCTCAACTTGGGTGGCAGAATGACATGGAGAGAAAAAGCTCACTTTGATTTGGAAAAGGTTGTTTGCAGGTGTCAAAACAAAGTCTACCAGGAAACCAAGGGAAAAATTAAATGCTGTGAGCCATTATTGCAGGTGTGCTCCAGTGAAAATTATCGTCTTTTTGTTTTTGTCTCAGTAAATAGGTTGTGCGGTTGAGGCCAAATGCAGCTTGGAAAGAATTTAAAATATTCTAAGCTTAGAGTGTATCTCAAATTTAAATTTCTTGGTCAAAACACATAGATTAGAAATTATTCATCCTTCTCTTTGAAGACAGAGACACAATGCAGACAGATAACAAACAAGAACCAAGGATGCAAAAAGAGGCATTTCTGACACTGCCTGGACCTAACTTACCGCACTTAATAAACAGCCACTCTAGAGGCTGTCTGCAAGCATTTGGTGTGTGCTGGCAATGCATTTCCCCAGGCAGAGGAAACACCGGTGCCTGGCTCTGAGGTGCAGCCCAGCAGCTGCACCTGCTGAAACCACCCAGGAGGAGATGCACCAGGCCCACAGTGGATCCCCAGCCCTGGGGCCGCCAGAGCCCGGCAAGGCTGGACAAGACCGTTGGCATAATGGAGTTGGTCTCTCTGCTCTCTGGTTTAAGTCTGGGCTTAAGAGTTAGAATGAGTCAGAATGACTCTGACACTATTATGATCTAGTAGCTGTGTTGGCTTGCACAGTGAAAACACCTATAGGTAGATTTTTTTTTAATACATAGGCTGGAAGAGTAATTGCTCCTGCAATCCCACAGCTAAACTCTGGATTAGGACAGAGATTGCTTTTTCCTGATAGTTCATTCCCATGAATATACATTTGATGAAAACACAGATTTTATCTGGAGAGAAAAGAGCAGCTGCAGCACTTCAAGATGTTCATTCTCACCTGAAATGGTATCCCATGCAATTTTCTGGAACAGGGATTTGGAGTCTTTCGTGATCAGATCCATACTTTTACAAATTAGATCTATACACAAAATGATCAAATGATGAATGATGAAAGTGCTCCTGTGCTCCTTCAGAGCTTGACTTACTGACAAAATATCTTCATCTAGTACATCCACTTTGGGGTTACCAGACGATGTAGGCGGATCCTAAGGTTTCTCTGGGAGAGTGAGAGAAGTCCATAAAAAATGCAGGGTAATACTGTTGGTGAGCTGGACACTTGGTTACCAAGTTTTGGGCAAATAAAACCCCTCCAACAACCCCTGAAATTCTCTTGACAGACGAATATCAGCAGAGATGAGAAGGCCAAAGTACAAGAGGATCAAGGTACCTTACATGAGCGTCCTTGGTACGAATAAGTATGGAGGTCAATGTTTATGCAACAGTGATATAATGGTACCATGCAAAAGGGGTTGAATGCTCCTAATGGCAGAAAGACCAGGCAGTCCCTGTGCCGCATTCTGTGCTGCTGGACACTGTTTATCCTCAAGGAAAATCTGGGCACATCTGTGACTTTCATGAGAGACGTGCCTCAGTCCTTTTCAATGTCTAGAGTCTAAGATATGGCTTTGGAAACTGCAGGAAAAGAGGAACCCTATTTTGGTACATCTGTTACTCAGGATATCTTTGACAACTTTGGTGTCACCTAAGTCATATGCCCAAAGACTCACAAAGTCTTTCTCTTTTGTCCCCCTCTCCTCTATACCCAGATTTGGTAAGAGGAACAGTGGAGGAACCTGAACTGACGTCTGATAATGGAGAAATCAGACTCATGACCTGTATGATTTGCTGAGATCAGGAAGACACAGTGAGGAAAATCTTGCGACTCGTCAGTACACTAGTGATCCAGGACAACAGGGCAGGAGCACAGAGCTCCACACTTGGTAAGATCTCACACTGAGTCAACAGCGCCTTCAGTCACATCTCGTGGAGGCTCTGCTGCCTGTCTCAGTGTGCTCCAAACATAAATTAAACAAAACAGAGCATTTCCCAGGAACGTATATCTTGCTGAGGCAGAAAATGTACTTCTTCAGATCTGCAGATGGTAGGTGCCACTGAAAGAGACTCTAAATGCCAACCTGCCTTTCACATCTTGAAAAGTAAACCTGTGGTACTCAGCCCAAGAAAGAAAAACTAGCAGTCCTCAGATGGGTTCACCAAGGTGGGAAACAAAGCTGACCAAGAGAAAATACTTCTTCTCACAAGGCCAATTCAAAGAAATTGAGGATGTGAGGTACGTCCTGCTTACCCCCTCTACATTGATATGAAAGGAACGGAGAAGGGCAGATTGGAGCTGAATGCACCAATGAGTTCTTCTGATGGCAGAAAAGTTTCCAGTTTCAAACACATTTGCCTGTAACCCAAAGTCAGTAAGGGCACGTAGGTGCTCCCAAAGATAGAAGTTATTGTTTTCTTTGGAGTGATGTGCTTTGTTTTATAGGTTTACTAAAAGTGGCCCAAATATCATAACATTAGAAGTCATTAATTTCACTTAGTTTCTATAATTCAAGTCGATCTCTGCCATACTTAAAACACTCTTTGCCTCAGTAAAGTTCAGACACAATAAGAATGGTTTTACGCTGAGCTGGCTTCCATAACACCTCACTGTGGATTATAATTAAAAAAATACATACTGGCTTCTGTGTGTGAAATATAGAAGATATACTGAATACACTGAGCAATCATTCCCAACAAAGATTAAATACAAATATACTTCAGTAAAATGAAGCATGAGACCTGAATCCACAGGTTCAGAGTTGAATTAAGTATTAAGTTAAGGTTGTCATTCTCTGTTTACTTAGCTCCAGATATTTAATTCAGTGCAGCACGCATTGACTCTCCCGAGGTATTCATAACAGCAAATTACTTTAGTTGGCTATAATGCTGAAACTGGAGGAGCTGATATATCACAGGTGTCCCTAAACTCTCTTCCCTAAAGTACACAAAAACTGGAAATCCACTGTCAGCTTCCTTATCTGTACCAGGCCCATTGTACTAACCCAATTCCATTAAGTCTAAACTGATAGTTTTAATTCAAAGTATCTTTTAATATCCTTATTTATAATAAGAATAAAAGAAAATGGACAGAAGAGAGAAAACGTCATTTCTACAACTTACCCTGCCCTTAAACTAGAAAGAAAATCAGAACAATCAAAGCATATTAAATAATTTCACGTCCTTTCTGAACAAGAAAACACATCCGTGACAAACAGCCAGTAGAATAAAACGATGGAAAATCCCACAACAGCATTTGAAAGACACAGCATAAATTGGGCATAGTTTGCCTAAAATTTTTACTTGCTGTTGGTACAATGGGTCTGAAATCAAGGTTATTCCCATTTTAGCCAGGGCCATTTTCTTCAGAAAACCTACAGACTTGTAGCAATATGATTTGTTTATGCTAACTGGCAGTTTTACATCAGGTATTCTATATATCCAGGGATCATTAGGAAAGTTTGTAAAGGCTTTACTGCTTTCCTGAGAGTTATCTGTTGGTGAGTGGCCTGTGATTCCTCATCTAGAAAAAGCCTCGAATTCTTAATGTTCTCTCTGGAAACTCATATGTGTACCATCTCAATGTTATGTTATAGTAACAACCATAAGCACTCCTCTGAAATCGTTTAATATCAGCTAATTTTTGATGTTATGATTTTAAACTTTCACTGATTCAACTCCGAAAACATAATACTTTTCAGAAGATTACAGATATTGTATCATTTCTTCATTACTTTTTTCTCTGTACCTGTATGAAAAGCATCATGCATTATGCCGCTACATAGAGACAACTTCAGATGCCACGCAATTAAAAAGGAATTTTTGCCCTCTTAAAAGCTTTATGTCATGCAGCACACCAAAGAAAATGATCTATGACAATCAAACCATGGTTACGACAGGTGGACAACCTGTGGCATATTAAAAAGTGTAGTTGAAATAGCTTTAAAATTTATAGCCTAATTATAAAAACACAATTTAAAGCTCATGAGAGGGAAGCAGGGGCAGGCACTTGGAAGTTACTTTCAATTCAGCAAAATTTACTGCAATTAAGATTGCAGAAATAAGCTATAAAAAAAGTTCAGTAGTACTTTGAGGCCTACATTTATGTGCACTACCTCTTACATATATTTTTACTCATGACAACTGCCATGAAACTGTAACAGCTCTCTGCAGTCTTCTCTGCAGCTGTGCAGTCATTACCTGGACATAACAGTATGAAGATGGCATTCACCAGGGGTCACTGGTCCTCCAGGCACTCACAGCAGTCTTGGCTGTGCTTTGATCCAGTTGCGCTGCAGAAACAGAATGAAAAGCCTTAACCCTCACTCTTTAACTTCTGTTATACCAAATTCTCCAGTAAACACTACGAAAAAAAGGCAATCCTTTATGCAGTATTCGTGCAACTGCACAGTATAAGCATGAAAGCATGGCCAGCATCACCTCATAAGACCTAGTTCCCGCTGGAGTTGATATTGTTACTAGAAAACAGGTATGTTCTTCTGAAAATGGACAAAGCCTTGAATTTTGGACACCAGCCACAACAGCATATTCTACCCTTCCATAATGCTCAGGTAAATTAAAACACTGCATAAAGTGATAGATTCCAAATACCCTTACAAATGAAAAGTTTTGGAAATGAAGTATCTGTAACATTTTCTAAAAAGTAATTGAGTGCCCTGTTTTACGGAGCAGAACCTCATTGTCCGTTAGTGAACACTCTCATCACTGAGCATCGGACTTTTTGGAGCTTTAGATGAAATCCAAGAAAATCCCAATTGTTTTGTTCCAGAGACATCACAGCTGATAACATCAGTGGTATTTCAGGACACGAGCATTTTGATAGAAGTGCTTGTAATATCAATGAAATGGGCTCTTCTGCCTCAGTAGTAAATACATATATGATCAGGGAGATGCAGACAGCAGGAATTAATGCAAGTAAGTTTTTAGGCCAGGGCTTTATAAATGATAGAACATTGCTTAGGGGAAGGTGGGGGGAACAGCTACTTATAATGTTATCTGCTTGTTACTTTTTTGTTAAGTTTTTATTTGGTTATAATTTCAGAAATATAATTAACATTCCCCAGGCAAAACTGAAGAGGTGGAATACTAATGGAAATTTTAATCTTCAGCATAAAAAATCAAAAACATTTGAATACCCTACATACACACATATCCATTATTTAACACTGGAGACCAATTCAAATGTAATATTTTCTTACTACCCAGGTCTCCCTTTCTCACTACAGTAAAATCATTAGAGCAATTCCAGTTCTATGCTCACCCGTCCCTCTGAGAGATATTATGTTGGTTAAGTGTCATGTTTGTAGAGGTAAGAATAGTAATCTTAGGCCTCTGGGGTTGTTTTGTGATGAGTACGGGGCAGGTGGGACATTTCTATCTTAGACTTATTTATTACGGTTATGGTGCTTACAAGCAAGGTACAGTAATTCTGGGATCCTCATACAAAATTGCTTGTTGCCTAAGAGCGATTCTAATCGCCCTCTTTATTTCTTTTTTTCTAAGGACTGCTCCAAGGTTTTTACAATACTTCAATAGTTTTCAGCTATGTTTTATGTCGTCTAGCACAACCAGTCTGCAAAACCAATCTCAAATATTCTGTGAATTGATGATTCTGTGAAGGAATCAATGATTCACAGATACCAGTTATTTCATGGTATTGACCTGACTCCAATCACTCACCATATTTTGCACAGGTTGCTGCATAAGAAGGGAGCTCTCCTCTTTAGATTTCACAGCCTGTGATGTAACTGATTTAGATCTAAGCTATACATACGTGAATATATATGTATGTGTACATATGTATTTCAAATATTAGCCAGAGATATCTACGCTAGTTGCCCAAAAGAAAAGTCATCAATTGCAGCTAGGGCAACGTTTTGTTTGATAGCTGAGAAAGTACTACTGACCCATGTATCCTTCATTTCAGGCTTAAAGAAAGTGTCAAGACTGGCACTGACACTCATCACAGAAGAAAGTGGGGGGGAAGCAGAGGCAGAGAAGATTAAAAAAAGAAAAAACCAAAATGAAATAGGAAAAATGAAGAAGGACAAAAATAGAATAATGAAAAGAAATGGGAAGTATAACAACTTCACTGCAGGTGTGAATTGCTGTTCCTTGGTGTTACATCTCAGTAAACAGAATAAATGCTTGGTGGTGTGTGACTGCTTTCCAATCAGTGAGAGCAACGTGCTGTAACTAGTAATGGGTCCTCTTTCAGCTTTCCTTTCTATAGGGATAAAAAACAATGACAGTGATTACGGTAGACGTGGACTGAAAAAAGGATGACCGGTCCATGCATTAAGTCAGGAAAGTCTCTAATTTCCTGAGTTACAATAATCATTACAGTTTAAATTGCATTTTGCAACCTGTGTGACTTGTTTGTAAAAATGTTATAGACATGAATTAACCCTTTGTCCACATCTTTCAGAGGTAGCAACACCGTGCCCCTAGAATTCCCAAGACAATCTTACTCAGGTTGCCACTTACGATATAATAAAATATAATCTCAGCTGAAATAGTGTGTTTCCTGATGAGGACATATTAGAGAATCACAGTTAATGACAGCTGTAGGTGCTCTATACTCTCAGTAACTTTGCACTTTGCAAAAAAAAAAATGTTTAAATAGATGAAACTGGCACAAGCATTTACATACTTCAAAAATAACACAGCATGCACTAACAATACTAAATATCAGCTGCAATAATGAACATATTGCAGAGGGCCTGATTCCACGGTCCTTGCCCACCACAGATGAGTTTTCACTGTCAACATTTTTTATTTCTGGTAATGGTAAACTTACATTTGTCTTCCCAGGTAGAAGGCCACTTCTTTTCCTGCACAGAGCTGTGTCATTGTCTGGAATGGTCAATGCTTTGGCCAGCTCAGGTTGCCAGCAGGTAAGAGGAATTTACAAAAATAAAAAAAAAATCAGATTGTGCATTTAATTCCCGCATGAGTTGACCCTGAGGATTCAGCAGTTTGAAGAGGGGTTGAGGGAGGTAGCTAGGGATAAGTTTTATCTGAACACTGGATAGTTATGATCTATGCCGTCACTAGCCATTTCTGGTCTGTTCAGAGAGTTCTTTTCTGAATTCTTAAACTACTTAAGTTCAATTTCTTTCCTTACAAAAATTCCAGTTACTGTAGAGCTTTGAATGATGTTTAATCAATGTCAAGTACTCAAGTTCTTTCTGTACATCAGAGTGACAATAGAAAGAATGTTAATTTCTTTCTCCTGATCCCACCAAATCCTGATCTTTGTTGGATGGCTATAACACTCAATTTTGTGATTTTACTGCTGGGTTTTAAGACCTTCTTATAGACAATGTATTGTAGCCATCCAACACAATACAAAAAGGCCTACAAAAAAACTTGACAATCCCTAGTCTGCTGGTGCATTAGGGTACTTCTTATCTTGCTGACCAGTGTTGTCCTCCTGTTGCTCTGTATTACATTTGCTTGTTTTGTTTCTCTGTATCTGTGAAGGTGGACACAGAACTACGTGAAATCAAGTGATACATTTTCATCATGGCAATTTACTGCCTCAGGTTGCCACCTTAGAGAGAGAAATTGGATGTAAATAATGTCACTTAATGTACCAAATAACATTTATATGCAATAAAATCCTCCCTTCAGATACTAACTGCCTACTCTCTTTTATAGGCTAACACTTAGCAATTAAGCCACTGAACATCTGGGCTTCCGATCGCTCAGTAATCATTTAAATCAAAAAGAGGACCCAGTGAATGCCTCTATGGGTCATGGTACAGAAGATAAGCCCAAAGCAAAATATCTGTGGTGTGTACAGAACGGCACATTTGGAAAGCAGCTGATGCCTCTTATTCAAAATTTACTAAAGCAGTGTAGGAAGCTGAGCATCCTGATGATTTATGTGAATAAATAACTTAGCGAGATGCAAAGGTTTGCACATCTTTATTACAATAAAACAACACCTGGTGCCCTTTTGTTACCATCTGCATGTTCAAAATAATTTGGTCAGCATTATTGGCTTGGAAGATAGCCAATGAGTCAAATTATTCACTGAATGGTGTGTATAAACTGAGGAATTACAAGCAGGTTTTTGAAGTGCACTAACAACAAAACTTTACCACATGTTGCCTTAGCTGGCAGCTTGATGGCAATAGGAACTAAAGGCCTACATTTATCCATGGAGTTTATTTAATAACTACTCCTTAATTTATCTAACTAACCCAGATTTCCTACAGGAGAAAGAGGACATTGCAGTCAACGCTTGTCCCTTATCCCTGTAACACCAAAGAGTTACTCATACTAAATAATTCAGAAATTGTGAAAGACACATACCTCTTTCTTCTAAAAGCACATGTCAGTCACTGTGGTTTATTCAGTCATTGGCCTTAATCTGACACTGGGACGCTTTAACAGCTGAAATCCCATGTCTTGGGGCTGGGCAGAAGAACACTGCCATTTGCCTTTGGCGTGAGCAACTGTCCCCATTCCAGCGGCGAGAAGGCTGAGGGCAGCAGGACACACCATCCTCCCTGAGCCCCGGGCCCGTTCTGCACCTTGCCCTCACCACCACACTTTTGCCTAACATAGCTTTCAGTCATTTACCAGATATTCATGGAAATCAAATGCCCAGAGGTAGAAAGAGTCCACAAAGTATCATTAAAAACATACTACTTCATTTCATCTATAAATATTTTATCAACTAGATTGGTGAAAAGTTAGGAAACGCGTAGAGGTGGGCATCCCATCTGGGATGTGGCTTCTGGCTCACCCGTGGTTTTGTTAGCTTTTCTTCCCTACAAGTAAATTAACAGCTGTGGAGCTGCTCTCACCCTCTACACTCCATCCACAGATAAGCCCGTTTACAGACTGTAGCAGAGGTTACAGTATCAGTAAAATTCACTTACCTTTTCTTTTCTAAACCTTATTTTTCATGATTTACTGTCCCATCTGCTTCAAAATGCATTGACCTGAAACACAGAATACAAGTTAGTAGCCTAGAAGCGATGTTTCATGTTCATATTAAAAAAAATTGTGTAGTGAGGCTATTTCTGAGTACAGAAAACCAAGAAATCATAATTTGGGTTCCCCTCAAGTGCTCTTCTAGCAATCACTTGATAATAAGAGGTGCATTTATATATTTGAAATTCAATCCTGTAGACAACGTTCAAAACTTACTGTTGGCTTATCCCCTGAAGTATTCGAACATAAAAGAGATCCAATATGAAAATTGGCCTCTGTGAATAAAATACAGCCAACACTAGAATTGTTTCCATCAGAATTGGTGAAAATCCTATCAAAAAGAAAAGAACATAGCAACATATGCCTTTCAGAATATATTGTAATTCTACAAATTTGATGGGATCAGAAATTAGCTTATAGTACATGTTTTCCATAATGATGACCCTTTCTTTACTTACACAAAAAGGTTATTTACTATAAACTTAAATAATAACAGAAGAAGACGTAACAACAGAATTCTTGGATATCCTGGGGATAGTTTGCTTACACAGAATTATTTTAATACTCTAAGAGGAAGGGAGAAAGGAAGGAAGAAAAAGAGAAATGTTGCTTTAGTATTAAAAGCATGGCTCTGCTGCCCAGATGGAGGATGTAATTGAGCAAAACCACAGTCAGCACCATTGTGACTGTGCTTATTTATATCAGCTAACGTTTGGAACGACAAATAACACATATAAAAGACTCAGATATTGTTCATCCATTTAAATTTCACCAAATTTTTTTTCTTACGATTTCTAAATGCAGAGTGGAAATAAAAGAGCCACAGTCTTCGTTGTCATGATGTTTCACATAGAAAACTTGTCTCTCTCCCAGTAGCTCCCCAGGAATTATATGAAAAACATGCTCAAATTTCTGGTCTTTCTTGTCCATTTTCATGAAAACAGACAATGTTGGGGAAACTTGCCAAAGAGAGAGTTAGAGAGAGTTAGCGTTTCCCCCCCCCTTTTTTTCCTTACCCTTTGAGATAAGGGGTGGCCCTCAGGCTGTGGTCCCTGTTAAATCACATTGCTAAATAAGGATTGTGCACGTTTCCAGCACTGCGCTCATGCTACTGTGCACAAGGCCCACCAGCACTTGCTGTCCTTGGAAAATATGCTTAGATTAAATTCTCTAAACCAGATTAAGGTAAATTTACAAATTCTAATTCATATGACATCAAAGCATATGATATAGACAACATTAGTCTCTAAACAATTATAACCCCTAATGTGAAATATATATGCTGCTGAAAGAAGTCTCAGATTTAAGCAGCTCTCAACATTGCTTGTAAAACTCTGACAGCACTAGAAACATTCAGTCAGTATAACTCAGTTGTCTAAGTACAGAATATAGTACATACAGGATAACTTGCAGTTAACTTGAAAATTTGAACACTAGCTTTAGACTAGTAAAAGAAATGTGAAATCTACATTGGAACAGGAATGTACCTAGTCATAAAACTATTTTAATATCCTGCAAACTAGAATAAATTTGTTACTTGTATGTTTACAACACAGAATTGTTCAATACATTTAAAATATTTTTTCAGTTGGTCATGCACTATATTTTCTAAAATAACCTTCAGAAAATTTAAGTGGCTCAATGTTTTCACATGAACAACAGCTAAATTTGCTGCTGTCTTTCTTCTGGCAATCACAGACATTGAAGGTTAACCTCAAACCAAATTTTGTCACTTGGTTTATTGACAGGTCTGGCATGACATAATTAAAAGCTAGAGTGATTCACTGTAGTTTAACATCACCAGAGCCAGCCCTGTGTAATGGCAGGGAGTGATTTTTATTCCCATAACAATGACCACGAACAATGACCAACAGCCTGTAGGACAAAGATGAACTGAGAGAATATGAATGAAGACTACTAAAAATGTTTTTGTATCAAGAAGTGGTTAAGTCTTGAAAGGATATAGTATTTGTCAACATAGTAAACACTCCTCAAAACTGACTGAAACTAATACAGGTTTCCAGCTTACTTTAAAAAAAGGAAAAGGACATTTTCATCCTAAAATAACACCTGATATTATTATTAGCTCTTCACTGCTATCAGTGGGGTTTCTGGCTACCACAAGGATTATACAATGAGCCAGATACAGAGATCTTGATAACACAGGCCCAGGAATTGTAAGACACCTATTTACTCATGAAAGTAAAGGTCCTCCCACACTCACAGATAGGTTTCCCTGTGAGAGTACAAGCTGAAGTTACTCGTGAAGATACGTTTACAGGATGAAAATCCATAAGCATCTATCCCCTACGCACAAACAGTAAAACAATAGGTTTCTTTTTTCTATTTAAAAATGATAATACAATTCATAAACATATGACTTACATTATAGAACAATGAATCTCTGGTGTCACACTAATTAAAAAGCTAGTATTACATTACTTCCTCAAGGGCTCATTTTATAATTTTTAGGATTATAGCACATTGATTAATTTATACAAGTTTTTAATCCCCTAGTATTTAATGAAGTCTAGGAATTGGGAACGTGTGTATAATTTAGATTTGTATAATTTTATTACATAGGAGAAAAGTTAAACTGGTCATGTACCGCTTCACGTAGAAAAGTGTCTGAGCACACCAGTTCAACCATCAGCCTATTAACCATTTGCAATGAAAATGTTCGGGTTTAAATTAATTCTAGGGTTATTAGATTATTTTTCAGCTTGCTAAGGACTCCAACAAGCATCTCTCGTCTTATGTGCTTGTCAACTGCCTTTTAATTAGCTACTGTGTAACAACTGAGCACAGTGGGAAACTAATATCTGTTCAAGCTATCTTCCATATCATTTAGAACGCCTTGAAAATGACATTGTCATTATCCTGTACAGCCTCAGATTTACCCATTCTGGCACATCAAGTTAAAATAGCATGCTTCAAATAGACATTCATAAATGCTTTGCAACTAAACACAATGGGAATTAGCAAAATAAATTGTTGAGGAAAATAATGGTGTATGAAGATAAAATTCTGAACTGTGCTTGACACTGGTATCTGCTTCATTTCTGTTGTCACATTAATGCAGTTAGATACTCTAGGTGTCAACCCACTGGATCAACCTACAAATCGTGGACTCACAAACCAAAAAAAAATTTTTTGTTTAATCTACTGTATACACTATTACAATTTTCAAAAGCTAGAGACTTGCAGCAAACTTAATCAACTCTAAAACCTGAAACCAAGTAAGGAAGCATTATACCTTCCCCATGGAGGGAAACAAAACAAGCAGACAGACAAACAGAGCAGACAAACCCAAAAAAGCCAGGCATTGAATCTCAGAATGACTTACCAGGGCCTCATACTATGTCAGAGACAGACTCCAATTCTGGTCATTAATGAAAAGAAATAGAAAATGTCTGGAAATTTAGTATATATATCCCGGCCAAGTGATGGCTACAGAGAAACTTTACGGAGTCTCCAGCAATCTACAGCAGGTAAATGCAACGGAAGGAGACGGATTATTTAAAGCTCTGAAATAAGATTACTGGAGGGGCGCACTATTCCATTCATAACAGCTCCTCTAGCCTCTGAAATCTTTTCACCCAGGAGATGGCAAAGGATGCTCCAAATCATAAGAACTAAAGAGAAGAAAAGATAAAAATGAGAAATAAGAAATAAGTTTGCACTGTCACATGCACAAGTGGAATCTGACCTGTGAATTGGAATGTGACCCGTGAATCTTCTTAAATTCTAAGAGTTATGAGCAGGCCCATAATGGCATGCAGCACAAATTTTTTCTTGTTTTTGTCATTTGATGGTTGTACAGAATATCCTTCTCTTTTTTATCCTCTTTAATTTGATCTTACTAGATTTACATGATAATACGGAATTTTAAAAGACACATGAATGTTATTAAGGGATAATTGGAGTTGATAAGCATGTTGGTCTGCACTCTGAGAACTTGAGATTTGCATTCTGCTTCACATCACTCTTCTGTTTGGCAGCATCTCAACACTCACTTCACATAGACGTAACCAACTCTATTTGGTATCTGTCTAGATGGGTATTGACAAGGATATTTTCTGTTGTACTTATGCTTTCCAAATAAGTAAGTGAGCTAGCGTGATACAAAACATTTCTTAACACTTTGCACATATACAACTTAACAATGTTATTACTCGGGAGAATACCTACAGTAAAATAGGAACAGCTACTGGGTTGACAAAGGTGGGAAGTTGTCTCTACTCTGCAATAAAAGATGTTCCAAACCTAATAATCAACTTGAGTTAGCAGACTACTTAAAGCAAACTCCTTTTTTCCCCCATTTTAAAAAGATCTAACACTGACAGCAAAGCTAAAAATTAGACTTTAGTGCTAAAAAGTACTCAGCCATAAAACATTTATCACCCCTTGTAGAGAAAGCACCTTTAGATTATTGAATATCTAGGTTTATTTAGATGCATGGTGCAGTACTAGGCAGAGAGGTAATTACACAGCAGGGAGAAGTGTCTCTGTGAAGGTAGTGGGAAGAAAAGGCCTTATTTATTTCAACTTCCCACAATTATATTAATTTTCCAAATGTTTTTGAAAATCTTACTGGCCTGTCATGTTTCCACCTCAGAAAGCAGAATATGATTAAGGGTATGAGTAAGAGTCATGTTTTTCTTTGACAGTGAGGTGCACAGTGTAAAGAGAGTGATAATTTTGGGCTCGGTTTCTTGGGGAGCAGCCCATCTAACAGTGTAGCAAGGCTTCACTGCATGGGCTTTTAATTGGTTTTTAGTACTTTTAACTTGCAATATTTAATTATTTTAAAAATACTATAAATTCTCCAGAAATTTTCTCTTTTTGTGCATTTGAAACAGAAAATTTGTAAGACAAAACACCCAGAACTGATACCAGAACAATACTGTAAAGCCTTTGATCACCTACACACATTCACAGGAAAGAATCTGTTTCTGCGAGGTAACTAAGCAAATCATAATATATAATGCATTCATTGCATATAGCCTTGTTTTTGTTCTTGCAGTATCTCCTATTAGACTGCAGAAGCTTTCTCTAATTCAATAATTATTCAGTG
Organism: Struthio camelus; assembly: GCF_040807025.1. Lineage (NCBI taxonomy): Eukaryota > Metazoa > Chordata > Aves > Struthioniformes > Struthionidae > Struthio > Struthio camelus. Next base: position 10,594,852 of record NC_090951.1, read on the forward strand.
TTATTCTTTAGTTTCCCATTAAAAACTCCACAGATGCTTTTGTAATACTATTACCATGGCACCTTTGGCATCACCCTGACTGACTATTCTGGCTAGTTATCTATCCTTTTGCTGCCTCCTATTGTCCTGCTGTGTCCAATTCATCCCAAATACACAGCATGAATAATAACTTACTTACAGTATCCGTCACACATCCTGTCCCAAAATGCTGTGCAACGGTATGGATGAACAGCTGCTTCATTAAAACAGGAATGTGGAGCGTTTTGCTTTGCATATTAGTATCGGGTCCCAACTTGACAAATTCAGCCTAAGTTCCACAGATGACCTGCTAGAAAGCACCTCTGCTTTCCAGGGAACCCAGGATCTGGGAATCCTGGGGGACAACAAGGTGACCATGAGCGAGCAATGTGCCCTTGTGGCCAAGAAGGCCAATGGTCTCCTGGGCTGCATTAGGCAGAGCGCTGCCAGCAGGTGGAGGGAGGTGATCCTGCCCCTCTACTCAGCCCTAGGGAGGCCTCACCTGGAGTACTGGGTCCAGTGCTGGCCTCCCCAGTACAAGAGAGACATGGAGCTACTGCAACAAGTCCAACAAAGGGCTACTAAGATGATGAAGAGACTGGAGCATCTCTCCTCTGAAGAAAGGCTGAGAGATCTGGGCCTGCTCAGTCTGGAAAAGAGAAGACTGAGGGGGGAATCTGATCAATGTGTATAAGTACCTGAAGGGAGGGTGCGAAGGGGATGGGGTCAGACTCATTTTGGCGGTGCCTAGCGATAGGGTGAGAGGCAACGGGCACAAACTGAGACAGGAAGGTCCGTCTGAACATGAGGAAAAACTTCCTTACTGTGAGGATGACTGAGCACTGGAACAGGTTGCCTAGAGAGGTTGTGGAGTCTCCTTCCCTGGAGATACTCAAAACCTGCCTGGATGCGATCCTGGGCAATGTGCTTTAGACGACCCTGCTTGAGCAGGGGGTTGGACGAGATGATCTCCAGAGGTCCCTTCCACCCTCAACCATTCTGTGATTCTGTTACAAGATCATTACTGAATTGAAAGGCTATATGTCTGTACTGTAGTAATAGCAACAGCTAATCCAATGTTCTTCAGTTTGAACTAGGCAACCACTCCCCTAAGTGTATGGCACATTACAGTAGTTGACAGAATATGTGTGCTTTAGTATATGCTACTTCTATTATAACACCTATATAAGGGTAAGTGATACTTGCTCTCATGTTCAGCCAAGACTGCCTAGATACTTTCTGTCACAAGATTCTGCTTTAGTTGCTAGTTGCTTATAGGCTTCTACACTTTAATTGCTCAGACTGACATTTTCCATTCCAGGTGGATGTCTGCCTCAGGCAGTTTTTTTTTTTGTGTGTGTGTGTGTGGGGGGGGGGGGGGTTCAGCAAAAATGTTTCAGCTTTTTTGGAGAATAAAATAAGTGGAAAATGCATTGTTCTTACCATGGTAAATTTTGCCATTGTATTGAGAAATTCGAATACCTTCCGCTTTAGAATAGCGGCCTGATGTTTTACATTAAGTCGATGTGTGAAGAAGTTGGAAATTTATCCAAATTTAGGCAACTTATAAGTTTGGGGAGAATTTCAGATAGCATGCTTCAAAAAGATTGAATTGCTAATGCTGCAAATTGAAGCATTCAGAAGTCAGAAGTGGCAGAACTGAGGAACAGGAACAAGCTTTCCTCTGTATGTAGGCACTCTGATTCCATATCATACAGCCTTATATTTCATAATTCAGAAGCACAGGTGACCGACTTAAGGTTGCATATCTTCCATTTCCTGACTTTGGAATATTTGTCTTCACAAACTACCTCATTCTTTTAAACACCAGTTGATTTTGTTTTGTAGATTGCAGTGAAATGGAGCAGAGTGTAACATATACTTAACTCAAAATACAGGCCTGGGATTCTCTACCTAAACTCTGTTGCAAACACATAAAGGTTTCATGATAAAAAAAATCTAAGTAGACACTTGATCAAACGAGCTATTGTTGGGGTGGATTGCCTGGGAGGGCTTGTACAGCTGAGTTTAGTAACATCAGGGATCCTGTCTGAAAGTTGTGTTCAGCAGGAAGATCTCTAAATGACTCATGAACAGCTGAATCAATAAGCAACCACCAGTGATGAAAATGTCTCATGAAGTAAGGTATCCCAGTCAACCTTTACAATGCCTCTCTGGAGTCCAAAATGAGAAAGTAGGCTGATGATTAACATCTCAAGAGGCTGCTGTGGAGTATGACTTCCTAAGGAAATCTTTCTTAGTCATTTAAATACTGTTGCCCCTCAGACAAAAGTTCTGTTAGAAGAAAATCGAAGAAAGTGTCATGGTACAAGCTACAGGATCTCTGTTGCACTGGTGATATAGGAGTTTCCAGTGTGCAGCTGAGAAGTGCTAGTTATTGCTTGTGCAGACTCAAATATAAGATTGGTCTTGAGAGGAAAATGCCAGTATTTTGACATGCTTAGATTTTGCAAAATGTATAAACTTTTGCTTAGATTTTGAATAAAGAATTTTAAAGAAAAATAGTATTGAAAAATATTAGAAGATCAATAAAAATTCCTTTCCTGTTTCCCATTTAGAAACACCACAGCTGTTGGCTGTAAGTTCAGGGGCTCCTTGGCTGTCCTTGAGGTTCAGGGGTAAGCTGGGAGAGCTACCCCCAGAGCCAGGGATCCCCCCGTGCAGTGCTGCAAGACACTGAGCAAATTGGTGGGAAATCCAAGGCCATGGGGCTCATTGCTGAGGAGAAGAAAGTCTGACAGTCCTAGCCTGAATTAGTGGTCCAAGAGCTGCTGGGTTCACTGTCACAAAGCAGTAAACTCAATATGAAGAAAAGGCTCTTTAGTGTCAAATCCTCCTTCTGTAAAACTAGGATCAGAGTCGTAGCTCAAGCTCCCAGACTTTTGAGCTACCATCCTTAGCACTAAGAGCCTGGGGCAAACATTATTACAATCCTACCCTTCAGCTGTAAATTCTGGGAGAGAGGAAAAGGAAGATCTATCAGGGCACATTTCCATCCAGAACATGGAGACGAACTCAGAAATTCTGAGCCTTGATGTTCCCCTGCTACGAACATGCATAAAACCTGCTACCAGAAGTTGTATCACTCCACTACCGAGGGCAACAGAATAGCAGCCTTACAGTGCTAGCAAATGTGTCATATATCCATGGTTTCAACCAATAAACCATGACAGACATCCTTCTAATCATTTTCTCAGGAAAATCTTTCTGAGTGAAAATTCATGACCCAACTATAATAATTATGTTCAAAGCCATGAGAAGTGCCAGGTTTGTGAACGGACTCTAAAAGTACTGAACTTCACTGACTATCAACTTCACGGATTAAAGATTTTCTCTGTTTTTTTTTAAGAAGAGGGAGATAACACCAGACATCTGGCTGAATTTTAACATTTCTTAGAAAGGGACTTGACAAGACAACAGATTCACAGTTAATGAATTCAAAGCTTCATGAATATATAACAGCTCTAGCTTCACGAGTATGAGCACTACCTCCAGAGAGCCAAACTACAGAGCAGAGATGTTGTATTTTGTCAGGAAGGCTACCCAGCTATGTCACCATAACGAATCAGCTGATTTCCTCTGGGATTGCCACTGGTTCAGAACAGCTCTATCTAGTTAGGATAAAACACACCAAAAACATAAACAAATAACATAAAGCTGATTATCCTCCTTTTCAAAGAAGTTTCAAATTCCTCATGACATATCGGTGATGGATGCAGAATTTCTAAAAGACCCTGTGGCAAGAATAAAAGCACCCAGAATATAAGGAGAAAGCAAAAGCTCATTACAGCTTACATAGGGAAAAAAGCTGGCTCCTAAAGAAGGGGTCTCCAGCTCGACGTCGGAACAAACTATTCCACATGGCAGATGGATCACAGAAAACAGAGGAGCTTTGTGCTGCCAGCAAGCATTTTCACTTGAAATGTACTAGAATCTGGAAACAATAGGAAATAAACCAGAAGAGCTCAAAATGTCAAGAATAATGTAGGCATATGTTGTAATCAGGCTGCATGAATATAGCAAAAAGTTACCATAAATACTCACTCTGATATTTATAGACATGTGCTTTGGTCACACTGACTCACCTTGCCATAAGCATTCAATAGACTGGCACAAATATTTGTAGGAAGCAATTTAGAGCCATAGAAACAAAACTCCATCTGCCTGGGTATCTTCCCTAAATTGTTCGCAGAGTCAGTCATTGTAAAGACTCAGGGCAGCGATGTACAGTGTGACACAGACAGCCCGTTCCTGGTCCTCTGCCACGCACAGTGCAGGCAGCCAAGAACAAGCCCCAGTTATGCATTACCACCACATGCATTTGGGTTCAGGCAAGGGCTGATGCCTATTGTGAAATTGCTATTGTGAAAAATTCCTGGAGAGTTAATTTAAAAATGCAGCAAATGAATGGATGTGGTATAGTTGGAATTTGATATCTAGCTTCACAGAAATAACAATAATGATGTTCATGGCATGGCAGAGTTTAGGACCACTGTATCTCGTCTCATTCTTGACATCCTTCTTTTCCCCTTCCAAACAGGGAAAATGAGAAGAATGGTACCTGCAGTATAGCTACTTATTTTCTTCCTCAGAAATTGTCCCCTATAAAGGAGGAAATTTTCAGTTTGTACCATTTGTTCTGGGCAGCAATGGGTTACACACAGAGTGAAGGGAGAAGCAGACATAGATGCCCTCTCCCAAAACATTTAAGCTAGCTCTGCATGTACACACCCCTTCACAATGAAAAATAAAACAGCAGCTGTCAACAAGGCTATGTTAGAGGAAATCAGATAGCAAAGCATGAGTAATTACCTTACTAAATCATGTAATCTCTTTAATCTCAAAAGGAAATTTAAAACCTGCCTTTTAGTTAGCTTTATTTCACTTTACATACCACTTTAGGCCTAAAAATGTTTGGTTTTATTTTTAAGAAACCCATAGCAGGACTGAACTTTGAAGACCGTGTCTTGTTGGGTGTGAAGAAATTATTTAAGGCGAAATTATACTGCTGTCACACTCATACCTCATAGTTTAAAATAAATCTTGTCATCTAATTATACGAGAGCTTGAGTTTGTTTAACAAATTTCTCAGAGGTGTTTGTGTGGCACTGCATTTCCCTTCGCCTTTGATTATAGCCTATCATTTCAATCTTTTCCTTCTATAGCTTTCTATGTTTTATTATGTTGTATAACAGGTTGCATTTATCACATCTCTTCAGCTGTGCTCAAGCAGATAAAACCGTCAAGTCTCAGTACAGTTCTTGGCAGTTTACAATTAGAGAACTATTTTAAACCAAAGGCACCCCCAAAAAGTGATTTCTGCTCCCAAAGAACTTGATCAGTAAAATAGTGGGTCTCTGAAAACAGTTTTGACATCCCGCCCCCAGGTCTACTGAGAACCCTAGAGAAAAGGAAAATTCCCCTTGTGTCTTCATTCCCATGCTATGTTCTCAAAATACCAGGACAAACTTGACTAGAATCAGCCAAACCAAGATAACATTTCAAGAAATTATAGTCTGTAAAAGAATCTGTCTCTTTTGGTCCTGTTTGCCATTGAAGGGGGAGAACCTCTGAATTATTCCAGAATACTCTTTATTGAAGCAACAAGAAAAAGAGGCGCAAAGAACTGTCATCAGAAAAAACCTTAAGTCACAGCCCACTATGAAGGGCTTAATGCCTTGATTGATGTTATAGCATTGAAAGAATTCCACTGATCAAAATGTTAAAAACAGGCCTAAAAAATACAACAACTAGCCTCCATAGGAAATCAAAAGCATTTTAGAGATTTGGCAACGGAGTAAGTTACTAGGTCTGATTTTGAAAGATGGCATCTCATCTCACAGATGCTATTTAGTGTAAGCCAAGAATAATATTTATGGCTTAATCACCTGATCGTAATAATCTGGTTTCTTAGTTACTGATAATTGCAAGTACTTGTGAACATATGATCACGCTTTCAGAACTGGAAGGCTGCATAAGCCCATCTTGAAACAGGTCAATTAGTGTTTTCCAGTCCATATCTTGCCAAGCCCCTAGATACGCATTTTCAAGTTCTTTGACAAATGTAACACTAGATCTCTGGAGCTCAAACTCTTCCTCAGTGGTGGTTCTGGAGATAGCGTATCATAGCTTTGGCTCATGTGCTCACTAATTAAAGTTACCTTACAAAACGCCTCAGTATTAAGCTATAGTTGACATTAACAAGCTGTTAAATTGAATTTTGCTGCAGTTTTGAGGCCTCCCCTCAAAACCCAAAAGCAAATATGCCCATTTCATTAAGCAATTAGGACCACTGAGCTCATATGGAGGAGAATAGCAATTTAAGAAGGGTAATTGTATTTGCTTAATTTTTTTCCTCAGTATTTTCTGACTGCTCCTTTTCTCTCCAGAGAACTGCAGCTGCTTCATCACTTCTTTCAGACAATGATGACACCTTCCTATTACTGGATATATTCTGCAGGTATCACAGTCATGATATCACCGCGTTAGATGATATCATTGCCTAATTCTGTATTTTTATGAGGAATAAAATGACTGTCGTTTTTTTTGCTATGAGCTGAAGGCTTCCACTATTGGAATTTAAATCAAAAAATGAAAAAGAGCAAAGGATATCACAGCTTCACATGTCTCACCTACAGCTTAATAAATCAATCAATATCAGCAGGTTTTTCACTCTCTATTTAAGTTCTAATACAAGTTCTTTTAAAACAATACCGTCATTTCAACTTTACTTAAAACCAGGAGTATAGGCAAACTTTACCTACTGTAGGGGCTATTAGAACCACACCTTAGCAACAAAAAAGAGCAAATAAAATCATAAGCAGCAAGCCCTGCCTACTACTTCAGGTACTTTGAGAGATAATAATAAACAACACAGGAAAAGGATCATCTGCATATTTTCAATAATCAGTCATTCCTCAGCAAATTTGTTTAGTTTTGAAAGAAGAATTTCCACTGAGGTCCCTCTCCACCTTAAGGAGGAATGAGCGCCCAGCTAATGACTTTATTTCAGAACAGGAAAGATTTGCCGTTTTACTTTTTGTTCCACGCCCCTCCAAGAGACTTTGTTGTTGTTACTGTCAATGATGAAGGCAGCTATTTGCCTGTGTCAAGAATAAGAAAATCTTATGGATGAAAAGTGAAGAGGCTTTTTTGTTTGTTTTGTGATTAAATCAGTAAAACCCCAAATGTGGCAGTTTCACTTTCCATTTTGAAACGCATTGGACAGCTGCAGGGTAGAATGTTATTCCTTCATTATTCTCTCTATTAGTCTTCAAATAATGCTATTTGGGATCAATGATCACCTCAGACATGCTAATATAAACACAATTTGTTTCCATAATAATTGGCATGCTGCTGCTTAGTGCATTATAAACGGCTGTATAAATTAATCACAAATTCATATACTGGCTATGTGCACTGCAATTTGTCTTTATGGAGTTACTACTGTCAGATCAAGTTTTTATCTATTCTTAACTTTAAGCATTTAATTACTGAATTGGTATTCAGACTATAAAACACACAAGGAGGTCTCAATTACCATTGCCCTTCATAAGATGAATTAATTTATGTCATAAATCCACTCTCCTACATCGAGGAATATCCAAAAATTCACTAGTTAGCTCATGGACTGTCCAGTGTTTTCCTTCTGTCCATAAAAATATCCTCGCTGTATTCTTAATGAAGTGCACAAATCTTCCATTTGTCATTGTGCCTTTCATTTGCTTACAGGCTAGAGGAATAACTCTTCATCTATTAGTTTATTTAAATGCCACTGAACCTTTTCAGGGATGCTCCCCCATAAGTAGTGGTACATTTCCTGGAAATCAAACCTGTAAAAACATCTCTGGCCTTCACATTTTGCTAGATTACCCTTTAAAATGAACCTTTTCTCAAAGTATTGCCCTCTGTGTTCCAGTACATTTCATTTCCAGAAAGCGTAACCACAATGGAAAAAGGCAGACCAAAAACAGAAAGGATTCTGCATTAGCAATTTTGCAAATGGATCTTTGACCCTAAAGAACAAACCAGGAGTCATTGTGGTATTTAAGAAACCTCCCTCTGCGGCTCATCTACGACTCTGAAAATGAAAGTGTTCACCGATGAAGTTCAGAGTAACAGAAACTTCATGGGGTCTCCCCAGGGAGTGCTAGAATCAAGCAGCCCAGGCAAGACTGCACACTTCATCCTTCCTCTGACTGCTGTTCTCTTTTCCTTAACTTACTGCACATGCCCACGCATTAACTAACTAGGTATGGATTAACCAAGTGCAACTTTCACAAGCCACCAGAGTATGCTAACACTTATCTGCATAAATGGTTCATCCCTTGTTCATCTGCCCGTGCATTTTAAGATGCCTTCACCTTGCACAAAGTGCACAGTGCTCACCATGTCCCTCCATTCTTCCAGGCAGCTGTCAAACTTCAGGCAAACTTCACTTCTTTAAGAGGATATCCAGGTGTACTTTCTCTTCTTGTGGACACCTCCATCTGCCCATTCTTGAGCACAAGTACCTTGCGTGTTTTCCTCCTGAACAATGTGTGCTGGCCGTGCACGACCCACTGCTCATTCTCCTACATCAGCCCAGGCTCTATAGATGCTGCCTTTTCCAGAGGGACTGATGGAATCATGGCAAAGTAAAGGAAAGGATTCTCTTGCAAGAGAAAGAAGAAGGGACGAGTTTCTAATAGTAGCAGGAAAAAATGCAAGACCAAATAGAACGGGTGAAATGGATGCTGCAAGGAATTAGGGAGTGCAAAGATCAGAGTCTGGAGCTAGCAATACAGTAGCATAACTTCATGTATTGGCAGAGAAGCCAAGAGACAATATTGGCAGATAGTGGACGAGCAAGGAAAGAGGATATGAAAGGATTATTAATTCAAAGCTGGCTTATACTGGCTTAGTCTCCACGCTCAAGGTACAGATAGAAATAGTGAACACAGATGGCTCAAAAGAGAGTCTTCCCTCCAGGTCACAAAAGTGCTCTCGTCAGATACCACAGAAATGTAGAACAGATAATACTTCCTCTTGACTTCCTCTGTGCTGCTCATAAGAAGGATTATCCAAAGGGAGAGAAAGGTTTGTTCACCAACAGGTCTGTCCTGCAGCACAGACACTGGGGTAATACTCCAAAGCAGGTCTAAGAACGAGGAGAGGGAAATTATTGTCATGCTGCTAGAGGCCTTGCTCTTTGAACAACGGTTGAGAGTGAGAGGGCAGCTGAGCCAGGGCAGGTCCTTAAATGATCACTGTAACAGCTTTTCTCCTTGCCTTAGCAGGAGTGAGAACAAGAAAGTTTCAGCAGGCTCCCTGCTCACCACACGGGAGATGTGCTCTTGGTGCCAGGCTAATCCTGTTCATTCTAAATCTTTCCCTGCAGTTAATCCAGGTGCCTTCATATGAAATGTATTTAAGAGAGACTTTCCCTGCTGCCCTTACGAAGCACTTCACTACTTTGAATGCACACCCATCCAGTTTCTTCCAAAACCCCTCTTGGCAACTATTCTGCCTCTACCCTTCTAAGTACCATAACAGGTTTGCCATTAACCAAGAGGATTCATTCACTTCCCGCCAAAATCAGAGATGTGGATCTAAACTTACTTATAACTTACGTAACGTATTCAGTGAAGAGAGGATGATGCGAATCAGAGGGCAGTTCATATTCTGCCACCAAAAGGGATTCCTTCTCTCCACTGGCTTCTGACAGTGCCTAAGAAAACAAGGCTCCCTTAGGTGCCTAAACTGAAGTGATAAGAATCTCCAGCCTCAGTGCCAAACCACTTGAAAAATTCAGAGCTGGTTCCTACCTACTGCTCCTCTGGTACTCTCTATTGTAAAGACTTTCCAGCCTAGGTAAATGAGAAGTTCAAACAACAATATCAAATCCAGCTTACAAACAAAGCAGCCTAGATATACGTCTATAGCTATCCCATTTTTTTAAACTGCACTAAGGCATTTCCTCATTTCCCATTGCTCAGGTGCCCTAGCCAGCCATAAGAATGATATAAAGAGCAAGTATCCTCTAGCTATAAACTCCAACCATACTTAAGTCCTGAAAAGAAAATATGTATACTAATTTTCTTACCATTAAGTCACTAATTATATTAGAAAAACTGCAACACATCATTGATTTTTTTTTCTTTTGCCCTTGGGGAAAGAGTTTGGTATATAATTATCAGTTTCCTAACTCTTTGCTTGCCCTTTTGTTTAATAATGAAAGAATCTCTTTCATCTGTTTGCAAAACAGTATTGCAAAGAGTCAGACTGGAGGAAATATGAAACCCTGCAATGGTTCAGGGCTCTGGAGAAAACAAGTAATATACATAGCTAACCTCTTATTGACCTATCACTGGCCTTAGACAAACAAGTTAAGCATTCAATTAGTAGGAAAGAAATTAATGTGCTGTTTATTAATTTCGAAGAGAGGATGCAATGTTGTGCATATTAATTCACCTAATATGTCACACAGCATCTGAACTCCTGTAAGACAAATCCCATCCAGTTTCAAATACTCAGTCCTAGGAGGCAACTTGGTAGCAAAATGTCTCACACACAGGTCTCTATGTATTTGCATTACATAGGAGAAATTCGGAATTAATGATTTCTCAGTTTCAATATGCCTTGAACCTTGTTTATTTATCATAGATCAACGGTGCCTAACTCCTTGATATCTATTCATTTTAACTTGTTTTCCATCCCGTATCTATCATCCCATACTCCCTCAATCCCTGCTCTTTGCTTTGATCTTTAACTTCTATTTCTCTTCTGATTTACGTCTGTATTTACAACCACTGTCTCATAACCCCATTACAAAAAAGCCTCTTCAGCTCAACTGCCGATCAAACTGCCTATCAAATTTCTCTCCTTCTGCCCTCAGCCCCCAAGTATCCTGCCTTGCATCGACTGCTCCATCTCTGCACTCGTTCGCTTCGCTCTGCCGCTGCCAACCCCGCCAGCGCTCCTGCTTCTCGTAACTGCCTGGGATCCTCGCAGGGAGAGAGGGACAGGATGGGTGGATGCAAAAACTGCCTGGACCTTCGGGCTCACAGCAAAGGGGCCAGCGGGCTGAAGCCCAGGCAGCAGCTGGTTAGCAGTGGTGCTGCAGTTGTCTGACGCTGATTAGTGTCTTTGGCTGGAGGATGGGGCAGAGTGCATCCTCGTCAGGCCTGGGAGCGGGAGCAAACTGGGGGGAGAGGCCAGCGCCCTGGTGGACAGGGATGCCAGGCAGAGGCACCTGGGCAAGCTGCAGCAATGGGCCGACGGGAAGCCTGCAAAGTCCAGCAAAGGCAAGAGCAAAGCCTGGCCCAAGGGGAACAACTCCACAAAACCCCAGAGCCAGTGACAGACCTGCTGGGAGGCAGCTCTGCCCAGAAGGGCCAGGGTGCCAGAGGACGGCAAGTTCAGCACGAGCAGGCTGCATGCCCCAGCAGGGGCGAGGGCAAACTGCATACGGGGTCGGAGTTGCTAGAGCACAACTTGGGCCTGCCTCTCCTCACAGGGCTGTGTCTAATTCACACTTGTCTCTAAAAGCACATCTCTGTTGAAAAGAAGATGTCACCAGTGCAGAGATAGGAATAGCCATGTCACCTTTAGTGCTTCTAATATATACACAAACAACAGCTAAATTAAAGACCACAGAAACACTCCTCTCTATTTTGTCCCAAGAAACCTATCAATCAGCTGCGTATGCCCCAGTTGTCTAAATATCCCCAGCATCCTGGTGGCCCCACATCCCTCTAAAACCAGCACCAGAACAGGAGCTCTAACTGGGACACAAAGAAAAGTACAGAAAGAAAAACAAATCAAATCTCTTTATCCCTCCTCCTCTCCACTGCAAGACTAGACACACAGTATCAATGCAGTCTACATACACTGCAAAAAAAAACTATAGAAATTTTCAATCCATGCAGAAGGAACAGACCAGTACTTAGAACTGTAACTGTCATATCGGTCCCTTATCATTCTCTCCTTAAGCAAGCAGCAGTGTTTTACTACTGCTTAAAAAAATATGGATATTGCTGATTTGTTATTCTATTGTCTGACTTTGAAAACATGTGATCACCACCCACCCATACAGCCTGCGCACAACTTCCTCTCCCAATCTGTTGTGCACTGGTGAAGTTAAGCAATCAAAGCTCAGTGTGGTTAATTAGCTATAAGAAAGAATGGGGCGCAGGAATCTAAACTCAATATATTTCATTTCTGCAGGCAAAGAGGTCAAGCATGCATTACACTTGAGAGCTTATACAGCTTTTCTGGATATGTATTCAATACTGTTAGTCCAAAGCGTCACTAGGTAGACAGCAACATCCCATTTCCATGATATGCTAGGAAATGCAGTTACTCCTGGAATTATGCCACAATTTTCATTGGACAAAAGACAGTTTTAACACAAATAGCTCTGTCCTGCAGCTGGAATTCCAAATATCTGTCAGGATGAAAACCTGCTTGAGAGGGGCGCTGAATAAACAATATATGTCTCTTCCCTTGGCCTCCAAGTGAAATAAAAAAAAAAATCTAGTTAAAACATATTTGTCTGTCTTGTCTCCTTGGTAGCCAGCATTTGAAACGTTGCACTTGTTTTCGTGCAAACTAGATGTATTATAGGTAGGCTAGGCTTGGGGCCTCATTTCACAACACCTTCTCAGTTTTAAATGTTCAAAACAAGTTCAAGACCCGCACTTAGGAACGGTAAACAAAAGTCAGGCTGATTCTGTCTCTGGATGAAGTCCAGGGCTCCATTCCACTAGGAAAGTGAGGAAGGGTAGAAATCTGAGTCCAAAAAACCAAACACATTCATGTATTGGCATGGGCATTTTTCACAGCAAATGTGGACTCTTTTTACAATGACAGATGAATAACAAAATTTCTTTTGTTCTTTCATATTGTATATAGATGTCCTCTATACTTGTGATTGGGCATATTTCAGTGCCTCACCCTGTTATGAATACCAGGCTGTTTCAAAAAGATGCATCTGATCTTCTTAGTTATAAATCGTTATAACTGTCTTGTTTGCTCCCAAGCCCTTTCTTCTCATTCAGATTTGCTAACTGCAGAACAGCATTTTCCCAGACTCCCGGTTGCATGTTTCATTGTAATGTTTTGATATGCAGCCATTTATTTCACTGCTAGGATGCTAATTCACTTTCCCCTGAGGAGGAAGGTCTGAGGACTTTCTTTTTGAGTATGGATCATATTAGCTAAATTCATATTTTTCCCCAGAAGATAAAAAAGTACTGTAGGTGTTTTTGTGTACATGGTTAATGCTAAGACCATTTTTCTTGTAAAGTTCTATTGTTGCATAGAAGTCGAGTGATCTTGGCTTAAAATTAGAGATAATGCAGAAACCTTATGGTTCACTCAGAACTGTAATAGCAGACATTAGCTGGCGAGGAGGTTTACAGAGCGTCTCTAACAAAGGGCAGCAACATGGAGCTTCAGGAGATCTAAATCTGGAACTTTTCAACTTGACATTTCATTTGTTTGTACAAATCACTGTGGAGGATGGTTGAGCACTCAAGTTAAAGCAACACTTAGATTATCACATTCTGAAATCATGAGTAAGAATAATCAAATTGTCTAAATAATGTGAAGCAGTCTTATTTGCTTCTCTCCTAAAGTAATTATAGTGCCTAGCTGGTAATTTTCTCAAAGCAGTAACCTCACAGGCAACAGAAATCTTTTTCCACAATAAAAACAGAAATGCAAGGAAAATAATAGGTATTTTAAAACAAAATCTAATTGCAGGAATATTTATTTGCTGTCTGTATTAACACATTTTATTTTTAGAAGATTGTCTATACACAACAATTCGCAACAAATAGTTAATTTTTAAAAATCCTAACACCTGTTTTTTGCTTTCTCTTTGCTTTTACCTAGCTTTTTGGAGCTTCATTTCCACACTTTCTGTCACGAACACTGTTTAAGCCTCAGTGAGGCTACTCCTGGGTGCAAGAACAAGAAAGAGTTCGGGTGAGGAGGACTACACAGCAATGTCTGCAGTCCAGGAACTATTACAAAGAGACTTCAGTATAATCTGATTTACATTTGGGCTCCTTCTCTGGGAATCCAACCCTGGGAGCCACTGAACACAGGAAGGAAGGACGGATAGAAGGATGGATGGAAGGAAGGAAGGACAGAAAATTGACCTGATTATTACTCCTGTGCAGCTGCTCCACTGGTCTAGCTGGAGTATAAAGGATGCCAAAGGAGACAGCTTAGCTCCAAGCACCAAAACACAAGGATCCAGTTCTTGTCAGAGTATTTTATCTTGCACAGACAAAATTACTGTTTGGGAAAATAAGATGGGAAGAAGTGGGAAAGATGAAGCCACTTTTGCCTTATGGCAATATTGACTTCAGTGAAAAATTCATTTTTGTCTATGTATGTGATACAATAAAATGAGGAATAAATAGAAAGTTCAGGTTTTCACAGCTTGGCTGTAGATGAAACACATCTTGTACAGCCATGAAACTATACTGAAATAAGTGCCACTGGGAAAATTAATAACAGGAACAAGCGAATGCATGAGCCCTGCAGCTACTGAACCCTGGTTTGTATAGATTTAAATTGTGTGTTTGGATTCTCTTGTGTTTAATAAGGCAGAAGCCTTGCTTGGAAGTCCTCCTCCTCATAGCTTCTTTCTCCTTAGTGGAGGTGGAAAAATCCCCTGGGGTGGGAGTGCTGGCTTCAGCCTTTCCCTCCATGGTGGCATTAAATAGCCCTTTCTAGTAGTCAGTGCCTATATTCATGACATCTTTGGAACTTGTTATTTTTGAGAATCGTATTTTTTTGTTAAATTTAGTTCAAGTTAGCCAACTGGACAGACAACCTTCCCTCCCCTGCCCCATACTTAACGTGAGACTTCGTAAGACTTCATTCCTTAAGACGACTTAATGATCTAAGACTAGATGATCTCCAGAGGTCCCTTCCAACCTTGGCCATTTTGTGAGGGAAGAATAAAAAATACTTGCAGACATCTTCCCTTCTCATGCTACGACAACTGAGAGGAGCTTCCAAAAACATTCACCCAAGTAATGCATTATCCTTCAAAAACTGCTTTAACATTCTTCTCTTCTGTGATACTGACAAAAAAACTGTCAATGATTAGTTTTCTAGTGTGGTGAAACAGTTGCTTATCTCACAAACCAAAACTGCCTCATTTTTCCTATTGTCTGTCTCTCCAATGCCTCATCTTGGATTTAGGTTGCAAACTGCTTGATACAGAGATCACCCATTTGCCGTTTGTTTCTGCCGCAAAACCAAATCATCCTTGTCTATGACCAGGATTCCTGAGTACTGTATTAACCCACTTAGCAGATAATAATTGTATTAATAAAATGATAATTGAACAGGATTCTTGTTAGAATCATATATCATTCATCACATTGACCTGCAATCGACTGCCAGTTGTTCTAATGCACTGAATGAGATATTATTCAAATGACAGACAAATCTGTCAACTGGCTTTACCATTCGGCCTCCCCAAACTCTAAGAGAGTGCTTATCCAAAGCAAACCCCTACTTAAAGCTGGCAGCGTCATTATTTGTTGTATTAATATGTGTACAAACCTGAGGGTTACAACTAAACTATTCTAGATCTCCCTCTATAGATGGACTGATGATTGCACTTTGATTTATGGCTCATCACTAGGACATTATTCACAAGGCTTTGATAAGTCATTTATATCGGTCAGCATGTGCATTTGCCTTGACAGAGTCATTATCCATATTATCACCAGAACTCACACACGGTCCCCTGCCTTTGCTCTAGAATTGATATTGGATTTGAAATCACTAAACCTAGCCAATGCATTCTCTCCCAGAGTTACACTTTGCTGCTCACATTGCACTGTAGCCACGTAGTATCAAATGCCCATCACATTCTTTTTTACACATCCAACCTATAAACAGTATTATTTTTTTAGTTTGTTTTACATTATCTGATGTTTGAGATGCTACCTCTGCATTTAGAATGTCTGATGGTAAAAAATAAAAAACAAAAAATTGAGATTATTAGGTTCTTCCATACTATATTTGTAGCCAATTTAAAATTCTATTGCACCTCCACGGCAGACTATATTTTTGTAGTACTTCATACAATAATAGTTGTCTATTTATGTTGTTTGTCAATTTAATTTTCACTCTTAATTTGCTGAGATCACCTACCTCTCTCTTTATTACAGTAACAGGCTTTTTCACACTTTTGTATTGATACTCCTCTTGAAAATTTTTTTTTCATTTTATAATACATGTGGTAGACTTAATACCTTTAGAAATACCTCTCTCTAATGAGCAAGGGATAGCACTGTAATCCTTCCTTGGCATACCAGTACAATACCTTCCAGCAAAACTCTGCATTATAGCTCCTAGAGATGTAGACTGTATAGATTTAAGTACAGATCTGCAGTGCTGGTGCCTCCTGCCCCACCTCAGGAAGGACTCCCACCATCCTCAAGGTTTTCTTTTTTCAAATCCTATGTTCTGGGCACAACTTACATATAAAAACCTGCATAGCTCCACAAAACAAGATTATTCTCTGGACTAAAATAGGACTCTCCGTTCCAGGGCCCCTCACAGAAGCCAGTCTCTATTCAACAATTTTCCCAGTACTTTCTTTGAGCTTTTCCAGACACCATCTGATTCCTTGTCAGAGGAACCCCTTCCCCCTTCACAGGGCAGATCACCACACTCTATGAACTCGTATTTGGTCAAACCTTTCCAAATCAGAAAAAAAACATCATTGCTGAAAATCAAATTTCTCATGATCCATAAAAACCTGAGCTCTGTTCACAGCCTGCAATGACTTTGGCTTCCACACACATAAGTATTTCTAACATTAAATTCTATTGCATGCTGAAACACAGAGGGATTTCGAGGGAGCAGAAGAGGATGAAGGCTGTCTATTTTGTGGCACTGAACGGATTGCCTTACTCCTTTAGATAACATGAAAGTCCCAGGCATTATAAATAGGGGCTCATAAGCAAACATATTTCATGTTAATGCATTCTGTCAGACAATTTAGTAAAGGTAATGTTGTCTATAAGCAGTTACTAGAAAAAAATAATTGGTCAACTTTTATTTTCCTTTCAGGCAACACTCATTTGGTTATCAAGGTTATTCAATGCTTAAACAGAAATATAAACAGTCAGTAAAGATTTGAGAGATCATGTGAGAAATTATCTTCAGCTGAACAACTAATTCTAAGCGCTCACTGGCGCAACCAGAATGCTCACTTCTCTCTTGCTTTAGTGCACCCTCCTGCTGTCTCTTCCAGTGATACAAAAAAAGAGAGAGGTGATGAGATCCAAGTTCATTATTCTTAATTGTGAATGCCACAAAATGGTTTCCAAAATTTAGATTTCACATCATCACTCCTGCTTCTAGAAACTCATTTTTTTCTGACCTGTTTTGCTATTTAAGTGAAAAAGATGAATATTGTTACCTTAGTTGCTGTTGCTTCTGTGTATCTGTGCATAATATATATTTTGGTCTGAATTTATTATCATAATAAATTATTATTATAAATTATAAAGCTTTTGTTTCATGTGACAAGTTTTGCAACCATATATTTTTATTATTGTGCAAGCTAAACTGTACAAGGACTTAACTAACTATACATATATTTTCATGAAATAACCATGGCAACTGAACATACCCCATACTGAACATATCCATCTCTGGAACATCATCTCCCATAAGAGCTTCCTTAGCTGCTCAAACATCACCAGGACATTTTCAGTCTGCAAATAAACCATATATCATGCTATGGTATATTCTTAATGATATAATACAGAAAAATGTAGAAGTTGTTTTCAAACTGCAGTCATACAGGTATCTAAATACCTCTTCCAATATATTTAAGAATCAGACCTTCATCATGATAACAGCTCCATCTAAAATAACAATGCATGACAGTGACAGCTACAGGATTTATAGAATGCCTGTTATTTACTTACCAGTACAAGCCAAAAATTCAAGACTTGCTCTGTACTTACTATCAAATGGTCTTGCCAGATGTTATAAAGCACAAAAATGTAAATACATTTCATATACTGTTTACTTCTCTTATGAAGGGGAGAAGGCTTTTATTGAAATTACTAATTTAGATTTAATATGTCCAACTCCACTAATTATTTTACTAGTGACTGCCAGGAGAGTCCATCTAAAGCTATTAAGATTCAAAAGATGTATTCATCAGAGGGCACTTTGGCAGCAGCTTGAATTAGCCACGCAAGACAAAAACCCTGCTCATTTTTGGAAAATGGTAATAATTGGAGGCAATTGTGTTTTCTAATAACGTTGATGTAAACAATGCTGCCTATAACTGACTAAAGTAACTGATTTTGCTTTTCCTTTTTTGTGATATTCAAGATAAGCTCAGAAGCAAAACTTCTCATGATAATGATAAAAATTCCAATGCTTCTTTAATAAGAGTTTGGCTGTTATGGGACTGAAAGGGCTTTTCTCCAGCATGGAGTTATGTCCTTGTTATCTGACAAAACCAAAACAGATTTGTTTTCCAGCAGGTGAAGCCATTAGTATGAAAAACCCATCTTTTGAACAAGGACAATGCCTAGTGTTTATCACCACGTAACTAATTGATTAGGGCTGTGAGACTTTCCCATTCCCAGCTTAGTTGCCAGACAGACTGAAAAGGAGGGAGAAATCTATGTCAATCAAACAAAATCTGTTTTGAAAAAATAATTTCCCCTGAAATGAAAAACCCAAACTTTTTATTTGGTAGTCTAGAGAAAGGTACAAATCATGAAAAATTCATTTTAGGCACTAACCATAAAGGAAATGCCAGAACTGTCAAGTTAGTAGTCTTTCTCAGTCCCTTGCCCAGCAGCTTACACGCTCAGGATATAGGAGACTCAGGATCAATTTCTATGACAAGGTGCTCTGCTACAGAACTGGTATATATGATGAAAATGGAGGAGTGGGAAAAAATGTCTTTCCCATTTGTGCCTGAGCCTGAAGCCTGCCTGTTATCTTAACACCATGTCAGTCCCTGCGAAACAGCCAGATAGATCAGTTTGGTAATTAGGCTAAAGGACAAAGGCTAAAGGCCAATTAGCCTAGGAGGCAAAGGGTAATTGCCAACTCATCTTTGGGAGACCAGATGGGAAAAATTAGAGCCAACGGCCAGCAAGAAATGGTCCTCCAAAGTTTGTGAGGAGACTTAGTGTGAGGAGGAGGAGGAGGAGGAAGGGAATGGGAGTTATTGCTGTTTTTTTTTTTTCCCCCTACTTGAAGAGTTAAGCTATGCTGGGAGTTGAAGAGAGCATGACTCACCTTGAAGGTCTGTTTCAAAATGAGACAGATTCAGAGCTTAAAGCATTCTCATGACAATTCCTTTCTCCACCTGAGGAGACCAAATCCTGAATGCCTGAGGAGAGCTTCCACCTTTACAGAAGTGCTCTAATCATCATTTTTGCAACTTTAAGGGATTATAATCCTTCAATTTTTCTTAGGCAATCAAACATTTACTGGAGTAGAAACGATATATTGACTCTCCCATGTCTTAGTGAGAACTCTTACTATACTTGGAAGACTCATTCTCTGGATGAAGACAACCCCAAGCAGTCCACACAAAATAGACCAGGTTGTGCTTGAGGAAGAATTAGCTAAAACAGTAATGGGAAGCAGGTCCCAGAACTCTGCTTGTTTATTTATACAAAGGGGAGCTGTTCCAACTGAAGAGTTTAAGAGCACTGAAAACCTGTACAGTCAGTGTGTTAAGCAAACGTTGGAGGGCCCTAAATGCTTATTGGATTCTTCCCTTAATCTTGACATTAACATCTTTTCCCAGCTGAAGTTATTTGGCAGACTCAAGTAGTCTCAAGATGAACAATACTTCATTTTTCTAAGAATTTGCTATTCAAGTCATTTAAACTTATTTTGCCTCGATCTACGCTGTAGGTCACTTCTATGCAGTTTCTAAATATTAAACTTGCCTGTCAGGCTATAGACATGGGCAGAACGGTAGAGTCTTTTTCACATGAACAGGCTCATTGGTGGAGGATAACGCTGTATGTATACCCAGGCAAGGGGCAGTTGATTACCTAAGTCACGATAGCTGAAAATCCTTGCTTGTTGTTGTTTTTTGTTTTGGAAGGCTTTATTTGCAGTCGTATGTCAAAGTCGGGTAGCTCTGTGGGAGTCATCAAGAACACCATTCCTTTTCCTTTTATAGGAGTAAAAGATATTTTAATTGAGAAAATTGGTCACTAACATAAAAGCTTTTCCTTCTACTGTGTGAAGAACAGACTATATATGTAGCTATTGTTATTTAATACCATTGAGCTCCCATGTCTTTAGTTTCATCCGCTGAAAGTTTTGATTAGTTCAATATTAACCACAGTCCAGCAAGTTGCATGATAGTATGGAAAAAATGAGCTGTAAGACTTGCTAAGCTTCCCCTTCCCTTCTTTTATTATATGATTAGAAAAGTTCAGTGCCTTCAAACTGACATGAAGGTGTTTAATGTCAGAGTTTAATAGTACAGCATACATTAAAAGCATAAATACAACATTTTTGCAGCTTAGAAAAAATATTTGCTCAAGACAAGTTAAAAGTATGTAGCTGTATCGCCTAGTGTTTTGCTGGATATAAAATGACCCTTTAAAGCTTTCTGACATTCTCCTCAGAGCTGAGGATTGAGGCTATGACCTTTTCAAAGCCTTCCAAAGAGCCTCACAATCAACCAACCCCTACAGAGAAAGTTTCATTAGAAGTCAAAGACTTTTTCTGATAAATGTGGTTGCACAGTTGCCCTCTCACATGACAAGCAGGCAGCAAAATCAGTTGCTATTTGAAGAACAGGAAGCTGTTGGTGCTGATTGAGTACAGGAGACTTGTTTGGTAATCTGAACCCAACTTCCAGCATAGGAAATTCTGATTAAATATAAGGAAAGAAATTTTACCATGAGGGGCCCGGGGAGGCTGTGGAGTCTCCACCCTTGGAGATATGAAAACATGACTGGACAAGGCCCAGCGCAACGTTATCTAGTTGGGCCTGCTCTGAGTTGGAGTTGGAGTTGGAGTAGGCGACCTCTAGAGCTTCCTCCTAACCTAAATTATTCTATGAAACCACCAGTGAAGCTAGCATCCTTACTTCTGTGTATTTGCAGCGCTAGGAAGGCAGAAGAGTGCTTAGAGCAGTTGAGTTGCCTCCAGATGAGTGAACTGTGGTAACGGTAGCTGTCAAAATCTAGGATAGATGTGAAATCCGAAACACTACAGATGTTATCTAGCAAAAAAGGGAGGGATTTCTACCCAAATGGAAATAGAACGGGGTGATGTGGCTACTACTATATTTTAGTAAGAATATAAAAAATAAAGGCTAGCAGCCTCCAGGGTAATGGATAGCTTTGGCTTTATGCTTTCACTCCCCAGCGTACCATCCTGTTTTGCCATTATTTATGGAAGTTTTTAATTGCTACTAGCATATGGTGAAGAATAAATTACTATCACACTGGAAGCAAAGGAGAACACAGGAAGGGGACTGAGTCAAAGTCTCTATATGACGATTTTGGAGCAGTGAAATTTACAGACATCTGCTGCTGAGGTCCATCCTAAAGGCACAAACTAATATATCTAAATACCTAACAGACAATTACTCACATATACTGTGTTACTGAATCTTGTGGTTACTGAATAAGGGAAAGAAGTTATCGCACGTTGCCAGTTAAACAAATGAACATATTCATTCTCCTGTGTATAAGGTCTTAAACTTCCTCTTTACGTTTATCATCAGTATTGGCTAAAGCATTGCCTAAAATCAGAGCCCCACAATGGGCAAAAAGGGAATCAGATCATCCTTAACAAGAGCTGTTAAAGACCTCCAGCACTGAATATACGAAAGAGCTTCAATGCTTTAGAAGGCATTCCTGCGGGCCACTTGCTTAAATATCAAAACAAACCACTTTTCAAGAAGGAAAGAAACAATCCCTTTGGCATAAGACAGCATTAGGTAAATAAACTTATGCAATAATACAGTAAATAATCTGGAAGGACATGATGTAAATATCGATTCTCTTTCTGTTTATTTCCTGTGATTTTCGGCAATCTCTTTTCCTCTACTGAAGACTTGGTTCTCCACTCTTTAGTGTGCATCAAACAATGCCTCACATCCTTAGGCTTTGACAGACAAGCCACAGTCTCATTTTTCTATTAACTGCACCGTTTTTGTTTTTGTCAGCCCTTTGGTCCTGCAGATGCCAGACCAGAGCCATTCAGTGTTGCAGACTCCTTCGTGGCAGCGCAGACTGGCCCACCAGGCGCAGTGTGAAGCGCTTGCATGTTAATGCTGCTTTGCAGGTGTTCTGCTGTGGCTGCCATGGGTGGTCATGCCATTTCAGAATCCCCTTTTCTTATTCTGTACAGTTTTGTCAATCAAACCAGTCCATTTTGTGCCACGATAGTGACTGCCAGCCTGCCTGGTTTGTTAGAAACCTCACCAGCAGACGTGTCAGTGACATTTCTTGTGCTATCATCCTGGAGAGGCTTCTCGTCCCCACCCTACTGATGCTTGCCAAGTCTAATTTCTTTTCCTCATGCAGAATATGTACGAAAAGTTTTTCTCTCATCATTTTCCAGAAGAGTTGTGCTTTTATCAATAGGACATTGTCATTAATAGTTCTATTTATCTCTATGCAGGTGTAATTTCCCCAGGTAGGAAACATTTTCCAGCTGGGGATTGCTGGAATACAGCACATTACAGCTGCTTCTTGCACATCCAGAGGTCCTGATGTTGATGGTGGAAGTAGACTACCGCAGTGTTGCTCCCACTGACAGGAGCAGATAGCACTGACTCAGGATAATGCACATGTGCTTCCTTTTATTGGCATTGCTAATTGTGAAAGCGAGCTGATTAGGCAGACAATTTTGCTCTCTGTGTCAGTTCAACCCATAATATATCTAGTGAGAGCTGCAAAGCAGGCACCGATTCACATACATTACAATTTCGCAATCACTGCCTTCTAGAAAGGGAATCGTGGCTACTCAGTGGAAGAAACAGTCAGAGCAATTTTTGTTCAATGAATGGCTACAGAAAATTCAGCTGCAAACGATCCTTCTCACCCTGTGGCTTGCCTTATCAGCCTTCCTGGGAGCGTACTGCCCAGCGCCTGGGCAGTCAGGGGCAGTGAGCTCTTGACTCAGCTCAGACTTGCTGCTCCCAAAGCTTTGAAGATTGACAGCTCCTATAGCTGAAAAATACCTGTCATATGAACATCTAAGAGGCCTAGCAAAGCCAAATCATTGAAAAAGAATCTTAATAAGGAATTCAGTGATTTCTGTGAGGAAAGAATTAGAAAACAGAGAGTCCAAAAAGGTGTTTATTAGTGGCCCCTACTTTATTCCCCTGTTTAAATAATCTCCCTTACATGTTTCTAAAATGCTCTTTCAAGAAAGATTGTAAGACAGAACTGCTTCCATAAAGCAAATTATGAGAAACATCCTTATCGGTCTTATCAGGGTCAAACTTTGGAGACCAGTTGCAGGGGCTCCATCAGAGGGAAAATATGTTGTTCTGCAGCCTGCACAAGATATTAGAAAACGAGTGTGAGAGTGCCCGACTCCCTGACGTACATCCAAAGACCTCCTGTGACTCACAGAGGCTGAAAAAGAGTAGATTCAACTTTTCAGTAAGGTTGTTTGAATCACTTAATCCTCTTCCCTAGTTGGTGATCAATGAGGACTAACAACAAAGCATGACTCAAGCGATGTCAGGGAGGTTACAAGGTCTGGGGTATTTCATGACAGTTGATTCTTTGCTCATAAACGATTTGTGAGACAAGAGAAATATTTTATGGCTTCTTTTATCCCCTCAGCACAGACCCTAGCACCATTCTGGCCCTCTCCAGATTGCTTTGTCTTTTGACGAGAACCGGGAGGTTCCCAGGAGTGTTTTCCGCTTGCATAGCAATGGATGAAACAGAGTCATGCCAGTGCAAAGGCAGGGCTCGAGACTTTGAAACATTTGCTGAGGTTCTTTCGGTGGTCTGACACTAGCAGACCCACCCTTGAGACCTGCTCAACTCTTGCTTTACTCATATGATCACTGGAACCAGATTTAATTGGAGTGGGAAAAAAGAAGAACCACCTTTCAAAACAGCTTTTGAAAAGCCCAGGATTCTTTCTTTTTTTTCTCCAGAATTTAGAAGCATGAGAAGAAATTTCTGTAAACCAGTGAAAGGTGTGACAGATGTAGTCAAAAAATCTTTTTTTTTCTTTTTAAAGTTATGAAAGTTGTACAAAAAAGAAGAGTGGTGCACGAGCTAGTTGTCAGCAGGGAAAGCTGGGGCGTTTGTTCCTAACTCGCAGGCAGCCGCACAGCCCGGAAGCGCCCTCCTGCCGAGACTGCCCGACACTAGGGGGACTGAGGACTTTCCTTCACCAAAGTTTCCAGGACCCCAAACTAGCACCTTTAAAGATGCATGCCTATCTTTGTGTTGCAGTCTGCGCTTTAAATATACCCTAAAGGCAAATTTAATCTCTTTGATTTAGCTTTCCCTCAATAATTTAGTCACACACATCCTTACACAGCACATTCACTCACTCGCACAGATAAACAAACAAATGAAGGAATGAAAACCTGTGAATTAATCAAGCTATTTCCCTGAAGACTCTGAAAGAAGAAAGCTAGAGATATTGTAAATGATATTTCTATTTGGGAGGTAGCTGGATTTTATCATGATGGGGCCATCCAAACATATAAATATCTGAGATGAGAGGGAAGAAGATGAAATGAAATGGATGGAAACATTTGTGCTGTCAGTAAGATGAAAGAATAAAGTTGTGGGCGCAATAGAAAATCATTCTTTAAATTAGGCCCATATCCTTAGCATCACATTTAATATCCCTTGCAATAACCTGCCCGGAAACTATTCTTGATATTCTCATACTTGAATCTAAGCTTCTCTTCTACTGTAACAATGCTTCAATACATAATAAACGTGCTACCCCAAAAGTTAACTAATGTGGTTGTCAGCAGCCTGAGGTGAAGCTAGTACTTGCAGTTCATTTGTTATTTGACAGCACTGCCCGCTCCAATATTAATATAACTATTTACTGACCAATAAAAAGGTTATATGTTTTTTAATTATAAGCCTGTGGCTTCAAATTACATTTATAAAAAAGATATTCATTTCCATTCTGTGTATGACAAATTTAGTCCCAGAAGGAAGGTTCAGGCTGTTACTGCATTTAAGCACAATAGGATCCTGATTCTTTAACACAGAAATGTCTCGTTTTATCAATACTCTCTCAGTGGTTATTTTCTATCCCCCACACTTTTAAATTACAGGTACACAATGAATATCTAAAATGAGCAAACAAGACACTGAACTTATTTTTACAGTAAGGCATTTCCTAAAGAAAGAAGAGTAATCATTTTAAGTTATACCCAGAAAGTTAAACTAAACAAAAGGTTAAAAAAAAAGGAAAAACTGTTCCCTGAATATTTTTCCAGACTGCAAAATTCACAAAATGTCTCAGAATAACTGATTTACAAAAAAAAAAAAAAAAAAAATCCCCAAAACAGTTACAGTTCCTAAGTGATGGTGACAGTGAAACAGGCAATATACGGCACACAGCATATGCTTTGGAGATGAGGAAGGTCCTTTTTTGACCAAGGAAATTACAGACTTTTCTAGTGACAGAAAGAGACACTTCATCAGAAAGGCAGATATCTTTTTTAGAGGTAGAAAATATATTTTCAAAATTGGCATCCAGATGGGGCATACATTTGAGTTAGCCATCTAAAGGAGCCAACACTGTGATGGCCATCGACCACCCATTATTTGATACAGAAACACGTCTGGTATTCAACTTCTGCCTGCAGAAAAAACAAGCATTTGGGATTTATCACAATGTAGAAGTAGACCCCCAAATATTTAGACTAAGATTGTACTGGTTACTTGTCTGATGTCAAACAATATCCAAACTAAGAGCCAAATTGCACTAACAGTTCCATTAACGTAATGCTGCTTCTCCTGGACTCCGCGAGTGAGCAGAGGTTAGAGTGGTCTGCATCTAAATGTTTAGAAGTTTGATTATGGAAATAAGACAAAATGCTAACAATCACGGGCTGAGTTCAAACCTTTAAAAAAAGATAACACCGCCTTATCTCTTTATTGTGTGTGCCTCTTTTTATCTTTTCACAGTCCTTTCCCTTTCTGATCTGCAGAGGTGATCTTTTCGCCCTGTTAAATCACCCTTATCTACTCTCTTGAATGCAATAACCTGTTTGGTGCATTACTGATCTTTTAGGATTTGTATTTCATATATCGTGTTCTCCTTTTTTTTTCCTAGTAGGTAACTCCAGAACTCAGAATTGCTGGATAACTGCTTGATTTCACAATTACTTTGTGCTCAGGGTTGTTTTAATCTGTGTGATTCTCTGCTGTGAAACTAACAAAAACAATTCCAAAAGTGAAAAGATAAACCATCTCACTGCTCTTTCTCTCTCTCATACACAGAGCTTATTTAATTAAGCACACTATATTTTGGAGGGAAAGTGCCTCAGCTTCCTAGCTGTTTTTATCAGCTAGGTTAAAACAGAATTCTGCACATACCAGATTCATCATCAGATAAACTCATTTAAATCCTCTCTCTCTGTCCATCATCCCTTTTGTAACAGTGTTGTAGGTTAAGTGTTGTCCACTATTTGTGGAAGAAAGACTACCAGGCCCTAACAATAATCTGCACTTTTAAAAAGGATGCCAAGAACTGCAATGGCGCCACAAGGATAGCCTGGGAAAGTGAACTCTCTAGTACTATGGGGTTGTGAGTCCGTATGTGTGATTACCCGGAAAACGTATCCGCGTCTTCATTAATGCTCAATCCCCTTGAAAGTCTTCCCTCCTCTTGATTTGATGTAGGTTTATAAAACAGAAAAATTGAATGCCAGTCTGGACTGGGCATAGCAGGACTGCAGGAGAGTCGGGGCTGTGCCCGGTGTCTCCTTAGTCTCTCCTCTGCGCTAGCGTTATGAGCAGAGCTGAGGAGGGGCTGTGCCTTCAGTGCCCAAAGGTCACTGCTAAGTCCCCTGGTGAAACAGGAATCATCACCTACCGGGGTGAGACGAAAAGTTGGCTCTCTGCAGAAATAAGATAAGAAAAGTGCATATTTGGGTGGAGAAAAAAAGAGGGGAAGAATTATATTACTATATTGAAACTGGTAATAAAAAAACATTGTAACTTTTGAATTATTTTCTATATTAAGTTTGTTCTCTCCTACAAATTGGGACAGTCACACAGGAGGGACCAGCAGGCCAAAAGGAGGCTAATTCTGCAAATGGGCCCATTCTGGGACTCCAGAATGCCAAAACAGACCAGCCGCCCAGGCATGTTAGCAGAAACAGGACCTGACTTAAGAAAAGACACCCTAAGGCCCTTGGTAGCTTATGTGTCTCTGCTGCAGCAGCTTGCACTCAGTGGAGCGCTAGTTCTGGTGGATCCACATGCTGCCTTTCATCACCCACTGACTAACGATAACACCCAAATGCTTATTGCCAGGCTGGGAAGGAACTCTCTATAACTATAAATTACTTGGCATATATTTAATTAGCCCTTCTATGCATTGGAGAGATTTTTCTCCTCATCACAGTTTCATACTGCCATTAGACTGAACGCACATACCTGGGATCTGAGGACTTCATCTGACCCCACCATGCAGAATATGAAACTAGTAAAGAGGCCAAGACTCGCACACTTTAACCATACACATAGTCTTATTGACTTCAATAAATATACTAATCTGAAAAGAAATGCTAATAATTTGGCTCAACTTATGGAATTTCCATCAAATACATGAGGCTTTCCTGTTCTTGTAAAACAAAAAAGCACTTTGGATTTCCTTAGTATTCATGACAGTATAAGCAAAGACTCAACAGCTCCCCAGAAGAGACAAATTCTTTATCTTTATATTCACGATGCTATAACTAGGGCTTCTTTCATTCATGGATAGGCTTCCTATGTGATTAATTAAAAAATATAATTTTGGTATTTTACCATTTTTGTGTCAAGTTCTACAGTGAACTGTGGGGTGGTAATCCAAGAATAATTTAGAGATAAATTAGCATAATAATTAGAAGCCTAAAAGTCTTTATAGTGTTTTTAATATTTATGCTTGAAAAATATTGCTCTATTTGTCAGTTTATACAGTATAAAGTGAAACTTAATGTAAGAAGGTTATTAACATAAAATTAGCATAATAAGTAAAAAGCAAAACACAAAGGTAATCAAAAATAACAGAGGTTGTTTCCTGTTGCCTCTTTCAAAGGACATACTTTACACCCAGAAATCTGTGTTCTGGAAAATAGATTTAATTTAAATTAATTATGAGGTTCTATTCTGACTGCGAAAAATGGGTATCTTTTAACAGTTCTTCCAGAAGCTGCTTTTTCGTCCCTTTCAAACATCTCTCACACATTCGAGCCACAAGAGATTGCGATCATTTTGGTCACATTGCTTAGGAAAGGTGACTTTGAAAGCAAGGACATGTCTCCAATGCAGCAAGACAATTTAGCTCCGAGTTAGTGATGTACAAAGGTGTCAAATGAAACCAAAGGACATGGACTACAAAAACATACCTTGAGATACTAACAAAAGAAAAAAGGCAGATAAACAGCAACA
Source organism: Struthio camelus (assembly GCF_040807025.1). NCBI lineage: Eukaryota > Metazoa > Chordata > Aves > Struthioniformes > Struthionidae > Struthio > Struthio camelus. The sequence goes on from NC_090951.1 coordinate 10,623,534, forward strand.
GGCAAATGATAATATTACCTCTACCAGGAGAACTATCAGCCAAATAATTACTTCAGTAATTTTAAAGTTATATGTGAACATAACATTTAACCACATGCTTCAAAGACCATGAAGCCCAACTCTGATATCAGATACTTGACATTTATTTTTGCTGACTTGTACAACTCTCTAATCATATTCAAAACTCCCTTTCCAAACAAAGTTTGTCCTGTACTTGTGAAGCTCATGGCTTTATAACCCTATCTTTGAGGCAAGGACAAGGACGTGGGGGGGGGGAGAGGGGCACTGACAGAGGGGAGAGAGAAGGCAAGGGCTCCACACCCTTCCCTAAGCTCCTCTTACACAACCTGAATCAGGTTTACAAGGGAAAATGTTATGTGAGGGGTTAAACATCACTGAAGGGGGTTTCAAAACCATTAAGTCACTATTCTTTGGGAATAAATTTAAGAAGCGGTTAAATTCTGTCCTGCTATCGAACACTGAAACAAGAGCAAACATCTATTCAGAGCACACACCAGTCCCCAGACTTAAGGCACGGGAATGGAAGAGCATCCCTTGGCTTTGCTTTGAGAAGATTTCTTTATCTATGAAAGGAAAAAGAGGAGAGAAGCTGAAAATGTAGACATCTTCAGTCCCAGCCATTTAATTCTCTGAGGGATACAGGTAGCTGGAAAACACTTCAGGACAGAGCTGTCACCCCTACGTCCTCTTCTCCTTGTCCTGCCTCCTGAGCTCAAAGCAAGGGAGCAGTCATGGGACTCGCTACAGCAGCTCTGTGGGGTCTGGAGACTTCTCAAAGCATTCCAGCAATAAATGCTCATTTCTCCGCTTCTGTGATGCCTTATGAAACAATTTCCACAAGCACATGCTTATATAGAGCACTATTCGGAGGATATGTCTCTCCTTGACACTCACTATGTGCATGCACAAAAGACCACAAAGCCTAAGGCAAGAAAGTCACCTGAGCACTCAAGCGATGTCACCTCCTACATCATCTCCCACCGCTCCGTCCTTCCTGTTGCTTAAAAAGAGCAACTCTCACCAGTGCTCACCTACACCTGAAAAGTCAGCAGCTGCATTTGACACTCTCTCCAGTCTCCAAAGATGAGACAACAGGTACAACAGGACATTTGCACAGGTGACGTTTTTTTTCTACCTGAAAAAATTTATCATATTCTTGACATTTCTGCTCTAGCTGGTACAAGGAGTCTGGGTCCCAAAGTCACTCACAAAGCCAGATCTCCTTGGTAACATACACAGTAAAACACAGTCTGGGATTATTGCTTTTCTGTAATACTTTTATTTCTATGGTCCCTGCTATAGTGTTAGTCATCAGAGACAATTCTTGTTTTATGCTGGAAATTCATGATCTTTTTCTCTCCACCACTATTTGTAAGATACACTAATTACTAATGTAAGGATTTGTAGAAGAGAACCGGAAATAAGAGAACTAAGCCTTTAAACAGGCATAACAATTATTCAGACACAACAGATGCTAATAACAATTTTCCTTTCTGTGGAAAAATGATTAAGGTTTAAAAGTACAATAACAAAGAGGTGTAAGAAAAGTGCAAGGGGGTGTAGACGGCATGAGATGATGATTGTGTGATCACAATGCGCACACCCCCCCAACCCAAAGAGCCAAGTCTTCACATCACCACCAAGCTCAGCGCTTAAAGGAATGAGAGGTTGAAAGTTCAAAGCTCCACTAGTGTTAGTGTTAGACTTCCTATTAAGTTAAAGAAATTGTTTGTTAAGTTAATTAAAGTTCTGGGCCATCTCTCCCATCAATCAGTCTTTCTTCTGAGCATTTACCAATTACTGCTGAATAAACTGTGACATAACCCCTTAATTTAGCACAGGTTTGCCAGGAGTTATAGGTGCTTTGAGATCCATAGGAATGAAAGGTGCTATATAAATCTGAGGTATTGTCATCGTTTGATGCTCCCAACGTCTGCACTGAAGTTACCTTAACGATTGAGGGTTGAGATCACAGCCGCTTCTATTGGAAGTCAGGACTGCAATTTCATTCCAAGATCAAACAGGGAGATGAACTGGCTGGTGAGGTGATGAGTCTGACATTAAAGCAGAGACGCTGCCAAGGGATCCCAGAGACCAAAGTATTTATGGAGCTGTCCTTTACAACACAACAGAGTAGCAAACCAGTCAAAGATTTTTCAGATTAAACCATTTCTTTTCCAAATGTCTGCACAAAAAATAGTCTGGCAAATTCCGCTGCACTAAGAAAGTAAGATTTGCCCCTATGCATTCAATATTTTTTTGAGAACGGTGCATGTGTCCCCTTCACACAGTAAGCCCCAGAAGCTATTGAAAGAAAGACAACTCAGTCCTCACCCTAGGTAAGTGTTCTAGGTGTTTTGTCAATTATGTAATGACACAGGGAGTATGTGGGCATGACAGGATACCAGAGCTAGATTCAGAACAGACACTGCTAGCAACGGTGTTATGGTAGTGTGGAATTTGGTAGGAACTGGCCCTTTGATAGTTTCTTCAGTTTCTCAGGGGTAACATGCAACAAAAAGAACTCTTTTTCACCAAAACCTCCCTGGTAGCATGGTCAAAGCTCGCCAGTGCAAAGCTGATTTGGGTAGAGATGTACAAGCTGTGCTACAAGTCAGATGCCACCTCATGGAAAATTTCAACAACAACTTAAGGAGTGCTGTCTTCAGCAGTAACCCTGTTTGTGGACTAACCCTGGAAGGGCAGAGCAAGTCCCAGAGCGCTCACATGTTGCAACTTTTCCACCATCTAGTGGCTAAAAATTTACAGATAATAAAAACTCTTAACAGTCCTGTACCACATGGAGGGTTTTTCTTTTTCTTTTGCTTTTTTTTTTTTTTTGGCATTAGTGAGGTTCCTTGTCTTACAAGGAGATAGTCAAACCAAACTACTTTACAGCTGCCATTTGCTGCTTAAGCATCTAATCTTTCACAGTTAAAAAAATTCTTACTCCTGTGGTTCCAAATATAACATTTACAGTAGACTGGACCCTTGGATAAACCCTTGGAGTGATATTTGTCAGCAAAGGTAAACAAGAGTTTCTCGTTTTCATTAAATGTGTTATTACGACACAACAAATTAAAATACTTTAAACGTAAGAATTGGTACCAAAACCACTGCTGACTGTTACACTCAAGAAAGAGGAGGAAGAGCATCACAGTAGAAATACCACAGTTCGATAACACTTTGGGAGACATTAAAGCAGGTTTGAGAGTGTCTCAGCATCTGCTTGGCTCTGTCCTGATCTGCCATTGACTCCTTGGCAGCACTTCTACATGCAAGGCTATGCCGGCAGCTGTGCTTCTCTGCGCTGTTCGCTGCTAACGTAGCCGAAGATATTTATGGAATTAAAATTTCAATCAATGCTCAGTACTTAAAGAAATGTACTCTAAAAATGTCAAAAAGGCCTTTTCTCTTTTTAATTTACGGCAAGTGCTTCCTTTATATATATCCTTCAAATAAGTGGCCTAAATCTGCTCTGTAAGCATATACAAAGACTAGATATTAGCATTTCTGGTATTTACTGAGATTAATTTGGAGACTATTTACAGAAAGTGATAAAAAATAAGACACTGATCTAGTTTTCTGTTGCTCTGGCATACTTAGGAAGAAAAAACATATGAAGCGCTCAGTCATAATCTTTTCTGTGACTTTGCAGGAGTTAAAAAGTACAAAAAATAATGTTGTTTCTCGAAAATATTTCAGTAGTTTGTAATGTAAGCGAGAGCCAGTATGAGTAAATACCTCCTTTCCTTTGCATTTTGCAGGCAGAGAGCACCGCACTATTAGCTCTCTCGGCTGCATCCTTGTGCTGGAGCAAGTGGCGAAAGGAGAACGCATTTTTCATGGGTGGTGTCACCCAGAGAAGCTAACGCTGAAATACCTAAACACCCTCCCTGAGAAGAGCTACTGAATGCCAGAGACTGTTTAAGAAGACAGAGTGATACTACAAATAAAGAGATGCCCGCTGCTACGTATATCCATGTTAGATAAAGGTTTAAACTGTTTTTAGAGTTCTCTTCTAATCTAACTCTTCTTGTAGGACAAAACATTTAACATCTTGACGGTAAAAGGCAGAAGAATTGCTAAGCCTACAGGATACATCTATATCTCCAGTCCAAAGCACAACATGTAAAATAGTACACACAGTGTTGACTAAACATTAATTTAGGACAAAGTTTGGACAATTCCATTTTAAGTATATTCTTCTACGTGCCACCAAGAGGTACGTACTCTGGACATCATTTTCAAGTTCAAAAATAACACAAAATCCCCATTTTCTACTGAAATATACAAGAACATTCAAGGGTACATTTCAATAGTAGTTCTTAGCGGTTCAAGCTGTTATAGACCCCTTTCAGGATTATTTCCAGTGGTCAAAGCTAATATTCGACAACTGCAATTACATATCTATTTGACCCTTTCTCTTACAGACTTTTTCCACGTCCATAGTGTCACTTGTCCCCCTTGCAAATGAAATCACTTGTATTTTTACTTTTCTGCTTTTGAATTCTCAGAGCATCAGTCTCTGTCTTACATACACTCGAATGCATGTGGGTTCCCGGCTCCTCCCACCCTTTTTCCTCTAACGCCTTCTTCTGTATGATCCACCCATATACTTTAGTCTCTGTTTTCTTCCACTGCAATGTTCTGCCCTAACTTTCTTTGGCCGTGGTTTTGATGTAAACCCCAGTCCAAAAGTGAAAGTTAGGCTAGCAAAAACATTCCGTTTCTTACAGAGACAAGAAACAGGGTCCTAAATTTAGGGCAATGAGGATCTCTTTTAGTGCTACTCTGATATAGTTGTGATAAAAGACTTTCAGCATTCCCCTAGGATGGCTAAAGGAATTTGAGGAAAAGAAGTATCACAAACTATTGCAAATTAAATTTAAAGCATATAAATAATGGCTATAAAGCAATCTCCTATGGACAGATCACGATACTTAGCACATGGTGTATCATAACAGGAACACCTCCTTTGATAAAAGATAACTCAGCATATCAAACTTTTCTGTAGCTATAAACTGTCAGAGATACAACTGAAACACTTTCACCAAGCTATTAAAAAAATCATTGGAAGAACAAATTGGCTTTAAGGTACCTAGTCAGAACTAGCCTATGTAATTTTTTTTTTTTTTTACTACTTTGTGTTGGTATTTGTTTCTTTCTTTCCAAAGTTTTGGCATTAACTGGCAATATGTGGCAGGGAACTGCATGTCTCAGAGATTTACTGCAACCTCAACGTAACGACACTGAATAAAGCACACAGCACCTGCTTCATACCTGCCGGGACGCTGGCGATTGCTGAGCACACACCAAGGTTGTGGTGACGCACTGGAATCATCCAGTTCCAGTTTGACTTTGATTGGCCCAAGGTTCGGGGCAGCTGCTTCCACTCCAAAAGCCCAAATTCCAAAGCAGTACCGAGGAAGTGACCACATTTCATGAGACATGCAGAAAGTTATCTTAAAATTTCTAATCTGAATGGCTGTTTAAAAACAAATAATTGTCAAGTCAGGCTGTCTGCATCTTTATGTATCTGCATATTGTGCTCATCTGTGCATTTTCTGCACAACTGCGCAACAGCAATTTCTGAAATGTTCACTTCAGCTGGAGCATGCTGCAAACTTCTCTGCAAACTCTCATGCACATTCTGAATGACTATATTAAACTGCTCTTAAGCTGTTTGCTCTCACTGGCCAGTCTCAGGCAGAGGATACCATTGATTAGCATGTTCAGCAAAGGCCTCATTTCATTATACCTCCTAGCACTGGTGGTTTCCATGAGGAGGACACCAGGGCTCATCAAACGGAGAAAAAACAGAATCTAACCTAGAACCATCAAACACTAAAAATTCACAGAAAGCAGAGGTGAGTATTCACAACAGAGAAACTTCTAATTTGGGAAGCTGCCATGTGACTTACTTACAGCCCAGTCTCTGCTCACTTCTCCAGGTTTTCAAAATACCAACTGCTAGTTATTAACTGCTTTTGTAACTGTTCTTGTCTGCAGACCTAGAATTATTCAGCAGACTTTATTGATTTTTAATAGTGGATAAAGAAGCTAGCAAGTTGCTACAGATACTTCAAAAACCAAAAAAGTGGCAGAGCTCATTTAATAAATTATTCATTCTGAATTATTTTGCTAAATCTAATATACAGTAGCTATACGTATGGGAGGGAAAGACAGAACATTAACAGCTTTTACACATATTTTAGAAATGTTCATGTCAATTGTGTATAATTTTTGAGGTTAATGGCTTTTTGATACATAATAATGGAACTCCCATTTATTGTACATATTCTAGTTGCAAAACCTGTTTCATTTGCATAATCATAAATTGCAGTTGAGCAATCCTCAGCATGTGGTTATTCATTTGATGAAAATTTAAATTTCAATTTTATTTTTGTTCAATTGCATACACACTGCATTTACAGAATATGAGGAAAAGCTTTTTAATTTAACCAATGAATTCAGCTCATTACAACCTACCAAGAATGTGGAGTAAGCGCAGAATTTTGTGACCAAAAGCATTCTAAGCAACGATTTACAATTAACATATCTTTTTATTGTATTTGTTAACACCCAGAAAAAGTTAGTATGCTTATTCTTATCCAAAAAAAACTTCCTTTTAGAATGTAAGACTGAACTATCATTTCAAATATAAAATTAGTGTAGTAACATTCAAAGTAAAGGCACTCAGTTAACGAACAAACAAAGAAAAAAACAAAGGGTGACACTTAGAACTAACATTGAGTGAAAGCTCAGAAATAAAATGGTTGCTTGTGCTTGGGACCTGAAAGAGATACTGATGTAAAAATTAATCCACATATCCATTGATCTGCTGGCAATCCAGGCCTGACTGTGTTGGACTGGTAGCTAAACATGCATCTTGTGAACTGGATTTATTTAGTAGAGACATTCCTGAGAGACAACAGTCATAAACTAGCTTGCAAAAGTCAGTTAGCTAAGGTCAGCTCACTCGCTGTTGGAGAGCCAGGGTATTTCCAAGCCACAGACTAGAGCTTCCGGTGGAGACCACGATCCTCCCAGGGACCGTTTAGGTGACTGAAATTAATTTGCTCTAACACTCTAACTACTACTTCTAATTAAGCCAAGTTCATGGTCTTCATGGACGAGAAATAAAGCTTAGAAAGATGAACAAGTCCAAACGTTTTGAGTTTATATGAGTAAAATTTCTACTGAAGCAACTTTGGGCTTAATTAAAAATGTATTTCATAATCACAGTAATGGGCCTTAATCTAATAAATTCTTTTTATTATATATCTTGGGAAGATTAACCTGGATTCCATTTCTCTTCAGAGGGAGCACAAGTCTAAGTAATTAAACTTAAATTGATAAAATTTAGCATTATAATTCCATGCCTGCTTTGTTTCCTCCAGCCGTTCTCCCCCACATCCAAAAAAGTGCATTCCTCTCTGTCATTTAGCTGCAGTCATGGCTTTCCTCTAACTTCAGAATAGATTATCTCTAGAAGCAAATACACAACCACCATAGGCATGCAGACCTGCTCCTTCTTTCTACCCAGAAATCCTGACTGGGTGGAAAAGCCACACGCACGCCCAGCACAACAGGAAACGTTGGGCTGGCCACGCATGCTTTGCAAAGCAAATGTTATCACTAAACTGAGGCATTATGAGGCAACTATGGCCTTGGTTATATCTGGTCTGACAATGTTAGATACGAATGAGCTCAGATTTTTGGATTGCAACACGTGCTACAGGCCAATAATTATAATGGGAACAAGTGCCCCCGCCAATTGGTAGAATAGCTGACTTCAAAAAAAGGAAGATATTCAAAGGAGGAGAGTGAAATACGTATTTTGTTCTGCCTTCATTCCAAACCTGAGGAGATTCACAGTCACAAAACCTTGTGGTATTCTGTGCTTTCCTCTGAGCAACTCATATCTGAATTTCATTTGCTTTTCCTGACACATATCATGAAATTCTGAGTATGTTCCAGGCCAAACCAATGAATTTTGACTACTGCTATACAGGATGAATATTGATTACACGTATTTTGCTGGTAAATAAAGTGCTTTGTTTTCTTATAAATGAGCAGTTCCATGCAGAACGCAATGAATTTACAAAGTCACAGTCATCACTGAACTTGTCTACAGCGTATTTTATACATACAAAAATACATACGTATATTTAGGTCCAGGATTCATCTACTACGCGATATGGTTAGTTCCACTTCTCTGTCATCACCAAAAGTAAACTCCGAATAGCTACTAGTGCACTGGGGATACGTAACGGGCAAATTTCTAGAAAGAGGAATCCCTCCAAAAAAGAGAGGCATGAACAGCTTGGCCAACTGGCGCATCTCTCAAACAATTTGGCATGGTACCTACGTTGTCTAATTTTCCCGGCCCTGGTTGAGGTCTTTGCTGGGCACTCTCCAGGCTCCGGTGCGAAGCCTCGTGGCAGACTCCAGAGCTCTCGCCGCCAAGCCGGCTGCCGGCCCTTGAAACGACGGCATGCTTTTGGCCGCCGTCTCCCTTCAGAGGCAGAACCGCGCTCCATCAAGAACGCAATGCTTTGAGACCCCGTTGGCAGGAGTACCGAGGTAAGCAGGTAAACTAAAAGCAGAGCATTTTTCCGAGTGATCTGTACCATGTTATGCTGCAGAGAGTAGGATTTCTAAATTTCACAGAAAACAGTAAAGTGAAATAAAAAGAACAGTTTAGAAAAACTCCGAGCCTATCACTTTGGAGGACAGCACGATCTGGCAGAATGAATTAAGACTCTGAGTACAGCTCCTCCTGTTCCAGCTCCAAGCATCTCCTTGGCTGATTAAGACAACTCAACTAATTTGTATATGTCCCGGTCTCTCCTACCTATTAAATGACAATATTATTACTCTGGACGAAAATGCACAATGCAAATATATGCACTAAAGAGAAAATGAGGACCATATGAAAATAATGCAACATTGCTGATGTCAGTATCAAAAATGAAATAAATAAAAATATTTCTCTTAGTGTTTGCATTAGCAGCTTCAGCTATCACCAGGGGATTAAACAACATACTGTAGCAGTAATTCAACCAGTGGTTCAACAACTTAATCGAGAAAACATGCTTAAATGCTTAAGTTTTTCCATCACATGAAAAAAAGGAAAGAACATTTCCAAGCCAACAAAGCCTCCCACATGCCAAACTGAGCACAAGTTGTACCGCTGTTTCCATCAGCTCCTGCTGGACCCACCCTTGTGCGCTGCACCCCAAGGCAGCGCTGTGGGTCCATATGTCACAGCCTTTTTTTTTTTCTTTTTTTTGCATGGCGCTATTTGTATTAGACCTGTTTTCTCAATGTATTTCACAATAATGAATTAAAAAACAAAACAAAATCCTGTTGGTTAATAGCTACCGCTCTGACAAATCACTGTAGGAAATTCAGTGTGTGCAGCTAGAGCAGCAAACTGAGGGCTGCTTAAAGAAAGAAAAGGTAATTGCTTGAGTGAAAACTGAGGCAGATGCTCACATAAGAATACCCAGGAAATGCTTCAGTATTTATATACCTAATCCATCCACAGTGACATTTTTTCCATATATTTTCAAGAGATCAGGAATTCTATTTAATTATAAATATGAATAACGGGTAATTTTCCCTTTCTTATACTCCATTAACACATTGCCATTGTTTGTTGTTTTGTTTGCAAATTATTTGCTAGGTTCATTGCAAAAAGATAAAGGATGGCTCCCTCCCGAGGAAGTTTAGAAACTATGAAACAGAGAGGCAGTACGAAACAGAGGGAAACTATATTCCAGTTTCAACATTTTGAGTCCAAATCAGTTGAGGACCAGGGTACAAAATTTGTCCCAATTTGAAGGGCAGATCTTCAGCTGGTACAAAACACAGCTATGCCCACTGACCAGATCCACTGAGGCAGCCCTGAAGTTTAGCACATCCTATCAAATGCTGTCAGCAAACTCATTACACTACCAAAAACCTCCATGTATCATAAGCTGTAAAACACCAAGGGAATGGAATACTAAATCCTAGATCACTGACACATTTTTGTTTTCCTTGATTCCAAACAAACTTTGGCAAAAATTCTGCCGTTAACAGCTCTAACGTCCTCCCAAATTCTGCAAAATTTCTAGGCTGACATATTCTTCGTTAACTATGTCTTGAAATATCACAGATATAAATTTCAATGTTATTTTCTGCTACACTCAGAAATAAATTGAAAAGGTTGTTTAAAATAAGAAATTAAACTACCAAAACAAGCCTACATTCTAGGTGCAATACAGGGTATTCTAGTGGTTGTTACATCACAGAATTTGTACGCGCTAGACTACCATAGCAGTACTATCACAGTTCAGCAATAGTTACAAAGCAAGCAGCGCAGTTATTTGAATGTATGTGACCTATTTTTATCTTAGATACAGGTTTTCAATTTTCAATACTCCCGTTATTGAAATGAGAATGAACTTTTTATAAGATTTGAAGATAATGTGCTAGGACCATGCAGACAAACATATTCCCCACAGCAGCTCATGCTTCTTCCTATAATAGCACATAAAATATAGTTAACCTTTAGCAGCAAACATAAGATGTTTGGAGAACCTGGCCTTCCTTTAGTATGCCAGCATCCTTCATTCCTGAGGGAAGATAACGTAGTGAACCTGGTTATGTAACCTCGAAGCTTCAACCAGAAAAAAACCCTAATAGAAGATGCAACCAGCAAAATAATGATAATGAAGTTGTTTCACCTTTACCCTAATGTAAAAATGTGAGGCTCTTGAATAACCATCTGGATTTACATACTCTGAGTCAGAATATAATTACGTGACCTATTCACTGCTTCTGCATCTAATCAATTGTAGCGTTTTCGTGAATCACCCACTTGAAGCCATACCCATCTCAACTGCCAAAGCAGCTCTGCGAGGTAGCAAAGAAAAACAGGAGTGGACAAAAAATCCGCAGCTTTGGTTTAGGACTGCATGTGAATCTTTCACAACTCGACTCAGTCTGAAATCTTCATGAATAGGGCACTTAAATTCAGTACCATTTTAATACAGTGGAACATAAATGGTACTTAGATTATTTAGTGCCTTCCTACATAAGGATCCCAAGGCACTTTCACATAGAAAAATATTTGTTAGTCATGTATTAAAAATAAAAAGCCTTTTTTTAAAAAAAGAGAGAGAGAGAGAGATGAGAAGGACCAAGTGTAAGAAACCCCCGCAAGCAAAAACTTTCATATCTGAGAAACGAAAAATCTAAAGGGTTGCATACAAGATGGTTTCAGTTTTCCAAGTTGTTGGAAAAAATAATCGTTCAAATATTTGTGAGGCAGACACTAATGATCTATGAGGGAAAAAAAGGCCATATTGGTGCATTTAAAACACTTTTTTGTGAGCTCGTGCTCCAAAAGCAGAGAGTAAGTAAAGCTTCCAGCCAAAGAAATACACCTGAGCAAAAATTTATGCAAGGATCATTTAACAGGCATTAACATCACATTCTAGGGGCCTATGGACAGACTCAGAATACTTAGAATAGGAGTTACATATTCCAGCATCTAAAAAGAAGGCTTCTGGCCCCAGCTGAAGTCTTGTGCTTCTATTCCCTTGGTTGAAAAAAGAACAGACTCCCAGAACTTCCAGAAAAAGTAGGTATTTTTGCATCTAAATTCAAACTGGTGATAGGGATCTGACTCATGATGGAGTCTAGTTCTCTAGCTGCTCATGCTTAGCCTTGGGATGCACAGTTTTGTCACATTTTATGTAATTTGTGAGCAAAAATAAAAATATCTATTACATTACAAAATCTTCAGGGTTTTTTGATACACGTTTGAAACTTCTCTAAAACTTTCCCTCGGCTGGTGACGCTCAAAAGTCCGTATGTGGGCAGTAGTCTTAGGCACAACACCAGACAGCCTCCATCTCAGTTCCTCTTCTCAAACTCTCCAAAAATGGATGTATAATCTCAGCACGGAAGTGTATGGACCATAATTCTCTACAGGAAACTTTGAAATTCTGTTTTGTAAGCCCTTCTGAACCAAACCTTATTCAAACAAAGTTTCCCCTGCAGTCAACGCTGGACAGAGTACTTGAGTAAAGGCTAGGAGCTGGATGTTATTTTTAGAAAGAAAGAAACAGACCAAACTAGAGAAACCTCAAGTTTCTAATTACTGAGGCCATAATGCTGCTGCAAGGAAACAGCCAAATGCACGGTCGGTAAAATAACATCATGCTCTTTCTGGTACTCTATAGTCCCAGCCTGATCCAAGAGGCCTTGTTCAGAAAACACAGTCCCGGACTTGAGGCGCACTGCTACGCAGTCGTCTGTGAGCTGTTTCGTTAAGCCCAAAAAATTCTAACTGGCAACAAAACGCCCTTCGATAAACCCAAAGTACAGCAACAGAGGAGGATGTTTACTGCTATCTAGCAAGCAGCACATAATATACTTCATCGTCAAGCTTCCTTGCTGGAGCAGCAGTAAAAGAAATCCATAATATCACTTGAATCCTTCACGGATATCAGAGTTCGAAGTATAGAGATAACAGAGTCGAATTAGACTCCGGGACACCAAAACAACAAATGTGCTTTACAAGGTTTACAGAACAAGGCAACTAAAAAGCTCACGTGTATTTCTACATTCAGCACGTAACAATTTTGAGTCCAAATAAGTGATCTTTCCATTTTCCCGCTGCGGGAAGCTGGTGCTGCTTCCTGTTGCAGAAGAGCAGCAGGGGGGAAACAAACGTGGCGGCCCTGCCGGCGACAGGGCTGGGCTTCAGGGCGCTCTTCCGCATGGAGGTGCTGCGATATACCTTGTCCCACCACATCAGAAACGGGATCATTCCTACGACGGACAGATTTTTGTTATGCGTGGGTATGCACTATCTTCTCGTGTAGCGTTTATTAATATTTTAATATTAAGGATGTTTCTCTCTGTAGCATTGAGCAAGACGCCTGAAATGCAGGCTAATTAAGAGTGGCAGGCTGATTTAATTAAGGGATTACGAATCAGTTTATTAAAACAAAAAATATAATGCTGCATTCTGGATATTTAGCAGTGTGCAATCTGTCTGTATACCTGTGTCTTTATAACATTTTTGCTGAACTCTTTCTGCAAATGCTTTTACGCTAAACTGTACTGTACCATTTTCTCAGAGACTTACACTGTGTTTCAGGCATTGAAAAAGTCTATCTTACAGACAAAGGCAAACTCTGCTGTATAACGCAACTACATCCCTTCTTTTTTCTTCCATATGCATAGATGTAACTTCTAAATCTGTCTCAATTAATTTCTATACACCACAATGAATACAAACTTAAAGAAGCAGCATTATTCTCTCTCAGCAGGAAATGCAGCCATCAGAATTTCTGGAGTTTAGCAGGCCGTTTTAAAAATACAGATGTGAGTTTTCAAAACAGACTACCTGCTGGTGTACGGCATGTGTCACAAGCCCTCAGTTCATTAAGGAAACCAAACACAGGAATGGTTCTCTGCAAGTAAGTCAACAAACAGAGTTTGAGTTTTGTAACCTGTGAACTATAAAAACATTGCAAGCAAGTACAGACACAGCTGAGCCAATATATTGTAACACCAGTCAATTATCTCTACTCAGGACAATAACACAAGCGATGATGACTTCAGATATGTGTTATGTGAGAAGAAGACAGCAGAATACTTTTGCTTAGTGTCTTCCCTTTCAATGCTGTCAGCCAGAAACAGGCAAATTTTGGAAGCAAAACGGGGGAAGAGAATTTGTTAATACAGCTTTGAAGCTATAAACCCATTTAGGTAGTCTGTGCTCACATCTCTCTTACATTTACATCTCATGAATGCTCTAACAAACAAATTTGCCAACTGAATGTCTGCAGAAACTGCACATTTTAAGTAAATATTGGAGTACTTGCAAAAAATGAGTTTGTAACTCAGAAGGACTAGATATTCATGATGGAAATCAAATTATAAGTTTTATAGTCATGAAGTTGCAGAATACCAACCATATGACTTTTGAGTTCAATCAAAAGAGCCAATACAGTTCAGTTTAGGGAAACTAAATACTTGTAATTGATTTCTTCTGTTTTTAATCTGCAGATACAGATTAAGATTTGTTAGCTGACATGATTCAAAGAAAAATAAAACATATTTGTTGGCTGCTAACAATCTGTAAGCAGAAAAAGTGCTGAAATAGAATAACATAAAACAGTCACTTTGAATTGCAGATTTGCTCTAAAGCATCTTTTAGGAGGCAGGCTGCATTTCTGGGTACATAGAGAGTATAGTTTTGTTTAATAAAGTGGAATGTGCTGGAATACAGAAACCTGCTCTTCACAAACCCTACTGCTTCCCAGGATACCTAAGTAGCTGGATATTTCTTCTAAAGTAATACGCTGTAGATAGCAGAAAAAATAGCTTCATTAAAGTTAATCCTGGCTCTGGAGTTTTCCAAATATGCACAATATGAACGACTTCTGAAAGAGCTAGCTATGGATGATTAAATCAGACATCTCCAACACTGACAGATGCTTAGAAACCTCAGTAAAAGAGAATCACTCCAGACTCACCCATCTTCTGTATTCACTGAAAAAAAAGTGCTTTTCCTATTACCACTAAAAAGTGTCTTTTTAGTAGAAGTTAAAGAATGTGTTATTTAATAGGACATGAAATATCAATGTATACTTGTTTGTGTGAGTAAAGGAAACACACATACTGATAGTCATTAACTATTTACTAGAAGAGCTTGCTTTCTGGTTCCTTAAAGAATGCCTCTACTAATTGAAAGAACAGACAGCTCAGACATAGGAACTCCACTTAGAGGCAGCGGTCTCTTGTGAGCAAGGTAACGGACGTGTGGATTTGATTCACGATTGCACCACTAAGCTGCCATGTGACCAAGGGGAATCACTTCCCTTCTTTCGCACCCTACACTTGACCAGTGCGTGAGACCAGCACCCTATGACAGGTGAGGTACAACTAAACCTGCCGCAAAGGCCTCCCACTCGCTGTTGAAGACTCTGGATTAAACAGCTGTAGTAACAGTAATCAGATGAGAAACAACAGGGAAAGTAAGTGCCTTTTCCAGCACGAAAATATAGTTCCATCAGGAAAATACAGCAACACAACTTTATTCTTACAAGAACTTCTATTAATAACCAGAGATGTAGTGTAATCACATATGTTCATATATCATAATACCAGTGTGCTCTGGAACAGCTGACTCAGTCCGTTATCACCAGGCATCAAAGCAACGACGGTATCGGTAATTCCTTTCACCCGACCAAGGGCACACAGGGGAGTTTCTAAACTCTATGAGATACATTTCTGACCTAATGCCATCCAGAGTTAGCTATCAGACTCATAACGTTGTCAATAGGACTTCCTGAATGGCAGGTAAATACCTCTGAGCTACCTTCAGCATGTACCCTGCTTAAGTGGCCAGACAGATTTTATCCAAATGCTAAAACACTCCAAGTTCTTCGACATAAGTGGACTCAAGACCTCTGTACCATTAGTTAGTCTGGTCCCTGTAACCGAATTCATTACCACCTGTGCTTTTTTCTTTCTAAAAGTATAGATTTTTGTCTGAAAGAGAAAGTGCGTTCCACGCAACATCATACTGACCACAGAGAGCTTTTTATAAAACCCAAAACAAAGCTACTTTCACAAGTTCCCCCTAAATAGAGTTGGAGTTTTGAAAATCATTAGAGTTCAAAGCTTCAAAGTTTCTTCAAACTTCTTCAAAGTTGCACATACTGCTTATGGATTTGGCATCTTCCTCCCCTTACTCTTCCTCATTAACGACATTTACATTCATGAAGACTGAGTAGGAGAAAGGGATGTGTCTCTTATTCATTGTTCCTCATACAAAGTTTTAATTATAGTTTCACAACTCCACAACTGATTACTACACAATAGTGATGATTGCAAACCCAGGAGAGGAGCAGCAGCAGAAATTGCTGCATACAGATATCCTGCTACCCTGCAGTATCCTAAATATTCTTGATTTAACGAGCAAGGACAGAGGTAAAGTACATATGTCAGATAATATGAATTTACTAAGTTTTCCGTGAAATGCAGATGTCCTTAGAGGTGAAAAGGTTTTGATTAGGAAATGTACAGCATTGTAAACATGCTGGACATGCACCATTTCTCAAACTAGATTCGACACAGTACTCCGCAAACTATTTTCTTCTTAGAAATTCCAGAAACTCTGACAAACTGCACTGCGGGCATGGCACACTGTAAGTCGATGACACTGTAATTAGCTGCTTTGTAACACAGCATGACTACAGTGCTCTACTGTGAGATAATTTAATAAAACACTTCTACTATTACTCTCGCAAATATTACTACAGAAAGCGGATACATTAGTTTTTAAGAGAACAGAGATTGAGCCAGGCATGGAAGCCCTGTGAAAAAATTTGAAAAATCATTCTTTGTGGCAGCAGAGAAGTCACACTAGGAGAAGGTAAAACATACCTGATGAATACAGATTTTTTGATACAATTTGATGATCGTTTCTTTCAACAGTCCATCTCCTTTCCCCTTCTCTGTTCACGCCATTGCATGTGCCAAGTTGCATCTCCAGGCAGGCTGAGAGCGCAACCAAGACTGAGCGATGTGTTCCCCTGCTTTTAGGTGAGGTCACTTGAAACCCATCCCAGCTCTCCGATGGCTCCCTGCTCTCCTGCCCTGGCTCGCTTACTGGGGGCCACATGGAGGGTGGGCTACAGGCCCAGAGGTGGGCAGGACCTGGCCACTGCGTTGGGCACAGGTGACGTGCGTCAAGCACGTGCTGCAAGCTGGACAAGGGAGGAGAAGACATTACTGTCTACACTGAACTTCTCTGGTCTACCATAGACTTTCTGGCCCCTTTAGGTCTGCCAGCCAATCTCTCCACATCTCATTTCCCTGAGGCACAAGGGACTCCAACCATTTGTGTATTTAAGTCTTAGAGGAAGGCACACTCCTTTACCCCGTGTTTGCAGGGCCTCTGCACACTACTGTAATAAAATAATAAGGATCCTTTCAAATGGCACTTGCACGTACATGTAACTCTGGGTGAACGTGATGGACAGCTATACACAAGTGAGGATTAGAAATTAAAAGAGTAGGAGAGAGAAACTATCTGCTAGCAGCTGATAATTCTGCAAGGGAGCAGCAGGAATAAAACACTGCAGAAGAGTTGTCAACTTGCCTCTCTTTCTCTGTGGTGGGATTAGCAGAAAAGGTTAGACTATACATTATCCAAGAGTCAGTCTAATGATGTATCGCTCAGAGGTTTTCATAAAATTAATCTCTCAATAATAAGACATAATACAGGTTTCATGCATACTAGGTAATTAAAGAGCTTGATGAATAGATGAAAGAGTGAATGTTCTGGATCCTTAAACAAATCACAGCTTTAAATTTCATTAATTTTAAATTTACTCCAAGACCTAATTTAAAATTGGCAAAGCTTCCCTACCACTGAAACCATTAAATAAAACTGAATTGTATTATTTATTGTTGTCTAAGGCCAAGAAAATACATCAAGTTACAATATCTGGAAGACTAAAATATCATAAAATCTCTACAATATTAAAAATAGTTTGAAAAATTCACTGCAGCTCTTGGTCAAAAATTTAAACAAGATAATCAGTTCACAGATACTTTCTTAGGCTTTTCATTTGCTATCTCGTGCAGGCTTTTCATTTTCTATCTTATGCCTAGGGCTACCACACTGAAAGCTTTGTAATAATGTAACCATCATCTGCTAGATTTTGAGGGAAGGGAGGAAGGAAAAAACAGAGATCTGATTCTATCTGCTTTTAGGCAAGGAAAATCATGCAAGACATTTACTGAAGTCTGCAGAGGATGTCTGAGTGTGTGCACTCTGAAATACCAAGACCCGAGTAAAAGAGATGATGCTTAAAGCAGTTCTTTAAGGTTTCTAATTGTAATCAGGGTAAGAATTGAAAAATGCAAATAGGGAATACCACAAGAGAACAACAATGATTCATAACAGGAAAAAAAAGTGACTTAAAATATCTCTTTTACTACGAAATCAGGAAAAAGCGATTACAGAGAACATAGTGTGGCAAGTAACTGCACAAGCCTGAGCCCAAGGTTTGGCTCCTCAGGCAGATGTGCTGGTCTAAGAGCTCGGGACTGGCCCCAGATAGGCAGTCCCAGCTTCCCGGCCACGATCTCCCATCCCGTCCCATCCTGTCCCTTAGCCATGACACCACCAACAGAGCGAGTGGAGCTTGTTAAGTCCGCAGCGATCGTCCCCCCTCTGCTGAGTTCGCTTTCTGCTGGTTCAGCGAGCTGAGCCATCAACCCTTGGAGAGGGCTGAGCATGCTCCCCCCGGGCTGGCGCCAAGAGCCTCCGGCTGCGGCAGCCACTCACCGGCCAGCGCGCCGGCGCTGGTGCCTCCCGCCTACAGCCTCATCTGCTCCTGCCACGCTTGCGCACAACCCCACTGACGACAGGGCAATTTTTGCTCTTGTTGAAGGTACGCTGTTGAATTAAGAGCCAACTCCAGAGCTATTAAATGTAATCCTGGTTTCCAGAAATACAGCAGTGATTAAAATCTGCCCTGCTGCTTTTTGGATTGGAAGTCCAAGGATCTTCACTATGTCTGTTCTTATTTGAGATATAACATGTACTCACAAAGTATTAATTGCTGATAACAGAAAGGCTCCAAAATGTTACTAACTGGTGATGCTTCTCCCACAGACGCCTGCAGAGAAATGCTTTATTTATCTATGCATTTAAAAAAATAATGGGATAACAGGAAACTCGCCTTGTGCCAGAGCCCCGCAGGCAACATGTTTCCAGATTCTGTACACTTCTTTCTAAGTCTAGTTTCTTTATTTGCTTTATCATCCTGGGATATTAGCTTTTTGTATCTTTGCTTTTCTTCAGTAGGTCAAAAAGGAAAGTGAACAATTTTTTCGGTCTTTTCCTTATTCTCTGATGCTAATCTAAAGATTATCTTTAACTGTTTGCATAACTCTTTCGTTCTTGCAAAGGCAGCAGGTGAAGGGAGAAAAGCTAAGAGTTTTTACAGAAGCGGCCCCAGGTGGTGACTATCCAGCTTACACAACTTTCTTTTGTTTCACTAACCACTCGAAGCTTGGTTTATCAGTTTGCCAGAGCTGCACTGCAAAACTCCTCCTATTGGCTTGCATCACTGATAGCATCTTTTATTCAATACAGTTTCTCTCAACTGTAAGACTAAAGGCACTAAGCAGGAAATTTAGCATGCGCTAGCATGACCATGCTTGGCTGAATGGAAGCACTGTTTGAACATATAGTCAACATATATTCCCCATCCTGAAGCGTTTATGGCCAAACTGGAAGAAAACAGGTTGACTTTCTAATATTAAGAGTAGTTTGAAATAAACATTCCAACTGCCAAAGCGATCAGGAGACACTGAAAAATATACCAGATAAACAAACAGAGAATCTGATGCTCATGAGATGCATAAGCGACTTACTGCTGAAGCAGCAGAAGCTGCAGGTCAGCTAAGAGCACTCAGGAAAGACACATGGGAGTTGAGACACTAGCAGCAAGAAGAAAGAGAGCAAAGATGGGACAACTGGATTGAAATACACGGTCTGAAGAGCTTCAATTAAAAAGTTGAAATTGTGATCATGTTATGACTGTCATACCTGAAACACTTTCACAGGGGCTGTAAACAAGTACTCCCTAAAGATTCGTGCTAATGGCCTGCCAAAAATCTGAAAATAAGACACAGTTCTGGTATTTTGTCCTCTAAGAAAGACTGCACATGTCAAATAATAGTAATAATAGTGTGGAGAAAATACTTTTTTTATAAAACATTTTTTTCTAGGGAAACATCATCTTGAGGAACGACATATTTTCTCACTCTCCTAATGAAATAATTACTTTCTTTTAGTTTGTGGGCTATTCAGGGAATGTGTCTTTTTACAAGCATATTATGTATCTAACGCTCTGTTGATACTATATGAAGAATAATCCAAATTAATTAAAGAAGGGGGCCTACTGTTTGGACATAAAACAGTTTTAAATGTTATTTTTAGGGTTTTTTTAGTGGTTATTACAAGAAAGCTGAACATTGCTGTAATTTCATTACAAGATTTGCAATTAAGAACGTTTTGTTGCTACAAGTGAAAAAAAAATCACCTTTAATAATATCAGTAAGGCTTTTAAAAGTCAAAAGTATGCCTGAATTCTACCACTCTCACCCATCATGCATGTACAAAGAGTCACTGAATATCTATTAAATTGGAGTGAACAGGGATCCACCTTCCAAGTGTGTAAGATTTGACTTGGGATATATAGCTGGTAGCTATGAAGAGGGAAAGCAAAAAGAAATTATCTTGCTACTATTTCTGGTTCTGTGAAATGGCCAGAGTGGAGAAAACATAAGCCTGGCACGTGCAGACCCTGCTTAGAGGCAGTGTCCAGATCTGGGGAGGGAAGAATCAGTGTGCAACCTGATCTTTTCCATTACCAGAACAGGAGTACTAACCACCACTGCAATTTCTCTCACACTTTGACATCTGCCACCAAATTAGAGGGTCAGGGATATCTGAAAAGTCAGGGTGAGTAGAGGATATTTGAGGGTCAGAGAAGGGAACACCTTACCCCTGGTAAGGTATGATGAAATTCTGCTGTTGTGTCTACTACATGTCCTTAAATGTAATAGCTGGAGTTAACCTTCCATATGTTTTGTTAAAAGGTTCACTATTCTTGTTCAAAGAGTACATGATTTCATCAAGGGAACTGATGAGTTCTGCAAAAGAGAGCGTCTTTAGCCGGCTGAGGAAACCCAATTCTACATTTTTATCCTCTCCAACTCAATTCATTAAATGGAACGTACAGCTAAGTATCAGATCAAGACTGTACCTGGGTTACAGCAGGTTGGCTTAGACTGAACAGAGAAAACAACGTGGTAGGAATGGTAGATTGAAATAAATAGCTGAAAAGATTTTATCTATCTTTTGATAGAAGAGTACATATTCTTTCCTCACCTCAGTTCAGAGGCTATATTAGATACTCATAGCTGCTCCTAAGTGCCCCAGTAGCAGTTCTACTGAAGATTGATTTTTATCCCTCTGAGTTTCATGAGAAAGGAAAAAGATCTTTGCTTTCCAATAATGAGACCTCTATCATGCCTTTTACTTTCTTATATAGGCCTTCTTTTAGAAGTTTTAGCTCTGGATTATCACTTAAATAGAATTCACTGATGCTGCTGTTCGAGTTTGTTGTCTAGAAGTTTCCATGTTGACTTTAAAGAGTTTTGATTTTTAAAGGACTCAGCCTGGCTCAGATGGCACCTACTTTGCTACATAATGAGTCAGCAGCTGCAGTCAAGAGCAGCACATAGTGTAGTCAGTCTCCTTTCTCAAGCAGCTGGTAAACTGATTACCAGTATGCAGTAGTCACATGTGGATGGTTATTATTCTACCAGCAAATACTGTATTTCATTGCGGTTTGTTTGGTATGAACAGCTCGCTGCATAGTCTCTATCAGTTCATTTCCTGCGTATATTGTGAACACTTAGTGAGGCTCAGCAGGCGCATTAGAGAAACCTAAGAAAGACTGCAGAACATTAATCAAATTACTGCATTAGATACCATCATATGCCTTCAAGTTAGAACTAGTATGTACCCATTTTTACAGCTTTCCTTTTACCGCATCAGAAGAGATCAAAATAGCTTCCTAGCCCAATTCATCCCTCTTTGCTGCCCTGGCTGACTGTGCAGGAGCATGCTGATGCGTTGCGGGGGCCAGAGAGGCAGGAAGGCGTTCTCGCAGCCCTCCTCCTGCCCCCCCCAGCACCGCCGCGAGGCCGGGCTCACCATCTCCCGGGAGCTGGAGATGGCAGCATGGACGTGCTGAGCGGCCTTCACTCGCACCATTTGTACTGAGGTGATGTCTGTCACAGGGCTACGGTATCAAACTGCCCCTTCTTTTCCCCCACTGCTTCTTCCATTTCCCATGTCGGGTTTTTGGGAAAAGGTGAGACAAGCAAGTGTAGAACCGCATGTTCTTTATTTGGCAGACAACCATCAGCAAAGCACTTTCCTCCACCGCCTACTTAGACGGCTAGTAAAACAGGGGCTGTACTGGAGGAAACATCAACAGTCCCTTCTGTTCCATAAAAGGGGAAAAAATATATCCTCTGTGGAGAAAAATGATTAAGTAGATGTTATATCTTTTGACAAATAAATTATGCCATTTTGAGATTTACAATTAAACTAGGATGCATTCGATTATTCTCTTTTCACAATCTGCATTAATTTCTTCACTTCAGGAGGTCTTGAAAAGTTTTATGCTCATTAAAAGCTATTCAGAGCTCTCATGCAACCAAATCTCCATTTTTCCATTTGCATTTTTGTGCCAATACCACTGGAAAACAAGCAAACATACCAGGAATTTCAAAAATGAAGATCAAGATAAACACTGTTAATGCAAAGAGAAGCAAGAAAAGCACCACATAAGAAAGGGGAACCATGAAAAGTAAGACCTCTCAGTACAATGCATGGGATCTACTGTCTTCCCAGTCTATGTAAAAGGCCTTCTGGGAAACTGGAGTTTCCCAGAGATCAGCCGGGCACCTGTGTATTTGCTGGAACGACTGAGAGTCAAGAAATGAACAAAATTTACTGGTAGTAACGAAATGTTTTGAGAAAGAGTTGCACCACAGCTGCCAAGAGACATGCTTCTCTCCACATTCACCTGACGGCATAACCAAACAGCATTCATCCCACGACCTGTAATAAGCGACCTTGGTAGGCAAGGGCGAGCATGGGACAGAGAAAATAAGTTGAGAAGAGCTGAAGATACTTTAAAATAGAGAACGTTAGTAAAAAAAAAAAAAAAAAAGACATAGAAACAGAGAAGATCAGAAAGAGACATGTTTTATTTCAGCGGGCCCACAACAGAAATTACGACGTAAAGCTGAAGTGTTAGAAGCTGAATGCATCCCTTGAAAAGTGCCCTGATTTTCAGAAGTAATAAATACCTTTCGACACCGTGCTAACATACTGGCATTGCCTCAGTGCTCCTTATTTTGAAAGTCACATCCCTTACGAGGGAGGCTAAAACAAAGGCTTTTAGAGGATGATATATTTTAAAATCTTGGCTTAAAGCCCAGACGAAAGGAATGTATAATAACAGACTCTAACCTGTGACTTCGTGAGGTCGGGTCCGCTTGCATGGCTCTTCGTATTTCATGACAGCGCATACACCTAAGGCAGAGTATTTGGCAGTACCCTGCAGGATTTCTGTCTGCGGACTCAGGCCGTTCTCGCGAGCAGGCCTTTATCTCTGCACCGGCTCCCAGTAGTCAACAGAGCTACAATTTACCAGGACTGTGGGGAAAGTTACAGGAATTTGTTCTATTTTATGGGTCAAAAGCGACCGTGTTTGCATTGCACCAGTTAGATGCATTTCATATCAGGCACAAAGAGCAATGTTAGGCGGATTATATGATTTATTTAAATTAAAGGCAGGAGTGTCTGTAAGCCAGCTGGAGTGGGAGAGTTCATCCCTAAACCATCACTGAGGAATCTGCAACTTTGAATTCATTCACTGAAAGGATTGGCAGTGAATAATTTCAACTGACAAGTATAGTGCTTTCTGTCAGCAAGTTATTTGCAAATAGGCTATAAATTTCATTAATTTGTTCATTATTTGTGATCCTTTACAAATTAGCTTGTAAAATAACTTTTACCTTACAACTAGTTGCTCAGATTATTTTATTTATTCTTAATTACATGTTGCTGAAGTGACATGGCTAGTTTTCTAAACAGTTTGAATTTGGGAGTCATTTCAATCTCCCTGACTTCAGTTTTCCAAAACGTTTCTTCTGCATTGACTCTTTCGTGGCCAGTGCTATTTCTTGAAGCAAAGGCTTATGAACTGGGCCAGGAAAGAATTATTCTCAAGAATATATTGCTGCAATATAACATATAATTAAATTATCGTTGTCTTCTGTATTTTCTCAGCCTGTAAAGCCTCCTAAGTTAGGTTTGACTCTTATTTATGTTAATTTTTTTCCACCTACTTCCTAAGATAGGAAATAATAGTTTTAATCTGAATAACAAAACTTCTTAAAAGTAAAATTCTATAAAACAATTTCGATGATTTTTTGTGTTTTTCCAGCTACAATTTCAATATGCAGAAACAAGAAAATTTCCTGAATTCAGATCGCATGCTGGACAGAAGTACATTGTTGCTTACAGCGCTGAGAGCATCCTAGCCTCAGTGTTAACTATAATATGCTAAGGTATGGGTATATGGTATGCCACACCCTAAATATGGTAACAAATCTCAGCCTAAATGCAATCTAGGAAGAGTATGTTATTACCAGACCGCTGTTTTTACAACATATACTCTAGTGGAGAGCAATAAGTGGAGCAATAAGTGGAGTCATACTGAAATCATTTGAGTCCATCCCTCTAAGTCCACTGCAGTTCCTGCTTTTGTTGCTGAAGAGGTTCACACACGCTGCCATGAGAAAATTGCTGCTTAGTTTTCTCTTGGACTAATACGATCAGCAAAATGTATCTATACTGCCACGTTCCCAAAAAGTTGTGACTGTTTAAGAACAATCCTGAGTAGAATTATTGCCAAAAAAATGTTGAACTGTCATAGTATCAGCAAACATCTACAGCCTCAGAGGGACTGGAAACTTCTACCAGGAAACAGAATATAATAAAATGAGTTGAAAATGAAGCCCCCTACACTATAAGTACCGGGGAGATCATGATACCAAGTACGGAAAAGGAAGGGTAAAAGACCTTTTTGGTCTTGATTGCAGAGGCCTTAGGTAGTGGACCAACAAAAGGAAAGGCATGGTCTGTGGATTTGTTTAGTTATTGAATAAATACTATAATAGCTTCTATTTCATTGTCATCTTTTCAAAAAGAAATTAAACAGGTCATACACCCTGATTATCTACCAGAACGTATTGTCAATTGAGAAAGAAAACTACCTTCTGGCCTTCGGCCAGTTGTAATGATCACAGTGCCCTAGAATCACACTTAGGATTATTGAAAACAGCAAAAAGACCCAAGCAAACACACACTAATACCCCAGAGCCCTTATTTCTATGCACAAATGATGAACTTTGAAAGGTTATAATGATTGCTCCTGGTCTACTGTGCTACAAAAACCTGAGGGACCTTTGCTCAGTTTATGATACACGCTCAACTGATATAGTCAAGTCACTAGGTACTTATGTTTATGCAGTACACAAAGCTTCTTCCTTAAATGTATCCCAAACCAAATTCTCTTAACATAGCACTTCTAAAATAAATATTATGTTGCTCTGAATGTAGAGAATTTACTTCTGTAGTCTCATTGGCACATAATGGATCAAGAGTTTATTATCCTAGACTCCAGTGCCCTCAGGGAATGCACCTTCCACACCGTTCTTAACCTTTTCCAGAAGAAATACAGTCGCACTTGTTGTAAAGCACAGCATTATGTGACAGCAGTGAATGAAACCATAATTCTGTTTACTAGATATTACTTACGCTATGGAAACAAGAGAATTGTGATTCCTAAATGGACTAGGGTGATCACAAACTAGGCATTTACCTGGACATTTTTATTACATTTTCTTTTATTAGTCTTTATCAAATCAAAGCTACAGATAAAAAATAAGATAACGTTTTTATGTCTTCTTTCAATATTAAATTTTATGATTGGCTATTACACTATGCGACACGTTGATACAAACACACATGCTCACACGGATATATATGGTATAGTCAGAACTACAGATAATAAGCTTCTACTCCCATGAAAACTTTTACTAAAATGGCTTTTTAAAGTATATGGTGAATGCAAACAATCAGCCTTTGCCATTAAAAGCAATGTTTATAGCCTTCTACTTCAATATCCCTGCTGGTCTGGTGGTCTGGGACAGAGGAAACAGATCTGGCTTAAAACTCCATAGGTGAAGAATACGGTTTACATCTGTGTATATTTGACAAAATTATACTAATTATAACATTTTTAATGGATCTTGTTTATATCTTGAGTAAATCAATATTGACAGGAGCACACCATTTTAGGAACCAAATCTCTTATTACCCGAAACGGTGGCGTACAGAGAGCAAGGAGACTGCGTAGAGAGGGGGCAAACTTACAGCACCAGCTGCAGGAAGGGACAAAGCGTACAGATGCTGATGTACCGTAGCACACTAAAAAGGGAGGGTAAGCAAATCACCTCCCACGAACTGCAAATGGCACTGGGAGGTAAATGCTCCTCAGGGCTCAATCTAAACCCTTAGCTCACTAGGTACCGTTATTAAAGGTGGAGATCATCCAACTAATAATGAGGTGTCCTGAGACTAACTATGAATTGAATGACAAGATATTCATTTTTTTAAGAGACAAAGAGGGGCAAAGTTGGACACGTCACCTCCGAAGGATCTGCTACATTACTATGACTTATATTTTCACTGTAATTCCAACCTTTTGCCACACTGATGTCTGGCAGTTTTTGCAGAAGGATTTATTTGTTGTATAACGAAGATGCATTTACTTCAATAGCAGATAATGTTCTGTTTTGCTGTTTTATTATTAACTTGTCAAAAGGGAAGATATGATAATAATAAAATGACAAAATAACATGTTAATTGTTGAAATAAATTGATGTATAATACATCAGGTAATGGTAATTAATTATATGGCTGATAGACATAATGTCAGTTATTCATTACTACTCTCAAAAACAATTATCCTTGCTTCATATTTAAAAATATTGGTAATCATATAAATAGGCTTAATGAATTATAATAAGAATAGCTTCTCACAGTAAAAAAAGTAAATAGATAAACTCTAGACCTAGAGAAAGGAATAGTCTTCTGGGAGGTAAATTATTTCAGTTTGGAGAGCATAGATTAAGGTTAAGTCACATATTTCTCTGCCAGTTCACACAGTCCATTGATAGCATAGTGACTGGTGAAGTTCTTATTTGAATTTCACTGATGACTATTCATTTTGCTATTTCCAAGGTTCATCAGACAGCTTCGTCCTTTGCTTGACCCTCTTCTTAACTTTCTCTGAAGCTTGTATTTTGAAAATGAAAATTTGAGATACTTGGATATGCTATAAGACATAACATGAAAAGTTAAAAAACACTCTGACTATAATATTTTACCATAAAATCCAGTTCCATCCTCCATGTCATTGCTCAGGCTTTACTCTTACTCATGAGATATGACATACTATGTAGAGCTCATTTCCTAGATTAACTATGGCAGCACAGTATACTTAATTTTTAATTATATTACTGCAGGTGAGATATGGATTGGTGTCTAATGAGCGATGTGTACTTTGTCTTCCTAAAGTATGCTTGTATTTAGTAATTTGTACAGAGATCTTTGTATTAAACTATTAGCAAAAAAGACAGATCCTATTCCTAAACCTCTGACTCAGGCAAAATTCCTGTAGGACTACAAGACTGGAACCAAAAGCTCTATTTTTGGAGGCTGCAAATATTACAGGGCATAACAGATCAGAAGCAAAGTCCAAGCAAAAGTTAGCACAGTGCAACAGAATAGCCCTTTGCTAGGAAGATAAAATAATTAGTGCCAAGGTATTTGACACATCATAATGGCATACCTGTAACATATGCCACAACAGTAATGATCTCATCTGATAATTAAAAAGTAACAGCAACTTTATATTTTTCATTGCAGTTGGCTTGATTGGGTGGGGTGGACGAAGCATGGAGATTATGAGCAAACCGCTCATTAAAATCAGGATTGTGCCTTTCCAAATATGTATGCAAATTTATGCACCAGAGAGCAAGACTGTGTGGCCAGTGCCAGATTTTCAGTTTTGGCATCTATGTCTTCACTGCTGCTATTTGAAAAAAAACATGTATAAAATATTAAATTCTCTGAAAACATCATTTTAATTACTCTTGAAAGACTTATCCAGCTATTAAATAATCCAGGGTTAACTGAAGGGCTACTGCTATAAAACCATTTAAACAGGCCACGGTGATTTTATCAAATTTCACAGCTGTTCCTGCAGCAAATGCAGTTTCTCAGAAGACAAGATTTCTAGTTAATCTGTTAACAGTCATTTTGGAGAAAATCTGCATCAAAGTAGAGATTGCTACACAAGAATTGCCTTACTGGACTGGACCTGCAGTCAGCCCAGTCCACAAATCTGCTTCCAGGACTAGCCAGCACCAGATGTTCCCATGAAAAATAAACAAACACACATATACATGTTACACAAGTGTAATTTGACCCACAAAAGGTCAGTCTGCTTAAATGCTAAGACATGGAGGCTTTATTTTTGTCCAATGCATTTTTGTTAGCATTGTACTGTGTGAAATTCTTGCTTTTCTTGTAATTCATATAGAAATACCCAGTCATACTTTGAACCAAAGTTTCTTGGCTCAGATGATGATGGATTCCATAGCTGGATAGCATGGTTTGGAGATATAGCCTCCTTTATTCATCTGAGATTTTCCATATTTCTATTCTATTGATCTTTCATTAGGAGGTAAGGACAACAGAACTTCTCTGAATCTTTAACTATTATATATTCTCTTAACTTGCTCCTCTTATTCTTCATCCTCCTGCTGCGAATAGTCTCAGTCACTTCAAATTACTCTCTGTGTAAGAGAGGGTTTCTATATCTGCACTCTGTCTCGACACCCTTAGCTTCCAGGTGATGGAAGCCATAAACATCCTAAGGCAATCTATATCAAGAGAACAATGTAGGTAGACCCATTTATTTTAGCTTTGGAACTAGAGTTTAGCTAAGTCACTGTTCAGCTGCAGCTCAGATGCTGTATTTATGCTGTCTCTAAGGGCTACACCCAGAGGAGAGTGGATCTCCCAGCCAAATGGTGTGGAACTGGCTCATGTCCATAACCTTCTGGGGTGGTCTGACCGATCTAATTTTGCATAGTACTTGGCTCAGGTCTCCTCCAAGTCTAAGACGATGAGCTCAGTCCCGTATCCCAAAGATATAATAATAATAATCGTTTTAGTTTTTTCAGCTCAGTGTATTCAAGATAAAGACGACAGCTGGGCTAGAGCTCCCAAGAGCTTTGTTTTTCTAATGTGCTGT
This sequence comes from Struthio camelus, assembly GCF_040807025.1. Classification (NCBI taxonomy): domain Eukaryota; kingdom Metazoa; phylum Chordata; class Aves; order Struthioniformes; family Struthionidae; genus Struthio; species Struthio camelus. Next base: position 10,652,630 of record NC_090951.1, read on the forward strand.
CAGGGCATGTGTTACAGCACTGTAGAGCCAGGAATGAAGGAGTTTAGATGCAAGGCTTTCTGAAATACTATAGATGAATTATCCTGGTCAGAAGGAGTCAAAGCTTGTTCAGCTAACGCCCACAGAGCCTACTTGCCCAGAGCAGCACCCTGGATCCACATACACTATGGAAAGTGCGTGGGTTTCATCCTGAAGATTTGGCTCCCTCCAGAAAGAAGCCTACAGAAAACTAAATCTCACAAAGTGTAAATGATCACTCAGAGAAACCTGGGAGCGAACAAATCCAGGTAGAGATAAGCCTTAGGATTCCCAGTCCTCAACCTTAACTCCAGCCCGAAACCTAATTACATCTGGATGATCAATCTGTTGGTAACGAAAGAAAAAAAGAAACAGCACCATGTCATCAGTCACCTTTCTAAGCCTGCAGATCTAGCAGAAATTAACAGTGAATTAGAGAATACAGCAATAGATTGAGCTTTCAAAGGTTTTATACTTTCAAACACTAATTGGAACTCCCCACCTGACTTCAGCCCTACTGACATTTGTCCTCTAACTGTACTAATAACTACTAACCAAGATTAATGTTAGGAAAGCTCAACCTTGAGGAAACTGTCATGGGTATCGCTGGACTCTACGGGCCCCTGTGAGCTGTGAAGACGACAGGGGTTGACAATACGTCATGCCTGACATCATCTTTTCTTTTAGAAGTCTGTCCCTGGCTTACAGACAGATTCAGCAAAGAGGGTAAGGTTTTCAAACCTATGGTTTCAAAAGCCCTAGAATTAGCTTTAGGTAACAGTCAAGGGTTAAGAGTTATGAACAGAACAGGGTGTTAACCAAACTGACGGTGTGGGCAGACTGTAGCAAATCACATATAAACTTCATATGTGATCACAAAACAAAATTCCTACTAGCGTATTTTAAACTGCTGTTGCTAGCTCCGCAATCAGGTAGTGTGTCCAACATCTGAGTTCCCTCATCTAAATTTTCAGTTTGGAGAAGATGAAAATGTAGTCTCAAATCAAAGAACTCTGCTTACAGCTATATATGAACTCTCCTGTGGAGTTAGAAAGAAATCTGGAATTCTCCGCAGAGCATAAATTTTCCCCTTACATCCGTGCTTCAGGAACTGAGGCTGCAATTGTAGACGCTGTCTCACTTGGAGATAGTGAGAAAAACAGCAAAAATCCTTTTTTTTCATTAAGTCTAGACCTAAAGCTCAGTCTAACTAGCATACCCATTTGTGTTAACAGTCAAGCCTCTGATGTTGAGAAATCCTGCAGAGAAGTTACACATGTGTAAGATGGGAAGTAGCGTAGGACACGTTTCTGACTTCTGAAATGTGAAATTAGGCATTGATTTTTTTTTTATGTTACTTGGGTTTTGTTGGTGACATCCCTACAGCTACCGCATAATCATCTGCTTAGCAAGCTTACAAACAAGCTCGACAGGTCAGCAATTAGATCAGTGTATACACCTAGCTGTGCAACAAGGATTATAGATGAAGAAGCACAAATGAATATCCTTTGTTTTGCCTGCACTGTACCAAGAAACGTACTGAACATCTCCTGATCACTTATGGACAAACTAAAAGGGACTGCTGATGAGCACAGTAATTGCTTGGGCAATTACGATTTTAGTTACCTAGACCTCACCCATGTTCTGCTAAATAAGTCCCTGTTTTTCAGACAAGCTGCTGTCTGGTCTCCCATGAACCTGAAAGGGTTATGTCTGAACTCCTAAGCAGCGATTACAGTAGGCATGATGTCAAAACCTTCTGTCAAATTACTGAATAAACTGAATGCTTCAGATTCCTGAGCTGTCGGTGTTTTACTCTGCTTGCTCCAAACTGTTGAACATTTCTTCTAGTCGTGCGCAATAATGCCACAAGCCATTTGACAAAGAATACATCTTGAACAAAGGCTAAACAACATAAATGCTTTTACTTCACAGATGGCAGTCAGAATTCAGCAGATGGTGAGAGAAATCCCACAGGATGCTCTTCTCCTCTCCCTCTCTCTTTCTTTTCCCCCTCTTTTATAAATACACACATATTATATACACGAGTGCGTGTGTGTGCACGCAAAACAGCAAAGTAAGTGTCCTATGAAACACTCAAAAAGCTTTCACAGAAGTCTCTATCCTTTGAGCAATACCTCTTTGCCCATTTTCAGAGCACAAAAGATGCAGCCAGTGGTTAGGTACCAGAGAGGGAATCAGGAAGTACATACCTATTTGTGGGTTTGCTACTAACTTGTGATATATCTTTGGACAGGCATTTCTCCTTCGTTCCTTTCTCTTCTCTTCCCATGCTCTGTCCTCTCTATTTTCATTCTAAGATCCTGAGGGAGGAGACTGTTTCTGCCTCTGACTGTTAAACCTTAAAACAGCTTGTACCATGCTGGCGCGCTTAAATCTCACTTCTGTTTCACAGAAAGCATCAGAAAGGCAGCACTCTCCATAATATTTCCTACATTTTGCAGAAGTGAATATATTGTTCTTCATGAAATGGAGGTCTGCTGGACAGAGGGAAAAATCCGGGCAAGAATAGACCATACAGAATCTATGATCCCCCTTTTGCATCTCAGATCCTTTAAAAAGTCAGAGGATAAGTTAAGCTGGCCAAGAGCCACCCTAACAGGCACTACTGTCTCCAGTTCCATAGAGATATCGGTATGGTTCCATATAGATATGTATCATTTTGCATTTGCATCTACAGATTTGTTAATATATTACATCTACGTGTATTTCTAATTCAAATGCATCCCAAAACACTGTATATGAACTCTTCATAGTTAAAAAAGTAATCCTACCCACTGCAGAAATGTCATGCGTGTAGAAAGCACCAGCAGCTCCAGGAGTGAGTTCAAGGCAAAGGGGGACGAACTCCACGCTCACTTGAAACTGCAGGAGGAATTTACAGTAGGCAGCAAGTATTTACCAAAACTGAACTCTGGCCTGGATTTTTCAGCTAGCCTTCTATTCCTGAAAGAAACCCCCTAGCACTTTTCATGCACACAAATAATCAGAAAGTCTGTTTTACCTGTTGTACAGAACAAAACTCCTAACAAGCAGCATATCCTTGCATGTCACAGAATACTGACTAGTATTTACACAAACATACCACACTCTGAACCACCAGCCCAACACCCTACCTTCCCTGGCAGCTTCCCCTCCCAGTACAGACTGACTCATTTGAACTTATCATCATGATGATATTGCAACTCCATGTTTTCTCTACATAAGACCGCAAATAGCACTCATCTGAAAATGACTGCACTGTCTCTGAAAATACAAAGAATTCACATAAATGCCTCTCTCTCACTTACCTTCAGTGGGGTGTATTGTAGGTTGCTTTAATTGTTTCCGTCTGTCAGTCTGTTACAGACGGTTTCTCTGAGATACACTTGTGCTGATCTCTGTAGGAGTGAGTTTTACATACACGTACAAATTGCTGTGCAAACTTTGCCTTCTGCAAACGGGAGCTCGATTCTTTGGCAGGTAGATCCAGTGTGACACTAGGCCACCACAGACACAACTGCTCAAACACACAAGAGAGCTAAGCGGCACGGGCCAATACTTTTCAAGCTAAGCGGCATGGGCCAATACTTTTAAAGATGCCAGTAAAATCCCAAATTGGTCACATTGCCTGAATGGACTACAGCAAGGGAGCAGGGTGCTGAGTTTAGCTATTCTCAGATTACTGAACAACTGAACAGATGGACTGCTTTGCCATGAACCTACTGCAGCCTTTTAAATAAAGGAGTATCAGATATAGGCACAGCAAAGTGTACACACACAAGTGTAAAGCTATCTTGATGCTTTACAATTTTGGCAACTTATGAACAAACCTGTTGTTCAACCAGACAATAGTTAGAAATGTGATTTTTTTTTTTCCCCAGATTCACGGCAACCTGGTTGTTCACAGCAGAGATGACTTCAAGTAGAAGACTGATAGCTGCAGATTCTCAATGACAAAAGACACAGGAAAGGTCTGGTTTTTCTGTAATGTTTCTACCAATTCTAGGAGAGCTGTACATTTAGGGAAGACAGATCTTATACCTCTATCTTCCTTTTCCCAGTGTCCTTAGAGTTCTTTTTTCTCTCAGAAAATTTCAACCCCCATCATTCATCCTTATACTCAGAAAGAGCGCAGTGAGGCAAGGATTAAGAAAACACATAGCGATTTGCAGCTAGACGCAGAATAGGCACATCAGCCCTCAGGCCCCATATGAAAACTTCCTCATTCACATTGCTTTATATGAACAACAGAAATAGGAAATGTTACATTCTGATAATCAATTTTTGCTTTGTATAGCTAAGGAAAAAAACAGAGAATTATCAAGTTATCGAGAACATCTGACTCACACAGGCTTAGGATCCTATTACTATTAGCAAGCTGGTATTAGGCTGGCTCACTTACTAGAAAGTATAATAAATGGATATTAAAAGTGGCATATAACTTCATTAAATCTATATTTTGTGTTTGAAATGCAATATGTGAGATCTTTCTCCATGCACTACCTTATTTGGCTGATAAATCAATACATAACTTTCCTATTCTTAAAATTGAAAAGTGGACAGATTTACCAAAATGTCTATGCTACCATTATTATTTTTGCTACCGTTTCATTTTCTAAAGTTGTTTTAATACCAAGAAAACAAAAGAATTTACCAAGCAACCATTAAGATAATTAAATGCCATTTAGGACTGTTTACACTGAAATATCTTAAGTGGCAATTACAAAATGACACAGTTATACTTCTAAAGTTTAGACCAACAGTTATTTGAAGGTAAGTATGCAAGAGAAGCTCTGCATGGTGTATAGTTACATGAAAACCTGTTGCTGTGATCATGGCAGATGCCTCAACAAGGTTTTTGCTTTTTCTTGGTTCTTCAGTTTAGTTACTAAATACACCTAAACTTTAGCAGAAATTCCTCTGTCGTGCCACAGAAGAAAGGCCATATGTATTCATATGAAACGGAGCACCGTATGTCACAGGCAGAGAGCCCATGCCAGGCCTTCCCTCCACCTACCTCCCCAATTCAGAAAAGGGCCTAAAACGAGGCGCCCAGTCCCACACTCCTAGGGGAACTGGAGCATGAAGGCTTGTTTGCGACACAGTTTATCAGCTGTAGAAACCACAGTGCAGCAGCGCTAGTGTACAAAGCAAAGCAGTTCCCACGGTGGGAGCCAGCGCTACCTTGCTAAATGCAAGAGGATCTAACCTGAAATTGGTGATTACTAACTGGGAAAGAATAGATAGAAATGGCCTGGCTTTGGCTCTGAGTTTTTCCTCCCTTACCATTTCAGCTCAGTGGCGCTCAGATTTATAACTGTGCTGGCTTCCAGCAGCAAAACTAGACAGGTTGGCTACTACTACTTCCTATTCAAAGACCTTCAACAGTTATCAACATTTAGCCAAGTGGATGAATTTTTTAAAAGTGAGAGATGTGTGTCAGCTGTGATTCTTGTTCGGTTGGTCACGCAGTTTCATGTCAAGTGGTACATTTAAAGAAATTGTAACAGAGACACCTAAGCTTCCCAGTTACTCTGCGGTCTGTGGACATGATGGACTAGAGCTGGGTGTGTGGTCTGATCTGGGCGAGACTCTCCTTGAAATGGAAGTTCAGGTGCCACAAGCCCAGTGAACATGAGGAGGCTGTTTTCTTGGTTTTCACAGTGCCCTCTCTCCCTTCTCCCTGTCAGCCTCAGGCAGCCAGGGAAAGGCAGCCAGGATGGGGGAAACACGATGGTGGCAAAAGCATGGGGGCGGAAAGCGGCAAGAGAGAGCAAGGAGGACAGGACTGCAGCTGGAGGCTGGACGTGCTGGAGACTCTCATTGCTGAGCAGATAGGAATCAAAAGGCAGAAGTAAAGTAGGATTGGAGCCTCCAGTGGAAATGAAAGAAATAAGCATCATGTATTATTTAATTAAAGATTGCATTGTTTGGATATAGGCAGGCTCCAACCTCAGACGGTACAGGAAACCACATTTCTGGTATTTCCTATGTTTGCAGGGTGGGACCATGACCTTTGTAAGGCTTGGTGCTCTGATTGCTGAGGATGTGGGTGTGTGCTACAGATACAAAAGCTGTCTGACAGCGTGTGGAACGTGAAACTGCTCACAGCTCAGATCCCGGGGATTTATTTGGGCTCAATTCTAGTTAAAGCACTCTGAGCTGAGGTCACGCAATTCCATGGAATAAAGGGCAGTTTCAACATCAGACCACTGCAGTATTAGTAATAGATATCTCCATCTTTCAGTCAGGAGCTTTTTATTTTTCCTGCATCAAAAGAAAAAGCAGAGCTGATCCTGGATGCCTCTGAGTCTAGCGAACAAGACAAAGCACTTTTGTAAATTGTCTCAATTTGCACTAAACCTCATTTTAAAATAACTATGATGGCTGGAAGTGAGGAAGAATTCTACCCAAATAAGAGGCTCATATCTCAGCAAAGATCTTACAGTATTCTACGTTAATTAAAGATAAGGTGATATCATTACAGAAATAGACATTGTTATCTTCTCTCTTAATGTTATCAAGGTTGCTTTTATGCCTACAGATGAACGCTTCCCGACAAAGCTATTTTTGAAAACCTCCCATTGTGTTTGAAAGCAGTTGCTAAATGGAATTATGGAGTTTCACAGGGAAGCATATTTTAGGGCCCGATCCACAGCTCACTGAAGTCAAAGAGAAGGCATGTAAAACCATACTTACCTCTCTCTACTCTAGAGAGTTAATTTTCATTGCAAGTGCATGTATAATACTAAATATCTAGTGAGCTTTTTCATTTTGTTGGCTGCTAAGTAAACATTCACAGGTGATGCTTTCAAGAGTAAATCTGATTATGCTTTACAATAAAACCATTACTGGGGCAAAGGAGGAAAAAAAATGCTGGGAAGGTTTCAATTGCTGCCAGAGTTTCAACCTGCACAGTCCTGAAAACACTGAGAACTCAGGAGGCATTTTCTTCTGCAGGACCAAACTCAAGCAATGAATTACTTGACTTCAGTCAGGTCCAGTATTTGAAGATGTAATTTAATAGTATATTTTCAAATGAGAAGTTTATAGATAATAACAATGATTTATTTACCTAACACTATGGGAAAACATCAGCAAAGGAGCATTTAAAGTAAGCGAAAAGCAGGTCTTTTTGCAGTGGCTTAGCTGAGCTGCTATGAAAATTATTTTTATTATTTGAAACATAATTCTTAGTCAATCACAATGTATGCAGCAGGGTGCTGATTCATACACGTGCATGTACTGTAGCACATATTCCATATTCTGCTGAGGTGCATATATGGGGAAAGTGAAAAGCATTTATGCAGTTGCCATTATGAAACATCAAAATAGAGCAATGAACCCTCCCTAAAACAGGGAGCTCAGTATCATTGATAGATGAAATTATTGAAAAAAGCCCAGTGGTGAAAACCAGATGGTGTTTACATTGAATTTCATATATTTACAAATCAATTTAGTTTTATTTTAATTTTTTCAGTTCTTTTACAATAAAGCTTAAACTCTGTAAGTCCATAGCCTTATACTTGATTATAAGTACTCAGCAGTGAATGAATTTCTACATATTTCTTCAATCAATTAAGGAAAGTTTAGGGCTATTGTTTGAATTGGTATATAAGTGCTCTAAAGCAATAAAAATTGATTAAGCCAGTTTCTCTCTCCAAACTTAAGAACTGTATTTTCCCCCTATAGTTCAGGGAGACTGTTAGGTGATGCCTAACAGACCATTTCTTTTTTTCCTCCTCCTTCAGTGTAAAGTAATGCAGGTACCACATAACTTTCTACTTACAGGGCCTAAGGGAAATGTTAATTTCCAGATTTAAATTCTGAATATCCTTTTGTTCAGCAAATTCCAATCACAGGCTTGAGTTAGCTCATGCCAGTCGAGGTTCAGAAACGGGCTGGGAAAAAATTTTCACCGCAAGAGGAGTCTTATCCTGGGAGAAATGTTACCATGGTTGCTACAGCATGTCCCAGGTCAAAGTGATCCTTCGCCCCAGAATGCCCTGAGAGCAAAAGCGCTTGTACAAGGGAATAACAAACGGGTCCTACATGGGCCTGTACAGAAACTTCAAATGGCACAGAGGGATCCCCGCCTGGGACAGTGCTGCATGCAGATACAAACCCAGCTCTGGACTGGATGAGCTACTTTAAATCCAAACCACTAAATTCTCCTCTGCTTTATTTCCGGAAGTACGTGGCCAGTAGCAGTCACCGCTTTTCCAGAGCATTCTGCCTAAGACGTACTGAAGGTTTCCAAATAGCACTAGTTTGGTAAAACACTAAACAATGCACAATGCACTTCATGGAAGGCATCAGACAACGACAGCAGAAGTACTCAGCCTCAGCTGAGTTCTGGTACACTCTCTGAGAAAGAAACCAAGGCTAACATTTAAACTGCAGGCTTTTATGGATTTCATCAGCATCTGAAAAAAGAAAGGGAGCCATGGGCAAGTGTAACAACTTGAATCTTTGGCATCTCAAAAGAATACACAACAACAACATAACAATAGTACGTGTGCTAACTTATGCTGCAAATAAAAGTGAGTGGACCCTTAGAGTGTGGAGTGCAGCCCTGAGGCCTTTTGAGTGAGACAAAATTCAAAGACAGACTAGAAGGCTACAGTAAAGTAACTGAAAAAGACATAGATAATGCTTCAAAAGACCAGCCTACAATGTATTCCTTACTTGTAGTCATGTGAACATTTTTGCATCCACAAAGACTCGGGGACAGAAATGACTCTGCACAGGGACCAGGAGCTGGCACTGCTCACCCATGGAGCTGGGGAGCTCTTGTTTGTGCGCTCAGCTTCTTTTCTCAGACTTTTAAAAACTGCAACAGTCAGAGAGGTTAAACCTATTTTTTAAAGCAGTAAGGTCTTCACAATCTCTTTGGAAATCAAAAGAAAATTGTTACAACTGTTATATTGTTTCTTAACCTTAAACCTCAAAAAGGGGGTAGGAGCAGTTCTGGCCATTTGGGGTTTGGTTTGTCGAAAGATTTTCTATCACTGTATCAGCTGCACCAATTTCAGAGACACTCACAGGCTTGGCACACTTTCAATGGCCAGGAGTGCCTCCTACCAGCATTCCCTCTTTTTGTTGCCTCTTTCCCTACCGGCACAGCTTCAGCAGTGCGCTGCGCCTTTGATGCAGTATAACTGTGCTCGTGCTGACCACAGCAGCCAGGTAGGAGCAGTGCTGAGGAGGAACAGAGGGACCTCTGTCTCCAGCACCACGTTACCCATGAAGTTTAAGAGATGTATCTTTTCCTATGCTCAGCCACTCTATGGCATCTGCTCCTGATACCCTTTTAGCAGCGTTTACTTAGGCAGACATCGGAGCCTAACCTGGGGCAGGGAAACGCTGCAGGATTAGAGAAGAGGCAGGCGCACTACTGGCACCGCTCATCTCCTCCCCTTCAGCCTGGGAAAGCTCTGGGGAGGAAACCTCCCATTCCCCTGAACCAGCCCCTGCACCCTGAGCTGCACTGCTACTTCAAAACTAAGAGCTTCCCCCCATACCCAGGTCAAGGGCATCCGGAAGCAGTCGAAGGAGCTTGGCCAGAGTCCCACGGGACACGTCTGCATCTCTGCGCCCATCGCCTGCCCTGTGTCTGGGCCTCGGCATCAGGGAGCATCGGCAGCGTCACAGCGCCGGGGAGACCTTGCAGACGGCCCTCTCCCCCCGCAGGCGACCGGGCGTCCTTCGCCAACCGACTGGGGACTTGCAGGGCAGGGATGTGGGAGGGGAGGCGGGGGAATTATCTGAGCTGCTGCTCTTGGCTGATTAAAGGTTTTCAAGTGTCAAGAGCAATTTCCAAATATCCTAGGTTGTTTTTCTCCTGCATGGCTTCACTGCAGCTCTCTATGTTTAAAAAGTTTACTTACATATTTTGAAAAGCTCAGCTGTATAAAAGGCAAATGCCTCAGATACAATGATTCTGATTTTGTGACAACCAACTTCTGAGACTAGTATATTTATTCAATGAGTTTGAGCACAGCAGTCCCAGTTGTTGACTCTCCTCATGAAAATATTGATTCTAAGTTCCCAAGCTTATAATGTTTTGATCCACATTCTGGGCCTATTGATTTACCTTTGATACTTCAATCAAACTGTTGTTTATATCAGCAGCGAATGCATCTGATCTCTCCAAAATAATTAGATTAATCACAGTAGGGTCTATAAAAGCCTTGTTTTGATTGATTATGTCTTTATGCTCTCCTGAGGAAAACAGGTAAATTTGAAAATGTAGAAAAGAGACAGTTGTTAGCCTTTTCCTTCTAGCATCTTTGAAATGTTTTTAGTCCCAGTTTTCCTTTTATGATATAAGGCTTTTTCAAGATTGCAGGCTTGCAACATGCTTAGTTATGATTTCCTCAGTGGCTGCGATTTTGCAACACATAATCTGAGCAGAACTATCATTACACAATTTATTGTTTGCCAAAGCATTATTTGTTACAGAGACTATTAGGCCTGTGAATCGCATTTTAGAGAATTTTTATTAGAATTATTTTAAACTCCAAGGAAATTAGTCTCTTCCTTCCACAGCTTGTGGTCCAAAATTTCCATTTTGTAAAGCAAAGAAAAAATATTAGAAAAGAGGTGAGGAGTAGGTTTTTCTCCTGAAACCATGAGTATTTTTCCTATGTAAAAAACAAGTGAAAACTCCAGGATTTTATTTTTAAGGGTAAAATTCTCCTTTAATTTGTACCACAGAAACATCACTGTTGCCAGTGGGAATTCTGTGTGAGCACTGAGCCCAGATGCAAAAAGAATGGTGGATACAATGCAACGGCGCTGTTCAAAAATGCATTTTTTTATTTCATGAATGAATTGCTAAAAAAAAAAAAAAAAAGCACTAAAAGTTTTTCTGGTCTGGAAACAATGACTTTGTGCAACAATCCTATTGTTCAATCATGCCTACAGTCTCTATTGGAACTATGCCCAGATAGACTACACATTTTGTACTGCACACCTTTTCAAGGGGCCTGGTACATTAATCAATATTTTTGATTACTCAATTCTATTATTATTCCATTTTTGGAACAAACCATTAGGGTTATTAATTACACTGAGAAAGTTATTTATCTTCTGGCAGAACAAAAAGAGCTCATACTGCCACTCAGAGAGTTGTTTAATGCACTGTGACATGCTGAACTTCACTCAGCTTCATGCTCTCTCCCTCCCCTCTGATGGTGCCATTGGAATGATAGGATGAAACTTTGGGTTATGGAGCCACAGGAGACTTCCCTGAAGATCAAAATGCTGCTGCTGCTGCTAAAGGTCACTTCTGGGGATGTATTTCTCAATTTGAGAGGGAGCTCAGCTACCGGAAGCAGTGCTGGGAAAACAAGGCTTGTCTGACGTTGAAAGTGAGCTAGGCCAAGGGCATACTGAAAATCAGGGAACAGGCACCAAAGAAAGGATACATGTAATTGAAGAGGAGGAGGAAGATGCACACAAACACAGAGAGAGAGAGAGAGAGAGAGAGGGAGAGAGAGAGAGATTGTAAATGTGCAGGAGAAGCATTGCTAATTTTTTGGGTTTGTTTTCCTTTTCATGCATGCATAATGAGGCATAATTAGCTCTCCCTGGGAAGTGAACTTTGGTATTTCAGTCTAGAAACAAGAAAATCTTGGAACTGCTCTTATTCAGAAAGAGTAGAGCGATATTACAGGGCAGACTGGCATGGGGCTGGACCAAGAGGAATCCCTTTCTGTGCAAGACAGTACAGAAAAGCTGGACAGGGAGGCAGAAATGCTGCAATGACACAATTAACATTTCTTTACGGTAAAAAGAGAACAAAGGAGCGGGCTGTTTCTAGACATGCCCTTTCCACAGGAAAGCAGACCTGTATTTATGAAGAAAATAAGGCAGAACATCCTCCTGAAAGGGCCACCTTCTCCTACCTTGCTACTTACGTGAGATCCTGATGATTTTTATTCGTTAGGAAACCCGTCTTTTTCCTTCACTCATAACAAGAATTATCATATGGTCGTGCAAGAGGAAAATTCAGAATACGCAAGTGTAAGAGAGCGTGGGAGCCGCCATCTAACAGCTTGTCGGGTCTCATGCATATTCCATGCTGGCTGCTGCAGCGTGCTCAGGATGACATCATACCCTGGGTTGCTGAGCATCTGACATCACACCTTCTGGAAGAACGTCTTCTGCCTCAAAATAGCACGCGAAAGCTCGAGCCAGAACGTACAGTACCTACTGGAAGTATACAACTAGCACAGATTGGACACATGTGGGATGCAGCACTTCTGAGGAAGAAAGAGGATGGAATAGCACACACTACCTCACACAGAGCTTACAAGCTTCAATTCAGTAAAAAGTGCGAATCATTCTGAAGTACCTGAATGCCAGACAACGCAAAATTTTATTGCTATTATGGAGGCAAGAATAAATATTTTACCTCCGCCCCTCTGAGAAGATTTCTTTTTTTCTCTTTTCTAGGGGTTAATTTCTCTTCCTCTATATAATTAAGTGGATAGTATTCTGCCTTTCTTCTCCAAGTGCTTCAGTACTGATACTTCAACCACGTGTCTCAGGAATCTGGTCTCTCTTTATCCTGTATCTGTACACAGCATGACAGCGTCTTGATTTATGACAGAAGCTCTTTATACACGTCTAAATACTAATAGAATAGTACAGCACTTAGCCTGAATTTGGAAAGGGTTCCATTGCATAAGATGCTAAAAACAAAATTTTTTGTTTCTGTCTGAAATAGGTTTGCTTGTGTATAGTTCAAGAAGTGGGGAAAAATTTACAATCTATAGCTTTCCAAAATGAAGAGAGAAGAAGGAAAATGGATGAACAGAACTTTTGCAGCTCTCTTGGATTCACATCTCCAATGTTTTAAACTTTTCTTCCTTGCAAGGTCTAAATTGACAAGTTGAAAAATTCATATTACAGGTCAGAAGAAATCTCAAGAAAGATATATTGATTTTTCTACAGATGTGGGGCGGGGAGGGGGGAACACCTTTTATTACTCTGCAAATAAAATTAATCTTAAGTATTTTATGGGATAAAAAACCTCCCGACAGTTGAAAGAACAACTCCTAAGAAAGGCCCTGCTGAATTCCAATGAGCTCATTATGGTGTTGCTGAGAAACAACTTTTATCTAAAGTTGTCAAGTAATGGGAAAAATAATCACAGGTTTGCAGATTAGCACGTGTTTTATCTGTGAGCCATCGGATGCTAATCCTGGGTCCTAAACACCCAAATCACATAAAACTGTAGCGTTTTAAAGGCCTGTTAGACAAAGTACTTTACCCTTAATAGTTAATGAAACATAGCTCTGCACATTCCTCTAATTTCACCTATGACAAAGAGAACCAGCTCATTTTAGAGATTCTCTTTTAAAATGTCACCTTTTCATATGCAAATACTAGGCCAGAAATAATACCACTTCTGCCACTAATGCTCCACTCCTTAAACCTAAGGAAAAAAAAAAAATCAAATCAATGAACAGCTTTAATTTCTACTCCTCCTTTCAAGTTGCTTTTAAAACAATATACAGCTAAAATCTAATAGTTAAATACGCAGGGCCAACATACTGCTTCAACGACTGTCATATAATCTTTTTCAATGTGATATCTGTTATCTTATCTCTCATAGATAAATACGCACCCTTGGGAAAGGACCTGTGCATAATAAACAGGAAAATTGAGTACTTCTCTTAAGACAGCTGTCACCTGGTACAAAAAGTGACAATCAAATGATCTAAAATAGTATTCAAGCAGATCAAATTAAAGAAAAAGCCTTTTTTTTCTCTTTTTTCTTTTTCTTTTTTTTTTTTTTTTTGTCCACAGATGTCTCTTAACAGGGTCAGTTCCTCTTACCTGCTGTTCCTTCAAGGGACTGAGCTATGATTAGTTCCTAAACTGTGAGTTTGCAATAAATATCCTTCTACAGCAAAGCCTGACTCCACCTCAACAGTCACTAAATCTGATCTACGGGACAAAAGGAAACTAGGCAGTATAAATCGTTTGTTAAAGCCAGTCCAATCTGGATAAACAGTAGATTCATATTTAAACTTGGCAAGAAAATCAGAGAGAGAGGCCTCTCCATTTTGCAGGGATCTGGAAAAAGTGAAAAGCCTATGGAAGACTAATAAAACTTTTTTGGCATACCGTCTGGAAGTATCAGCAGTTTCTGATTTTGGAAAGAATGTGTTCTGCTTTTAACTTCACACAATGCCTCATTTCTGCTTTCATATACTCGAGACCAAGAATTCTTTCTACAAATAGCCCCAAAAATCAATATATGTTATTGTGTCTCCCCCAGGTACGCACTCTTTGAAAACCAACTAAGATACGTTGCAGCTTAACCAAAGCCCATACTATGGCCCAGCCAGTTCCCCCGCCAGTAAGTGTGAGTGCAGCGCAGTCACGATCTGCAGGCTCTGGAAAGGTTGTGGAGCACTACGAATGAACGGAGGAGGACAAAAGGAAGGGAAGAAAAGCCTTCTTACTCTTCTCTTGAAGGACTTAACCTGCAATGTGGCAGCTTCCACCTATGACATCAGCCAGTTTGTGCTTCAATCTAACAGAGTACTTAACTCATACTTAACTTTAAGGCTCTGAATAGACCGAATTCCTCCGGATTTTGCATGAGAATTCACGCCTATGTAGGTATGAATGCCTGACTAGATCAAGGCCCAAGTTACTCAGATGATGAATTTTATTTCATGAAAGTACGAAGAACAGGAGCAAAGTTTATACGGTTTCCTATCCCTTAGTTGGAAAAAGGATGTCAAAAAAAGATGGAAAATTTCCCTAAACATAAACCCCACAAATATTAGGCATGGCACCACCTTCTGACAAACCTTGATACTGTCATAATGGCTACTCAAGTTGGCTTATGGTACTAATATAATCAGAGTAAGCTTTATGATTTTACTCAATTCTTCTGAGAATGACATAAAGGAGGAACATGGACCAGAATCCCCCGTGTGCCAGGGCCACATTATAGCCATCTGATCCAGGACAAATGGCTGAGTCCTCCATGAACCCAGATGCTCTTCTGCTCTGGTTTAAATCTGAAAACAGGTTTTTCAACTGTTCAATTTACATGAAGAGTTCAAAAGGCTTATTTTTCATTCCAACAGAGAATTAACAGAAATGTCAGAAGTTGCCAGGGAACAGACTGTCACCCTCCAACTGCTTCCCTCCCTTCAAACACTTGGAGGATACACTGTACTTCGTGTATCGCCTTTTAATCCTCTGTTCTGTTGCAGGCTTTTTAATACATAGTTGCTATATCTGTACAAAATCTGAAAGTGCAGAGTAGCCTACCAGACAGAGCTCCAGCTTGGGGTTTAGGAGACCTGCGAGCGGTTAAAAGCTGTCAAGACGCCTGCAGTAAGTCACTTTCTTACCCTCTGCTTCAGGTTCTGCATTTTGGCAGGGTAGTATCGACATGCTTTGAAATTGGGGGATGAAAAATCTCTCAGACTTTAAAACACAGGAGAAAGCATAAACACACACAGAAGACATTCTTGCTAGAAAGGAAAGAGGTAGCAACCAGTAAAGAGTCATCAAGAAGACAGTCCGTTTCTCCCAGCTCCAGCACACAATCTCCACAAATCATTTCTTCAGGTTGCCAAACCTGGCAGCCCAAAGCATCCCTGAGTGGCCCAGCAGCCCCGGAGCTGCTTGGGGCTGGCCAGCCTGCGTGCGGCTGGGAGGCTCTCGCCCGCAGCCTGGAGCTTGCTGCGGGATGCAAAACCCACCAGCAAAGCTACGGCTTTTCACTGCCACGGCCACTATGCAGCAATCAGCGCCCAGTCAAGGTGTCTTAAGTTTAGGAGGACCAGTTGTGGATGCATCAGGTCTCCATTTGCAGTGCAGGCAAACTATTAAACAAAAGTCTGTTCGGTTTTACAAACACTGAGTTGATCTGTGCTTTACCAGGACCCCCAGATGATTAAATAATTGCAGCTCATCCATAAGGACACTGCTCCAGAGGACTCCCCATTCTTTCCCATTTCACTGCACAAAATTGCAAACAAAGCTAAAATTTATTGCAGGCACCTTGCTACAGGCTCCCGAGCTCTCAGGCAGACTTCCATGGATGGAGGGCAGCGTAACTACCTGTATGTTGCCATGCCTCTGCCAACAGCCTCCGGCACAGAGTACACAGCATGAAATGCCAGACTGCGCTGGGCGGGCTTACAGTATTTTTGTTGAAGGGTAAGTGCCTTCACAGAACATTATTTTCAATTAACTGTTCACTAAAGCTTCAGTTTCTTTCAAGGTGCTTTTCAAGGTACATAGTGTAAAGCCTGAGATTCAGAACTTGGAGACAATCAAGTCTAACTGCTAAATCAGGTCCCTCCTAGTTCTCTGGTGCTTCTATCTTAAATCCTCAGCCTAAGATAGTAACTCTTTTCTCCATAATAGTAATTAGTAATGATAGGCTGTATTCTTAAATGGTTTATGTTGCCACAACTAGGCATTATGATTTTAAATATGAAAATATGTTACTAGAAAACACATCCTTAAAACTGTATGCTCAATATATTTGACGTGTGAGCTTGCATCCTCTTGACTGTCAATTTAGATTCAAAGTAAGCTCATAGCGAAAGAAAATTGTGCCATCTGGCAGAAGTTAATGCATTCCACACCGACATCGCAAAAAGACTGTCCCAAGGAGCAACAGCTCCGGGCTCTCTCAGTGGAGGTACAAAGCCTGCACAGACCAGACGCGAGGCTGCTGCTTCCCCTGCTGCAAGTGCCCAGGAGAGTAAAAGAGAGCGCGCACGAGCAGGGGAGGTAAACAGGGCCCTCCCGTCTTCCCAGTGCACTTCACTGGAAGTCACAAGAACATTGAAAAGGGGAGGAAAAAACTCTGCCAGTGTGATATGCGCTGTTCAATGGCAGGCACAGTGACAGTCACATCAGGGTCTCTGGGCAGAGCACACAGAGAGTTTATCTCCTCCCAGAGGTAACTGCACTTACTTATTTTCCAGAATAATCATTCCGAAAGAAAAATACGCCAAGCGAGTTGCACATAAGACTGGGGCTAAATCCAAGATATTTACTATGTTTTTGAGAGCCAAGGAAGAGAAAACAGACAAACACTCATTAAAAGATCAGATTTTGAAAATGTTAGATTAAGTGCAAGGCCTGTGAAAGCCAGACTGCTGTCTTTCTGGGAGAAAGGCTGATGGTGCTGCCTTCACGCATTTCTTTTCAGCTGATCCTCACCCCAACCTCAGCAAAAGAAGGAAGCAAGGCGACTCACTCAATCAAGAGTGTCAAGATATCCCACTGGGGAAACTGTGTCTGTCTAATCTTCCTCTCCAAGACCATGTAGCACTTTTCAATATAAACAGCAATGTTAAGGGGCTTATGGAGTTAGGCATCCAATTCCTCCTAAGTAACATGGCTAGTTAACTCCCCCGTCACAGGAGCTTGGGTTTATGCAGCTTGCTAAAGTTCTGGCTTATCATTTTGGGACTGTTTAAAGTCCATTAGTAAAGCAGGCAATTTACTCCCTTTGGACTTCTCAGGATCTGAGCATCTAAATCCTCTGGGTTCCTTTAAAATTATATCCTCAGTTTCAAAGCAGTGGAAGCTGACAGGATGGCTTACTGACTTGCCGCTAGGCATATGCATGTATGTCACATGCTTTACATACTACATCATTTACAGACATAAAATACTCTTTTCCCTCAACTTCACCTTACAATATGTGCACATTTCATAACTATGATGCATTGCAGGCTGTCTATGGGGCAACATGAGCTGCACAGGCAGCACAACTCACCTGCCAACAGTGCTCTCCGTGGAAAAATACGTATTTCTGTCTTTAGAGATGCCTGATTTTAAAAAGCAAACCAACAACATAAACTCCTGCTCTATAAGGGCTTCCATGCTAAAACCGGAATTGTACAAACATGTGTTTTGTGTGGAAAGTGTGACAGAGCTGCAGTCAGCAGAAACTGAAATTAGAAGCAAATACTTTGGGGAACTTTTCCTGATGTGGTCGGGAAGGAATGCTGTCTGGAGAGGGAGCGCGGGGCACATATTTATCCCGAGGTCAAGAGCACAGCTCAGCCCAGTATCCTGCCTTCAAA
Source organism: Struthio camelus (assembly GCF_040807025.1). Classification (NCBI taxonomy): domain Eukaryota; kingdom Metazoa; phylum Chordata; class Aves; order Struthioniformes; family Struthionidae; genus Struthio; species Struthio camelus. The sequence goes on from NC_090951.1 coordinate 10,670,743, forward strand.
TGAATGCATCGATACAACGAGACTTTGCTGGCCAGAGAAACAGTTTCTGAACTGTACATCTGGTTATAATATCAGTGCTGCAGCCTTTTTGTTATTCATGAAAGGTCATAGAGGATTCTAATATCATTTCCTTTTTATTTCAGCTATTGTGGTAGACGCTAACTCTGCTTGGAGAATGATGGTTTCTTTGAAAGAACTAGGAAAGCTATGCCCTTTTAAATACTTCAAACCACCTCAGAAACGTCCTTTTGAAAGATGAGGCAATTCTAGAGACCTTTACAAACAATCCAGACAACATATTTAATAGCAACTGAAGTGGACCTAAGCAACATGATGACTTTCCAGTGATTAATTCTAATAGTGTTTATAGATGCATTAGTAGGGCAGGTAATTTGCTCTCTTCAAAACACCAGACTAGGTAGTTCGTACTATGATTACAAACTGGTCTTTGAAACTGCAGCCAACTCTAGGGTACCTGTAACCTGCCTTCATCCCCAGACAGATCACTTAATTCGCCCTGTTTCAGAAGAGGAAAGGATGGTTGCTTTCAAACCGCATAAATATAGCCGCTGAACAGAAGGAAGAGATGAGGGCACAACCCGGGCAGGTGCGTGTCCCACCCAGAGAGGTGGCAGCTAGGGCTCTGCTGAGTGATGCCCCGGGACCAGAGCCTGCCCCGGAAGCAAAGCATCCCGTGGCCTTTCTCCAAGTGCTAAAGAGCCCTTTGTCTCCTGCCCCCGAGGGAAACGCAAATGGGGACCAACACACTGCACCTTCAAGGAGACACCAGCTGTGGGAAAGCTTACAGAAATGCTCCCTCCAGGGCTCGCAAGGTCTGACACTTTGAATGAAGCGCTTTTACATGTTTCACTTGAGAAACGCTGTGACTGCCTTCACCACAGAAAATAACAGAATCAAAACTGAAACAAAAATCACCTGAACCTGCCTTATGCCAGACACAGAACAAGCGAGCTCCTTGGCAGCCACAGCTCTTCCCCTAGAGTGCCTCCCCGCGCGGCACACGGCCACGGGCCGGCAGCCACCCCCGTCTGTGAGACACCCCCGGAGAGACAAACACCTTCACACATGTTTGGAAAGAAACAGGTAGAACCGGAACACTAAACATTACATCCTTTAAGGTCGCATTTCAAACAAGATTTTAAGGAAGCTCCTTGAGTAGATTAAAGTTGCGTTGGTTTACAGGAAAACACTAACTCACTCTACTAAACGTCCAGATCCTTCCCCAGACAACTGGAATCCATATCTCTATATACTCTGTCTGGCCGTCATGTTCAGCACAACCACTTGCTCCCTCCCGCACACCGTGACGGATTCGTGAGAAGCACGGACAGTTACTGGAGTCCTGGATCCTTTCCCCACTCAACTAGAGCAGTGGAAAGCTGCAGGAATAATAATTTGATGACAAGAAAAAGGACATAGTGACCTTGATTCTCTTCTTCCTGTACCTGTGTCTGATTAACGCAACAAATTCCATAACCTGGAAGCATCTTTTTGAGGAGAAGGAAAAAAAAAAGAAAAAAAAAGACAAGGAAGAGAAAAAACAAAGGTTGAACGGTACGGAATGAGCTGTGGCTCCTTCTAACCAGAAACAGGGCCAGAAAGGCTGGGCAGACTAAAGGGATTTTGCATTACTGCTGTCCATGGTGTACGTTGCTATTAACAAAAAAAAAATCATTTTCCTAGATTTTTAGCAGTAGATACTTTTGAAGTTTGTCTGCTTTTTATCCCCCTGAGATCTCTTTCTTTGAGTTTTGCCACGTATCCTTTTCCTCGGCAGGTTTCTCCCTTCCTTTCCCTCTTTACATTTGGAAGCCTTTGGCCCTTTTCCCATTTAACGGAGGGCAGCTCTCGCTGCTCTCCTGGGCACTGCTAGCTCCCTGAATATTTAAATACCCCTGCTCCTTTCATGAGCAGTAAGACATCTACATCAAGGACTAAAGGATCTAAGCAATGACCTTGATATTTAGATCTAAAAAGTTGTTGGTAGCTAGGTTCACCCTCAGCAGTTTCACTGAATTTGAAAAACTCACATGTGGGATACATTTGGTCCTCAGTGTTAAAATTGCAGGGCTGATCTAGTGATACATAATAAGCAAAGACATTTGAGGGAGTTCAGCACCTTTGAGGGTAAGGATTTTTAGATCTGTACCTTTGTTCCCAAAAGAGTTAAATGAATAATGAAATCTCCCTGCAACGAGAACAGCTGAACTTAATACAGAGAAGATTTCTCAAAGAACTGCCTTGGTGCCTAGCAAACGCGCCTGTCAGAAAGGGCTGATCCTTTTCAGGTATTTGCTTTAGAAATTCCCTGCCTATAGGATTACATAGAGTGGCTCAGGATGGATTTATGCTCTAAGTAGGTTTTCATTTTGTAGGTTTAAAAATTATGCTTTTTATTAGCATAAATGTGACAGCAGTTTAAAGGCTGAAATTCTATTTAACAAAATGAAATTCAAACTAATAACTCTTCAGATAACCAAGATACAAACTCCTGAAGATCAGCACAGTTTCTTTGAGCAGTTGATCATTTCTCCTCCACAATAGCAATTGCCAATTTATACTATATTTGTAAGATTTTTCCCTGTATCAGTGTGGGTGCTTCCTTTCTTAGGCTTTGAGGGTTTCGGACAAATGACAAAACTACTTGGCTACACAATTACACATTTTAAAAGTTAGAAGGGACCAAGTTAAACCCTGTTGTCATTCATTATAATCAGTATAATTTATAATCAATATAAATTCAACCCAGTAAGTATGTTAGAATTCTACCATTCAATCTTAGGCAGAAAGGCTAATTCTTTTCTTTAATAATCATTACAGTATAGATGATCCCTGATAATTGTGGCCTGTAAGAATTACTGAAACTAGTATCAAAATTTGTAAGATGCTTTGACTTTCAGGAATTATAGTGCATATGCAGACTTTGTTTTAAAACAATGGCAGCAAAAAGGCTTTTACAACAGTGTGCTATTTTCATTAGATTGTTCATTCCCTAAAGAGATTACCTAAATATAGGACATTTAATCTTGATGTTCTGAGTAGGATGGCTCCTCTTCTAAGGAACAGGGTAGGTGAAGAATTATCACAGCTGACTCTTCCCAGCATATCCATTCCTCTGTCAGATCCCCAGTTGCTTTCGGGTTTCGGAGATGGTTTCCAAGGTATCTCTTAAATTTGTATTTTTGTCAGCCAATGCATAGAAGGAAAACAAACAGAGTAGACCAGTCTTAAACAGACTGCCAATAAAAAATTTAAGCACCTCTATCTAGAAATAGAGTTTAAACAGAATTTTAAACTAAATCAAAATGTCACAGTAAAGGACCATCAATGTAACAAGCTCTGATGCACTGCACTTTACCTAAGATACTGCAAAAACAATTCTCCTTCCTGAATTTGAGAAACCATAATTCAAATGTTGGATCCTCTGTGCAATGGCTTGATGCTCAATTGCCTATGGAGCGTGTAAAATGTAGCCACCAGTGCTGTACTCTGAATAGATGCTTCTTCAGCAGAAACTTAGGCAGAGGAGATGGATTTGTTACAAAAAAAAAAAATCCGTGCTGAGGCAAAGGAAGCCTTGAATTTCACTCTGTGTGGAACTTGGCAGAGTGTCTGGGAAGAGAGGTTTTTTCTTATTGTCAGTAGTTCCTTTAAAACCTGGCATTTTAGGACATGTGTCTGAGGTTTGTCTACACAGGAAATTTCCCATCAGTCACAACGATATTCTGCCAATTTTGCTACGCTATTCTGGTCTAACTCCCCATATAAACACATCACATAAAAATAGTTCTTTTCTTCCAGAACAATTAACTCGTTAATTCAGACTGGAGTTTTACTCTGGAGTACAGTTTCTAGATGGAGAGGTATACCGGATAAATATTTTGCTTTGTGGACTGGTCTTCAAGTGCTAAAAAAAAATTGTTACCAGGGAGCTTCCATATTTATGCAAAGTGTCAAGGCTAGGTATATGAAAGCCAACAGCAGATAAAACAACTTGGTTAAAGCAAGTTAGGGGCAAAGTCTGCTTCAGGTAGAGCTGTGAGACCAAAAGGCGGCGTGTGAGAATTATGAAACTCTCCTTGCTATAAATCAGTCAGGGCTGTTCAAGTTGAGCTGAAATATAAGAAGAATGGTGCTGTGCTTTACAGCACAGTCTGCCTTGTTTGTTTTGTCTGCCAAGTCTATTCCTCTTCCTTCAATGGAGCGCTTGTGGTTTGGGAACAACATTTTAGCCAGTTCTGTCTCTCTCCATCGAGGCCCAAAACCAGCGTTTCTGAAGTGTCATAAAAGCTGAATTTTTTTACTTCTGTTCTCCATCCCTTAGCAAACACTGAAGTGTTTGTGTCTCAGTATTTATGCAACTTCAGCAAGCACTTAAGAGAATGAAAACATCGACCCTTCCATATAAACACACAGATTCAGAAAACTTTCAGAGCACAAACATACGAAGGAAAGAAGTCCACTCAGCAATACCAAAACTGCCCGCTAATTGGAACCATTCCTTCCCGTGCTATTGATCACCAGAGGATCCTGTTTCCCACTGCACCGTCTGCAGGCAGCACCACTAAGCCTGGTTTAAAGTTTCTCATATCTCATAGTGCCAGAAATGACCACATTGCCCAGACACTTCACTGGAATTCATTAACAGTGAAGTCAGTGTGTAAAACATTGCTTTTATTTTGGCTGAAGGAAGAAATGAGGGAGAGCAGGAAACCAAGCCACTGCAGTAGCTGCCGTAGCCCAGCTCCCCGACGGGCCCTGCAAGCAGAGCACCAGCCTGTCCTGCAAACACCAGCACCGCAGTCCGGGACCCCATCATCCCCCAGCTGAATCCAACCAGCAATGAATATTTGTCAGAGGAGAACAGGGCTCAGGAGGGTAGAGGCTGGCAGAAGGAAGCCCTGGGAAGTGAGGCAAAGATTATTTTTATATTATTTTAATACATTTTTATCTTATTAATGCAAAAAAAACCCTAAACCACTGACTCAAATGTTCAGTTTTCACGGTCTGTACAGCCAGACGCAGAAGCCTGAATACAAATGCTCTAACGTGCTGGCTTCCATTACAGGCATTGCTTATATAGTATGGCTTGCACTCAAAATATAGTTTGTAAGGAATTTCAATAAGATCCACCAGACAACAGACCTCTCCAAATTCCAAAGACTTGTCAAATGATTTCCCTCTCCATCCCACCAGATGGAAAGTAAGGAAAAGCTTTAACCACCTAAAGTATAACAGTTGATCCATTTTCACGTGGCTTTTGACAATGCAAATAGAAGTATTTGTTAAAAGACAGAGTATGGAGCATCAGGATTCAGAAAAATTGTTTGCAAAATTAAAGGGAATTTACAATGAAGCTTGATCAGCTATACTCTAATCATCTGACTATTAACTTCATCAGCTAAACTAATCATCTGATTAGGCAAAGTTTATTTTAAAATAGATTTTTCCTTAGAGAGAAGATTTCATCCACCAGGAAGCACATAACCCCTGGATACACAGAGGGACTCCTCTAACAAAGCAACAGCAGAGATCCTCTTGGTCCTTTAATAATCCTCTAAAGGAGGAATTCAGTTATGCTTCAGTGATCCCTTCTGTCCAGAATCAACAGAGATAAAAAAAAACAAACCCATGATATTGTTGTTACAGTCTATTTTCATTCTCATTCTTAAGAATGTAACCTAGTGGGTCAACTTTTCTCCTATTTGTTTCATTGAGCAGAATCAATTACATTAAGAAATACTGCTCTTTTCTCTGTCAGCCTTACTGGTCTGTAGACCCACAGCGTCTGACAACCAGTTACTATCCATCCCGGAGGGAATATCCATGGTATTATCCCACCAGAACAAGGCACTGGAATCTTACTCCTCTGGAGACAAAAGCACAGATATAAGCTTCATACAAATATATGATGCACCCTACCTATTGAAAGCAGTATAACAGAAGGAAAAGTTTTACATACAGCTTTTCTAACAAGCAAACATAATATATGCCAAATAAAATATTAGATGCCACAAAAAAGGCACTTCAAAATATTCTCAGGATCTTGAACTTTTAAACAGGAAATAACATGCCTATTTTCATCATAGATAACGAGGGTTAAACATTACATTTCCAACATATGGGATCAAACCCTCCTAGTCTGCATTTTTACTTATCTTATATTAGAGTTTTGCACCAGTGCACTGACAGGCAATCCTGTAAATCACGATTTCTCTGTTTCACAGTATGTTTTAGTTGCTTTTAAAAGAAAGGAACAATTCATGCCTACAGGAAGATTTACACTTTTAAAAGCCACATGAAAAGGAGGGAGAAAGCATAACAATTTAAGTGGTCAAGTCTAACGAAGCAAGATTTTTGGTAACACCAGACAATTTCTGCTGGCTACATTTTTTGAGAAGCTGCCTTGTCTCATTTCCCCATCACTTGTGTGCGCTTTCCCATTCACGGCACTTTTTTTCTCTTTCCTCCACAAGTGAGAGCATTCTTTTCATGAAACCCCAGCGACTTTCAGCTGCAATTCTATCAGTTTAGGTTGCTCCATCTCTCTTAGCGTTCCCTTAGCAGCATACAGACTTCTTATCTTTAAGAACGGAATACCTTTTTTTAGGGATATAAGAGAAATTTCTACTTGTTTCATTTTGTCACTAATCTTTAAAAATAATCCTATAGCCTTTTAGCCTCTTGAAAGACATTTACCAAAGAAAAGAAACCACGCAGTGCTTTATATGTGCTCTGCTGGACACCCATAGTACATGCTGGCAGCTGCAGAGCTCCCCGTGCTCCACAGCATCTTCAGAGCCATCCAGCACCCCACGGCACCAAATCCCTGCACGCAACTTCACTGATTTTGGAGCATTTTTGTCATCAGGTGTTATGTAGATCACAAGGGCCTCAAGTCATTCACTTAGATGAGGTTTATAACTGACCTGAGGTTAAGATCTGAGCTGTCTTCTCAAGGTGCCTATTTCTTTCCACTGATTATACAATTAGTCTAGACTCTTGACCTAATCATTTTAGTTAGGAGCCTCCATGCAAGGAACACAGGACATTCTGGGCATTTACAGAACCATCAGGCTTCCCTGGACTTGCCAGATACATATCATGCCACACATTTGAGTAGCTAGAGTTGAAACAAGAAAGGGGGGAAAACAAATGAACCACCCGCATGCTAGACATCCCAACAGGGAAAGCATTTACATTAGGATTGTCACCAGGTTGCTCACAAAATTAAGGAAGGCCTTGCACAGACAGACTGTGTGGGTGCTAGTCTAATTAGTCTATGGCTAATAGCTTACTGCATTCAAAAACATTTTCACTTTAGTTAGATTTATTATCAAATAGATCCCTCTTGCTGTCTGCTCAGGTCTCTCATTTTAGCATTGCAGCGCCGTGTACTGTGTGATGTTGTTGCTTTGAGGAATAGCCAAGCACAGACTGTTCATTTTGAAATGACTGGTTTGATATCAAAGTGGTCCCTTACTCAGAATGTAGCATTAATGCCACTGTTATGATATGGACAACTTACCTATTTGCATTTTTTGCTCACACAGATTTGACTTACTAAAATGCTTCACAAACAATGAGAAGATACGGCTTGGAAACCACTTGTGCTGTAGTTAAATATTCGTATTATTATTATTCGGCAGAGATGGCACTGAAATCTGCATGAGTTTAGACTACTCTTCAAAAAAAAATTAGATAGCAGATCTTTAATTTTCAAATTCATATCTTTTACATTTTCAGAATTTAATACATTAAAGCACACTAATGTGAGAATTTACCATGAGAGTACAAGTAAATGTAATAGATGAAATCCAACCCCACTAAAAGGGGAACAGAGCAGGGGGACACAGTCTAATGGAAAATGTGCCATTCACCTCAGGTGGAGTCCTGACCCTTCTGTCAACCCAAAACAGGTTTCCTCATAAGGAAGAGGAAGCATCTTCCTCGGCCTTAACCATCAGGACAGTTTAGATGTCAGCTGTATCAATTTCCTATTCATTTGTTTCTCAGTTATTTTATATTTTGATCGAATCATGTATATGAAATTAAAATTAACACTTCCCTGCATTTCATACTTTGCTTTCTGTTGTTTTTACATTTTTATTCTGTTTTCTAGCTTCCAGTGGCTCAACTCAGTGTCTGGGCTCTATTTCTGCCTCACGCAGAAGCGTGCAGAGAGAAGCAGACCAGGCTGCCGTGGGGCAGCCCCCCGACACAGTGGGTTCACTTGCACAAGAAGCACATGCGCATGTAAATGCTGGCAGTAGCAGGAAACTACTTTCATTTAGTAGATCAGCCCGCACATAGAAATCTGCTTATCTGAGTTTACAAGCAAGGTTAAGCAAGCATATTATATATAAAATAGTATTTTTACATACAGTAAAACTGTATAGAAACTTAACCCCGGAGTGCCCTAAAGCCTTCTAATAACTTGAGATATTCAATGATACTCCACTGATTTGGAGAAACATTATTTATTTTAAAAGGCTCTTTCAAAAACTATGTTAGAACTTGAGACAGATTTCAACTATAATTAGAACATTTTTCCTACAGATTGGGAAGACCTTAGACATTGCTAAGAGACTCGATAACACCACCTTTTTGCTCCTTATTAGTTTACTGAAGATTTCTAAAAGTGTTACTAACGATTAAGGTCCTTTGTCTACAGAGTTCTGCATATCACTCTTACTAGTACATTGAATATAGTATATAGTACAATGAAGTATATTATTAATATGGCAACTTGTACTAAAACTTCTGATTCTCATTTACAAGCTAAAACACCAGACCTTACAGGTACACCTAACGTTACAACGTAAGCAGTATGATTGATGCTATCAAGCCCATCCACACACGCACAATTAAATATCCATGTATAGATTAGCTGCAGGCAGGATATAGTGAGGTTCGGACTACATTTAACTTCTGTTGATCCAAAGATCTGACACTCTTCACCCCAGTGATGTAAATTAGCTTGTGAGGCACTTGATTTGCAGCTCACATAAAATCAATAAAATTCTTTCTAGTAATTTCACCGGGTGCTATATCAATAATGTAACATTTCACCGGTACTTAAGTAATTTAATCACAAAATTGTTCCCCTACAACTTGATAATGATTTAAGGCATAATCAGTTATCATTTGTTTGAACCCTGATAAATAATAGCTCAAAGGCAGACATCTCTAACATTAATTGTTGTGCTTCACTAAGGCTGTCATGGAAAACAGAAAGCTTGTTCTCTTTCCTATACTGCACCATAGAGCAGATTTCAAAACAATCTATATTTGCTTGGTCTTTTTCTATAAGGAATGTAACAAATTATTTTAGTGCACATTTCATATTTTATTAAACTAGATGTCACCTGCCCTTTGAGTGAGAAGTAAAGATGGAGCCCTGTCTAGTCAGAGGCGTAAACTCAATCAAGTATTAATAGCTGAATTAATTCCAGCAATAAGATACTGAGGCCAAGCAAAATGCCCAAGGTCACTACACTCCAGATGGTACACTAACATGTTTACAGCACTGATGCCTCCTGGCATTTTCAATTTCTTATGTTGGCTTGTTTTTGGAACCAATGAAATCGAGGAGCTGGCAGCTGCAACTTGCTCAAAAAATTAAATTTAAAGGATTATAACTCCACTTTCAAGCAGTGATTTGACTGTATTGATGCGAAGCCACTATTCCTGGCTCTCAGTTTTCACTGAATGATGACCACAGCACATCATAAACTCAATCAGGACAAAACAGACTGGCTGTCTGCAGAGGATTTTTTTTCACTTCACAGCCATTGATTTAAGTTTTAGCTAATAGAGTCAACAATGAGAGAGACACCAAAAGGACCTGACATGCCATAACTACTTCTAGTCTCACAGGTACCTGAAATATTCTGCATTCCCCTAGCCACACCAGGGGAATTCTAAATTGCAGTTTGTTTTTGCATGGCCAATTATGCTCAGCCAGTGCCTATACATACCCTTTTAAATACGTGGGTGTTCCTTTGTAAAGGTGTGAAATATGTAAACACTAATTTACAACTGTACACCAAAAGTTTGGCATTTCTGCAAGAGCGAATGCCCTCCTTTGGAGCTGCCATACCAGAATCCCAAGGACGTTTTACCAATACAACTATTCCCTAGAAGCCGCTTGCCACAGCTCACAGCGTCCGGCTTTGCAGCCACACAACAACTTTTTGTGGTGCCACAGCGGCTCCGTGGAGCCCAGCTGTGAGAGCAATGCCCGCTGCGAAGGGACATCCCATCGCAGCTGCCTGGGCGCAAGCTGCTCTGTGCGGCACAAAGGGCTCCGAGGGGCTCTGGGATGTCCTCTCATAAACTGAGTTAGTAGGAAAAAACAAAAAGCCCAGCAGGCTACCCAATACGAAAAGCAAATGCTTCCAGCTCTCCAGAAACAACAAAACACCCAGAACTGGGTGGTGGAAGACATATTCCAGTCCAATTGTCAGAGTATGAGACACTGGCCCTGACGTGTCCCCAGGCCGCCTCAGGCAGCGCAGCGCTCACCTTTCGGCACCTAGCAGAGGCTCCCAGGCTCGCAGGCTCGGCTCTTTGCTGCCCAGTAAACAGAGGAAGGCAGCTACATGCGGCAACCTGGCTGCGGAAATAAAAGACGTGGTGCACGAACGGCACCGCGTGGCATATCCTTTCTCAACGAGCACCTGAATTGAACCCTTTTCTTTTGGAAGAGCTTGCCCAGATCTGGGGGAAGGGGCTTTACTGAGCAACCGACAACTCCCCAGCTCGCTCCAGGTACCTGCAGCCAACGAGCGCTCGCGCTCCAGGAAACAAACACCAGGAATTTTTCAGCCAGACTTCTGGACGGGAAATGACGCACACAATGATACTTCAACTATTTATCCAACAAATAATCCCAGCATTTACAGAAATTAAGCCTTTGACAGCAATGTCTCTTGCTTTCTGAGCAATAAAAAAGGAGAGCAAAGATCAGAGTGATCTGCCGAAATCAAACAACTCAAAATGTTATTTAATAATACATGAGTTCGCGTGTCAGAACTGTCTCCAACATTATCTCTGGAGAAACAGACACGCTGTACGCAGTGGAATAAAACCACCGTTTGTTTTTATCTCAGAACACGACCCAAGTAGTGGCTTACACATCCCCATAACGCAACAGCCCCGAGTCCTTCTTGGGGGGGGAAGGCAGGCGGCCGCGGGCCGAGGCGGGCCCGGGCCCAGGCCAGGCGGCGTCAGCAGCGGCCATCCGGGCAGGCTGCCGCCGCTCACACCTCCGGTCACAGCGACGCTTCGCTGAGCATTACCTTTAGGACCCAAAGGCACTTTAAATGCTTCAGTTACTTGCACGTTATTTTTCCCCTGTGGTGAGACCAAAAGACACATCAAAGCAGGTAACATCTCTCTCTCGGAGTGGAGTTATAAAACAAACAATTTGGAAATGGTTATGCTCTCAGAGATTAAAAAATACTGGATGACAAATTAATTCCTCAAAGCGATAAAAGTGACATGTTTTCACAATTTCTTTGTAGTGAAGATCAGGAGGCACAAACCCAACAAGCCTCGAGCATCAGCAGCAGTTACATAAGACTGTGATGTGTCTTGGCCCATTTGTATAAATGGCTCTCATGTAAATATTCTGCTCAGAAATGCAGGAAGCGAAAACTCAGCTACCTTCAGCTTGCAACTGCAGCACCCTTCATTCCAAAATTCAGTTTAAAAGTGAAATATAACCTGCAACTGTTGCAAAGTTTTGATGATATTTTTAATGCTTCTAACATGGCACTCCTTTAAGAATTCAAATGCTTTCTTCAAGGAGGTATAATATTGAGGTTCTGGTTTTCCTGAAGGGGAAAAAAAAGAAAAAAAGAAGCTCTATATTGCACAAGGGTGAATAAATATAGGGATTTTACTACGATTTGAGCTATCATAGGACTTTGAGTTCAGCCCTACCCACACTGCTGCATCTGGACTAACATAAGAAGGCAGTGGGGATGCATCACTTCATAGAGCAAAATCCATGACCTCCAGATAGGAGCAGCTGAGGAATAATGACTGGAAAAGAAGAGATTTCGAATGTTTCTTTCTTCAATATCAGAAAGTTATGAGTGTAATGCACAGTATGGAGGGGAAAAAAATGAAATAGGGAAATCTTCTAGTCCAGACCTGAATAATGATGACCCACCTCAGTGTAGTTAGAGCGCTAAACTCCTCCGTGCAGGCCTGCATATAGTCTGTGAACTTCCAGTGACAAAGGTTAGCTGTCCCTACTGACCTTACTGGATCTAGCAAAAGCCTTTGAGAAGTGAAAGGTCTATCAGTCTACCCTTCTCACCAGAGTACCCAAGCACTCACATTCAGAAAGTTTCAAAGCAGCATTTTATATTTGTGCACAAAGTATTTGTGTCCATCTGCACAAAATTAAGCGGCATGGTTCAAAGCAAAGGATAAAGCTCAGGAAAAACACTAAATGATGTATATTAAAAAAGTGAATAAATACAGAGAAATTGCAGAATCTTTGACCACAAAAGGGCCTAAAACTACATCAAGGAAGTGTTTGCTTGCATTTTCCTGGCACCCATTCACTCTTCTTTGTTGTTTACTCAAGTTAAGGGTCCTTTCTCATGAAGGTACTATAGGACCTTTTACCCATCCCAGGCAAATGAAAACAAGCAACTGAAAGGAAACATGGAAAATTTGGGGCCAATACGCAGCTCTCCACCTCTTTTTCAGGATATTTCAGCATATTTGCCATCTTTCCCAACACTAGCAATGCTGACTCCTCCATAAGGATCAGCTGTGATACATTACTTTCACTATGTAAATTAAGTACTGAGGAGAATTTAAATGCGTGTACTTAATCATAAGCGACTAGATCTGCTAGGTCTCCATCTCCCTCTGTGTTCACAAGGGTCTGAGGCCCATCTTGCTCCAGCTCTTACAATTCTCATTCAGTTCAGTACAAGTGAAATTCAATAAATATTAGAGCTTAAAGTACACTCAAGGTCACAATTTCAAACTAAGATCTCTTTAATAATCTCATCGAGTAATGCCATACATAGAGATACGTAGTCCATTCATACTGTCAGAGCAGAAATTACCACTACCACTTCAAGTACTGCCTGATAAGAACTTGCAAGTACCATCTTTATAGAGCATATCTGGATCTTACCCTACGCATTATAAGAATCAGCAAAGAAGAGTTCAGACTTCGACAGTTGTTCTTGTTTTTCAGTTCTTGCTTGTTTCTGGATCGATAGACAGACAGCTGTAAACAGATTTTTGCAATGCTGTCTTAACACAATTACATACACAGGATTGATCGACTGTCTATGGGATAGGTTATTTTGTAAAGGCAAAACCCTGAAAGCAAAAACTGAATCACAGTTTGTGATGTTAGGAGAGTAATGCAGAAAACCAATCACTGTGAACTGTCCCTTGAGAAATCACAATGAACTACTGTATCACTTTTTAAGATATTGTGGACTGATGACACCTACTATTTAAAAGGAAAAAAAAATTACACTATATCATGCACTTTAAGTTCAGGTTATGACGCATTTTGCCCTATTACTTTAGAGTGAGTGAGCCAGAAAAAAAAAAAAAAAGTTGATATTGTATGATATATCACAATATACTAATAATAGTAAAAAACAAAACAAAGCTTGTTTCAAAGTGCCCTACATTGTTGCTGTATTAGGCGATAACATAAAACTAAAAGTGAAGTGTAGATATAAAGATATACACTTTATATAAAGTAAGTATATAAATACAGGAATTTATGAGCTGATGCTATCGAAACATATCTGAGAATTAATAAAACTAAAGCATGTTGTCATTGTTAATCGGTGAGTTTCTTTGAAAAAAATAACCTTTCAGTTTTAAAAATATGCTTTATCTCCACCTACACAATAACGGGACACGAACACGGAATGGAAGAGAAACTGTCACTCTAAGAGGACAAGCTCGTATGACCCTACCCCGAGGAGGTGCAGGAGGCTGAAACTCTGCCGCCCCACAGGAAAACATTTGCTCTTTGCACCTCTGAAGGCTGGTTTCACTACCAGTCAGTAGATTTTGTCCTTTAGATTGAAATTAATAACAATCAAATATTCTTGAGGTTTTCAGTGACACAGAAAGTAATATTTTTCTGTATACAAATGGCTGATATTCCTGGTGTCCATTCTTTAGCAAGTGACAACCAGTTATTAAAGCACTTAACCAGTGCTCTGTCTTCCATTTTTGTTTTGAGGCCATGCAAAGCTATATAACATTGATAATGTTTTAGGAATTTAGGATTCTGAATAACTGGCTTTTGCACAAATGCTTATTTTTCTTCAAAACAAAAAAGGGAAAACCATAAACAATTATCTTAGTTGTAAAAATTCAACAGGGAAATCTTTGTTTAGGGTTGCAGGTTTTTGGGTTTGGGTTTTGTTCTCTTTTTTCTTTTCTTTTTCTTTTCTTTTTTTTTTTTTTTTTTTACAGAGCACTGAAGGGCTCAGAGTAATCTATTTGATTAACACTTATAAATATGCTGAAAAAGATATCTTACTTTTTAGGAAGAAGAGCTATTACAGTTTCAAAAACTCTTTGCACAGTATGATGTATAAGCCAAAATAAATGATGCATTTTTAGTAGGTTATTGAAACTGCTTTTACTGTGTATTTCACTATTGGCCATACGTAGTGATGACCTGATAGCCTAGTTTCCCCCAAACGCTTCCTGGGGGAAGCATTTCATCTATCACTTTATTTTTATAGCAGGCAGCCTTAAGGTTAAAGTGCCTTGGGGCACCCTACAATATTAAACAAAATAAAATGTCAAAGCATATAAAGCAAGCTAAACGTGCAGTCTAAGAGATAACATAGGCCTGCTGCCTAACTCCAAAAAGCCACTAGTTATTCTTCAGATCTTTATTTTAAGGGTCATGAATTCCTTTGATAAAAAATACAAAATTTATCAGGACTGAGAGCCAGGAGAGGTCATGTGACTAGTATATTCAAGGGTCTTTCTGAGTGCAAAGAAGCAACTGTCGATGAAGAGGAAAGAAACCTCCGCTAACGGGAGCAACTCACTGGCCTTGACAAAGTTCACAAGAAGTTACAAGAACAGTCCAGAGGAATCCTTTTGCTCTCCGGGATAAAGCTATTCCTATTTGTCCACCACATGTGCCTTGGGCAAGCTGATAGCGAATTCTACTGATTACATAGCATTTAGTCAACAATTTTGCTGCCATCTGTTCTATAATACATCTTTTGCTACAATGTTAAGCTTACTAGCGAAATGCGCCTGCTATAGAAGTGAGGCCCTTCTATCAACGTATTTGCTTATACAACTCTGGGTTTGATTTCTGTACACCACGCGTTCAGTTAGAAACAAACAATAAACCAAACAAAACACATCTTTATTCTTGTTCCTGTCAGACTGAGCAGAGAGATAACATAACTCTTCCTGGAGTTACTTGTCATTTCTTTAGAAATGACAAAGTGGGCATTCACATCCAGACTATATATATTATTGCTAGAAGTAGTCTTCAGTGTAATCTATACTACTAAATCCTGCAAGTCTTCAAGCTTCTAAGATGTTTTGGTTTGAATCGAATGAATTAACTGAGCCCGTAATGAGCTTTCTACCTCACATTAAGCTGTCTATATGCACTTCTAATCTTACCGTGTTTCGTTTGCTGTGTGGGAGCCCCAGGCACGGGTTCACCTTCACCAAGCCAACAGCGCTGGGAACACGTCAGGAGAGCTCTTGTATCCCAGTGGGATGCTCCCAGTCCCTCCTCTTCCTCACATGCAGCATCCCTGGTGACTCTTATTCTCATATCTAAAATATATGGGTTCTCTTCTACCAAGAGGCTGCCAGAGATGCCTCCTTACCTCTGAGAGGAACATAAATAAAAACTGACATTTTGTTTTGTGGACAACTCATCATTTCTGTTCAGTTGGAGACACACAGGAAAAGATTAATAGCAAAACTGCCCGGTTGGCTTATTTTGATGTCTGCTAAGCTTCCTAAGTGTAAACTCTAGGGAAACTGCAAATACACTTGACCGTAAATGATGGGTAACTTTTAATGAATTGAATCCACCCATACAGAATTTCAAGCGTGTGGCATAGGCTGCAAAAGCACTGCACATTGGCAACGCGCAGACGCGAGCACCGGGTCGCTGCGTGCCATCCGCTCTGCTCCAACTGCCTGAGCTCCGCAACAGAAACTTCAGCTAGCACAGCAAGATCCTGGTGGGAGCCTACGAGTCAACTGTCAGGTAAAAAATGAGTTATAGTGATATTCCTCATAACAACAAACTTTCTAGTTTTTTCTGCACTCCAAGGAAAAGTTCTTTCAAAGTTAATCCTGCTTTTTCAGATTTGTTAGTACTCGCATTGTGATTTCTGTACAAATTAGCTGCATTTATTTTATTTCATGTATCTGACACACTGACTATATGCTGGATCATAAAGTTGGCCAGACTGTTTTTCATGAAATCAGTAAACTATGCCTTTTCTTTCTTCTTCTTCTTCTTCTTTTTTTTTTATTTCCAATGTAAAGCACCCTTTCTCACTTTGGTTTAAACCATAAATCTGTCCAGATGTAAAGCCACCCAATAGGAAAGTGTTGATGTGCCTAGGAACTTACCAGAGCTTCCTAAGACACTTCTTTAAAAGAAAGAAATCTCTTTGAAAAGCACTGGCACACCCAACAAATACACCTAAAAGACATTCTTGTGGCTTTGAAAAAGACAAGTCTAACTCTGTGTGATCGGGGGTGAGGGTAAGGGGGGTCTGTTATTTCAGGTTTATGAAGAGCGATCCCTCTGCTGCTCTCGGTGCTCATTGCTAGGCGGTTGTCAATGTACAGCATGGCCCCCTGCCCCCAGCCCTGCTGGCCTGGGGCTGGGCCGCTCACTGTGCTGCTCGCTTCACGGGGTATTTAGTATAGGCCCTATTAACATATTAGATGGCGCCACAGGTATGAATTGGTGTTAAAAGGTACGAAGGAAGATCTGTGCTTTCGGCTTAGTGTTCTCTCCCACCCTCTCTCAAAAGGTATCTAAAATTATTAATCAGCAGAAACGATCAAAGAATTCACATTCTTCTTGCGTAGATATAATAGAGAAGCCAAAGCAGCACTTCAGTGCGTTTTTGACTCATTTTAATCCCAAACTCTAATCACTAGACAATAACCATGCAGTTGAAAGCTACTTTTATATCCGTCCTTTGAAGCAAAACACGGAAAATTAACACAGATAACACTTCAGTGTCAAAGAGAAGGTGAAGAAATTTTGTTTTTAGTTTCCTTTTGCAGGTGCTGTCAACGAGACAGGCAGTAATACAGTATTTAGGCTTCACTAAGACTAAAAGTGACAACAAGCGCTACAGCAACTGTCGACTCTGCTCATTTTCTAACCTCTGGTACTTTCGTCGCTGCTGCAGTGGGAGACCGCTACAAAGCCTGGCACGTTTGATGGGAAACGCTGTGCCACTGCGATATCCGCAGCTTGCGCCCCGGCACGGGACGCGGACCGTTTTGCTGAGGGCACCTGCCCTCCCAGTTCAGCTTTCTCCCCTCCTTCGGCTCAGACCTTCTTCCTCTTTCCTCTTTTTGCCTGCAGTTTCTGGGTAAAAGCAGGGGAAAATTTTGGAGCGGTGCTTTCCTCTTACATATTTTCCTTATTCTGAAAATGATAGCAACTATTTGCCGTGTCAGACGCAGCCTTGCCCTACTCTACTTATGAAAGAAATCATCCTGGGATAATGAGGCAACTCCGAAAACTGGGACAATTCTGGTGCATTTCTTCTCAAAGTACTGACAAGTTTTTTAAACGCTGCCTACATTTTTGGGGGGTTTGAAATCATAAATTACTCAGTACCAAAAAAATCTGCTTCCAGGTATTAATCAATACAAAAGTAACGATCTGGATTCCAAAGTTTTTTCACCAGTAGATATGCAAGTGCCATTACTGTATATAAAAATTATACATGTAAATGACTTGTGATTATTGCCACGCACAATTATCCCATTTGCACCTGCAAGCAGGCTATTTGCATAGACAAATTAAACTTAGTGCCTTTTTTAAACACATTACACACGTTTGTCTAAATTTCAGTACAAACCCAACATTTTGATTAATTACTGACATACCCTCACAGTACAGACAATAAAACAATGTTACCATGTGTAGCTGTCCCATCTACAGTTCCCTCAACGAATATAACACTAAATCATCAGTGAAAAAGTACGAGAATGAAGGAGACAGGAAGTCATACCAACTGTACCAAATACTTACAGAGAAGTGCAAATGAACTTTTAAACATGGGTGCTTTTACATCTGTTAAAAGTTAGGAAATATTCAGGAATATATCATATATTTCTCTGCTTCATATCATAAGGCAGCTATTTTGGCAGGTGGTTTTGACTAGTGACCAGCGAGTACTCTCCACGTAAAACCTACTTATCCATGCTCTGTGAGCAGGAAACCCACTCAGCTCTTTCCAAGCATCTCTCTTGCAACTGTTTTACAATAAATGCCCCTTATTTTTCAGAGAGGCTATTCATCTTTTCTCTTCTCTCCATTGTTACAGTTACATATACTGTACTGGAGAATCGGTTAACTGCGATTATTTGAAAACTGATTCTACGAGCTCATATATTGTGCTACGGTAAATAAATTCAGGACTGTTCCTTTTTACAAATAACTGTAACCCGGCAATTACCTGTAACAGAAATAATGATTTGTGGAAATCAGACGCATGTAGTCACCAGTTTCATATTTTATTTCATGCTTGCAATGTTGGGCATGGGACTGAAGAAAAACCCCTACAGTACAATAAACAAGTTATAAAATGTTGCATCAGAGCCTGCATCTCCAGTTCATTAGAAATAAAAATTCAGTTCCATTAGCTTTCTCCTTGAAGATGCTCTCTCTTTTACACTAACCACATTTAGCAGCAGTTTGCTCTGGCTGACCTTAATTTAATCTATTTTTCACAGAAGTATTGCTGTAGGGTTAAACATTTTTGTTGCTAACCACTGCACATGTTGTAGTACTTGGCCCTAAAGATCTTATAGCTTTCTGAGAACATTTGCTTCACAAAAACACCGTGGGAGTTATCATTTTTAAAAACATATAACATAATTGATTTGTAATTATCAACAGGGAGATAAACCATTGCTTGCGTCTGCTAACCTAATTGTAAAATATATTGTTCCTTTCAAGTCTTAACATATTGCCTCAAGTGATCACTATTTAGGCACTAAGAGGCTAGAGTAGATAGACTGACAGAGATGGTATTACCCGGCTCTCTGCCTAATAAACGTTGTTCTCTTTCTGACTATTGTTCAGTCCATTAATATAATTTCTGAGGCCTTTTTCCCCCGCAGTGGGATGCAGACCAGGTGTCAGTTCTTTGAAGCAGGATCACACTTTGTAACGCAATTTACCTTGCTGGAAATTTTGTGCCATATGCTTAGTTAAACGCAGAGGTTGTCTAATTAATGCACAAATTGCACTTTGCATGCATCCATGGGTGCACTCCCATATGCATGCGTGGGCACACACACACACACACACTCGCACAAAACTACGGTCCTTGCTGTTGAAACTTCCATACTTGAAACCATTTCAAGTAACAATACCGAACTATCACTCTGCATCTTCCTTTTCTGATATTTGTTGCTGAGTGCTTTGCAATTCTTAGGGCAACCGCTAATCTAAGAGCAGCAATTTCCTCACAGCTAAAAATCTGTCAGCATCAGCACCACAGTTGAACTTGAATACCTGTCTTTGTCACTAACAAAGAGGTAAAAAGATACGGAAAAAAAATAGTAATTACCTAGCCTGAGGGGGGGTGGTACATAGGGCATACTCTAAGCTGTATACAGTCCAAACAGTACCCACGCTGCAGCGGGCTTTGGAGCAGTTCCCTAGAGCATGGTCGGAGTTTACACTGTGTCTCCATTCAGACAAAGTATCTCTTTACACAGCAGGAAGATGTCCACCATATTTCTAACTTCTATAGTTTTTCTTAATATCTCCATTCTTCACTCTTCCCTTATCCATTTTTTTTTTTATATCAGCTATCATGTTTAATAGACCATTCTTCCCTTTTCAGATTCTTATGAGGGCTATGGGAAGAAATTTCTCCCAAAGGATTATGAGACTTTCTTTAATTTTTATATTCTGTTAACTATTAACTGGGCTGGAGCCAAAAGTCTCAGAAAATGCAAATTGTTTGAGCTAGATTCCAACTCAAATTTGGTGAAAGTGCAAATTCTGGGGTTTTGTGCCTGGAAAAGCTTTTTTATGCTTCAGTAGGAATATTTCTGTGGAGTCATGGAAGACGTTCAGTTGTTTTCACTTACAAATTAAGCTTCCAGTTCACCCATAGGTAAAACATGCTATGGCAGATTCTAGTCCATCTCCATGGAGCAGATTTTTCAGTCCTAGGATCCACCTGGGTGGATTCCTCCCCAAGTACAAGTTCTTCATGTTTGGCTGCAGTATAAATATGATATTTCTAGGAAGAAACAGTTTTGTTTTAAAAATCAAGCTCCAATGGCATTGTAAAATAAATGATGCTATACGATTTACAAGAATTAGACTTTTATTAAACATGAATAGACTAGTTTCTCATTAGGAAATTAAAAATTAAGAAAAGCTAAATTAAATTCATAAATTATTCTCATAAGGCAATTTTATATTAATAGTTATTATTGATATGAGCGGTCTTCCCATTGCTCTGAGCTTGCTGTCATTTATTTGCTATATTCTCTCTACATCCTCATCAGCTTGCCAGAATGTGACTGCCATGTTAAGCTCAAAGGGTGAAGTGAACCTAAAAATAGTCAAAGTCACAATACTGAGCCAGTAAGAAATTCAAACTGCTCCAAGTGCAGGACTTGGTAGATAAATAAGAAAGTCACCATAGTCACATCTCCATCAGAACGTGATTTTTTTGTTGCTATTGCTGTATAGAAGATATGCTTAATGCTGAACTTCACATCAGTGATCTGACTTGAAAGACGCAGAGACCATACACCAAGCCAAAAAGCAAGAAAACGGGCACCTGAGAGCAGTTCGTGTTCCCACCCGCGCTGGCAGGGCTGGAGAAGCGGCCGGGGACCAGGCGCCGAGCAGGGCGACAGCAGCCAGCACGCAGCTTGGCTCGCTCCCCTCGGCCTCGCTCAGCAGCCCTGCGCCCGAGACAGGCGGCCACTAAAGCCCTAAAATGCACTGGACGGCGTGAAGAGTGATTGATAGAAAGGCTTAAATCGGAAGGGCAATCCCACTTCTTTCAGGGGTATTTTTCCTTCCCTCATTTGGGACAGGCGCTGCAGCAGCAGGGAGGTCGGGGAGCCCGGCTCACCCAGCCCCGCGTTGTATGGATACACGGTCCCCCCACGCACACTGAAAATATGGCAGCAAAGGGCAGGAGTTGCAATGGAAGAAAGAAACCACGACTTTTGGAATTAAGACACGACGTGCATCTGGCATAAACAGAGAGACCTCACATAGAGATGTAAGCGTCCTCAGCATACAGTACACCTACACCTCTAGTGGGAAGCGATGCCTCTGCTGCTCGCTGACCTTAGCGCTCAGGCTTTTTTCCAGTAATTGGGCTTTAGAAGCAAGTTCTTGGCTGAACAAACCAAGTAGATGTTGGACTTTATTCTTCCCTCTTTCTTCATCCTAAAGAGTAACCAAAACCTGCTTGCAGTAAGACATTTAATTTATTCATCTGTAAAGGGCAAAATATATAGCAAGGCTTTTCTTTTTTTTTCCCAGACTATACCTTATTTAAGTCAATGCTTATATATAGCACCACAATTTAAGCCACTTTTTTTCGTGGAGAGCACCACAGTACAGTTTCTGCAGGCTGCTTTGAAAAACTACATAAAAAACATAGAAATATTCTTTATATATACACATATATTTTTAAATATGATCAGACCAAGCCATTAACGTCTGCGTGATAAACTAACAACTTCAGCTTCTGCTGTTAGTTCAACATCTAACAGCAATTTCAGCCAACGTTCAGTAACACTTGGTACTATAAGTAATGATATAGTTCAAAAGCAGACTCTGACAGCTTAACCTGCGCTGACCCAAACATATATAAAAAACTCTTGCTTTCATGTTAGACTGTTTGGCTGAGGCATCATAGCTACAAAGTAAAATATTTCAAAATGTCTCCATCAGTCTTTGGGGGATTTAAGGAACACTTGAGAATTGTTCCCACTGTGTCCTGGCTTCTTATACCTATATGAATAAATATTATTATAATTTGTACAGTCAACAGTCATATAAAAATATTCTCTTGATGATCACCTGTAGGTATATTTTATACAACCTGCTCTATTCTACCTCCTCTACCAGCTGAAAACAAACCCTGTGCAAACCTTACGAAAACACATTTGCTGTCATGCAAAACCCTTGGTTTTATCTTGTAAAAAGAAAAAGAGACGTCTTCAAGTGGAAATGCTTAAATCACTTAAACTATAGGTGACACCATTTTATACTGGATTAGGCAAAGGACTGTCATAATTGAGACAATTTCCAATTTCTGAAATCTGGAAATCAACATAATTCTGCATGAAATATCTGGACAGGCAAGAATCAGCCATGCCACAGACAGAAGCTTTCCGGTACTAGGCAAATCAATGCTGCAAGGATCATTTCTTCGCTATCCTGCGTGGACAAAAAGGCTGCAGTGATGGTTAGACCCAGGGACCATAAAGCAATCAGACATAAAAACAGTACGAAGTCTAAACATGAAGAGAGGAACAACAGGAGAGCAGGTACTATTTTAAAGAGAAAACACGTGGAGCTAATAAATATTATGTAGCAAAGATTTAGAAATAATGAAGAGAAGTAAATATGGCACAAAGGTAAAAGCTGTATTCCCTCAAATAAAAGTGTTTCTCATGCATTCCTTTGGTGGTGCATTCAGAAAGGAAAAGAAGCAATCTGAAATTTTAAGTACAGTATATGGTTGGACCTGAGCTGATCAATACAACTTTAAGTGAATAAAGAAGGAAGAATTACTATTATTCCTTTTTTTAAAATCTATTTTGCTAAATGCACATATATATTTTGTTTTTAAGTCTGTGAAATGTCAGATGTTATGTTTTTATGGACTATCACATAACCATTTGAGAAAGTGTCGCATACAGGACCATGTACTTTATTCTGCAAATGAAATATTTGGATAGTACAATCATGTATAACAAATCATACTGCCACGGCACCACTCCCGTAGAAGAGATTTCTGAACCTAAACTCATTTGACGTTCATTAATTATTTACTTTGTACATTGATCTCATAAGGATTTTTATAGATGCATCATGCCAAATAAATGCCAGGTAAGGCTCATGCAGGCTGTCACTGGAGACTGAGCAACGGCAGCGAGCTGCAGGCTGTAACCATAGTCCTGCATTTTTCAGCACATACAAAATTCCCTTGTAGAAATAACAGCTAAGAGATACATCCCAGTGTTCACTTGTGAGTTTTATTATTCTTACTGAAATACTTTGGAATGGTGTTTTTGCCATCAGTGTAAACTTTCATTTCCTGATTATACAGGAAATCCTAGACATTTAAAATCTCTAGACATACACATCTAAAATTTGATTTCTAGGTTTATAGCCAAACTAGGCTGAAATGAAAAATCATTTTTGACAATGTGAAAAATTTATTTCAGAAACCTTTTGCCCTAAAATTCAGTTCAGGAATTTTTCAAGTTTAAAAAAAAGTCAGAATGCTTCACTTCAGGGATGCCTGATTGTTTTCATATTTCTAATACATTTTTATTTGTCAGAATTTTTCATTTATCTGAATTAGCAAGCAGTTTCAACTCTACAAAGTTTCATTTTTCATCTTATAAGATATTAGCCCTCTCCACCAAAGAAAGAAAAATATCCAGTCCTAACCAGTAATAAATTATCACTTAGAAAATCTAGATTTGAAATGCAGCTGTTGTTTTTTTTTGGTTGTTTTTTTTTTTTTGCTTTCTTAGGTCCCAGGACTTTTCACTAGAAAGATACCTGACTCGAGCGCATGCCGCAGAAAGGGACACCGTGAGCAAAGCAGAGCTCAGCACAGGAAGGTCAAGTGCCCAGGCCCCGGCAGCTGCCCACCACCACCTTCACGCAGCCAAGAGCTACAAAACACCGTCGCACACCTGGGAGAGGTGGCAGCTGAGACAGCCCCAGAAATGGTGAATGCCATTTTTCTATTATATGAATTGTTTCTGTAACTCCCCAGCCTCCTCCACCACTCCAGGAGGAACCCAAGCAACGACACAGCATAACCCAGAGCCACCAGCTCAGTGTCCTTTGCTGGCTTGGTTCTTCCACAGACTTGGGAGCTGAATTTCTCAGCAGTCCCTCCACTACTGCCAGCCCTTTCTGGGGGAGCTGCGTTTGAGCCAGTCCAAGTTATAGGAGACTTAAGAGCTACAGGCCCTGCTGCTGTCAGGAGTGAGCTGTTGCTGTTTCTTGGTTTCATTTTCTCCTGAACTGAAGCAGATGAGCCCAGCTGACCTCAACCCCAGGTAGTGGATGCCTCTCAGAAGACCATGTCTGAACATGCAAAATATATTCATATTGTTTCCCCATAGGTAGTCCCCTACTTGTGACACCTTCAAGTGGTGAAGGCAGTCTGAACAACCAGGCAGTGGGGCTTTAGCTAAAGGCAGCAGCCCGACAAGGCCAGAAGCCGTGGGATGGCCACTGCAACGGCTCTTGGTTCAGAGCAGGCAAAAGCATAGCCCGCCAACGGAGAGCTGCTGCTGCCTGCCCGCTGCAGCCATCTCCTCCGGACGGGGCAGAGCGAGCTGCAGTCCTGAAAGCTGAACCGCTGCCAGAGCGAGTCTGAGGAGCCAGAGCTTCTCTTCCCGTGCATGGGGCAGCTACTGCTCCGGGTAACCACGCTCTTCACCTGCGCTGCACCTTCACACCTGAACGCTCAACAGAACAGATGTAAAAATATTTTAGAAAAGCTTTCAAGAGAAAGCTCTTATTAAAAATCCTAACTGAACAATAACACTGTCTGCCTGAAAATGTCATATCCTTGTCTGAACAGCCCAATACCTTATGCGCTCTGAATAAAGATAGAGATGTAATTGCTTTTCTTGTTACGACTCACTTGTGCATCACAGATTTTTTAATATCCTGCAGAACACATGTATTGTGGGAAAGAAGCAGGTGACAGCAATAAACATATGTAACGTTATTTTTCTTTATGATATATATGAACAGGGAAATCTAAATGATGCCTTAGGCTCTTCATAATCAGCTCTGGAATCTCAGGAGGAAAGTGTGCATTTTGCCAAGAGCAAAATCATCAGAACTTCAACTCCAGCCACTGTGAAAATTTCATGCAGCTAATTGCAGCCATTAAGTGACAGGTTATGCAATGAAATTACTTCAGCCTTGTCTACATTCAAAAACAGGATGGTATCAGCAAAGCAGCTTTTCTAGGAATGACTGAGGGTTTAAAAGTGCGCAGTGTTGTTAAGAGTCTAATGGACTGCCACGTAAGAGGAGTGAAGCTGATGCTAAGCAGCTTTTGAAAACCCTATGAGGAACAGCTCTGAAAGAACTGCAGCTGGCAACATTTTCAAGTTGTAATATATATGGAGCACCTGTAAGTACCATAAGAGCAATTCTTCCTAAAATTTTGGTGAAGATTTAAAGCCAGTCCACCCTACCTTGGCACTTGCTGGACTAGTGACAGATGACACGAATAAATGTCAGTCTGTTAAAGCTTCACATCTCCTCCTGTCATTTCCTACACCACTATCTAAACCTGATAAGGCCTTACTGCAGGCATGTCTCCTCTTCCTTAGCTTTAGTCCCTCAAGCCTTATCAACTTAGGTCTGTACACGGGAAGAGGTTGATGCACTCCAGAAGGAAATCAGAAGCTTGTCGGTTGAAATCAAAGCTTTTCATTGAATAATCTCAGCCAAAGACTTAGCATTTCTCGAGAACTGAAATAAATGGGCATAACTGCCCATAGGTCTGTAGAGAAAGCTCAGGTAGAAGCAGTTGATAGGCATGTACGGTACAGGAAAGCCTAGGATTTCCAGATGGCTGTTCAGATACATTGTGCTATAGCTCCAAGTGGGCTGCCAAGCACGCTGGAAAAATGTGAAAATTCTCAGATTCACCCGGAAAGAATTCCCAAATACAAGAGGTGTCCCTGTTAGCAAAACACACGCACAGTAGCCTCGCTGGAGGGATCCTCCCCCAGTGCAGCCCAACAGAGTCACAGTGCCAAAGCACTCAGAAAAGCAAGGCGATGATAGCAACCAAACCTGGAAGAGTCACAGGATCTCTCCTAAAGCCCAAGACACCTGCTAGCTCCACCTCAGGAATCCACATTCCTCGCCTATGCCTACAGCATTGTTTTTAATTAAAAAAAAATCACTTTGTGTTTCATGAAGAAATGAAATAAGTCAAGCCTGTGCATTCTAAGAAAGCATATTAAGGTGTTATTAATTTAATTAAAACAGCTTATTAGTGTCTTGCATTTGTAAACTGTGACCTCAAAGTTTCATTATTAAACTGGAAAACCAGGATTTACCAAATTTGCCTCAAAGCTATGCCAGGTCAGGGAGTGCCATCAGCCCCCTCATTTACAGGACGATGCTTCTGGCTGCCATTGGAATTTCTCTCAGTCACAAATAAATTCTTATTAAGAAGAAAGCTAAAGCAAATTCTTGTGAAACCCTAAAAGCTCAAGGCTGTTATAAACAAAAAAAAAAAGTCCTGATGAACTCAAAGAGTATGTTTCAATTTTAACCACATCCGAAGAACCTTAAAGAAACTAGTGTTAAAATATTGTTCTGGGACAGCATAAATTCTGCTATGCACACAGAAACTAGGGAGCATCCTTCGGGGATTAAAGTCCGAGCATGGTACCTCCAACGGGTTTGTCTACACAAAGACTTAAGTGAAGACAAACCAACTCATTTTGTTAACACTGTGCTGATTTTCAAGTATGTTAAGTCATTTTTACGGACCCTATTTGTGTGGTCCTAGATTCTTGTAGCTTAAACCTTATCAAAGTATTCAGCTACACTGATCTAGGGCAACTACAGCCCTACAGGGAGATGCATACTGACGGTTTAACTTGCTTACATGCATTGCCTTCATACCTCTGCTCCATTCCCCAGCTTTCCAAATCAAATCATAAGGATCCAAGGCTATAAAGTGTAGATGCAGACCCCACTTAGATCCAATTTTTTTCAGCTGTGAAGTCACACAGATAAATCCTGGTAAGTCCTTAACTTTTTTTTTTTTTTTAAAAAAAAAAAAAAAAGCTATTGGGTCTTAGGGCCTCTTTGCTTTCCTAAACACATTCTCCACAATTCAGTCCCTTCACTTCAAAGCCAGGCAGGAAGTCTGACTCTTTCGGATCACTAAAAAGGTCAGTCCAGGTCTCTATTGTTGCAAATAACATCCTGTCTTCAGGTTTAGATTTTTTTCCTGCAAAGTCAATTGCTTCATCAAAATTGATCTGATTGTAAAAACACCAGTCAAGCAGCACTACATACATGTGTGCTCAGTGCGGATAGGATCCACTCTATTATATGTAAGAATGGCCATACAGCCCCAGACTACAGGTTCATCCTGGCTCTGAAAGTGTATAATTACGGCCAGTTTTCAGACAGTGCCAAGTGCAGAACGACATATTGCCAGATATTCATGTAAGCTTTTATCATTTAAAGTACGCTAATGCTATACAATGAGAGTGGATAAAGAATTAGATATGCATATTCCACTGAGTGTGAGGAAGGGGTAGAGATTCAACTTCATTAGGGTTCTTGGAAAATTAAGAGTTTTTAAATATTTTGCTTTCCACAGTGAGAATTCTTTCAATGAAAGGTTTTAGATACAGATGACAATATTTCTTGATGGGAATGGAGGGACAGAGTTCCATGAGAACCTTGTATTACTTCTACGTAAAATCTACTTTTGCAGGAAAAGAAGACTTGATCAAGTTCTCATGTAGTATAGCTTCACTAACTGAATTTAATCTAAAAATCTGATCTTCAGTCTGCCACAGTCTACCTTACCAAATATAAAAGTTAATCAGAAAAAGGGAAAAAAAAAAAAAAAAAAACAATTTTTTTTCAAAGCAGGCTATCCAGGTTTAAAAAAAAAATCCTTGTAGTCAGACTGGTAAAGAGCAATACAAGTTTACTAGCATTTTCAAAACTGAAAGACAAAATTGTGAAAACTGAAAGTTCTAGTTTCAAGGCCTCAAAACACCTTAAGAAAATAAAGTCTAAAAATTGGTTTTAAATGCTAAGAACTTCCTTGGCAATGCTAGCGGAAACTAGTATCATCCTGATTTAATTCCCTTGAACTTTAGAAAAATAATGGTTCTAAATAATTAGAAACTGTTATTATATTAAAATGCATGATACACACTGATTAGATATTAAAATGAAAAGCATAATTTGAATTATTTACACACACACAAAAAAGAAAAATCAAAGTGAAACAAATCTATGGACCATAAGGACAAAGAAAATAATTCCTCTAATAGTAACAGCTCATTGCACAAGTAGCTTTCATAAAATATTAGTTATGTCTGAATTGCATCAAATAACGAATTTACACAAAAAATACCACATGTACTTACTGCAATACAGTCATCTAATGCTTTGGCTATCTCGGTTCAAAACTAATTTTTAAACTACTAGATGCAACCCAATGATTTTTCATTAAATGCAAAATATTCAGTATATCACAAACTATCCAAGACTATGTGAAATGCTTTTGTAACAGTAGCTATATTTAACATTCAGTTTCAGCTTCTCTGAGGAGAGACTGAGAACTAATAAATTCAGAATGTATTGGTATTATAATACACAACACATAACTAGCCTTAACGCACAGTACAAGGCAGGTACACGGAAAATAAAAGATTATATGCACAAAATATTTGAAGATATTGAACTAGTTATTAAAAAATCCCTCCTATACCCCTAATTTAAATCTGTGTGTTGAACACGAACACTGGGAGCAGTTTTCTGCTTTTTGGTGACTTTTTCTCTTTCCATAACAGCTGAACCCAACTCCTGCTCTAGCACGACATGCCATGGTAACGACATGCCCTACAGAAGTAAGGGCCATTATACCCTTCAGACAATTTGGTCCACAGCCCAAGAAATGCTCAAATCTGGAATAAAATTAATAACTTTCCTCCGTAGTAGCTGTGAGCAATCCTTTATGTGTTTTTATATCAAGCTGAACCTACAATTGCTTAACTTGTGCTTTGCATGATGGATGTTCACGGTCAATAATTTGCAGAGCTGAAGAAACAATTTTACAAAACGTCACTAAAGAGCATAAATGCTTTTCTAACAGATACAGCTTCTACATTTCTCCCTGAACATGTGGGCTAATGGTTGAAAGAGTGATCAGATAGAGGCCAATGCATTTCCAGGCTGGTTTCCCAAGACGACGTATGCAGACCTATCACCTGCTCATAATCTGCCACCTTCTCTACCCCCACCACGGGGGGGCTGCTGGTCAGTCCAGATACTATCTTGAGCTTCTAACAAGCTCTGCGGCTCTGAGTGCCTGCCTGCGCAGAGAGGAGCAACTCTGTGAACCTCCGCACAGAAAGAAAGGCTGCTATATAAAGTCAAGCCTCAAAACACAAGCCAGGGAATATGCGTGGTGCTCACACAGAGCCTCACGGGGCTTTGGACATGGCAGAGGTGGTGCTATTAGTAGCGCTGTGGGTGCACGGTCTCCTCTCCAAGTGTTTGGTCAAAAGCCTGGCATGCAAAGATGGCAGATTTCTCCCAAAAGCCAAAGAGAGGAGGGGGACAGTGAAAAAGATAGAAGTGTTCCCATGACAGAAGGGAGAAGGAGACCTTGCTAAAGCCTTCCTTGCTGAACCCCACTATCCTCCAGGGCCCACCAGCCAGCTCTGCCCTTACCTCCACAATCCTCACCAGGTCTCCCTTGCCTGAGCTGTGCTCTTGGCTTTACTCCCATCGCCAATCACACAAGCACATGACACCCAAGCCCCTCTTCTTCTGTTTTTTTCCCTACCACACAGCAGAGCAACACACCTTCACTTCCCTCCTCCCATTCTTGCAAGCAAGTCGTTCTGGCCAAGGCCTGCGACGTGAGCAGGCATATTGCAGGAAAGGACACAGGAAGGGTCTCAATGGCTGCACAAGTAGCAAGCAAATCCACCATTAACAAGAAAGGTCAAAAAGGACATAGCACTACAGTCAGGATAACCATGTTTGCCAAAAAGAAATGGTGACCTTGGTTTTCTTTTCTTTCCAAAAAGAAAGCAAAGAATGGCTTGAGTGTCCCCGGGGAGTCAGAGTGGAGCAGGCAATCTTCAGGGGATGCAAGAGGGCATGAAGACCTTCTCCCCCTGCCTCCTGGTAGGGAATGGGGAGATGGCAAAGAGTTGAGGCAGACATTTGGGGAATCCATTCCTCTTAGGATTTTGCATTTACTGTCCAAGAAGAGGCATCAACATTGTCACGTTTCCTTTGACCCGTTTACACCTGCTTAATCAGCATCTCCACAGCCCGTGACTATTTTAACACGAGGACCTCAAATGCTTGCAAGGGATGCCGGCGCTCTGCATGCTGCCTCCTGGAAAGGCTCTCAATCCCTTACAGCAGAGGTGTAGGGCGCAAAAGCCACCTGTAATTCAGAGGGTATTGAGAATGCTGACATCAAGTCTGTTGTGCAGGGCCCACCACTTGCTGATCCTGTGGTGTCTCAAAGTTTAAGTAGAATTCAATTTAAAAGGTCAATCACCAAGCTCAGACAAGACTCATGGAAACCAGGCTCCACTAGTTCTAGTGCTTAAGAAATTGTTAAGCAGTAGTTTGTAAACTACTTATGTCTCAATTGACTGCTCTTTAAAACATATAAAATTACTATTTATTTAAATAGTAAATAGTCAGCCTGAATTCATTTACACTCGTGAAGTACTCAGATTTCTGAATCAAGTCAACGTCCAATGAATGATCAGTTAGTAATTAAAGAATCTATTATATTTGTTGTTTTCATTCACTTTATTACTTTGCATTGGAGATGACTTCCTCTTTGACCAGAGAACTTCAGAAGTAATTTCAGATAGTTATGGCTTAAACAAAAATTTCTATTACAATTGTAGGAGCATAAACAATATGCTCCTACTTATGTCTTTGGTATTCACATTCCTGGAAAGTGTTCAGATTAAAAGAAAAAAAATTGCTTCGTAACTGTGACAGCAGTCTTAGATCTTGAACTGCTGGCACGTGTCCTAAACCGCTTGGCGGCCATCTCTGAGTCCCCAATTTTCCATACTACTGGCATCAAGCTAACTTACTTTCCTGGAGGTGCAGATGGCAGAGACTGCTGAAAATAAAATGTGTAGCTACAGAATGGGCAGAAAAACAGTCAAGACAGGACTTCTATCAGATACTGTAGAGAAGGTCCAATGAAGAGAGATTACGTCATCCCAAAAAATGAAGTAGTTATTCCCTGCTCTCCCAATTCCTGCACAATATTCAAGTTACAAGCAAAACTGTATTTAGTTCTAATTAAGAGCATTTGTCGTGCTGAAGTGCTTTACAAAAGTGAAAGTTTAGAACCACTTTGCATGCTCTGGCGGCACAGATTGAGAATATCAGTAGTAAAAATTGTAGAGATTTGTGCAGCCCAAGAAAATACCTGCCACCAAAGCCCCAAGTTACAAAATAAGGCTGATCAACTCATGAAGCACAAGCAGAGCCAACTGGCATTTGGGCAGGTCTACAGCTCAGCCAGATGACATTGTTTAATATTGACATATTAGCACTTGTAGCGAAGAGTGGAGCAGGAGAAGGAGAAGCATCCCTTTTCCTCAAAAGCCTGCGGCTCCTACCGAACAAAGTAGGCTCTACATCAGGGCTGGAAGCTCTTGCTGACCACTTGGGAAGTTTGGCAAGGTCACCCCATCGCTTGCCCTCTTCTACTGAATTGCTGACTAAACTAGTAGCTTTTTTCTTTCTCTCTCTTCCTTAGAGCACTACTATTCAGCAATGAGAGCAACACTAGCCACCAGCAACATGGGGCTTAAATTAGAATATACTTGCAAGTATTGTATTTCAATAGAAGTGAGATCGTTCTCCAATGAAGATAGACTGCCATTACATGAAAGCTTGCATAGTTTTTCAATTTCAGGTTCAGTTTTTGTATGATAAACCTTAGGCTGATAGCCTCTTTCACCGCACAAAATACATAGAACTGGCCATAAGTCTTTAAAGCCCTGATGTATTCCAGTCCATTAGTTTTTATGGTTGAATTTATGCCGTATTAGAAGGAGATGTGCTGAACTGCCTGAAACTACAGATTTGCCAAACTATCCAAAAATAATCTGGAAAGCAAGAAGGTCAGGATACCAGCCAAATCATAAGCAGTATGGGCATTTTGCTACCAATTCAGCTGGTAATAAAATTTTTAAAGCACTGTTAAACATATCTAGCTGGATTTCACTTTAAATCACACTTTCTGCTGAACATTTTAAGAACAATCATTTTAAAACAAAACAAACATAAACAGACAATTGATACATGTTATGTACTGCTTGAATAATGACAGCACAGTCCTCTTCCTTTCTTTCAGCTTCGTAGAAAGTACAATTAACCAAGCTATCGTGTTGGCTCACAGTAATCAAAAGTGATTACCTCTACCACAGACAACGGCTTCTACATAAATTCTGTAAGAGTTCGCTGGTAAAGGCAGAAGCATCACAGAAGAATCACTAGTGAGAAAAGATACCAAAATCACTACCATCACAATGTATACTACCTTAAAGGAGTGACCTACTGTTAAATTACGCTTATCTTCCGAAAGTTCAGTGCATGCTGGGACTTGGTATGGGCTTACTCAAAGATTTTCATGATTATAATTGAAGTATTATCCAAAAGCAAAGTTACCATACAAGCAGGAGAGAACCTCTCTGACCATGTGCACCTGAAACCATGGCAGGCACTGAAAGGTGTGATTTATTTCCGCTTCTGTTCCATGCAGTATCCAACAGAGAATTCAAGGCTCTAGAGCTATCATAGTGCTGCTTTTCAATTTATATATACATATGGAGAGGCTCCGAGACTCACTTCCATAATCGACATCTGACAGTTATTCGTCTCTGACTTTCAATGTGCATAGCCATCCACAATCCCTCTTGAAAATGAGGCAGATTAAAAATAGTATCGGGGCACTTAACAAAAGCACACGGGAGGGGTATTTTTAATTATGTCCCTACATTAAAAGAAAACAAAAAAGCTTTATCTTCTTTTAAAAAAAGTAATGAAATAATAAAACACTAGCAATTAACAATATGACTTTCAACAAGCAACACTACAGGTAGAAACAACAGATTAATGCCACTATGAAACTAAAAACAGGGAAGAATCCGCTACTGGTGAAAGATATATTGCTGCAGACTGCACTTAAGAAGAAAATTAGAAGTAAAAGCCTCACTCAGCTGCAAATATTCTTTCCAGGGAAAGGGGAGAGTATGAACAGAGTTTTGACTAATATAACACAGTTGTATTTTTGTTTCCCTTTCCCTTCCTTTCCCTTTGCATTTTTAAGTGCACATAGATCAGAACTGTTACTGGACACATAAGGCAACTAAGGCACACAGCAACAATATAAATGGAAGTAAATATTCCTTTTCAGTAAAAGTTTCCAGTGAGCCTCAAATCAACTTATCTTCCACACTAAACCCTTTCTTGAAGCTCCACTTTTTCAAGCATGTGTTATACCAAGCACTGAAAATTGAGAGGCTTCTGCTGGCCAAACACAAGGAGTGAATTACAGAAACCACTGAAAAAAATTGATACTAGCAAAACTAAGTACACAGTTAAGAGTATTCAGAAGGTTCTTACATAGCTAGTTTTATATGGCCATTAAAAACAAGCTGAGAGCAAGTCGGCTAATTAACGAAAGATAATCAGAAGTGAAGAGGGCTTGCATAGAGAGAGATGTTTGGAAACGTGCTCTGGAAGAATACTGAATAAAAATAACTAGATTGTTAATTGAAGATAATTGTATACTAAATAATTCCTCTTGGCCAGCAATATTTATTCCATGTTACAAGCAGCCTTAGCAAGCTTGCTGCAGTGAGGTGTTCAAAGTCATTCCAATTTGGACTGTTCAGGCCCAGAAAATGGACTTTTAACAAGCAGCAAATTAAAGTGTCAAGACCAATCATATAAACTCGTGTTTACAAGATTGTTATTATTTCTGTTTCCAGATCCAAGAAGGTTTGTCTTTCAAAAATTGCTGTGCTTCATTTTCACCATAAAGAAAAGGTACCAGATAATAACACCAAGGTTTTCTTGACACCTCAATTTAAAGTGCAAAATGATTCATGACTCTCAAATCTTTCAGATTCAATTTCAGCAAAGCACTATGCTTTAAGCTATGGGATAGGCATCTGCATTTTGAAAAAGAATATTTAGTTGTCTGTCACAGAGGGGAGATGGTGGGGGGGATAACCTTCATATCATGTTGTTTATAGTTGTCATTTTTACTGGGTCATTTTACTGTACTCAAAGTTTTGCTAGTATATTCATTTGCCATGCAAAAGCAGGAAGCACCATAGGTACAAATCCCAATTCACACGCACGAGATGAACACAGATGTCAGAAAATCCTGAAGAAAATTAGGCCAATAACATGTCCTACAACATGTCCTGTGACTGTTTTATGGTAATTCACAGACAGTCACAAGGCCATACGTTGGCCCCTAAGTACATAAAGAACAACTTGCCCATCACTAGAACCCTTTGAAATGGCATCCTTCTTCCCTTCAGATGTCATGTGTAGATGAGAATAAGAAATATCTTGCTGGACTTTATCTGAAGTCTATTCTGATCAAAGAATACCATTTGAGCTATACTGAGCAGCGTATCAAGATCTTCCTGCCCTTTTTTCTGAAGCAGTTAAGTGATTGGGATAGGATGAAAAATGATAAACATCATACTCTTGTGAATACACGCATGTTAAGGACTAATGTTTATATAACACGATCTCTGTGCTACAGAAAAAAAAAGGACTACTCTGTTCTCTGCCAGATCACACTACAATGTTCATTGACGTGATATGCAACATCACTTCAATGCGTGATTAGCTTCTAGTAGGTAAAAGGTTAACAGCTTGTTACTAATAGTTTTGATTTCCATCTTTGCTACACAAAGGTACATGCAAAAGAATATCTCGCTTTGATAGGGACTTTGTCTTTGGCTTGTGCTGCTCATTTATGTATAAAATTATATACTTACTTTAGAGGAGGTAAATCGAAGAAATGCACTTTGCAGTTGGTTATGGTGGTGATAACATTTACAGCACGTCTTACAAAAACATACAAGTGAGTCAGAAGCTTTTATTAACATCTCACTAAAAAGAAAACCATCCCTAGCAAGCAATCTATTTCTCTTTGAATAGGCAGGTAAAAAGATACTATGATTTTACTGCTGCTACTTCCCTTAACGGTAAGCAGCTCTGCTGAAGGCGGAAAACTTTCAGCACAGTTTCTCTACCTCCCAGCTGTTTGCATAATGCTATTCCTTCACAAGAAAAGAGTTATTTTGTATCGTTTCATTTTCTTTATTTCAAATCTGTACATGCAAATCCTACAAGGGCTGAGGTAGTCACTGAAGATAAGATGAGCAATACATGATGGGACAGATTTAATATTTTTATGTAACTGAACCCCACATTATTCTTTTTACCTACAGCTTGTTTTGCCTGCCTTTTACTACTTCTGCAGGGAATAAGATATAGAAAAATGCTATTGTGGCTTGTGATGAGCATATTCCATTTCATTTCTTACCACATGAACTTTTGGAAGTTTATTGTAGACTTCCATTTTGTTTGTATTTTACAGCACCTAGCCTACCCAATCCAGACTTAGGATTTCTAGACACTGTAATAACACTCATAACCGTGGCTACGAGTACACTTAGTTAAGAATTTTAAAGCTCTTAAGTCATAGCTTCCCAGCACTGTATTTTTCATCCAGGGAGTTTAAACATTTAAAATGTTAATTAAGCTACACAACATGCCTATTTAACTAATTCCAGAGATAGAAAAATTGGGACAAGAAGGTCAAGTAAGTCTATAGCAGAGATAGAAGTAAAACGCAAGACTCAAATCCCTTGCATTAATCACACAATCCCAAACACACTGTCTAACGTTAAAGGTATTATATTTAGTTCAGGCAAAGATAATTCAGAGACTTGCAGAATAAGCCACAAAACATCTTTATGTCAATTCTTACTTAAGGCCTTTTAATTAGCAGGTCAGCAACATAATAAACCACAATGGCTCCCTTAGTATCTATCAAGTCAGTGAGTAGAGCAGATTGGGAAGTTTTTTCTTTTAGCAAAACTATAATTATGTTCTAATTCCGGGTACTAACATTTCTTCCATTTTGATTTACTGAAAGGTAAGGCTAGATCCGGTAAATAATTTGCAAAGGGAAATCATAAGGTTGTACTTCCAGGTTTGCAAATTGACTTCACTTCAACTAAAGTGACGCGACAGGCCATAATGAGAAGGGGATGTTAGAGGCAGCTGCTGCATTTTACCCACATACCTGTTCATCCCAGGCTCCAGGAGGAAAACCTGTACCTTCCTGTGAGATGAAGTGCTGGAACAAAAAGCCTGACTATGCAAGGGGGCTGAGTGCCTCACCTACCCCTGAGGTTAGTGAGGGCTGAGACACTCAGCAGCTTGCAAGATTGAGCCCAAAAGCATTACTAAGTCAGGATCACAGGAAAAAAATAGTTCCAGCTCTGAGACTTTCTGAGGAATCACATTGTCTTATTGAAACAGCAACGAACCTTGGGGAAGTTGAATTTCTATTGCTACAATGCCTGCTGAGGAGGTCTGAATGACATCAATTAAGAAGAAACTTGGCAGAACGTAATCTGTTAGTTTTATGCCATTTACTTCCATTCTCTCAGCAATGCCAACTGCCAGCATTTGAACTGTTTAAGTTCTCTTTTTCTCCTTCCTTCTCTTCTGCACAGGATTGCAAAAGCTTAAGTTGTAAAAGGAAGACTCAGCAGCCATTGTCACTCCAGCCTTCAGTGGGGCTTTCCCTATGCCAAAAAATGTCACTGGCATCACTGTTATTAAGTTTCAGGAGCATGCTATTAATCCCAGCACATCTGTTATTGCCAAGATGCTTGCGTGCTTGTATGCTAGCTCTCTTCTCCTCTGCCGTATCTCCGTACTCCACGGGCATATTTACGCATATGTATTTGCCCTTGCCCTGAAAGATCATCACTTACAGCACACAGTGAGTAGAACTGCTGAAAAACATGCTAAAAAGACCCAACCGCACAGCGCACAAAAAGTGGGGATAGATATAATTCCAATAAATCATCCTCCTTAAGGAGATTGGGACAACTTCATTTGGCTTCATTTGGCTTCTCTGCCTATTTCAGGGGGCTACAAGAAAAGCAGCTTCAGGTACACCTGCAGATAGGACCTAAACAACAACCATAAAGTATAACATAAAAAACAGGAAAAAAGTTTCTAGGATAGTCATGGTCAGCCTGATATTGCAGCAAAATACCATGTCATATTTGCAAATTATGGGTATCCACTAGTCTGCAAAAAACATTTCATGTGATGATGGTTTGTCACCCTCACCTTCTCCAGGTGCTCACTCTGAAAATGGCTGCTGCTGCTCAGGGCACACAGGCTGATAAACCCTCACTCATCAGGCCATGATTTTCAGCAATATTAATCCTGATTTAAGCTTAAAAATACCTTTTCACTAAGCTGACTGTTTTATCTGTTAGAGGCAGGAAAAATAAGGAACTGAGTAAGATACATATTTAAGTGGTTTTAAAAACTTTACAAAAGTAAGTGTATTTTTTACCACTGTTATTTCTGAAGATTGTTCATTTATTTCTTCCTGGGTATTTCTCATTTTCATCCTAGTTCCGAGCACTTTTTTCTTCCTTTTTCCTACCTTTTTCTTCCTATCTCTTCCCAAGTTCTGTTTTCTCTTTTTGTCATTTCAAAAGGTTGTTTGGTTCCCCCCCACCACCCTTCTTTCCCTTGCTTTCTCCTCCACATGTTCCTTAATCAACTGGATGAGACTTCTCATCCATCCAGCATCCACACATCTTTATTTGTCTCTTCCTTCACCTTCTTGGCCACCGATCAAAACCACTTATGAGAAATGCTTAAATTGCACTAGACATTCCCAAAACATTTTATATAAACATTACATTCCCTATTTTGATTCTGAATCTCTCACTGTTTCCTTCTTTCTCTCTCAACTAAAATGATTCGCATTTCCCTATTATCTCCATCTTCTTTATCTATTTGTATTTCTCAGATAAATTAATTGGGACTAGACTGAAAACTCAAACTGTGTAGACTTTGGGCTAGATAAAACAGATTTTGAAGGGAAAGATTTACTATTGTGCAAGTCGCTGTCTCGAACCTCAGAAGACTTCACCCAATTTTACGTACACATAAAGTAACCTTGAGGAAACAGTTTTTTCTTCAGAATTTGCCTTTAGGGCTTTGTTTTCAGTAAGATGACCGAGAGTCTCGAACCACTTCTTAGCGAATAGAAGATAAACATACTTCAGAGTCTACCTGGTGCCACCGAAGACACGAGGTATTTATCCAATTCTTGTTCAGTGTTCATTTAAGCCACATACTTCTCTGAGATACTGGCTGGAAATATTCCAATTCTATAGAGACACTGTTTAAACTCCTTTACTTCTAAAGGGAGGAAATAAAACGTGTGCCATCACGTACACAGGATAGGCAGAATAAAATAGCCCTCTACTGGGCTTAAAGTATGCAGGAGACTCCAGTGAACATCACTGCAAGCAGTTTTCATCAAGGTTGTTACAGTGAAGGAAAAGATACAAAGGTTAGTATTAGAGGAGTTCTTATGTTGGCCTTGTACCAAAAAACATGTTCCTGTATGATAGAAGGTTTAACAACCTGCAGTGAAAAACAGAAAACAGACCCTAGGCTCAGTTTTGAAATATTCAAAGCACACAGTATTTTCTCTTACACATAACGATTGTTGTTACAGTTAATTCTGAGCACTAGGAGATTAAAAGCAAAAATATCTGGACACAGTAGTATTTGGCTTTTCTGTGGATTGGAATGGTTCGTGTTGACATAATTGCTGCTGAAATCTACTCCTCAGCAGCACACACATTCAATATAATGCAAGAGCCAAGGGAATAAAATGAACAAGGGAGCCAGATATCTTGGGTCAGGTGGGTGGCCAAGTAAGAAACTGTTCCTGAGAGCAGATCACAGGAGCCTGTCATCATCCTCATCTCCAGTGAGTTTCCTGTGCAGGAAAAGGCAAGGGGTACCACAACTACCCACCTGCTTCAGCACTCCTTCCCACATGTGCCCTCACACCCACAGGTCTGCGAGCTTAGAGCACGCACGAGGACTTCCACTAGCTCAACTTTCCTCCTCCGTGCCAGAAGTAAAAAGCGTCTCACAGAGATAAAAGGGTGTGTATTACTGCTCACAAAATTGAGAAACACTCAGCTCTTGCTTTATTGCTCCTACAATGACAAATTACATGTTAACTTCTAGAAGGCTAAATTTTATACAGTTCTGTTTCACAGAGCTAACCTGCTTGAAAAGCTGTCAAAATGCATCAATAACTTACCATTATCTACCCTGCAGGAAGTACCAAGATACTCCTTGAGAAGCTAGCATTGTAATACAAGGTATCCTTCAGGTGAGTTAGGAAAAAAAAAAATGCCTTTTAGGACACAGCTTTTATAGCACCAACCCTTGAATTATTATTCAACAGAAACCATTAATACAAAGCAGAATTTAACCTGCAATTTGTAGGACAGAGAATCCATCTCCCATTATTTAAAAGTCCATCTAGCGCAATTTAACTAACCAATCATCTTCTGTCATCAGTTCTGGTACATGCAGATTCATCTTTCCACTCACAAAAATTTAAATCTAGACACATTTTTACTCATCTTTAAGAGAGCCTCCCAAACAAGGATTTACTTCAGAGTCAATAAGACTATAGTGTTAATCCAATTTCACAGATGCAGAGGACCAATTCATTACCCCCAGGGAAAAGTGCTTTTCCAGCCTAATGATGATGAACAAAATAAGCAGCAATCTCAATTGCCAATCATTAAAAATGTTTAGCCTTAGTAGCTAATTAATAATATCGACTTGTGATATCATAAGACTATATCGCAATGTTGTTAAAATTTAGTCTTTTTTTAAGGCAAAAGTCAATAAATAGCAAAATAGCCTCCATATTTTCACGGCTTTGATTACAGAAAGGCATGCATGTGAAGTAGAAAATGGAGTGCAAACATTTCTTAGAGAATGTAAGATTTATAGAACTATAGACATATAGATTTCTAGTGCTTGCAGCCAGATAACACCTCCAGATAGGACTGGTAGAAGTCTGTGGCAGAGCTCATCCACAACAAAGTCCCATGAATTTCATCACCATTATGCATTAGCTCACATACTTGGCAGCACTGTCATCATCATTATCACAGTGGTATCTCATAAACACAAAATGCAATCATTTCTTGAAAGAATGTATAGGCTAAAGCCAATATTGTCTCTGTCAAATCAGGGCCTTCCACTTTTTACCAACAGAAAGTTTTCCAGCAGCCCTCTCTGCAACATATTTGCGCTCTTCCATGCCCAGCTTGTGTTCCCTCAGTCCCGAGGAACATAATAGCTCCCTCAGACGGTAAATAAGAGACATCACTTAAGATATAGTCTGTTCAGGTAATTTCATAAAACTATCACAGAAGATTCCTATTACTGCAGGTAGATAATAGTAGAAAAACAAAGGAAAATAACCATCAAGGAACTTTTATAAAGCAAACAGATTTTATCCTCTGTTAACTAAGAGTTTCCTAAACAGGGTAACTGAAGACACATTCACTCGCACACTGTGTGACTCGGAGAATTTTTTTTCCTCCCCCTTCTCCTTTCTCTCGTCCCTTAAAATAATGTTTTACATAGTATTTTTTTCCCCAATATATCCCTATGACCCAGAACTCAAATTCCCAATGAAAGCATGAAGGAGAAAAAGCACAAGGGAAGGAAAGATACTGCTGCTGTGTATATTGCTGACAATCTATATGTGAATAAGAAACAAAACCTAGCAAAAATATTCCATAGTAATCTGATTACTGATCAGATTTCCTACAAGGAGAGTGAGCCATTGTCTCCGTTTAGATTAGCTGTTTAATAACCTGTTAGGAATATATTATACAGATACCCAGATAGAAAGAACTGGATTACAACAAGCTTAAATACAAAACAGTCATTTCTCTGCTGCAATATGCAACGTGCACATTGTGATACAAGCTTTCTACCACTGTTTTTAGTCATTAAGCTTCATCTTGTACAATTTTTGTAGAGCTTTCTACTGACATGAAGAATATATTATGTAAACTATGTGTGGATTTGATGGGGGGAAGGAAGGGGAGAGCTGAAGGTTGCGTGAAGGTAATTTTATGAAAAAAACGCAGCATTCCTGTGAAAGGAAGAATGTCTCATAGCTACAGCAATGGTTCATTTTGATTTTTGTAAAAGCTATCAGTCAAAAGCCAGTAGAATTTTTTAAATGTATGACTTGGTAAGATTTCATTACCGCCAAAAATACCAATCTCCTCAGCTGATGAATTGTCCCTGACAATTTATAGATACATTTAGAGGAAGTTTGCTGCCACCATTTTTTATGCCAAACGTATTTCGTCTCTTACCAAATATAAGCTGAAAATCCCATCCAATATTTCTTACCAGTGAAGTCGTTCATTATGCATAGCACTGCTTTGGTACTAGATGCTTCTTGTAACCCTGAAAGAAACAGATGTCGAATAGATTATATTCTGAGACTGAGTTTCGATACTACTTCAGACAAAGTGATAACACTGCAAGAATATATTTGCTATATTAACTCCCCATACAGTTTGTGGCTACTTGAGAATACAGCAACGCCCTCAGAGTTGTAACGCTTGTGAACACTTGAACCCTTGTGAAACACGTCTGACGCAGTGTAGCAGCACTAGCTGCTTGTGCGACCACGGATATCACTGATAGTCCACATACACTATTTTAATACAGACGAAGGCTGGCTGCTAATAATGAATCTTTTCACAAACGTTTATAGTGTAGAAATTCAACATCTATCTAGAGATGCATCACGCTGTCCTTTCCTACCTAACTGAGCCAAAGTGTACTAAGACTTCCATTATAAGGATTGATGGGTGGGGGATGTTCCTTAAAAGCTGAAGCCCTGACTTTTATAGCTAGTGTCTGACCTTGTAAACATAAGTTTTGTACTTGCCAATAAGAGCCCAAAGTTTTGTCCCCATGATTAACTGCACAGTTGATTCATAACACTGAGCCAACTCATTAACCAGGCCCAAAGCTAAACATTTGAAACAGCCCAACCAAACATCTATAAGTTACGCCTGCAGTTAATTGTGGGTGTAAATCTGGGTCTCCAAAATGGGAAGCCAGAACTTATAAGCAGTGTTAGGAACTAAAGCCAGTCTCACGGCTGCACTGAAACCCACAGCACACCCAGGAAAAAAGGAGTCACTTGCGATAAACAAACATCCCATAGTGAAGTGAGCAGTTACTGTTTCCATACAGGATCTGATTCTACCAGGAAACAGAAAAAAATTGGTCTGAATATTTAACTCACTGACTGTGCTTACAGTATGTTTTAAATATTTATATGTTTATCATATCAATATGTTTTTATTAAATATCACTTTTCTGCTTTAAGCTTTTATTGTTTCCAATTTCCACTTTTCAGAGACATTTCTATATAGCTTTAGAAAGCTGAGCTGGCTGGTCTCAATAATTGTCATCTTTTTCTTTTCCTTTATTTTTTCTCCCAAGAAAAATCAACATACTTTCTTTTAAATACGAATTTAAAAGCAAACAACTCTAAAGTAAGTAAGAACAAAGACATTCCTATTCTTTTCTTTATAAAGTAAGGATTTATGAAATTGCTCCAGAGGATATTAATTATATATGCCAAGTGATATATTTTATTTTTCTGTGTATGGAGAGACATGGAACTTAAATGCTACCTGAAATGTTTTTAAAAATAAAAATAAAAAATGTTAGGATTCAATGAAGAAGAAAGTATGGAGTATTTATATTGTCTTGCAGATGGTTACAGCACTATGACACAGAAATACATGCTTAAAATATAAGAACATGTACAAGGAAGCAGAGAATTCTTTGATTCACACTCAAATTATTTCACCATTGTGAAACCACTTAAGGATCGATTTTCACCACTAGGCTGATGGACCATGTGAAATCTCCCCGTACAGAGGTGGCAGGCTAGGCGAGAAGCAGGAACTGGTTAAAGAGCTGCAGCAACAGCAAGATGAGGAACAAGAAGTTTTGCAGTTTCAGAACTAGATGTTACGGGCACACAGTTGGAAAACGCAAGCAAGCCAGCCGCTGCGAGGGACCCGCCGCTGAACTGCATTGCTTCTGAATTAAAGCATGGCAATACCTCCTTACCCCAGATTACTCAACCAGCTTCTCTTTCTTTAAATACCTTTGATGAGCTACCAGAGGAGAGCCAAGGCACTACTATTCTTTATGCCTACTTGCCCAAAAATAGATAGGGAAAAACACTGACTATGCAGTCAAAAAGTCCAAGTCACTATTTTAACATAATCAAGTATCAGAAGGAGAGCAAATTAAGTTAGAAAAAAATGCCAATAAATTGATAATCAACAGCAAAACTCAACTAACAACTCTGCCATAATTATTATGAATGAGATGGAGTGGTATTCTCAAGAGA
This sequence comes from Struthio camelus, assembly GCF_040807025.1. Taxonomy (NCBI): domain Eukaryota; kingdom Metazoa; phylum Chordata; class Aves; order Struthioniformes; family Struthionidae; genus Struthio; species Struthio camelus. The sequence continues at coordinate 10,714,641 of NC_090951.1, forward strand.
TGAGAAAAATTTCAAGTTTGCAAATGGAATAACAACAAGGTAATTATCAATGCTGAGACACCCTAACTGTCTCGGGCTAAGGAAAAATACAGAAATAGTGTGGTTTATTTCAAATTCTGAAATAAATAGGTAATATTTCCCAATATATTCCTTCTAGTGAGGAAAAAAAAAAACCAAAAAACAAAACCCAAAATCACAAAGTTAAAAGAGCTAAAAGATACACGTAGGTGAAAGCAAGAATAAACTAAAGCTGAATAGACAAATTCTTATTCACAGCACCCTGAAGTTCTTACAGTAACACGGAGTCCTATTAAAATGGACGATCAGCATCAAAGAGAAGGAGTGGAGCTTAGAAAAGGTGCACAGAGAAAAGCTGCACCTCTCGAAGGAATTCTTGCCAATGAGACGGCAGCTGTCTCCACTGCCTTTACTGTCCCCGTACTTAATAAAATGTATGGAAGTTATTACCTTGCAAATAGTGATATTTTAATTACGTGATTCTATCACATGATGTTTTTTCTTACAACACTGCGAACAAATTTAAAATGCCACATTCAGAAAAGAAAGACAAGGAGAATTACACATTCATGGAAGACTGCTATTTTCCTTCAGAGATCATAACATTTATTTCTTCTCCTCTTCAGCAGCTGTTTTCACTCTTCGATAAAGAAGGTGAACACTGTGTAGATTATCAGTCCTGTGCTCCTTATACAGCCAGTACTCCCATCAGCTCTTGCAAATCCATGACCCTTGTGGGACAAACATAAAAGCAAAGCATGAAGTGCAGAACTGAAGGTAGCCGACAGTCAGACCAGGATCGTCAAATAGATATTAACCATGGGCCGAGAATTACAGCAACAACTAGGCTCACATTCAAAAGAAACACCAGACAATAAAACTGGCAGGTTAAGAAACAACAGAAAAGCAAAATTAAAACAGTTTTTTCCCCCCAGGTTGCTTCTCTAATGGGTTATTTTCCATATCGCACACAGAACAGCATGAACTATTCCCTTTCTGATTGAGATGTCATTTTTCCTCTGTCTGAATAATGAGCATCTGATCCATGCGCGTTACAGAGGTCTGCATCAGAGCGAAACACCAGATTGCTCTCGTGCCTGCAAATCAGACAGTGCTGGCTAGAGCATGTTACAAAGGTGTTAGGCAAAATTTCAGCGTTCAGACATAGTTTGCTCACAAGTCAAGATATTATGCAGAGGCAGGCAGAATTGTTTGTCACCTCCCCCTTTTAGAAAGCAATGAAAATTTGAGAAGTAAAAATAGCCTCTGAACGGTAAGAACAAGAAGATACTGCCTTAGCAAGAATGCAGAATAACTACAGTTTCTCAAATGTTGCATAGATTAAAAGAAAAAAAAAACACAAAAAACCCACACAAACAAACAAAAACACATTTTCCCTTGTTCACCTATTGTGAAGAAGGAACGAAACAAAAAAAAATGAAGAAATGGGAAAATGACTGGTTTTGGCATCGAGAGCATCACTAGGTTAAACAGCTCAGTTGCTGCTCCCCGCTCAGCTGCGCAGTGCGTTGTCTCGCCATCCTCGGAGCCGAAGGCTGAGTAGGAAATTTGCCTTCCGAGAGACAGAAACATCCTAACTCACTGCTCCGTTTCCCATCTGCACAGCCTAACAAACGTCCTCTTTGCCCTGGCACTTGGCTCCCTCACTACTTCCTCAGCTATACAAGCAAATTTACAATTGCAAACCCACAATGATCAATATCTTTATTTTGCCCTGATTTTAGCATCCTTTTGCTGGCAGTCTGAGCACATTACTACCCACTAAAATATACAGGTAAAAGAACTAAGAATATATTGCCACTTACAGTTATATACATTCATCCCTAACAATTTTTTTTTGCCTGAAGCGCAGTAAAATTTTCAGAATTATATTTCTGTCTAAGGGACTGACCCTAAGAAGCAGCAAGCATGCACAACTCCCCATTTTTACGGTTGCAAGAACAACTAGCTAGATAGTCAAAAATAACTGGGAAACCAGTGAGGCAAAATGAACAGGCCCCTGTACAGTGTGAAAGAAATTCATATTCTTTCACAATAATTTTGTTTCCCCTTATTCCCATGTGGAGGTCCCAGCACTGCTGTTCAAGAGCTGGATGCCGGTCCCTCTTTTTGCATGGGATGCTTCCAACCATTTCACCAGGCTACCTGACGAGGTTGAAGCCACGCTCCCTTGCTGACTCTAAGGAGCAGACTGGTTTCAAAGGGTGTACGCATCCCTTTCTGGCTTTACTGGATACTATAGTGGATCCTCCTGCACATGTGCGCACCACTCAACCACCTGGTAATTGCAACTGATAACAAGCAGGCAAGTGTGACCATCCAGTGCATTCAGCTGTTCAGCAGAAAAAGCCCTAAAAAAAGGGAGCTGATCCAGAGAGCAGAGAATGGGCTATGGGCCACGTGCAATGCTGTGGGCTCCAGACCCTGGCAGCCAGGGGTTGGCCTCCCTTGCTCTGGAAATACAGTTTTCACTCACACATGCTGGCTCTCAGATTTCAGAAGCAACAGAAAGCACAGAGAGGCTGCACAGGGGCAAAGGGAGAGGGAAAGGATTGGGGCACCCTGGAAAGGGAGCAGACGAAGAGCAGTTACTGCCTTCTGAGCACAAACTCTGCTCTTTATAACCCATCCACTTGGCAGAGTAAAGTGGTGAATCACACGTAAAATGATTTTCCTTCCTGATTCACAGTCTCGTATCTTCTTTTTTTTCTCTTTCTTCTCTTTTGTAAATGCAACCCTATCCCGGCAGCTTGGAAGTGTGCAGTGCAAGTGTGACTTTGCCTGTACTCGACCCATTGCACTGACAGGCCCGTGCCAGACTGCTGCTCCAGTGGGCGATACAACAAGCACAGAATAGCCTCCTAATACACCTTTAAACCCAACTCTTTTTCACTTCAGCATAACAGTTTGAGGGAGCTGACCACACACAACCTACACATTCGTATTGCACTGTCACTTAAAACCTTGAACGGGTTGGGCATGTCATGTAAGAACAGGCACAACGCAGGGTCACTAGACACTGACCTAGTCAAATGGGTGCTCACACAGGGCAGCACTCTGAACTGAAATGCAGTGGTTTTCTATGCAAGCCTAGGTATATTTGCCACAGCTATGCTATACTCTGTAACAAGTGAACTATAAGTCTCGGGGATCCGGAAACAGTACTCTGAATGACTCTTCATAAGCAGTTTGGAGTGTCAGAACAGGTAACTAAGCATAGGGTTGCGCTGCGAATTATAGAGATGCTTCACCTCACACACACATGCACTGCGGCCGTGGCCAGAAGGCATCTCATTCACCGAGCACACCCACAGCTGGGCCAAAACCCCCTGGATACGTCAAAGTTAATTCATCCACACACGTGCCATACACAAGCCCTGGCTTTGAGACATCTCTACTTGCTCCAGCCAGGTACAACATGTCATCCAGAAGTCCCACCACAGACAAGAGACCTCAAAGCTGTCCACACACAGCTTCCAGGTGCAGGAAGAGGAGCGCGCCAGGAAAAGCAGGCACAGGGCAGCCTCACGTCTGCAGCTGGGCCCCCAGTCCAGCCGAACCACCACCCAGAGAGCCATTGCTGCAGTCATTTCAGGCCAAGGGAAGATTGAAAGCACGCACAGCAGGGCTTGGGGATCTGGGTACAGCAGAGTAAGCACAAATCAGCTACAACAGCTCCACCGGGGTTGTGTGACAACCTTACCAACTGCAAGACTGAATACCTATGCATGAAGGCACACTCCAGAGAAACTACAAGGCGTCCCCTCTGCTAACTTGCTCAAGCATGTTACATTGCTGCTGGTTCAGTTCTTCCTCCCTTCTGAAGAAAAAGAAAAGGGGGGGGGGAACCCACCACAAACCACACACAACCTCCTCCCCCCTTTCTTTTTCCTTTCCCTCTCCCTACAAACGATCCATCACAGCTTCTTTCCAGGTGTTACTGATTCCTTCTGGATAGATGAGGAAGTCCGTCCCTGCTCTGGCCTTTAGAAAAAAAAAGAAATTTGCTTTTCTCTTTTTTCCTTGTATTAAACATGTATTTTTCCACTTCACCTGGGGACCTCCAGGCAGGCATTAGTCATATAAGTACAAGATACTCCCAAATGCAGCTGAAATCAATGGGGCAGCAAGAAGGCTTCCCTCTCTGCAACCAATTGAGTGAGTAGTTTTTTCTGCCAGTAATACCACATATAAACTACCTTACCTGACTGGCTGATTATTAACCTTTTAAGTCCATATTCTCTTTAGTTTATTCTGAAGTTTATCTTTGTTTTCCCTACTTTTCAGCTGACTCTCCCCAATGTACCTTGAGGAGACCACTGAACTGTGGCAGTTCCTGCCCTCCAGGCTCAGAAACCCCTGAGGCCACTTGCACAGCTGCTGTAGCTCCTCCACAGTAATGCAGAAGATGCACTACAGATTTGAGGATCTTACAAGCAAGCACCAGTGGCATCTAGAGCTCCAGATCAATGGGTAAGAAGAGTTTTGTGTCTGAAAGGAATATGGATTCTTTCTTGCAATGGATTTTCCTCATCATGCATGTATGAGGATATGAAGAAAAGAGACCATCATAGTCTCTACAGATTGATCTCTTCTAGAACTAGAAAACTGTAGTAGAGGCAGTCATTCTTAATCTGGGGGATAAGATGGAGAAATAACAATTACATCCACAAAAAAAAATTTGGTACAGATGAACCCAGTATCAAAGGCAAAAAGGTATAGGACCGTGGCATTGCTTATGCAAGTATTTCTCTCACCTCCCGTTTTTAGGCAGGAGGTTTTTCTACATTAGTCTCAAAAGCTATCAAGGAGTTTGGCTGGCTGTGGATATGGCTGAAAAAAGAGGTAGGTAACAGAGCAAAACAACTTCAGAAGTGACATGCAGGGGAGTAGAGGTGTCACCACAGACCCAACAGGGCCCAGAGAAGAGTTATCTCAGGCCTAGCATCGCTTAGGTGTCTTAAAGTAGCAAGTATGCTGTTTAAATTGCTGAATTTTGTCCCTTTTCCCCTCTGTTCCTGCCATAGGAAGAAAGGTGTCAGTAAAGAAAACCTAAAGCACAGAATCCAGTCGTACCATGAAGTACACACAACTACTCTACTTTTAAACTTTTTTAATTGAGACACTCTCGTACACTCCCACAGTTAGATGAAGAGACTGGTCCAAAAGGGCACGGCAGAGTTTAATTGGCTGACACGGTGCCAGCTGACCTTTAATCAGCCGGTTCCTCAGCCAGCCAATGTTTTTTGGCATCAAAAAAGAGTGATAGTACTGAGCTATATTTAGTCACATTACATTCTCTCACCTATACGTTGTGTTTGGCCATTGAAGGACAGAATAACATACGGTCCTGATGCTATAAAATCCTGCGGCATATGTCCTCCCTTGGAATGGAGAATTGCAGTGAGTAGCAATGAGGTTCTTGTAAAGAAGACCTTCCCCTTCTGTTGTGTATGCAATAATCAGAAACAATGAAAACTGAAAATTCTTTTGCTGAAAATGATTTCTAAGAACGGATTTATAAGAACAAACCCAAACTTGCTCTAGAAGGGAATATTTCAACCCAAGTTTAAGGTACTGTTCACTATGACTTAATAATTTAAGTGCATTCAACACTCCACTTGAAATTAAAATAAAGAAAGTGTGTGAAATATGCTTAAAACTACTTGTATTTCCTTTATTAACAGCATATTTTCCATGCCTTATTTATCCTTTCTGCTGGCATATATGCTGCAGACATTGAATCAAAGTAAAGCTGCATTCTTTTATTGCCAATTTTGACTGGATCTCTGGTAATAAACCATTACAGTGACAAGTGAATATATAAAACAAATGGAATCATTGATGCTTATGTATCACAGTTCTTGAATATAATAGGTACATCCCCCCTTCTCTCATCTGAACAGGATTTTTTTTTTTAAACATAAGTTATAATTCAAAATGCTTACTTAGGCATCAAATCACGTCTTCAGCCAGCTCTTTTTGGAATTTCATGCTACAATTCATACAAAATTCAATGAAGGTAAAACCAGTGCTCATCTGTATAAGTGTTGATGCTACTTTTCTACTTAGGTACTACTTTAATTTACTTTCAACATAATGAAATTTAACAGAAAATATTTTCTGAAAAAAAATACATATCTAACAAAATTGTAGCGTGTAGGTATGATTCATTGGTCAGTTCCAGGGGGTACTTCTACATGGATCTCTGTTCACTTGGGTCTCTGCTTTAGGTTTTCTCTTAGCTTTGTAACCTCTACAGATATGATGGGCTACACACCCAGGTTTGGTCCTCACAGATTGTGGCCACATTATTGAGGTTGCCACCTTAAATCATTTGCATCATTCCAAGAGAAACATTCAATTCAATGACTTCTCACTGGAAGTTACCTGACAGTCGATAAAGAAGTCAGACAGTTCCAACCAATCACACAGAACTAGCCCTCCTACAGTAGTAAGTTGGGTCGACTCCTACCTGCACTTTTGTAAGCTTTGTAATAACCGCAACTTTCATGCAACTGTCTTAGAGGAAACTGGAACTCACGACCATCAAAATGCAAAACCTGGGCTAATTCAGGAATCAGCAGTTCCTGTTTTTTGAGACGAGTCCTTGGGAAGCCTTATTTAATATGGCCAGTCACTTCGATCCCATTCAGATCCATGGAAAAGGAGGATAGCGGTGTTCCACAGAACCATTCCCAGTACTGCCGATACCAAGGCATTACATTGGTCTTTAGCACAGAGCAGGACGCTGCAAACATCTGCAACAAGTCAAGCCTTTGTTTGTTGTCCTTAGAAATAAACACCCTACAGGATGAGATGCAGCTACAGAAGGAACAGAGTTTTCTTTTAAACTAGAACTTAAGCAGGAGTTCGTGAATTGAACAGTAAAACAAGCTGATTTAGTCTGAAAATACATAAAGCATCTACCCTCATACTGCTGAGGGAATCTGGATCATTTTCTCAGTAGCAAGTGACTAAACACTGAGAAGTATTGGACATCATTGTTTTAAAACATACACGCTTGGTAGGCAGTCATACACTTGTTTCTCTCAAAGCAAAATCACAGAAGTTAAACAACATTCCCTATTTCTGAAATTTCTTCACAGAGAGATCATATTTCCAGAACCTTCCAGTAAAAATTCACAGCTTGTAGGGCCTGTTATTGTTTTGTGTGGGTTTTTTGTTTTGTTTGTTTTTTGAATTTGCGGTAGTTTGCAATCCCCACTTAAAATCATGGAAACATTTGTTCCTCATTTCTGTTTGGTCATTTGGCAACCATTATAGTTATTTTTCTTGATAAAATAAACAAAACCACTCAACTAGATTCAACTCAAGCTGCCATTAGTTCAATGCACCACAGCAACATAACTTTTAGGGATGGTTTTCACTCATCAGTAATTGCTATTATTACAGCTCTAGCACAAAGAAGCACAAAACTACATGGACTACCGCATCAAAGCTGCTTCAGAAGATGTGTCCCATATTCCTTAACTCCGGATCAGAACTTGGGGGCTGGCAGAGGTCTGGCTCTTGACTGCATGATTAAAAATGACTGCTTTGCTTTTCAAACATAAACTTTTGTTTTTAATTATATAAATCTGTCAGGGTTTGGGGATTTATAATTATACAAACGCAGAATTAGTAAACATTTTCAGTACAAAGGATATCCGGAAATCGCTTTGTCTTTATCACATTATATCCCAGTGTGCAAGAGACAAGTCAAGTGCCCTGCTGGGCAACAGCCCCAGAGTGTAACTGATGGCTCCTGCAACGGACTCACTAGTCTGAACACAAGTCAGAGAAGTGGCAGCTACCTACAGCTTACCAGATAAAATCGTAATAACAAGTTGGCATGTTTGTGGCACAAAAGTTTTCACACACTTAAAGTGAAATAAAATATGCTGTTCCAGTTACTCCTAATAACAAATCTCATGGGGCCTAATCCTATTGCCACTAAAGCCAGTGGAAAGACTCCCACTTCTTTTAGGTAGGACCGGCCTATATTTTACAGAGACATTAGAAGTTCTTGCCCCTTTAAAAATATGTATTGTCTTCCATTTAAAAAAACCTGTTACCTTTGCGCAAAAGTCTACCTTCTTGTCATACATCATTCATCTGCAGGAAATCCTTGTCAGCATTACCAATACTTACTTCAGGAAACAACTCCTTTTTATAAACCAAAATGGACAGTTTAGCATCTTAAAAATATACCGACCCTACTGAGTCACCTATCCACCTTTCTGCAGCCAGCAAGCCAGGGATACCACAAAGGAACACTTAGGGTTAGGAATGAAGATCCTAAAGGATGGTGGAGATAACTCTATTTTAAATTACCAGGATTTTTTTAAAGTTATGCTTTTAACAACAAATTCTGAAGTCCCTTAAACTGGGACACCCTTTGAAAGTTCAGAAGTGAAAAAGCAAATGAGACAAAGTTCACATTCTCTAGCTCTTCTCCACAGCCTCAGAAACAAACAAAAAGAGTCTTAAATGTTAAACAAGCTCAGCGTTCACAGCACTGCAGCAGATGGTTATAAAGAGACAGCAAAACTCACATGAAAAGGAATTTAGAAACAGAAGAAAAGGTTCACTGCTGTTCCCATTCAAGACAAAAACATGTTTTCCCCACTCTCTTGAATATGTCGAGGTCAATGTTCATTTGGTCAGGGCTTACAGAAGTGCTCAGAGTTGGCCTTACTTAATGAAATCAATTTACCACGAACATCAGTAGCATTAAGAACTGTTTTTAAGTTTAGTGTTTTCATAACTCAGGATATAACTTAAAGTTTCCCGCATTTATGTATCCAACCTTTTTAAGCCAGTCTGATGGTTTCAAAGGAATTGACTCATGGTTTGCATAATATGTGGAGTAAGCAGTGCCACTAGCCTATCTCATTGTGTCTGAATAATGCAGAATACAGCTCTCAGGAGATTAGTGCAATCTACAAGTCACAACATCACCTAGTGATCACCATCATCCCGAGAAGTCTTTGCATGAAGAACACTTTGTTTTCCTGTATATTTTATCCTTTCTAAAGCTTCAGATTACTTCTATATGGCGCTTTTCCTCCTGAAAGGAGGTCTCCAGGCCCAAGCTTCCTGTAGGGCTTCCTTTGAAATCCACACACTGAAACTTATTCCCAGTACAAACGGGCCAATCCAAACCAGCTTGCAGACAGCAAGGCTCATCTCCTGCACTTGCCAGCCTCCTCTCTATACTTCCAGCTTCTTCCCTGGCCCTCTGCTTGCTCTACTGGTGACTTCGTGTCGCCTGCCTTGGCCCAGCTGCTGCCCCTTGGACCGAGCGCAGGCCAAGAGCTTCCTGCCTTGCCTTCCCTGCGGGAGCTTTAATGGGGGTCTTCTTCCCCTAGCTGAGGATTTTCACCGAATTTGTGGGAACTTAATTTTTCTGAAACCGCTACATCTCTGTCAGCTTCTGTGGGAGCTGACCACTGGATTCAAAAGTTATTAGCAGGCGACTGACCAAGACGCACAGCAAGCCGACAGCCCTGCTGAACAGACCTTGGTTTAGGCTTGTTTCCAGCCCAGAAGTGTGTCAACACAGAAAGTATGAAACAAGCTAGTTAAAAAAAATAACTTTAGATCCTGATCTGAATATTAATGATGCTAGGGGGTCTCCGATTCCCTAACACATGGAATTTTAAATTCCTGCAAGTGACTTAGGAGCCTTTTGCGAATGGCATCCAGGGTGACAGAAGGTTATGGTCTCTCATTTCCTCTCTCTGTACCTGCAGGAGAACAGCTGCCGTCTTCCAGCTGAGGAGCTATATTTGAATATTTGAATCTGGAGGTCAAGTCACCATCAGTGAGAACAGGAGGAAAACTGGAGAAACTGAAAGTTATACACACATTCAGTAGATAAAATAGATTTGTGCTGCCAAAATTTAAGCCTGGCACAGTATTTGAGATTTTACTTTTCACTTACTTCAACATTCTGCTTCATGAATGCTATAATATAAAAAGCAATTTAGCCTTAATTATGGTGGTTTATTTGGGTTGCTATAATTTTCCTGTCCCTTAATTCTCCCCATGTTTATAACTATCTAAGAGCTTAGGCTCTGGTAAATTTTTTATTTTTCATAATTGCCAAGCCTGAAAGGAGCAATAAGAACTCCATGCTTAGTATTTCTTTCTGCAGTCTAAAAGGCATACTGTGCCAAATATAAGCCCCTTGAAATAAGTCACTGTGGGTAGCAACATATATACTTTAACTCATGGTGTACAAAGTACTCGATAGTTTTTCAAGTCACCCACATACCTATTCATATTAAAACCTACCGCATAGCTGAACACAACTGTAATATTACTTCCATGGCAAAAGCATTTTTCTATTTTTATCCCATGTTTATTCTTTTGTTAAGAGCATACAGCTTGTTTTTTCTGCATTTTGATTCTACTGGAGCAATTCACACTTGGAGCCCCAACAGAAAGAATTGCTGCATACCACCACGGTCATGGGATGAGGCTGCCAGATGTGTGAAAGCAGCACGAGGGGCTGAAAGAACTGGATCCCTCATTCAGCAGCTTTCTCCTCCTGGAACGAGCGTGAGCTTCCACTCACTCTCCCCAGAGACCATGCAAGGAAAACAAGCAACCATTTTAGCAACAACAAATAAAATATGCCGGTTTTAGTCACAGTAACGTGCAGATTTTGCCTTAAAGATTTGAAGAGATGTTTTTTTAAAAAGTAGAGAAAACCTCAGGCAACATAAGAATATTGGAGAGATTTAGAAAGTCCTTTCAGGGGCGGCAAGATCTCAAATAAAAAATAAAACACAAAACATGAATTCACAAAATCCCCAGCTCCACTCACAAGATGGATGTTTCATCCAAGTTCCCATTTGACAGTGTAGAAGTGGACACAAAAGATACAAAATAATAATTCCCTCTGAACCAACTCAGATGTTTTGTGGATAGGCCTTTATAAAACACGAGAGAAGTTAAGGCCCAACGTGCACATCGGTCTATACAGTTGCCTGAGCCCCTCCACACAGCTTGCCGTCCGCATGGCTATATCCTACAGAAATGGCCCTTTCTGTGCCTGCTGAGCATTTTCATTTTCCCCCCATCACATATAACTTTAATTTGCAGAAGTTCTGCCCAGGGCTCTTTACTGGGCTCTCTTGCGCTACAGGATCAGAGCTAACTTCCCTCCAAGTATCTCATCGTCTGTTCTGACTTTTTCCAAGCTGCTTTTTCCGAGACCCACATCTAAAGGCGTGTGCTGCAAGGCTTCCGAAAACAACCGCACACCTAACACACAAGCTGGCTAAAAAGCCCAGATTTTGAGGCAAGTTTACAAAGGCTTCCTCTACAGGGCCTGAATCTCTGGCAAACAGCTTGCTGCAGCCTCAGCTTGCAGAGTTTATAATTGTTCTGGGAGGTGCGTTACAGAGTAATCAAAACGATAACAATTCTCAAAAACTGCGGCGGGTTGTGTGGAAAGATTAAACAGCTTGGTCTTATTCTCACTGGGAAACAGGAGACTTAGCAAACACTGAATTAACATTTTTAATATTATGAAGGGGAATTAATAACATGACAAATATGGGAGGGGGAAAATCAACTAATCACCTATTGGCAGCAGGTATTCTGCTGCTATCTGGAGGCTAAAGAAGGAAAAAATAATTTGTCTTGGGAAATGTCGGTAGGGAACGGGCACGCAAGAGCCATGCAAATAAGACAACAATTGTGTGGGGTAAGAGTGGTAGAACACGGGCAGCTACGCACGGTCCTCACAACCCACTAACATCAGAAACTCAGTGACCCATTTTAGGGGATTTTGTGCCAGTGACATTGTGCAGTAGGGCCAGACAGCTGTGATGCCTACCTGCATTCATCGAGCCACTCACAAACCCACCTAAGAAGCGAGCTGATACTTTCAGCTATCTCAAATCCATCCATCTACTCCAAATGCTAATTCCCCTCTGGTATACAACCCATACAGTACAATCTTTGTTTCTTTTCACTTGAAAGCAAAATAATTTCCAAGAGGTGTTGCTATCATGCTTTATTTAGACTTTAAAGCCTTCTGGAAACCTTGACGTGCTGTGAAAGATGGTTATTAAAAACATACTCCAAAGCTGCCTCCTAGCCTTTGCACTAAATATAAGAAATTGAGAGGTCGAAGGGGAAAGCAAGCAGGGTATCATTTTCTTTCTTGTCAACTGTTTAATCTTAAACTGACTTTGTAAAATACTAAAAGAGACCAAAACAACAGCCTTGCATCACAGCTAAATATTTAGAGATTATACATATAGACCTGGGTAAATTTTTCACAGCAGCCTTGAAACAAGCAGCATAACCTTCAGAAACTTGCATCCGTTCCTGAAAAACCTGCCATCTTCTTAGCACTGGGTCATTTAGGATTGATGCAACCTACAGCCAAGGCTGCATATATCAGCTATTTCCAAGTCACTTCGCTCAGGTGCTGCCAGTGTGATAGCTCTTACCTGGGATGGGTTGCCTGCCAGAATATCCTCCAGCTTTGTAACTAGGTCCTGCAGCTCCCCCCAGTTCCTAAGGGTCCTGGGCCACCAATCCCTGCATTAGAGAGCTGGAACCAGCTCTGGGGAGAGAGAAGGAAAAGCACAAGCTACAGCTACAGGAGAATTATCTACAACCCTTTCTTTGATGTCCAGGTCTGAAAACACTGTTTTTACTACAGCAAAATATCAGAGAAATGTATTTGTATTTCAGAGTACATTAAGGCATAGGTGACTATAAAGCAGCTGTACACAAGGGCCAAATCCTATTACTAAATACACTTCTCATATTGCGCCAAAGCAAAGCTGGCATGCAAGGAAGCCAGGAAGAGCGCTATGCTATCTTTAAATCAGCTATGAATATACCATTCATAAAACAACATGGTAAACTGATAAAACCAGCTCCCATTGTGCTGGTATTTATTAACCTTTTAATTTTTTTTTTCCTCCAAAAAAATCACTGCCTTTTTACCACTTATTTCCTTTAAGGTAATTCACTAAAGCTTTGTAATGCAAAAGTGACAAGATGTGGGAAGAAAGGTTAAAAAAAAGCCAACAGATTCTGTTCCGGAGTACAATTAACACAGTATTTTACTTCCAGAGGGCAGTTCTGGCTTAGCAAACATAATGATAGCTTTACGCAGAGGCTAAAGTGACAGGGCACTCATTTTCATTACTAAAATACCATGACAAAGGTTCCAAGATCAAAGACAGACTGTCAGCATAATTGTAAAATAATACTTTCTTCTCCACTTTTAATTACATGAAATAGCTTTTATAAATTATTAATAACATTCCCTACCATTAGAGCAAAACTCAATTAAATATATTTTATTCACAAACACAGAAGTTTGTATAATGCAAAGAAGAATGAGTTAGGTAGGGTGGACTTCTGGACTGCAAGCAGGCAACAAGACTGAGAAAGAGCGCTCACTTCAAATTCAGCTGAGATCTGGCAGTTTGAAGGAGGACTCAGTTTCATCTCTGAGATGTTTACAACCCCAAGAGGCAGAGTTTCCATGAATTTAGCTTGAAAGGCCTGCCATGAAAATGAGAAGATTTTTGTTCACCAATAGGACTTCTAAAATTTTCAGTAGAAGAAAAAGCTCTGTACAACCCAGAGCACATAAAATACAAAACACCAGTTAGTAGGAAGTTTCACAACCCCGGATGTCAAAAAACAAGTAATATCCCAGTGTTGCTCTCCCCTAGTATTGCTGTTGTGTCCATAAAACACAAATCACCACACACAAAAAAACCAGCACTCATTTCTGTAATTCTTCTTTTAAGTTTGACATGTCCTTCTCTCCAGGAAAGTTTCTTGCATTTGGAGGTTTGAAGGATTAAGTGATCTAATAGGTTTTTCCACCTCTACTTTCTATGACTGATATTTGATAGTTCTGATCTGCCCTTAGTATCCAATGAGCTATTTCTGTAGATGATTAGCTCTCTGCTAAACAATGTTCTGCATCCTTTTGAATGCATTTAATGGAGGAATACTGTAGTACAAGACTGTTTAAAAAAAATTCTTAATAAATAAGCTTTTATGGATGCATAAATGATTTTTTAAACAAAAGCCAGTTGGCTTTACATGTGAAGAATCTAGATTATTTTTCAAAAGGTAAGCAAACTGTAGTCATTTTATAATACCCCAAACCAGTGAATACAATAGCTCACCAAAACCAGCATGTTACAATCATCATTTGCTCCAGAGTACATGCAAGAGAGCAACAAACTTTCATCATATTTTGTATGGCGATTATACTTATATTTTCCAAGTTGTCTTGCCCTGTAGTTGAAAGGGCTGTCAGGATGCATCTTCTTTGTGGGGGCGCAGCTGACCTCAGAGGAAGCTCTCGAAACACTTGTGCGCAGTTTCCAACCAAGCAGGAATATAAAGCAAATAATCCAACGATTTCAGTTGGACTGCTCAGATATTTATAGTTAGGCAGGACTAAAACCTGCATTGTTAAACTACACCTAAAATAATAAGTGTCAAATAGCAGAGTTCTTGGTAGATACTAAAACACCATTTTTACTAGGGTAGAAGTGGGAGCAGGTGAATATGTCTGAAAGGAAAGGTCATCTGGAAGCTATGACACAGTTTTCCTTTAAAGACTTGCCCCTTTGCGTAAGGATTACCCCTTACAACATCTGCAGACTCATCAAGCTACAGACATGATCACAGTGTGGGCCGTGGCTTTCCAGACTTGTGGGAGAATCAAAACAAGAGGCGAGCATAGCCCAATCATGTGATTTCAAATATTTGATTTATATTTGATTGAAAAACATGCATCAATTCAGCAATACTCTCAGCCTTTTAAAATACACTCCCAAGAGTGCAGATAGGCCAATGCCAGCCAGTTTCACTCCTGCCGTGTACACCAGGACCCCGTGGAAAGTCCACCCTGAGCTAACAGCGTGGCAATTGCTATTTAGTACACAGCCCCAGCTTCATGCTTTGGCTTTCCATAGCGCCCTGTGACACCGATAGTACAAAAGAATTAGGAGAATCCCAAAAGGCAATATATCCCTTCTCTGTGAGGTTAACCAGCATCTTATGGGAAGAAAGCTGGGTATTTGGCAATTTTAGAATGATTTAGGCGGCTGAGATTATATCCGTTTCCCATGTACCTGAGGGGGCAAGGGGCTTTTCAAAAAATAGCGTGTTGATCAATATGGCCTTTTCTAGGACTTCAATTTGGTTTTCTTATTCATTTAAATGTATAAGTGAAAGCTGAGAGTCATGAAAAAGATTTGACTGGCAGCTACAACTTCAATTTATATGTGAAATGTCCCTGGAAAACAACCTTATTTTGTCTCAGCCTCATCTCCCAGTAACAAAGTCATGATGGGTACACTCGCTGTCCTTGAGTGTACCCATCCTCACACTGGAAATTACAACTAAATTACAAAACAACTTGTCCAGCGCTCATGAAAATAAAAATCATAGTCTACTCTGCTACAACTAATTAATTTTCTTAAAACTGCAGCCCAGAGTGATCAAATGAGACATCAGTTCTTTCATGAGAAGAAAATCCCACTAGGGCTCTTTAACATCAAATGTAACAAACACCAGCATTTCAACATTTGCCTCACCATGTTTGAACCCCCATGTCTGCATATGTAAGCACACATTTGCATGTGAGCATTATGTATTATTAATATCAATTAATATTATTATTCAAAGGTTGCAATCTGCCTATGCTCTGTGTGAGGTTTGTATATATGAATGCGAAACAGGCTTATGAAATGAAACAAAAATAGATGGCTTATGGTTAAGTTCATTAGGAGAATTTATGGGTATGTATGACCATATTACAAACATGCCCCAAAAAGCCACATTCCAGCTATCAGCACGCACTGTTCACAATGGCTCCACTGTGAAGTTTTATGTGATAGTACTTCTTTTCTGTACCCAGTCCTGGGAACCCTTTTGTACATTTTCATATAGTTCATATTAAATATGGGAACATCAGCATCTCTCATGAGACACAGTTCTACAGCTATTTTCCCTAAATAATAGCCATCTGTTCTGAATGACCTCCCCAAACAACTCACTTTGTTAATGGCAACTTTGCTACAGTTAATACACCAGTTGGGATTACTCCAGCCAACTTTCCATAGGCCTCTATTGTTATGAAAACCTATTATCAGGCAATTAAATGACAGCAAGAACGTAATAAAGTACAACAGTTTTACTTGTATCATTATCCTGGGTGCTGATGTTAATGAAAGGCTATTGCACCCTAGACTGTAATTCCTAGATACTGTCGTACAGGAGAATAACTCCAGTCAGCAGCCATTTCCAACCTTAATGGTTTGAGCAATTATAATCCTTGCCTAAGCCCTTCCCCAGTATTTTGCCCCAACTTAAGTTAAGAACAGCTCAGAGATTATCTTTCGGGTTTGCTGCAGAAGGCGGGATGTAAACACAACGCTAATCTTACCCAAAGTTCTGCCGGTTTTTGCAGGTATTTGCTTTTCCTGTTAGACAAGCAAGCCTCAGTGACATGCATTCACAGTCACTTGTCCTTTGTGTAAAGGAAACAATAAACCAACTTTCCAAATTCTCTATTCTGTACTTGTTCCAGTAGAAAATAAATGAAGCTGAATTGCCCTTACAGTCCTTTTAGTATCCCTCTGGCAGGAACACCTTTCCTTTTCTTATTTCTAGAGTTAAATAAACCTCTCTGAGAAAAAAGATGCACATGATTGCCCCAAATACCACAAGATAGCTAGGACATCTGATCTTCTAGGTTGCCCAGGGTTCAAAATTTATACAATCAGCATTTTGTACTTCTGATATATAACTTAGCAGTAGGTCTAAACTAAGTGGCCCCCCAACCCCCAATGAAAGCAATCTAAAAATTTATGTTGACATGAAATAGTACTTTCTCTATCACTGAGATGATCCAGCTGCAGTCATAGTTTGGCATAGATTCAGCTAATATGCATTTATAGTTCTCCTTCCTTGACAGGAGGCAGTATATTTACCAGCCTGTATGTGCAGTTAGGCTAAAGTGTTGTTTTTCACTGGGACTCATAAGCTCTACTCTTTGGAATATTTATTTTCTTCCTAAGATGCAATAGGAAAACTTTATGCAAGTTACTATATCAATTCTACATCAATACTACCTATGAGTTTCTTCCAGACAGCTGATCTAAACAACTGGATGGAGAAGCTCCCCAGTATAAATCACCGGATGAGAGAGAGGAAGAATATGAATGCACCCTTTGTTCATAAGCATTTGTAGAGTTTTTTTTTTTTTTAAAAGATTGTTTTATAATTCGGAGGGTCTTATAGTAACAACATTAATTTCACAAGACAGAGGTGTTGACTCATCTAGTTACATGGGCAACATGTAAGTAAACTATCCCAAGAGGAGTCCTTTAAAGGCACATTTTTTCCTCCAGTCAAATCAAATGAGGAACACAGGATTCAGTTACTTCACCTCTTGGAGGAGATCGAGTTTGTTTTGTTGCTCTTCTTCCCCAGAAAAGCCACACCGTCTGCCAAGAAGAAAGGATGGACGTGAGCGCCTCTCCAAGCCCACTCCCTCTGGTCTCCCATTGCACTGTCACATAGTCTGAATCTTTTCTTTCCTTCAGACTCATAATCCAAGCCAGAGATAGGAAAACTTAATGTGATACCTTACTCCTCCTCCCTATCCTGCTACTCTTCACTTCAAATTATGTTAAACTAAAATTATGCAACAGAAATATTATTAAAAAAATTGTAATAAAGCACCAGGGAACATTGTAATATATAGACACATTGCCTGTATATTTGTCTCCTGAGAAAAAGAAACAGAAATAATAATATTAATATAAGAACACAACAGACAAAACTATTTCTTGGAAAAATGTTGATAATAAAGCAGAAGAGTGGAGCTTTGCTCTGCAAAATGACTTGTGCTAGCATGAGCAAGACCTGAACATCACTCATGCTGCTGAGAGAGAAAATATGCATTTCCCAGCTCCCTTATAAATGCCAATTTCATCTCTTCCAGCTTCCTCTCTGCATTGTCAGCTGAAAGAAATATGGTGCAGACTTCTATAACAGCCAAACAACTGACATCTGCTTTTGGTAGCCCCTCCAAAGGCTTCACCTTCAAAACCAGTACTTTTCACAGAATGGCCAAGGTTGGAAGGGACCTTGGGAGATCATCTCGTCCAACAACCCTGCTCAAGCAGGCTCAGCCAGAGCACATTGCCCAGGATCGCAACCAGGAGGGTTTTGAATATCTCCAGGGAAGGAGACTCCGCTACCTCTCTGGGCAACCTGTTCCAATGCTCAGTCACTCTCCCAGGACAGAAGTTTTTCCTCATGTTCAGATGGAACTTCCCGTCTTTCAGTTTCTGCCCCTTGCCTCTTGTCCTGTCGCTGGGCACCACGGAGAAGAGGCTGGCCTCATCCTCTTGACACTCCCCCTTCAGATACTTGTACGCATTGATGAGATCGCCTCACAGTCTTCTCTTCTCCAGGCTCAACAGGCCCAGCTCTCGCAGCCTTTCCTCACAGGAGAGATGCTCCAGTCCCTTCATCATCTTTGTAGCCCTCCACTGGACTCTCTCCAGCAGTGCCACGTCTCTCTTGTACTGGAGAGTCCAGAATTGGATACAGTAATTTTTGACTAATACCCTTTCTGTTCCTCAGCATAACGATTGTTGGGGATTTTTTTTCAGACCAGGCTTATCAGAAATATCTTAGAAAAATTTTGTCCTTCATACCTACAGTGTAATATTATATGATTCTCCTATTGACAACAGAGAAATATCCAAGCATGCAGGAGAACAATGTAACATAACTAAGTATTTCCCAGCAGATCCCAAGAGAGAATTTTGTCCTTATGAGAGCTACCTCCATAAGCTTTGTCTGCACACATTGTAATCAACAACTGCTAAAAAGGTCTACAAAGTCAAAATTGATACAGTAAGGGATGTTTTTGAAGCTGCATGAGGAGGCTCTTCCCCCTCTTTGTGTCAGGGATGAGACAGAGTAAATGACAACCAACCTGTTGTGGAACTGGATCTTGGGGTTTATTCAAGAACCAGCAAGACAAGAGGTTTTACTCTACTTGATTATCTCATGCACTTCCTCCCTCTTCCCTGCAAGTGCTGGGCTCACAAGGTCTCACCTTCTCGCCCCGGCAAGGAGATTACTGCTGGTCTGAGAGGTCAGGCCAAAGTCCTGTAGGTCTGTGCTGTGCAGGTACTGTCTCCAGTCACGCTGGCCACAGGCCCTGGGCATCCCCTGGCAGCAGCCTCCACCCCCAACTCTGATCTCCAGCATCTTCCCCCGCTTCCAGGATCTTTCCTCCAGCCAGGATCTTCACGTTCTTCTTCCCAGGCCCCTTCTTTTCAAGGCCACTTCTTCCCTTCTTTTTAGACATCCACACCTCTTTCCAGAATCCCAAAGCCCCAGTTTTCCCAATGTAAATAGCCTACATACAGAAGCACAACAAATGGTCAGCCTTGTAATAAGTGGTGATGTCTCATGTCTCTTTAAGAACTGGTGGATTTTGCCACTTTTGTTTAGTCCAGCCATTATCAACATTTACAACCAGCTGGTATGGACTGCAGCTGGCAAGTGGCAGGCTTCTGTTTGAGAGTTCACAGAAGTTGAGAGTTGGACATTCACCCAAACATTTTTTGCCTACAACATTTTGTTATGTGAATTTACTAAAACACAACTTTATGACGACTAGTGAGCACAAGTTTCTGATTACTCCTTAATGACAGATTCCCAATGAACTGTGCCACAAGTACAAAACTCTTGATGAAATCAAGACCAAATAATCAAATCTTGATGAATCTTGATAATCTTGATGAAATCAAAGACCAAATAAAGCCCACAGGACTAATGAAATATAGCAAGGGCTTTTCTCAGTATCTTTGTGTTTACTATAGACAGAACTGCAAGCACTTGTGTTGATCTGAATACAGCACCCAGGTCACGGTGATCAAGTCATTTGTACTTTCCAGGCACTGCATGCCCTTGACACAAGTTTCATTAGGAGTAAAGAACAATGTCTGGCCTTTATTTTTGCCAGTCAGGCAAACAAAAAAAGGTAAAAAAGAGAAAGCCCCTACCACAAGGGGGAGGGGGAAGTAATAGAGACAAATCCCTAATCTGAATGATTAAAAAAAAAAAAAAAAGGAGATACTTGCTGAGAACATATAAATAAGAGAACTAGCTTCTGCTCCCATTTGCACCAGCGTTAACAGCAGAATGGCCCAAGGGAACTCCAAAGTGCTGAATCTACATAAATAATGAGTTGTGAAATCAAGCCCCAAATAGCACATAATATACTTGATGATTGTATTCATGTCATCAATATTGCCACCTCACCTGTCTTTCTATATTAATTGTCTTAGAATAAGAGGGCTCCAGTTAATGTACCTCTGATACCCTCCTAATCATTGGCTATATAAAAATATATGTATATGATTCACTTAAATTGAGGAACCCAAATTAATGGAGAAAAAGAGTTTTCTTTTTTTTTTTTTAAAGAAAATTCTAATGAACTTTGCAACATCTACTTGCTTGTTTCATCTATAAAGATAGAAGAGGCAATGTTAGTTTTTTCTTTCCCCCTAGTGAGTGCTAGTGAGGCAAGCTTATTGCCTGCACACATCATTTGACATGCTGAAAACAGAATGAGTGCTCCAGCAGCAGCCGACGAAGATATACGCGTTCTGAACAGTCGTCAAATTCCCTGATTGGTTCTCACCGAGCTGTTTGGCATGGAAACGTGAGCAGGAGTGGAGCTCTGTGTAAGGCAGCATGTAGGAACAAGCACTTGCAGAGGAAGCATCATTTTTTTAGAAGTGAACACTGAGTTTCGAGACCAAAACATGAAGATGCATTACAATTATAAGTTCTGATAAAGCTTTTATGCAAATCCAGAGGAAGTTAATAATTAAGTCTCAATAAAATATGAGTTCAGTACTTCGCTAAAATCCATTTATTTTCAACACAGCTTTTAAGCATACACTTGGCTTAAAAATGGATATAGTTTTAGTATGCACCTGAAGTTCACCATATACTACTTACTACTTCGCTGAATAAGGATAAACAGAAGAGCTGATGCGCCTCCAGCTCTCAGAAACTGGGTTTTATGAACACAGTAAGTAAACAGTTAGTTAACTAGCTGGACCTAAATTTTACATCCAACAATTATTGGGGAATATTTGAAATACAAAGCAGCAAAAATTCCAAACAACATAAAAACTGAATTACCCAAGAAAGCTCCACAAAATGCTAAATTTGACTCAGATTTGCTCAGAATTCACCCTCATTCATCAAGAGATCTGTGAGCTTTCAGAAGTCTGAAAATTAACTTCAGCAGAGTGCACGAGACACTTTGTGGGCCAAATTACATACAGAGCTTTTCTCACAAACCCAGGAACTGACTGCAGTAACCCTACAAGCACTCATAATCTATACATTAGCAAAATTCCCATTTTTGTTTAAAAATAAATGATAACTAGAGATGCCTACCAACAACAAGCTGAGTTAAATTATAAAACTTCTAATAATTACCTATGTATACACACATGAATCTCCATTTCTGGAGCCACTTATAAGACTGTTAAATATATTTGCTTTCTAATATTGTTACACATAGGAATATGCACCCCTTTAATTAAAATAAAAGGATTATCATGCTAGAATAAAATTAATCTCAGAGTTGATTTTGCTTGACTTCAGCAGGACCAGCAACTAAGCTTAAGTACTGCACTTTGTCTTACAGCTCACGTAATGCCGACAGACATTATCTCCAAACACTTCACCAATGGGAAATTGAGGCAAAAGAAGGTTAAATGACTTTCCTAAGGACACTCAAAAGTTTAGAAGTTAACGCTGTTGTGAATGATGAAGAAAATGGGGGCTGAAAAATTCCTTGTTCAAAGTCTGTTAGTATGTATACTGAAAAGGATTAAAAGTAGACTTTTTACTTTTGAAAAAGACTCATTGGAGTTTTCTAGCATTTTTTTTTCTTTTCTATTACCCTTCACCAGCAAAGTTCACACACAAAAGCAATATTTAACATTAAAACATTTTCAAAGTTATTCTGATATCAGTGATGTTGAACTAAATTTAAAACAAATTCAAAGATTAGCTTTATCATCTAACCTCCATGTGCCCCATTATACACTTGTATTAAAATTCATAATATTATATTTCAGATAGATTGCAATATGTATAGTCAGACCTAATAAACATCACCAAGTTAGCTGACCAAGTGAATGCCCCATCCCTAGCTATTCCTATCCTCAACACAAACAAATCAGAAGTGTAATTCTGCCTTTAAAGTTCAAGTGCTGGCAAATACTGGCATCTTTGCACATCTAGATGTTTTCTTAGAACACCAGTTCAGGTATTTTTAAGCTACATTAATATAAATTACTGCATGATTGATAGTCCAAAACTAGTGATGACTGCTGGTCACATATTTGACTAGTCTTAAGGTGTAGAGCTCCCCAGGTATTGAAAAGATCAAATACGTGGAGCAGAAAACCTGTAATTAAAATTGAAATCTAAGAAAAGTCTAGATATTTCCCATGCACAAAAGGGAACGATTCAAAGAACTTATGGTTTCTTTCTGAGCACAAACAATGGGCACTCCTGAACCGGAGGAATTCGGGTCACAGGGAGATATATATATCAAGGCTATAAATAATTCTGATGTTAAGGCTACAGTTAAATGAAAACCCAAAATGCAATTGACAGCACCTATGCTTCTTGTCTTTCTCTATATTCGCTTACAATTGACCTTGAGAATACTTAATATTAGCCTAAGGGTGAAGAGAAATGTTCTTCTTCACCACAATCGTTTAATAATAGCTTGTCCTCCTTCTGCTCAATATGCAAGCAGACACTGCTTTTTTTAATACCTTGAGAAGGTACGTTGTTCCTGCTGTTAGCGACTGCATAAAGCATTGGGACTATGCATATGCCTAAGACATAAGACTGTAACACCAGCACCGAGCATCAAGCATTCAGACACAATAAATCAGAGCAGCGTGGCATACTACAATACCGAGAAACAATTCATTTGCCATTCAATACAACCATTTAGAAAACTACTTCTGGGGTGGGGGGGCTCCCATCTCTCACCTGGAAAAAAGATGCATACATTGTTTAAAAAAAGCCACACACACAAACTGCAAAGTGATTTCTGATTCAACAGGCATTTTGTCAAGAAAAAGTGTCTGCAAGCAGTTTGGAGATGGGGTGAAATCAGATTGTTAAACTGTATTTTGTTCACATTTATGAAATGCTACAGTTTGACATTGTTATACGTTTGCTCTGATAGATGGAGGAAAGGAGTCGCAGACTTCCCAGCCCTGCTGGAGCTGCTCCTGAACCCTGGAGCAGCAGTGCCCTCTCCCGAGCCTTCGGCACGCTCACCAGACAGCAAAATAAGCCTCTCTCGAGTGCATCCATAAGCGGGCAAACTATCCACGCGTGCAGTTCAGGCATACTGGATAAACTTTGCCATTTTGCAGCCACACTGAGAAATGGCAGAGAAATTCAATGCATGAACACTGCTGCCTGCTGCAATCCTGTACCTTTCCTGACCACAGACTAAAAAGCACAGATTTCCAGCAATATTGAGAAGCTACGGACCCTTCCAGAAGGATGAAACATGAACAGAAATAACACTGTCTCAGATTACTGTCTTGTAAATATGATCAGAACAACTTAAACGGCGGGGGGAGAACACTGACTCAAGAGCAGAAAATCATCCAGGATGCAGCGGGACGCCAGCACAAGGTCTGCCGAGGGCAGGTGGCTCCCGGGAGCTCTGCTCCCCGTAGTATAGCGAGCAGTGCAAGAACTACTCAGTCAAATGGCATCAGGGGCAATTTTAAAGATATGCCCTTACTGCAATGCATAGCCACTTTGTAGTTCCAGAAGGGGAAAAATGCATGTGAATTCACATCTATAATTACTACAACTCTGGAATAGCATAATAAATATACAGACCGGCTGCCAGGGAGAAGACCATTTGTGACTGGAACTAATATAACTGCATATATCATTCTACTGTGCAATGAACTTCAATGGTAGAAATCTGTATCCAAATAGTGCATAGTGTATTTCCCTTAAAAGCCATTTCAGCCATTCGGTAGGCTAAATATAGATTTTAGCTTTCAATAAAGCCAGTTGAATACTGCTTATTGTCATTTTCCCCTATCATAACACAGTCTCTTGAAGTAATTTTTTTCTCATTTTCCCTGTTCACATATTTTCCATGCTCCGTCGTTTGACTTCCCAATTTCAGTTCCAGCCCTGCTTTGCAAGCTCATTCCTATTGAAACGGTGAGAAATTCATCCCTATCTTTCTTGCAGGGGTTCACAAGGACACGCGTACACCATGCAATTCAGTTTTGAGAGACAGTGAGTTTAAGGGGTGAAATAAAAAAAATGGTTTATTTCTCTCTCTAAGCTTAGTGCTACATTTTTACTTTCCTGTTATGCTATAATTGAGTTATGTACACTATAAATTTATTTGAAGAGAAGTCATTGGTCTCAGAGACCCAGACGACAAATAAGCCAACTTTTGGCACACAAGCCTTCAGGTTAGCTCTAAGACAAGACGTTCAAGAACTCTTTTCAGGTAAAAAGGATTTATGCAGTGGAAAAAGTTGGAAGATAGAAAAGGTCATAAATCCTTATTCTACCTTGAGGATCCACCTCTTCCACCAGCTTCAGCAGAGCTTCCATGGCAAGATGACAAGGGACTCCATGGACAAGAGTGACCCCTGCAGAGCAGGTCTGCATGAGCACCTCATATTAGCAGACCACCGCTCCTTGCTTACAGTCATTTAATACTTGCTGTTACCACAGTAACATCCAAATATTTTAACCTTTTTGCTCCCAGCTGTTCTCTCTTCCTTGCAAGCACTTTTCTCCATGAAGCTTTGTTCTCGTCCGTGTATAAACGTCAGTGCTTTCCTTATGTTTTGAACAGTGCTCAAATTAATGCTGCTTTGTTTAGCAACAGCAAGAACTTCAACTACCCAAGCACCTTTGCATGCCAAAACATCTTTGTTTGTGCACCAGCAACAATGATTAATGTCACCACAGCTCTGGGAATTATGTTTGTTAATTAACTGCTGCTGTAGAGCTAGCAGGCAGAGTACAAAACATGGCGTTCCTACAGGGTGTACACAACAAATACTTATTATTTTTCTTATGCAAAAAATCCCAGTGGAAGATTTATTGTTTGGTTTTATTTCATTTAACTGATGAAGTAGGTACACTTTCGGTTAGATATTTTGGGCCAGGGTCACCATCTCACCTGAGCTCTGCTTGGCAGAGAGCTGGAGGGGATGAACAGAAAAGTTGGGTTTATTATTTTAGAGCCACCTAGGTTAGGTCACCCCTGGAGTAAGGCAGTGTCTGCTCTAAAACAAAGTGCGATAAGTTTCTGAAGGGGATTATATGATATGGTTTCCTGCGATAGCAAAAGACTGAACTCAACAACCCAGAAAGCCCCTTCATTGTTCTCCGTTACTAAATGCTACCTCCCAGATGCTGCAAGACATTAGCTATAAATGAACAGTTTGAAACAACCTATCTAGCAGGTGATGCTGACACACAGCATCTGACTGAGGGACCATTTAAAGCACCTGGTCCTGACAGAGCACTCTCTGTTCCTCTAGAGACCACAGCAGTTTTGGGCATCCAGATAATGGTATAGCAGGAACAAGTCAATGCAACTAGAATCTATAGCCTTATGCATCTTGGCTGAGGTCTGCACACCAAACAAACCTACTGAAATATTCCCCGACTAGAAACTGATCCATAACAATAACCTCTTCTTGTGGCTCAGCGCAGAACCCTTTTTGCTATCCTGAATCCTGGGATGCTGCTGTAATTGACTCCATCCATTACCTTAAAACGTTCTCCAGTTTATCTAGCCTTTATCACATCTAGCCATAGTAAAAATCTCTTCTGTTTTACATCTTCCCTGTGCTTTCAGCAATGCTATTACTCCTATAATAAGCTTAATGAGGACACTGAGTGGAAGAGTCTTCACATAAATCATCACAACAGAAAAATGCTCTGGAGGTGCATACAGCAATGTCACACTGCCCTCTGTTGAAATTTGAGACACTAAAGTAATTTTTAAACTTCTTGTTTCTAAGGACGAAAGGTTAATTATTTAATATTTTCTTAACTGTAACAGCTCTTTCCAGCCATTAGAGAAAATGATTATTTTTTCACAGATTACAACATACATATTGAACTAGGATTAATTAGCTGTCAGAGAGAGAAATCTTTACATCGCTGAAGTCAGGGAGGGGGGCAGCAGGGAGGGGCTGCAAATTCTGAGCCTGAATCCGTCTTTCAAACATGAAGACTTGCCCCACAACTAATCATAATCAGCTCTGAGCAACTGAGTTATCTACTGACCTGCAAGCCAAGCTAGCTCTCACCACATTCTGCGGGACTGTCACACACGTTGCTTCCTGAACCTCTAGCAACCATGGCGAAAGATGTCTCCCTAGGAAAACTGCTCCAGGTAATACTTCCGCAGCAAAACCTGTTCAGCTGAATGAGGCCCTGGGAAGGGGCATTCAGCAGTCTGCAAGTAGCACTTACTAACATTTGCCCCCTGCACTGTAAAGAAGCCTCCTGCTGCAGAGCTCATCCCATCTCTGCAGCATATTAAAAGCATAAAATACAAGTCACTTCCCTCCTGTACTTATCAGATTGTGCCACATCTCATATTTTAAAAAATCCCTGATGACATTCCATGATTACGCCACAAAGTTTTTGACGAACACAAAGCCATACTTTAATTAGCC
The DNA here is from genome assembly GCF_040807025.1 of Struthio camelus. Taxonomy (NCBI): domain Eukaryota; kingdom Metazoa; phylum Chordata; class Aves; order Struthioniformes; family Struthionidae; genus Struthio; species Struthio camelus. Next base: position 10,741,520 of record NC_090951.1, read on the forward strand.
CACTTTGCCTTGAATACTTTGCCCCAGAGATGAGTCAGGAGCAACGTTCAACAGAAGTATCATATTCTACATTCAGCAAGTCTATTCTTAGGTATAGGAGGAAAATTAGACTGCATGAGAAACAAGTATACTCTGACCCTATTTAGCTGAGGTTTAAACTTAGCAGGGTGGAATTTGGGGAAAACATCTTTTGAAGTTATTGGCAATACATCATTGTCAAGGGAAGCAATGCCCTCGCACTGCTGGAAGAAACCACTTGTGCCAGCTGCCCCTTCGTGTTAAAAACGAGAGGTAACACAGTAGATATAGGGGAGCGGCAAAACACTGTGTATCCTTGTCTGATTTATTGTTCTTATGTGGCCAAGCAAAACCTCAGCAAATGCTATGTTTGGGAGACAAGGAAAGCAGCTTTAAGGGCATAGCTAAATTGACACCTAGTTCAGAAGGAACAAAAGAAAGACTGACTTGTATTATACAATTATATGCTTTCACTGCTTCACAACAGCAGAGTACCCCCTTCAGGGACGATTACCCCATGTATTTGCAGTATAGTGACAACTCACGAGTAAAACCCATTCATACTGACTGCCTGAATGCATATTTTTATCATATGTATGACACTTGCAAAAGCAAAGGCAAGCAATACTCCTCACAATGTATTTTTCTAGTAAAGATAATGGTTCCCCCTCAATGACAGCTACAATACTAAATCCAACTTACCAGCATTCTTCTCTCATCTAAGAAGCAATTCATCAGCTACGTCATCCTATGCAATAAGGATATGCTATAAGGTCTCAACTTTGGAAGTCTGCTTCAAAAGCACTTGAACCCCACGGAGCCTGTTTCATTATCTAATGCCTGCTGCAGACATCAGAGCATCAGGCTTTCTTAATTTCAATTACAGTTAAGAAGTTTTCATGACTCTAAAGATGTTCTCAGTTTTAACACTAATAAAAAAATAATATCCACCTTAGTGTGACCCAAGAGGACAGGATGCAGGGCTGGAAGCTAGCTAACTTTGACCAAAGGAAACTATTAACTGAATATATTACTTTACATATTTCACTACTGTTTCCATTTCACCACTGATAAAACAGGAATAATACTAGTTGGCTTTCTTTACAGAACTCAGGTATGTGAAAGAGTGAGTTGATATTATTTTGGCACCCCCCTAGGGAGCTACAGCATGGATCTGAGGCCTTGTGAAGATAATGCTATGATGAAGGCCAAGTACACTCTAAGCAGCTTTAGCCTTAATTATGTATTATGTATATACTTCTTGCAACAAAGATGGTCACAAAAAGCACATTAACCACCTCCTCTTCTATTAGGACTTTCAACATCAACAGTAATTTGCACAGATTGCCAGTATGACTTAACAAACAACTTTATATCAGAACTGAGGTAGAGCTCAAACTTTCCTAATGTTTATACAATTTTGTATTACCTGAACAGCGCACAGCAGAGAAAAGAAAACATGCATTCTAGAGACTAAACTTTTAAACATGAGTTTAAACAAAACGCTCCTTGAAGGCTGTGGGAACACTATCAGTCAATAACAAATGGAGATCACAAAACAGCTCTCCCAGAGAGCTGCCATAGATAGATCTAAGGAAACAAAGGTGGAAACAAAGGTGCATCATTTTATACTTGAAGCCAAGTTCTATATATTAAATAAAATAATAATTATAAGAGTGGGCTACTAAGAACCCCATGTTAAAACTTAGGGTCGAGCCCACGGCTGTCTGCAGGAAAAAAAGGAGGAAAATGTGAACACTTCAGTTGAATAACACTTCACGTCTGCAGAGAAGTTGCTCAGAACCCAACGTTCCCATAGGAACGTAACAATTCTACAACACTTTGGTTTAATTTTTCAATACTGTTGCTGAAATATTAAACTGAAGTTCAGTCTTTAAACCTGAGGTCACAGAAATCCAGAGAGAAATTCCAGAGACAAAGAGTTAAGTGAGTTGAAACAAGGGGAATGGGAGGAGAAAAGGTAATTGTATGAACCAGGCGCAGCCCTCTGCTGCATATCGTACAAAGAAAAGCAGCGCTGCCCTGTTAGTAAAAAAGGGCATACTTGAAATTTGTATGCCAACCTTAAAGGGGCGGGGGGGGAAGGAAGATCACATATGCATTTTTGTTTTGTATTACTATTAGTCAGTGCTAAAACTTCTGTAGGTTTTCACCTGCAATATGTGTTAATGTCCTTCATATTTGCCCTTCGGTTTTTAAAACAGTATCAGAGTACATAGCAAAGCCGTACGTGAAACCAAAAAGGACTTTCAAGCTCTACTTTGGCTGCTTTCTTCTCTTTTTGCTTTCACTATCATAATTTTCCCAGTTTGTTTCAAATTTGATTATCTAGTAGGCCAATATTGCTGCAAAGTCCAGAAAAAAAGCCAAACCTCCCCAACTAATTATTTTACCTTACGGGCTGAAGAGACGTTACAGGCTCAAGTCTCTGCTCGTTACTGAATTTTCATATCACTGCAAACAGCTTAAGCCAGTGGATTGATGGAGTGCTGAATCTGGCCCCAACCCCGTCTCCTTGGCTCTTAGCTGCGCCCCGGGCCCGGCGCGCAGGAGAGCCCCGGCCATGCCCAGAGGCAGAGCGACGAACAAGACTGGCTGAGAGTTGAGGGGCAAGAATTTCAAACATAGTTTCTACCTCTTCCTGGGTCTCCCCCCCCCCCCCCCCCCCCAAACAAAAACAAACTCTGAACCCTGCTGAAGTATTTTTCTTGCTAAAAATCAACAAAAGGATTTACACGATTCATGTATTTCTTTATGATACCAAACAAAGTCTCTGTATCTCATGCTGCCTTCGGTCAGTGCTGAGCCTGATGAGCCCAAGATGCCAGCAGTCTTTGCCAGCTTCAGCGTAAAGCTCCAGCCTTTCTCTCTAAGAGTTTCACCTAATCCTAAACAAGTAACAGACAGTATAATGCTCTCATAATGCTCTCCTAGTGCATAGTATTTTTTTTCCTACTTTCTTAAAATATTTCTGTTACTGCAATGAGAAAGAGAGATATATTTCAGAAAGTAATATCACACTCTATTCTATAGTTTTTAAAAGCTCTCCTGTGAGCAGCCAACGCTCTAGTTTATCCCTCTCCCTCCTCCCTCTTGAAGAGCTAATACCTCTTCAAGCAACTTTACCTTTCACAGCTAGCGTTGTCTCAGCAAGGCTCACGGTGCCTCAGTGACCCTGGGATGCCCAGCAGATATACTATTCGTTGGATGAACTACCTTTCATGGTATTCGGTATTATCTTTCCTCCTTCAGTTTATACTGTTTTTCCTGCACGCTCTACCAGTTGCAACCAGCACATACAAAGACTATAAGCAATTTTCCATTAATGCTCAAATTACTTTGCATCTTAATTACAAATAAAGGACAAATTTTCTCTGCACTTCAGAGGTACCCCCTACCGTTCACTATAATCAAATAAGAACGTCACTTTAGTCTCTGTTCCCTATTTCTGGGAGGACTTTGCCCGATGACGTTCTCTGCGAGCCAGCAGGCCCAGGCAGGGCGGGCGGGTTGCTGCTGCCCGGAGCTGCTCGGGGACGCAGAACAGGGAGGACGGAGCACGGCGGCGGCGCTGCCCCACGTCTCGCCACCAGTTCATTCCCCAAGCGTTCACCTCAGTCCTCCAGAAGGACTGACTGAAAGTTTTGCTGTCTGCACTGGGGGAAAGCAAAGGTATTGTGTTTCGCTCACATTTTCCCAAGCAGTTTCCTGTGAATGTGTATCAGATAGGTTTAATTTCAATATATTCACAAGCAAGCCCAGAGAGCAGCACATCAGACTATCCAAGAAGGCACATGTTAAATGCTGAGATACCAAGATCTTGAGAGAAATAAACCGTGGAGTTAATTTATAACACTATTGTGTTTTTTCTGAATAATATGGCCTGTTATATATAAGGTACCTATTCAAGTATTTTGCCTTTTCTTCAGCCCCCAGAAAATACAGTTTGAAAAGCATTCTTCTCCTTAAAAGCTCTCTTTGGTGTTTAATATTATACACGAAATCTGAACTTCTTCTACGATTATTCAGATAATTTATCGACCAAACGTGTAAAATGGATAATTTCCCAGCTAGGAAAATACTGGTGTTGTTCTTCAGTATGCGCTGTTATTTCCTTAACCTACAAAAAAAGCAACTGAAGTCGTCATCTACCTGTTACAAAGAGGTTTCAACTTTCTAAAAAGCTGAGATAAGCAAGATTACCATTCTCAGAGGTCTACTTTAAAGCAAGTTAGGTACGTTTTATATTTAAAGGTGAAGTTTCCTTCTTGCACCCTAAGGACTTTACATTCTTGTCTTGATGTATTAATTAAAGCACACTTATGGCGAATTTTTAATTATCTCCCTAATAAATGGAATCACAAGGAATAAAATAGTCTCTCTCACAAGTCTCTCTAGACTCCCCTGTGTCTTGGAAATGGCACTAATTGCACGGCAATACAAGAATGCAAATCATTAGGAGGACTGCAAACGCAGATGGGCAGGGACGGGTTGGCTGTCTTGCACTCCTTCTCCATCAGAGTGCTGCAAAATACCGCAGCCAGAGTTGCCCACACAAACATGAGACCCCACTACAGTTCCTTCCTTAAATTTTTTTTTTTTTGTGAGGTTACTTCCTATATAGCATTCCCTCGAGCAGTTTATGCTCCTCTGCCTTCCTAGGCAGAGAGGGAAGGGACAAGAAGTTTAAGATATTTCCACTCACCGCCGCTGTTACCCTGTATTTAGTCAGAGCGCAAAGTAAATCGTGCAGCAGAGCCATGGTACAGGTAGGTGTGACAGCAGCTGCCTGGCCTGGCACGGCCGCTCCTGGACGGTGACAGCTCAGCCCTGCTGCGCTACAGCCGTTCCACTTCGCCCAGAGGCGCAAAGGCTGTTTGTCTCCCAAAGTATGCAGCTAACACAGGAAGCATCATGACTACTATGAAATATCACCTAAGATCACCTCAGTTTCAAAAACACACAAAAAGTATAACAGTCAAAAAGCTAGTGATATCATCAAATATGAAAAGAAAAAGCACAGGTAGTTGTACAGTACGACCTAAGCGTTTACATGATGAGCGCACTTGATGCTGCCTTTTTAAGGGCTAGGAAGCAACAGCACACAGCATGTGGGAAACGGGACATTTACTAGCAAAGGGTATATATATAGTGTGTGGACTTTCTACCCACATACATACATACACAATAAATACATAGGATAGCTTCTAATCTCGTCAGAAGATTTGATTCTTGGATCACCGAGTGCTACATCATACAGGACACTCCAAATCCTATCAGGCAAAGTTTACAGACCCAGATTTATGAAAGAATAAACCATAAGTGTAATAACCCTTGCCACAGCAAACTATGGTGTCTCCTTTTAGGAAACAGCTAATAAACACCACTTGCTGTTTATTCACTTCCGTTTTTATAATAAACTTCCTGAAAAATGTCAGCCCTCTGACTGGTTTGCTTTTCATCACCCACCTATCCCCCCTGCAGACTGCTGCCCATCAAATCAAGCCAACACTTTGTACTTCTAAATAGCTTTTAATGTATTAAATGAGTAGAGAGATAAGTATTACTAATTCACTCATAGCTGGAGCTATGGATCCATTTTTTTGTTAAAGCTTGAAGCCAATTGGTATCACGCAGCTAAAATCCTGTTCACTGTTTTCCAAACAGACTGCACCCTGTAGCCTGAATAGCTTTGGCTCTTTGCCAGTCACTTTGAATAAAGAGAAAATATCAGAATACATTACCGCTCTGTGAAATACTTCATCGATTAACAGGAAACTTCTGACTATTTCTCTTAACCACAGTCTAGCTGTTCTAATCAATTTTCTCCACATTCAGTTAAGAAAGCTACTTCTATTGTGCAAAATAATAATAAAGGAGTAGTATTTGTAAATACTTTCCAAATGCAAGACAAGAGCCTAAAGTATCGTGCTATAGCATTATACAGAAGAACATTAAAGGACTACAAGACAAGACTGGAGTCTTAACTGACAATCGCACATTTAGTTATTTGTGAAATGGAACTTCTTGTGTTTATTGTGTAACATTTAAAGCCCTAGCAAGCTGTGGATAATTGAGAAGAACAGATATCACCTAAGTTGTATTCAGAGGTCTCTGTATACATGTTGATCAAATTGATGAGTAGGTATGTAAATAATAATTTCAACTTATTCAATGATTAGCATCCCTGTGGTATTTTCCTGTTCAGCTAAAATGGCACATTTGTTATTAATGATGCTTTAGCAATTATGTTTTCTAAACTGTCTTCCCTTAGCTGCAAAGACTTCAGTAGTTTTGAAAGTCTTCTCCACTCACTAGTTCAGAAGCTATTCTTTGTTCAAGGTGCAAAACAGGAAAGAGTCAATAGCTGTACACGTCGTGTATTGTCATTACATGCTGGCATGATTCCCCTGCATAACAGATTAGTTTGCATCTTTAACATGTTGATTCCCTAATAAAGCATATTAATTTCTTTATGACATTTATTGCCTTAAACCACCACAAATTAAGGATTAAGTACATTATTTTGAACGTCTTCATTTATATGTTCATCTATTTAAGTACAGACATTATTTTCATGCAAGTTATGATGTGCATGAATCAGATTCACTTGCTTGTTAACTCTAGTAATGTGTAATTAAATGGCTTATTTTATATGCAGTACAGAGTAGAGATTTACGGTATGTACACTGTCCTGGCATGTGCACCACTTCCCTTGCAAACCTGCACACTACAGGCACTACAGACCTATGTTTATACTGAATATTCAAAGTCATGCATCATTATCATTACCCTCTAGAAGGGAAACAGATAAAGTAGTGAAATGACTGACTTAGCTCTGGTGAAGGATATGCCATCCAATGCTCAGCCTCCTTAACTCCTCTACAAAATGCGTTGAAGAAATACTTTTGGCTTCTCCTGTCCTGGCTGGCCACGGTCAACCTACTGCGGCTCCCAGGGACTGTATGCACCAGAGGCATAAGTAACCAGACCAGGGAAGAATGCAATAAGGCATCCAGATCATACATCGTGGCCCTAAATTGCAAAATTTCCCCATTGCATGAAAGCCAGATCAGAGCCCTTCAGTTTGAGCACTCAACAGCCAGAATCTTCATCAGCTTTAATGTGTTATTACCCTCACCAAGCAGGCAGCTGCAGACTACCTCAAAGAGTGAGCGGGGACAGGAGGAAACCCTCTCGGCTGTCTCTTGCTCACAGCTCCTAATGTAAGGCAGCGTCAGAGCACAGTTCCTCATTTTCACATTCCTCTCTCATGGGTCTGAATCAGGATAGGAGCGTTATTACGCCAGATACTGGAGAGAGGTCATTGATGCACACCGCCAACTACAGCAGTTCCTGCCAAAGGAAAACCATTAGATGCTGCAGAGGTGCAACACCTCTCAGCATACCTTTCAATAGGGGAACACTGAGGGTTGTGCGAGTGCAGCATAAGGGTGACTTTGTAACAACCATGATGCTTCCATGTGCAAAATAGTACACAGTAATCAGGATACAGTAAAAGTTCAATGGCACTTACAGTAAAATAGCACAGATAGATAGCTGGAGCCAAAGTTACCGAGCATCGTTTGGGAAGTTACTCAATTGCTCAGCAGAAAGGTCATTCATTTCTAAATCATGCTGCAAGCAGTTATCTCTGTGGCCTTTTAAAGCCAGAGATGTTACACACTTTCCCTACAAGCCAAAGCCAATGCACAGCTGTGAACCTCAGCGGGGCACCAGGGAAACCTCCAGCTTTCCAACAGAATTGGCTTTTCTTCTCCAAAGAAATTCCACACTTGGTGGGCCATTCTCTCCTAAAGCAGGAATGCAAGTACATATAAGTAGTCAACATATAGACCCTGGTCTCCTTCTGGTCTCTCACTCTGATCTCTGAGAAAAGCCAAAATTTAGCTCTTAAGCAATTGATATTTCCACTCTGACATGAAAAACATTGGAAATTATACTAATAGTCTCTTGCACTTGTCACTCCCTGAAATGTCAACCTTTTGACAGATGAATCATTGAGGTTGTGTCAATAAGTGACATTAATAAGCTTTTCCTTAATAGTTAGTGCTTTGTTGGTTGCTAGGCAAACTTTTTTTTATTAGAGCATTACATTGGATGAAGAGATGCAAAAAGTTTCATTAAAAAAAGGGAAAGAAGCCCTCCTTCCCCAGAGCTGTTTAACAAAAAGCCATTTACGAAAGCAAGACTAAATACTATAGGAATTACTGAGGAATTTGAAGAAGGGAAAAATGTGTTGAACTACACATCACTTGGCTGAGTTTTACACAGCAAAATATTTATCAAAAAAACCCCTTTGATACAGTAGTTTCTTGCTGAAAATTTTACAAAGCAAAACAGGGATGTATGCCAGTCTCCATCCAGATTCTTCCAGATGGGTACGTATCAGTGTAGATGCATTAGCAGCAAAGAGAATACTCGTGGAGCAAGAGACTATTCGGAAGAGTCTATTCCTTGGTTCTGACTAATATTTACTCTGGGACATGTACTTAACTTCTAAATAGTTGACTTTCAGTCATGTCTCCATTGGCAGTGTAAGACCTAAACTCACCTGAATATCTACACCATAAATAATTAGCGGTGACAAAGAAGCATTTGTTCTGAGGGTCACATTTTTACAGGATGTTTATATAGCTATAGCTTTATGCCCTTAATGGGGACTCCATCATGTGCCAGAATATAAAACAAAGATCTGTAATTAAAATTCATTCACCTTAGATGGCTCCCCCCACCCCAGAGCCCATTTTCCAGGCATTAACTGTGACATCCAGCCTGCCTCCATCTGTCTCTTATTCTTGCACCACCACCCTGTCTGCTGATAGGTTTCTTCCTTGGAGTGGAAGAAGGGTTTATCTCCTTGTCTTCAAAAAAGGAGATTAAAGGATCAAAAAAAACCTCTTACCCCTTCTCACCAGGGGGCTTGGCTAACAGCCTGAAATATTCTTTCTTTCCTTCTTGCAGCTGTATGAAGATTACTAATTCTTTCCCATCAAGTCACTTTGGTCTGCAGCAACCCTGGAGCTTTCCCCCCCCCCTGCAGCAGCAGGGAGCCCACTCCAGCCCCAGCAACCTGGCTGCATGGCAAGCCAAGTGCTCTCTGCTCAGCAAAGCTCTTGCTCTTCATTTCCAACCTATCTGAAATATTTAATGAATATTTGAAATGGGCGCCACCGTTTAATTTGCATCCTGAAAAATAGGGTGGGGGGTGGGGGGAACATATGGGTAATATGCAACTTGTTTGCAATACAGTAATGAAGCATCTGGTAACTTCTCCAGGAAAAGAAATGAAAGCTGAGGGGTTTTTTGGTTTTGTTTTGTTTTTTAAACAGAACTTGGAAGCAGCCATGGAATGCTGCACTGTTACCCAGCACGTGTCTAAACACACGCAGTCTCCTAGTACAGCTTGAGGATAGATATTTGGTATATTTATTGCAAGTCTCTGGCAAACACACCATACGGCTATTCTGCTCACTCTAGCAGGCACAGGAGCTGACCACACTCCTGTACAGTCAGGCTAGCCACCAGACATGGCTGAAAAAGCAGAGTGGGGCTCGTGACAGATCTATAGAGAAAACTATGCCAGAACTATGCCTTTGTGGCATCAGCCGTCAGAAAACAAACACTGCAAATACCAACGGATTATTTCATGCTAGGGGCAATACATTTACCTTTTTTTTTTTTAAACTATTATTTTATTTTTATTGTCAAGTTTAATTCTACATCCTACTATGAGGAATAAGCAAATTCAGTTTGAATGGTTGAAATCTAAGCCATCAAAACAGATCTTTCAAATATCACTTTTATCATCTTACAGTACTACCTGTAGTGCAGTGAGTGGTTTATAAAATGCCAAATTTAACAAGCAGTACATATTACACACTACATAACGCTCATATACTTGCACTAAATATTACATGTTGAGCCACACTACCACTTGGTACGGCAGACCCAGGATTTGCCTTAGCAGTACAAGAATGGAATACTAATGAGAGAACTATAAGACAATTTATATCCAGGTTGTTCTAAAATACTATAAAAAGGATCGATGCCGATAGAAGGAAAGGCATGCAACTACAATACAGTCAGCAAGGACATGATCAAAGCTAGGACAAATAGACCTCAAACACCGTATAATGTGCAAACACCTCTAAGGTATGCATAAGAATCTGAAGCATCCTCACAGCAGGAGGCTGAAAGCACATTTGGCGTGGCCTAATTTGCCAACATATCACAGCCAACTAATAAAAGCATTTCTCAAAGACAAGCAAGTTCTGCTGGGCTGGCCTAGCACCATGTAGTGAAATTAAAAAGCTGTTCTCCATACAACACACAGCATCCATCCAAATCTTTGTTACACTATCAACAGCGCATGTAATACACAGAGCATGCTGCCTTTTGCAGAAATTAAGTGTGATGCTATTCGTCAGAAGGCAGCATCACATTAGCAAGGACAACAGCTCAGCAGCAGACGGGGGCTCCGCGCCCCTCGTGCACTGCCAGGGGGGCCGGGCTCATGCCTCGGGGGGCATGGCACTGGCTGCACAGCTGGGCACCAAGCCCCGCATCCCACCAACACCATCAGACATCTCTCAGAGGCCTTGAACTAGCAGTAGCTGAGATGCAACATTAGCTGCACTGGACTGCGGATAAAGCTTTGCCTATTCCCTGTATATCCCATTGCAAAGGCCAATGAGCTCATATTGGATAAGGAGCGTTTCACTGCTCTTTTCCCTATTCCCCAGCTGTGCCTAAAGTTACTGTTAAAACAAGTTCAAGGGTAGGTGGTATTTACCCTATCTGCAAAATGAGTATACTGTGCTATATGCCCAGCTTCAGTATGCTCTCAGGATTGTACTACTAGACTGAATTATTTTTCCATGCATTATGTTTGTGATGATGAGGGTCTGGTGTAAAATAGCCTAGGACAGTAACTGCACTGTTGATTTGTATTTGAGTCACTTCAAATAACATCAAATTAATGTTTCCATTCATTTTAAGTTAAAAATTAATTAGAATTCATTTTTTTAAATTAAATTTGTATCATTTGGGAGTGGTGAGACACTCATGTGTCTGAGGTACCTAAGTACATTTAAAAACTCAGCTTACTGCTTAAATTTCACTGACTTTCAGTAAGACTTTGGCCATCTGCACAAGGATGTCCCTTCTGAATCAGGCAGAGGGAATCAAGATCTAATACCGGGAGGCATATTGCACATGGGAGAGGGCCAGGAAGAGCTACTCAGAAGGCAGCAAAAATATTATCCTGAACAGCACTTTTTAAATGCTTCCAGAGCAGAGCTGCGTCCACAGAACCAGCACAAGAAGAGCAGAAGCACAGCTCTCTGCACCCATCATTGTAGACAGACCCTTGGGCTCCTAAGTACCAAAATCCTTCTGAAGACTAAAAGAAAGGGGAAGAGGGTCCTGTTGAGAATTTCAGCCTTATCCCAAACTAGTCTTCTGCACAAGTATGGGGGATGCCCAAGTTTGCTGGTTTCCAAGGAAGAATTAATTATTAATAATTTGATGCAATGAGAGCTGCTGTTTTCATTCTCCTTACAGCTGTCAGGGAGGCACAGATGCAGCACCACCTTCTGTAATTGGAATCCTTATTTTACAAACAGTGCAATAGACTGTGCTTTATCTCCTTTGATCCCTGTGTAATACAAACAAGGCTCACTAATCAAGGCTCCTTCCCCTTTGTTTGTCCTTCAAATGCTGCAGATAGCCTCTTCTTGCTGGATAGTGTTGTTAGGTACATTGCACAGTGAGAGCGCGTGTAATCACTCAGCAAGCACTACAGAGAGGTTTTGTCCTGACATTAAGGTATCCCTAGCGCCAACTGGCAGTGCATACCAGCCTGGCCAGGTGCTGTTCTGCTAAAGATACCGTTTCGTACAATTAACAAACCTATCAACAGATTTCCTTTCTGGTTCTTGGTGCTGGTGCCACTGAATTTAAATATACTGCAGAAGAATAGTAGCGCATGAACAGTATACAAAAACATATTTAGCTGGAAGACCTGAAGCACAAACAAAAAGCAGCTCAGCTGAACCACAGAAAGGACGGAGGCACAAGCAAATCATAACCCTGTGCTAAGTCCTTCGGCCAAAGCTGGAAGCAGAGGCTACCGCTAAGGTTGTCTGCCAACAGCTTTGGCAAATCTTAACCATTTTGAGTATTTGCCAATGGGCTGACTTCTGCAAGCATTTCAGCCGCAACACTTAAGCCATTTCTGAGATGGGCTCTAGGAGAAAAACAAGACATTTGGCCCAGCTTCTCTACAGATTTTTTACAGGCTTTTTTCTTTAACAATAGGAATATCCCAGTGCTGTGGAGCAAGGAAACAAAATGTAAACAGCTTTAGTTTTCATGATAATCTGCCTGATTGTGACATAACTTCATAAGTAAAGTTCCTTTCTAGTAAATATTTGTTTTCTTGGAGTATGGTGGAGCTAAGACTTTTCAAAGAAAGATTTTCTCTTTTATGCTCTTTTTTGCCCTCTTACTCTAGCTGGCTTTAAGGAGCATGAAGGATAACAACTACAAAGTTTAAAATTCAAAAAGTGCCAAATAATCAGGGAGCACAGGATACAGCAAGAGGTAAAGACAGCTGGGACTGGCTAGGAAATTAAGAAACAAGTAGGAAAAGGAACAAAAAGCCAAACAAGAAGTGTTGGTACAAAAAGAAATAAGGGAGAATGGATGAGGAATCAGTATACTGGGGCAACAAGCACTCACTTGACAAAGCAGCATGAATGGAAAGCTAGAAAGATAGCAAACTAGAGACAGGTTGGTTGAAGAGCCTAGGAGACAGGGTAGATGATGTGAGGGGTCAAGAGGGTTTTTAACAGAGTTGGAGACTCTGTATCAGGCTTTGCAGGTGAGCAGAGTACCTGCAGTAGGGAAACCAGGACTACTCGAGTGTGATTTGGGTCTAGGCAAGTGAGGAGCAAAGGACATGTTTGGAGACAGACCACCTAGAGACAGGGCTTGTTTGAAAGGGAGGGAAAAAAGCAAATGAGTTTCTGGGTAACAAGTAGTAGACTGCATGTCCAAAGAGCACATGTCATCCCTAGCCTTCAGCATCACATTGTAGGTAAATGGAGACCTTTGTTATTTTAAGAATGGGGAGAAAACAGTTTAAGCCTAATTAGAAAGCTAATTAAAACAGTTATTACATTATGCAGTTAATTTAGCTTGGGCAATCATCTGGTAACCCTGCAACCCAAGACGAGGGCAGTTTCTGATGGTCTCTTTTTCCCCACACTTGGAGCTGGATCTTAAGTAGCTGAGGCCAGAACAATACCTCTACTGCAGTCAACTTGTGGCCGCTTTCTTCAGTAGCGAGGAATAGCTGAGCAAGCAGGATTTCTTTTTTCCTGCACAGAGGATGTGTGTAGCTAGGTGAAGCTTACCTGCCTCACAGCCTTGCTGCCTGCTTTCTCCCTGCGTGTGCATAGGGGACTAAGTCTCTTTTTCCAGAGGAGCCACAGCCGGGCCCATTCAGCTGCCTCAGTCCTGGGTCTGTGCCGAGAGCTGCCTACTTGGCTCTCTCCCATCTCTTTTCCAGAAGAGGTGGGGAGAGATCAGACAGCAAGGAGATGAGAAGGCTTTAGATCAGATTCTGCATTCCCTGACTAAATCCCAAGAGCTCAAAAGCTTTCAGCTGCATCCTATTCACATCTTTTCCTTGTCAGATATCCCTTGATGAGAACACAACCTGACAGGAGGGGAGGAAGAAGGAAATTACATAAGCAAAACAAAAGCGTAATTAAATTCCCTCTGCAGATGAGCAGATCAGGCCTAGGCTGTTACCTTACTTCATTCTGTCACATTCTGGACTGTTCTTTAAGGAACCTACTGCTAAATGAAACTAAGGGGCCAGCTTAATGTTTCCTTTTCCCGAGGAGTGCCATATGTCTGCTTCTCTCTTTTCACTCCTGCTGTCTTATGCCATTCTTACTAAAGCGAGCATTGACTGAGTGAAGCACAAAGCGTGTATTTTCAAGGTGTTAAAATGAAACCACCAAAAACATGGCTGAATTATGCAGAAAGAAAGCATGCTTCCACCAAGCGTTCAGCTCCTTGGGGTACAGTCTTGAGCTGTCTTAGCAATTGCTTGCAGCAGTAACAAAATGCCACTTGACTGATACTGTTAGCATTTCGAAGACACCTCATCAATCACAGCTTAAGTCTTTGCCAGTGAGAAAGTTAGGAAAACAAGGCCATTCCTCCTGCTTGTCCTGCTTTGATGATTTTCAGGGGCTCCATTATTCTGAGCTACTGACAGATGCTTTGTTTCTCCTGTTGCACAAGTTTTAGGAGCAAACTACTTTTGATTAAGCAGACAGATGAAGTCCTTATCCTGCCTCACTTTTCTAATTGGAAAAAGGCTTGAGACAAAATTGAGGAAAACCATGACTCCTTCCTTCAAAATAGAGCTGTTGATATTTTTAAAAAGCGCACAGAGAATGCTGGGGGGTAAGTGAGGAGAAGAAAGAAAAATAGAGGTAGTATATGAAGCAATATGAAGTAGTGTCACACTAGATTGCTATGTTTTTGTTTCAAGGTCATTAGGTAGATCATCTTGAAAATATGCCTTATAGTGGGAGACTAGATCAACTCCAGGTATTTTATTTGCAGACAGAATGTCAGAATGTCGTCTTGATATTCTTAGAGTACCAAGACAAACTCTTCAGTCCGGATACTCATATTTACATTCTGATTATAGAAATCATAATGTAATTGAAACAAATTTCAACAGTCAGTGCTTCCGAGTCCATGATATTCTGATAATGGCATAACTGTCCACAAAGAGTCCATTCCACTGCAAATCATCACTTCCGTATCATCCTCTACAGCAGGAGCAGTTCAGGAAGATGTATAATTGCATTTAAATCTGAGCATCAGCACCTCTGTCCTACAGCAAGGAGACAGTAACATGGTAGACCTCCTATTAAACCGGTCAAAGGGATGGCAATGGAGCTATGTATTCCATTTGCTGCTGGCATGTTTAGACCTGCCCAAAGAGCATCTTCAACTCCAGGGTATAGCCCAGAAATTTTTTTTTTTTTGAAGTCGCAACACTTATTTAGAAAATAAAAAATATTCAGTTAAGCCAGATGAGTTCTTTCAGGACATAAAATACAAACCATTCAAGTTCAACAGGCCTTCATGTCCCATGTTCAAGGATAGGGTTTCTTCAAGAAAATGCTTTTGGTCAATTATTGATAACTTCCTTGTATTATGTGCAACCCAAGATATTGCAAGGTTACTATGAAACATGTTGAAATAGTAGTTTGTATTAGCTACCCAACAGCTTAAATAGAAAATTTACCTTCTTTTTCAGACATTTTTAGCAGCTGACTATGAAATTGTGACAGACAATTTGTCCAAAAACTCTTCAAGACTCATACACTTAATTAGCATAAATCCAATTTCTTATAAGAATTATGTCTAATTTTCTCTCAGTCTTCTGATCAGCTGAATGCTGAGCCTTATAATTTGAGAGGGGGGAAAGGAAGCAGGAAAGTTTTCAAGTTAGAAGTAGAAAACATGAACTTTCAAGGAAGTTGAAGGGAAAAGGAGGGAACTGAATTTTTCAACTAAATAAATGCAAAGCAGAGAGCAAAACCTCCATATTCAAATCTGTAAAGACTGTATCATGATACAAGTGGGCTGGCTGACTCGTCAGCTTTATTTCTCAACTTCTAACTTTACAACATGTTAATAGATGTTTCAGAAAGTAATTATTTTATATGCATTTTTAATATACTTTTTGGGTACCTGATTTCTTTTTTTAGCTAATAGGAGAATTACAATTAATGATAGTTTAAAAAAATGTCATGAGTTATAGCTACAGTAGAGGAAAATTGCCTCTGAATTCCCTTTTATTTCCCTCCCAAAGCTATTTCTGAAATTCATACTCCAAAAACTATCATCAGTTGAATGCATTGGATGGATTTGCAGGCATTTAAATTCATAAATTCATAACATATCAGCAACTGTGCTCATACAAAATTAACAGGCACACACACTTGCCTACATTCACTCATTATGATTTAGCTGGCCCTTATTGAGAGCTACCAGGGTTTTCTAGGGTTGAGGAAGTGATTTACATAAATGATCCCTATGAGGGGGAAATAGGGCTCCAAGTTCTGCCTTCTTTAACTTACTCCAAAATCTCACTGAGACTCAACTTCTAGGGGAATCGGTTCCTCATCTTTGAGGCAATGTTTCCGACTACAAGCAGCTGCACCAGGGTACACCGATAATGGACTGCATGTGAAAATGATCCTGCACAGGAGAGTCTGCACAATCCAAAAAGCAATGGGCTTGGTTCAATTCCAATATCACAAAATGATTTCTCATTATATTTGCCACAGAGCTAATTGGTCTTATCTAGGAAGGCTTTGAATAAAAAGTGGAATGGCTTTACAAGCATCCCAATATCTTTAACAATATAGATTTTGAGAGAGTATTGTATCGTATGCTTTGGGGAGGACTTTGTGCGTGTAGTCGGACAGATGGCTGAATGACTGCATATCTATGGATTTTATTAACTGTATGAGTTACTAATGATCATATTTCCAGACAGTTTTACTCACAGCTTCTAACTTTTATGCTAAAAATTGCACAGTGCTTAATCCCTGCACTCGGCTGCTCACCCCTCAACCTCCCATAACCCAGCTCGCTGCATGCAGTCAGGCAGCGCAGTTCCAGTAAATAGGGTAGTGCGATGTCGCAGACAAAGCTCTCATGCAGGCCTGCGCTCAGCAGGTGCAAACGCTGGCTAGACACTTCGCCTTTCGTGCCTACAAATCCCCAGTCGCAGTTACAGAGGACAGCTTTCCAAAGCCTATCTTCTAGACTTAGATTTAATTTAAACAACAGTCATTCTGGGGGGAAAAAAAAAAAAGATGAACTGTAAAAGCATTTCTACACTATTCTACACTATTTAAGAAGGTCTAAGTAATGAAATGATTTAAAATTGCTAAATGAGATGAGGCTTACAGTAAAATTTGCCACTTCAAGGAAACACACAGGTCTATAGTCCCTGAACGTTTGGCCTTAAGGTCAAAAAGCAATTTTGCGGCTTAATGAGGACATATTCACCATCATAAATAAAAAAAAGTCTGGTCTTGTTAGCATGTTCTCAGATACCACATTTGACAGTAGTGAAGTTGTGGAGTGTTAGGATCCGTGGAAACAGCACTTAGTTAAATAGCAGGATTTTTATTAGTTGAAAAAAAAGTGGAGAAGTTGTTGGGATCAAGCTGTTTTTGAGAAAGTCTTGTGGCCTATAGGCTCAGTTTTAAAAAAAAAAGCCTTTACATGTCTTCCTCTAAAACCAGATTGTACTTTAGAATCTCTGTGTATAAGAAGATATCTGCTATGAGAATACAAACAGCAGCAGTGCATTTCTTTAAAAAATATTTACAAAGCGAAGACTGGATCATGGCACTATGTTAGCCCTTACATGAAATCCAGACAATAAACTAGTTGTAAATGGCAGCAATAAATGTTTGCCTGTGTTAGCTGCAAAGGACATATAGCTTATATGATCCAAACAATTGCCAGTAACATGCACAAAAGTAAGAAAATAACATTATCCAAATTACTAAAGTGGCAACCTGCTGTAGTATGTTTATATAGAATAACTTGTGGAAATATTCATTTATCTGCTTGCCTAATGCAATTTCCAGCACATGAAAATTATACTTATTTACTATAAGAAAGAAGAGTAACGCAGGAGAACATATTAAAGGTCATTTTCATTCTTTGAAATAATTAAGTATAGCATTGCAGAATCCTATTGAGAGGATTTGCAAGAGAAAGTGCTTTTAAATAACTCCACAGGTAACTGCATTAAAATAAATTCTCAGACGGTGGAGATTTAACAAAGAATTCTGAAAAAAATAGCAGCCCCCTTTTGAGAAAGGACAGTTGCTTTCTTGTCCCAGCTTTTGTAAGTTTTCAGACCAGCAGTGTTCGCTGCACACTATTTTGTTCTATGGCTTTTGTAAGTACAAAAAAAAAATCACTTTCTTCTAGCTATAACTAGATTAATTCCAGATTTTCATATTGGAGTAAGCCTTTAATGGACTGGAAATACAATACAGTCTGCACTATCATTTCATCCAAATCTCTCAATGGTAACAAAAATGTTGAAGCCTTCACAAAAGCATAAAGGGAAGCTCATTAAACACGAATAGGAAATAAACCGAAAATACCATGTTTCTGTAGACAACTGTTGTGTCGCACCCAGAAGCTCAGCTTTCTCTGCATGTGGAAGAGGTTACGTCAGGTTTGGGGGTGCAGGTACCATCGGAATCCCATCGGCCATCTCGGGGAAAACCAGGTCTTCAGCCACAGGGAAGAAAACCACATAAAACCTGAGAGTGCAGTTTATGACAGACCATCATTTCCTGCTTCATTCTGCATTGTGATAATGTATTTTCTCATAGGCATTTTTGTTAGCCTTTAATTTAGTGCTCTTTTCTCTCAAGGTCAAATAACTAAAACATACAACGCTGATGATTGATAATGAGGTATACACACAAAAGAGGAAAAAAGGAAAGAGAAGTATGTCATATTTTAATCAGTAGCTATAATGTATATGGCAGGAATATCTATGAATGTACCAAATGCAGGCAAGCATATTTTCCTGAAATGATATTATAAAGCAAGCACTGGGATGTGTCAAAATTATTTTTTGGTGGTACAGAAACTCCTTCTTCATACATTTTGGTGGTCTTTGTAAGTACTGAACGTTACAGGGACACTGCTGTGTTTGAATTACAGTGGGTGACATTTTGCAAAACACTGGCAAGCTACTGCATAATCTTGTCGCTCTCCACCTTCAATGAAATGTTATGTCAATCTTCAGTTGCACCACAAAGTAAGCCTGATGCCTAACTAACTTTTATTTAGTGCTCGCTGGACATGAGCGTGCAGCAAAGAGATTAAGACCAAACTGAGCTTTCAATAACAGTCACGGACTTTGTTCAACTTTATAGATTTTATCACTTTGACAATTTATCACTTTCAGACTGAACAATAATCACTGTCTGCAATACAGATCACTTCTGTTTATTTACCTTTTGTTACTGTTGCAGCCATTTCACTTGTTTCTGCGTAAGAGTAATGAAAACCTGAACGGAAAAAACAAAGGGATGGAGGGCTTTGACAACATCCTTTAAACAACCGTAAGCTGAGAGGTGGAAATGGCGGGGCCAGTAAATCAGTGACTGCAGACTGCTCATTAATCTTCACACTCCCATTTCCACCTGTGAGAAGCAGGCAATGTTTCTGACCATGCCTACAGTACCTCTCGGTCAGGATAACCCTCCAAGAGTGAAGCCACAATGCTGTTGAAAGGCTTCTCCCTCTGACACAAATCACTGCAGCACAAACGTCAAAAGTATTTTTTTGCTGAACTCTGCTGGCATTTACATTGCCATATTTTCTACCTTTGCAATGGATACATTGCAAGCATAATGGAGAATACAGAAATGAATGCACAATGATTAGAGATATTTATATGCATCCTGCTAGTGAAAGATCATGCCTATAATTCATGTGTGGTAAAGCCACAAAATTATGAAAGTCTTCCTTCTACTGCCATTTATAATCCAATAGGAATCCATTACATTTTTATTTCTCTTGTTACAGGCAGCAATTTATGACTGTCTTGTATATCACATTATGTTTTTAGAGGTGACGATAATATAAAAGCGGCCTGACCTCAGAACGGAATAAGAGATTCATGCAAAATACAGTTTCACAAAAAGTATACATGGTTTCTTAAAGAAGTAAGTAACTACATGTAATGCTTCTATATTTTAATTGTGACACTAACTTTGGAAAAACAGTTTCATCAAAATAATCTCTTTATTGGCTCATTTCACCTGTTGTCCTTCTAAGAAGGGGTTTAGATTTGTTTGATTTTTTTAATCATAACCAAACACACAAATTCATCCTAGTTCAGAAGCTTGAAAGTGGCCCATTCTCTAATTGTTTCCAGTCTGGTCATTCCCAAGCCATTTTGTGGTTGATACTCCAGCCCAAATGAATATTTCATGACTGCTACTATTTAATCATCTTCTTAGTGCATTATGAGGCATAATCAGTTGGTGCACTTAAATGCACTTAGAGTTACTGTGATAACATCACTAAAAGATGCCAAGAATTAATTTCAAATAGTTGTAACGCATAACTACACAGGACTCAAAGGGTTAGAGTCGTACTTACTATCTTCCACTTACAAATGACGGAGCATTTGCCATAGCAGCTATGCTGTTTCCCCCACAGAGGCTGCAAAGGCAACAAGATGGCATTGGTATCACTGTCAATACAGGATGCCATTTCAGAATGTGAGAAACAACATGAATGCTCCTTTAGTATTATTATTACTTCTAAGGATAAGAACGCTACTGCATTCATTTAGTTTCTTATCAGCAATACCATTTTGTTCCTACCTTTGCAAACCTACCCCATTTTAAGTTTTGGATTCATTAAGTTTCCAATATTAAGGATAGGATTGCCATATTCCGGTCACAGATTTTTGAAGTTTGTAAATGCTCTTCTCTGTTGAAGGGCTGTCTTTCTGTGGATGTAAGTATTTCAGGATAAGATTCATAAAAATTAACAGCTAGCTAAACTTTATATATCTAGACCTCAGTAAGAGTTCAGTTTCACCTACAGAAGAGCCATTGGTATTGGCATAATGCATTATACCAGTACAGCTGAAGTCAAATTACGCTTAATAAGCTAGACTATATTTTAAAAAGAAGATGAAATAATGCCTATAATATTTAATGTGCCACTTAACTGTCACATTAATAGTATATCTATCAGTAAATGTGATGGAGTTACACTGATTTATCAGTTGACAATCCAGACCACTTGAGCTTTGTGAGTAATTCCAATGGACAGCATTATGGGACCTTTGCTTACACGCAAAATTAGTCCCTTGAAATTCCTGAGCAGTCTCAGCTAAATGGGACCAGTTAAAACAGAGATCTAGTAAGTATAAAACATTACCCTCTTTTACAGGCACATCATAGATGGCAGTTTTAATGGGATACCTCTGATGTGACTTTTATGCAATGCCTGAATGATCTATGTTACTTTCCCAGTGCCTAAAGACAGAAACTCTTCTTGATCATCAGACAGGATTTCCTATATGACCTGCACGCAGCAGAAGAAATGGAGCTCTGTCAGCTGAAGCAGTTTCCTGAACCATTTCCTGAACCAGCTCACTGAGTGTCCTATAAGGGCCGGAGATGAGAGGGGCCGGAAGGAAAAGGGACCAGAGCAGCCTTGACTTAGATCAGTTTAGGCTGCCATGGAGCTGCATCCTCAGTGCAGGCACTGCTGAGGATCGATTTAGGTTTCCCTTCAGCCCCTATCAGCTGCTGACTGCAAGTACTGATAATGACTTTCCCATGCTAGTGCATGGTGTTTGAACCTTGACTGAACTTCTACGTGTTTCAGGAACGTCAGCCCTAAGCTCTCTTCACTCACCAAGGAATACAGCAATTGTCCAAGCATCTTCCTCTTTAAGAAAAGACAACAGGTTGAGGTCTACCATGCCCTATTAGTCTCTCAATTCATTGAAACAGCTGCCAATACAGGTTTAGCAGATGCTACACAGGAAACAATTTTTCCCTCCGGCACTGGACATTGTTCTTCAGCCACATGCCAGAACAAGTGAAAAGCTCTACAGTCCATTACAAACATCCTGAGCTATTTGATCATTTCAGATTAGAAGCCCCTGAAGATTATACATGAAAACAAGCTGGCTTACAATTAGCTACTTTAGGCTGTATAAATTTGTGCTCTGTGCGCTCTGTGAAAGCTTTTGCAAGGGAAGCTGCAACTTACGTTTCTATCTTTAGCACTGACCTCTCCCAATAATAAGCCATATGGCCATGGTGGTCTGCTGAGAAATTCAGTAGCCTCCGGCCACAGATAACCATCCACTAAACAACCTTAAACGTTATCCTCTCAAATTAAAAAAAAAAAAAAGTGTTTAAAATTACTCTGGCTTTCAGCTCACATTCTTGCATCCTTCCTGAACTTTGGGTTTCCCAGGAGATTCAGCCCAGTGATTGATACAATGTGTTTTTCCTCTTGTTTTTAAAAGTTGATTCATTCACAATAGGTGGGGTGCATTTTTTAAACACTGGAATGAGAGCCGGCAAGAACAAGACAGTGCAAATGAAAGAGAAAACGGCGGTGAAAACAGAGCTGGGTCAGTATTGAGGAAGAGTCACGAGAAGCGCGCATGAACCTCTCCTGCCAGACACAGACACCTTGCACCATGCAGCTCCTTCTGCCTCTCTCTCAAAAAGTCTGCAAGTCTCAACTAAGATTCTAATTATTATGAAGCATTAAAGATCATTAACATTAACTTAGAATATCACTAAAAGATCCTCTAAATTTTCTCTCAGCTTTAAGACCTATTCAGGAAAGGCATTGAAAGCAAATTGTTCAATATGTAGTCTAGCTGCAATGTTGCCTACATTATAAACCTGATTTCATAGACAGAAATAACTATGAGTATTTTCCACATAACTTGTTAAAAGACACCAACTTTTATTTTCTCCACATATTTTTCCCCCTCACAGTACTATACGCATTCTTTTAACTCAACCATATAACTGCCAAAGAAGATCTTTCAGAAAATACAGACCAGATTGCTACAGCTGAAGCCATTCATTTCACTATACATCTCATCATTTGCTTTTCACATTACAACTAAAAGGAATTAGGATGTAATTAGCAACAAACAACAAAACTACTTATAATATTACTGACATAATTCCGTTTTAAAATCAGAGAGAATTAATAGCAGTAGAAGGTTTGCCTTTATAGAGTACAGATATTCATACTTACTAAAAAGGCCTCAGTGATGGAAGTTTTGCCTGTTATAAGCTGTAAGTTTGGGACAGGTCACAAAATACTTAGAAGGAATATAGTTTTCATATAGTGGTAGTAACTTACTATTGCATCATCTATACATAGGCAAACTGATTTGCTTTAACACTCATGTTGCTTGTATGTGCAAAATATCAGAATAGAGGTTGCAAACACATTTTGAATTCAGAGCTAAAAACACTGCTGCACAATTTGTGCAGAGAGAACACCATACAGGCGAACTCTCTCTACTGTTGATTTTCATGTATCACTAATTTGTGTGATCTGACATTTAATCCACCAACGCTATCATTGATTTTAATAGGGCAATGCTAAGGTCTTTTTTTTTAAGTGGTCCTTAAATATAGAAAAGAGACAGATAGATGTCATAGCCACAGAAGAGACACTGACAGGTCAGAAGATGCTTATCTACTTCCATTGCATTAGCATGCAAGGTCATTACTATGTCTTGGGTCACAACAGCTCTTCAGGAGGGAATTTCAGATGCAGGCAAGGTGAGACACAAGCCTTATGTATTGTAGGAAGCTCCCATCTCTAAAACCTGTTAGGATAAAAATACTATTCTAACAGAGGAAACCGTTTTTCTCCTTTGCCTTATATTTTGCTTTGTTTTCCCAATAACAAAAGTGTGAAAAAACAATTCAAACAGAGAGGCGCATACTTTAAAGGTATGAGATTAACATTTTACAACAGCCTATAGCCTATTTCAGCAAAAGTCCAAATACAATGTGTTTCCTGTCCCAAGCTTTGTTATACAACGGAAATCCTTTCGATAGAGGCATGGATGGGTGAAAATAAGCTAGAGTTACTGTATTCAGCATGAAAAAAAAAGTTCCCATTTCCACATATAATCGTATTTAAAGTGTATTTGTTAGTATTTATTGAAATGCTGTAATCCCTAAATGACACACAACCCTAACAAATTTAAAAAGGGAAGGAAAATCTGAACTTTGAAAGATTTGCCTGATAGGAAATGTGAGTAGATGCGGTAACAGGTAACTGTAGGAGATGACCCCCGGCTTCACAACCAGCTCAGCAGCAGCAACGTGACCTCCCCAGCCCAGCCCACTCTCCACTGCGGCTACACCTTCTCACTGCTCCAAGCCCACATCTTGGACGTGATCCTCAGACTCATCTCGAGAAAAATCTTTACTGCTACAGATGAACCCTTCAGAACTGGATTGTGGTATGTTGCTTCAACTACGTGCTCTTCACTGCCCCGGTTCTGTTCATCAGTAGATCAATGAATTTTTAGCTTTTGATTATGCCCTTCCCATAAATATAGCCCTGCTCCTCCTTTCTCTCCTTCCAGAAACAACAGATTTCCTCTTTTTCCATGGTATATGCAAATGTGAAAGGGGCTCTTCTCTAAACATACATACATATATATGTATGTATACAATATGTATGTATACAATATATGTATGTATACAATATATGTTTCAAACAGAGTGCGGATCCAAATTTCATTTTCCCCTTACGCCATGGAAAGTATCTCCAACTAAATGCCTTCAAAAGGCAAGGAATCAGTTGCTTCCTTCCTCTTCAACAGAAATCTCCTCCTGTGACCAAGGAGGGGAGATATTTGGTAAGTAAGCACACGTACTGAATGTAATGGGAAATATTAGCTCGGGCTATTTCAACTCCACAGCACATCCTGGCAATATCAACCAGTTCCCCTTTGTGGAGGACCGAAGGAGGCAGAGACAGAGCCCACTGGTACAGCCACGCCTGGCGCTTGAAAAACACAAATAGGGATCCTTTGGCAGGGGGGTGAAAGGCAGCAGAGATGGGGCAAATTCCAGAAGGGACCGAAATCACCTCAGCGATTGTGCTTCAATTAGCAAGCACAATTCTAGCAAGAAACTCTGAATCATTCTCCAGCATGTCCCTACTGCAGTCATTAAGCCAGAATATTACCTAAGCAAGAGAGTAAAGACGAAAGCCTTGATAGCAAACAGGCTTCCTCCGAAGACGTGGCAAGAGCACAGCCCATGCCTTTCCCTAGTATACGTCTTTGCAGCATCACCGGTTTAGGCTGTTATTGCTGAGGGAATGCTTTGTGAGCGTTTGCATCATTTATATAATTGGAAATGGCTAGCTCTACAGAGTTATATAATGCATGTAACAAAACGCAGATAAACGTTACCAATCCAATTAAAACCAGAAGTCAACTTCTGCTTTCAAGAAAATGAACACCGTATTTGATTTTACAGGGTAATAAAAGTCTTTAGGAACACCACTGTATTTCTTAGTACTTTAAAACGAAACACTTCAAAGTTTTATCAGCCTGCAGTAGCAAAGCTAAAATTCAGTTCACCTGACTCGTGCTAGTCATACTATTAAAGCAAATGGGACAACTCTTCCGAACATGGGGTATGCAGTTAGTTGTATTATAATAAAATCGTTGTTCATAGATGAGAATCTAGAGTGAAAAATCTAAGCTATCCTTAAAGAGATATGATCTGCAAAAACTGTAAGAAATCAATAAGCTATTTGACTAATTCACAAATTTGTTTCAAGCAGCTTAATCTATATTGAGTCATACAACTTAAAGTAAGCTCCCTTTTAAAACTTAATTAAGCTACAGCTGGGTAAGTTGATAAAATTGTTACCCTAGTGCCTTCAACTCCTTGCAGGAGTGGAGAAAAGAGTACAAGTCTGAACTGAAGGTTTCAAGCCAATAAACCATTTGCACAATGCCTAGCACAACAGGGCCCTATTTTGTTCCGGACTTCACAATAAACATGATCAGCAAAAGGTCCCAGGTTACTCTTTGCTTTGTGACATGGACACATTTCTTTAGGTGGGCTATCAAATGCATGTAAAAAGAGGTGTTTTAGCACCTCATTTAGAAATAGGTAGCTCCAGTACAAGCTCCTACATTATGTTGTAATATTGTGGCTTATGCAACGCATATCCAGGCGTCCCAGAAAATACTTTCAACATTGACTAAGCCATATCTGTTGCTGATGGGAAAAAGCAAAAAACCAGATTTAGACTGAAATAATAATAGATTCCCTAATATTATAGGCAGGAGAATTTCTCTCTTCTGCCGCTCAGAGATTTCAGAAAACAAAACAGGAGGAAGCTGGAGCTAGGAGGGAGCAGGAGCTGGATGTGCAGCAGAGGCTGGGCCAGGCGCCTCAGCCCTCCCTGGTAGGCAAGGGGAAGGGACCTGGCTGTTGAGCACATGTGGAGTGGCAGGGAAAAAGGACATGCAGTGTGCTGGCTGCAAAAGGAGGGGGTGAAAAGGGATCACCTAAACAGCAAAAGAAAAACAATTCTCAGCTTGGTGATAAGGATATCTGCAACCATCCAGCCAACACCTGACCTGTTTAGTCCCAACAGTTCCCTGCAAACCAGCACACAGAACCACCACAAGCTGAGGCATCTCTCCAGCACCGAAGGCTCTTGGCTGTACCTTATCAAGAAAAGTAACATGCTAATAAGCTGCTCTGTCTAATGTGCACAACTTTTTCTACAGAAGCAAAAAAGTGTCTGACCCTCTAGCTAGAAGCAGAATGAAGCAAAGAGTGTTTCGTCACTAAATTCTTTTGGTTGCACAAACCTTATGGTTTTACCCTGCAAACTACATTTGTTCATATTTATTAACATAGGCATATGGTACAGCAGTCTCAGTTTCTTATATGCTAGGGGTATCTTGCTCTGTAAAGCCAGACCAAGGCATGGATTTCTCTATTTCCTGATTTGTGATGTATTAAGCTCTTACGACTAAAGTTGCTCTTCATTTTCTTCTGTACCACCATACTGTCAACTCAAAATAAAGGAAATCTTTTTTTTCAAATGTACCTCGAGACACCCCACCTAGCCAATCACTACTAAAGAAGCAAATCCACAGTTTCAACTGCTATTCAAGTTACTGTAAAAAGGAAGATTTTACAAAGCTGTTGTTTGCAACCTCAGTAGAACCCCTTTGCATTTACACTTCTTATAACTGTATTACCGAGACTGTCTGTTCCAGTAAACTGACTTATCACAAAAAATAATTTGCTACAGGCTCTCACATAGTGTATTAAATATCTCAGCACAGACACTGCACCACTATCAAACCATGTCTCTGAAATGCCCATCATTTCAGTCTTAATTTGACCTGTATTTTAAACAAATTTACTTTTCTGAATGATAGCTGTAATACTTTATATTTCTGCCCCCTCCCCCCAAATAAAATAGGATAGAAAACCTTTGCCATGCCAGTCAGAGAGCATTTAAGTGAATATTCTGCACCCTACGATTGTGCTTCTCTGTTTCTGTGTCTGGCAAGCTTCCCCATGCTGGGCGCAAGAAACCACGTGCTGGCGGGGGGCAGCACGGCAGAGCCAGGGCTCGCCCCCGGGGCGGCCGGGCGCCTTGGCCTCCCGCAGCAGGCGCAGGTCGCCGGGCAGCAGCAGCGCAGCCAGCAGCCCGTTCCAGGTTGTGGACTCACTATGTGTCACTGCTATTCGTATAAGTGCATTTTTGTTTCTGAAGGTCTGGATTTTTAAAGGCAGATCATATGTAACGCTTATGTTTCGGGACACTTCTACACTCGTTTCCTACGTGGCAGCCCTAGCTGTGACAAGGCTGCACAGGGATGATTACAAATGGCTCGCGTTTCATCCAGGCCTCCACCAGACCAACCTTTCTGAAGTTTTAAAGGAAACACGTACAAGGCATTTCCATTGTTGTGCTGTCCTACACCTGCAGGCTCTGGCCAACGCCAGGAGCGGAAACAACAAATTCTTCAAGAAAGCCAGTTCCTTTGTCATCTGAACTAAGCAGGAAAAACTGGAAGTGTCATAAGAAAGTTTTTCTAATGACATCTTAGCTCAGTCTTGTAGAAGCCAAATAAAGCTTTGAAGAAATAAATGTGCTAACATCTGGCTATTTCAGTCAAAACAGGCCAGATCCTGACTTGCACAGAGGTTTCTGTGCTTCAGAACAGGAGCACAAAACAGCTACAAAACGGTCATTTGGGAGAATTTCAGGGTCAAGGTCTGGGTCAGAACTGCTCTGACTAAACTGGCCCATCTGCCAGAAAAAGGCCTGGCAGAGTGCTGCCGTCTCACTTCTGCCCTCATCTGCCAAGCGGTCTTTCGGGAACTACTGCTCGCAGATTTAACCTCAGGCAGCCTTCAGCTGACGGCTATGAGTTCGGTACTTCTGTAACGCTATATCAGTTACTAGGCATTTTATTTCATAGATACTTGGAGCACATTTACAAATATTGCTTTGAGTGTGCAAATAATATATAAAGGGTTTTTTTTTTAATAATTATGCTTTCTTTTTAAAATACATTTTAAAAGATAAATCAGCATAGTTTTCTGCTGCATTATATCAGTGGCAACTCAAAATAGCTGCAACTCAACCTGCAATAATTAATGAATTTTTTTTTCTGTTGTCTATTGTAAATATATCTTAACACAGTAAGCTAATTTAGTGGCATTTTTTTCAGAACTGCCTGAAGAAGTGCATGAAAATGCATCCTAGTATAAGTGTTCATGCACAGACTTTGGAAACACAGCAAAATCATTCCTTTTCCCTTGCTCTGATTTCCAAAATTTATGTAAATTGTGAAACGTCCAAGTATAGATTTAACTGTCTTAAATTCTCCTTTGTGCCTTTAAATATACTCACTTTTTCCTTGGAAATCCTGTTTGGATGTTACTAGCTGACTATTATCCTTTAATCTTTGTTAATGTGCACAGGGATGCGCACAGCATAACCATTTCTACCTTTGAGATTAAATACCAGCAAAAGAGAATTGTCCAGGGCAGAAATATTTTGAATCATTAATACCTAAAGCTTGAGCCTTTTCATTGTTTAATATATGTTTTTCATCATTATTCCCTCAGTTTGCAGAGTTGCAATGACATACTTCCAGATTGGAAGTGTCATCATGTGACTAGGGAGACCAGTCCCATGAGCAGTCCCTCAGCACTATCAAACTCAGGAATTTGCACATAACCATAAGATTAAATTGAAATTTCCCCAGCGCTGCAAAGATGACAGTCACTGAAATTTGGTATTTTATAGATGAGGCTTTTTACTCTCTGTGACTAGTTTCACTATTTGCAGGGTACCTCGTTCTGCTAAAATTACAAAAAGGAAAACCAAACCTTTGCATTGCCAACAGATTTGGGCTGCCCCTGTGCTGTCAGAAGCTGGTAAATCATTTATGTAATTATAAATATTTTTCTTCTATTAAGCATTAAATGATATTTTTATCAGTTCTAGGGAAAGACTGAAACTTCTGTTACCGCAGACCCTCCAGGTATTTCATATTCCTTTCCAGTGGCTAGATTCAAACGAGTGTAATCAGAGCAGCTTCACTGCAGAGACAAACATCACAACTGAAAACGGCCTCGGGTGTTTAAATAAAGGAAAATACTAGCTGCTGATGGCACCACACAGATGGATCAGTTTCTACAGAATAGGGGGAAAAATCTATACTGAGTGATTTCCAAGTCATTAGGAGTTCTTACACATACACTGGCTGGCTAAAAGAGGCACAATGCAGACTGCAGAACAGGAACAATACATGGGGGATTGCCAGTGATACACTTAAACCATCTGCATTTGCACAGTGTTTGGCAGCGAAAGCAAAAAAAAAAAAAGGCAGCCTAGGTCTGGGGGTATAGTAAAGGGAATGCATATAAATGAGTAAAAGTCACTGAACCAATTTATAAGGCATTAGTGCATTGGCTCCCAGACTTAAACCCCTTAGCAGGAATTCTTTCGGAGCAGCTCTCTCCACCCTCCTTTTGGCAAATGCTCAGTCACGCTCAGCCCAGTGGACAGATTCATGAACAGCTTTTATATAAAGCACATGTATCTGCTCCCTTTTTCCCATGCGGTATCTTAGCAAAACAAAACCCCAGATCTGAAATCCTGTGCCCTTGGAAATAGGATGGCAGAAATTCACAATTTCTGTCGCAGAAGCCCGTGAAGTCTCACGCACATCCTGTCTGGACCCCGCACCTCACACTTCTCAACCCCACTGCTGGCACCTCAGGCTCAAGAGCAGGGTGTCACAGCCTCACTCCCCTTTGTGAAACCATAGGCCAGCAATATGCGGCCAGCCTGAACTGTGATGTGCCACCCAGCTGGGCCTGGCATGCCGCGTTCGGAGAGGGGCCATGCTCAGCGGCAGCGCGCGCGTGTGCGTCTCCTTCACAGGGCATGGCTGCAGCAGCTGCTGACGTTCACGGCATGACTTCATGCACAGGTCCTACTGGAGCGCCAGAACTTCAGTCTACCAGGATAAAAGGAGAATCTAGACTTCAAGGGGCATCAAGGAAAGCGTTTAAGTCATCTGATGTCCTGTAAACACAGAGTGTAGCTTCCCTTCCAGGAACTGTTTATTCCCAAAGATTCATGTGGCACTGAACCAAGCACTAGTGAGACACATCCTTTCTCTGGACGCTTTACAAGTGAATAAGGTGGATTAAGCTCAGGAAAGATGCCAAGGTCTTGGCACCGCAAGGTCACCTTACAAGCAAACCCAAGTTTGGGACCTACTCTTGGCACCCTGCTGTTTTCACCCTTAATACTGCAAAAACTTACTCTCAAGATAAACCTTCTTCTGCACTTGATTAGCCTCTTTAAATCTCAGAGTCACAGAGCTATTTGTGTGGGGCTGCTTTTAGGATGGCATCTCTCCAATGTTTGTGGTCTTTTATTCAGCCTATCAGTTGCAGAACAAGCAGTAATCTGACTTTCTTACCTCCTCTGAGGCTCTCTCAGAACAAAAAGAGAGAGAAAAGTTAGTTTTCAGTCTTTTCTGAAAGAAAAATCAACACGATTTCAATCCTTTTAAAAGTTTATCTAAAATCTTCTTTTGTTTTAGAGCTTCCTGGCAGATACACAACTTCAGAGCAAGTCAAACACAGCCAGCGTTGCTGAGTGCGTGGATGGAGGTACACTACCCTTGATCACTCCAGCTCTGAAGTCAGGAGCTTGCTGCTAAACCTCTCAGCTGGCAACATTTGACCCATTATGCGGGTTTATGTCATACTATGTTATACTAAAGCCAGTATTGGGATGGACATATCAGTTATGTAAATAGTGAAGGAATTAAAAAAAAGGGAGGCCATATCCATGTTTCTCTCCACTCCCTACACCTGATATGCTGCATCCCTTAACACAAGAGGTCCTGCAGCACGCAGTCAGGACACGAGTGCAAGGTCTGCAAAAACAACAATGTAGGGCTTAAAGGGAGGAACCACCACTGTCCCCCGTCCCTAGCAGCCCCACGGCACTACCTCGCCACCACCTGCCAGAGACTGTGTGTTTCTCTGGGTTTTTTTAATGAATGCCATGGACATAATGACACTTTGCTCTGCAAACTTAAAAAAAAAAAAAGGACGGATATTATTATCCTCATTTCAGGAGGGCAGACCCGAGGGAGAGACATTCTTCTACACCAAAACAGTATCATGAGTTTCCCATTTACATCAGCAGTCAAAGATGAAAGCTGGCCTGCTTCTATAAACAATAAGCCGTGATAATGAATGAAAGGTAACATTTTTCATCATTTTGTTAAAGCTGGGGAACAAAAGTTCAGGTTTTTTTTTACAGGGACATTTCTAGTGAAAGCAGGTATGTTTTCCGGATTTAAAAGTTTCACTGAAATGAAGCTTGTCTATCAAGCTCTGCATTGGAGCTACTCTTCAGACTCAAATCACTTATCAAGGTCTGTGGGCCTGAGCCAGCCTGCAGGCTTTGTCCAAATCTCTCTGGACTGCATTTTCAATGAATAAACCAAAGGGATTTATCATTTCTTTCTGTTAGCTGAGTGGTGAGGTAGAGTGTCATTTTATAGCTCCTGCTCAGAGTGCTACTAAGAGTTTTAGTAGAATATAGATCCATTTTCTACTAGCTATTTTTTTAAGTCATTTCCCAACAAGGAAATAAGATAGGTGGTATCATTCTCTGACCATTCTGCTGCCCATTTTAGGCTCAAATCTTGCAGTCCTTAGTCTTTATGCAGCCACAGGTCTCTTATTATATAAGAGATTTGCCTGATGAAGGAGCATCAGATTTGACCTTCCACGAGAGATGCAGTTTAACGAAACGCATGTGGCACAGCCACAGTAATAGAACTACGGAAAACATTATAGAGAAAAGCTATCACATGTCCCCAGCAAACATCCAACTCCATCAGCTTGAACTGAAACTTCTCAGCAGCTTTTTTAAACACACCTTACATTACAAAAAATGTTCAGAGCTGCATTCTTTTGTTGAAAAATCTGACAAAAGGAAGCTGAGTCAGACCCACTCCAGGATATGCACCTCGGCCTGTGACAAAAAGGAAAACGGTTACTAAATGGAAATGACTAAGAGCACTGCACTGCCCTGATTAAAAGTCCCAGAAATAACAACAGAACTTTCTGCAGAGATTAGGCCTTCCACATGGAGTGGTAATTGTTATTTTTTAAACTCTAAGAAACAGTATTGCCAGAGAACTGAACATTTAAAATGGGAGGAGATTTTACAATGACTATCCAAACTGTTCAAAATTAGCATTTCAGGTTTATTTTTACAACTGATGTAAAGCTTGCTCTTTCCTCTACCATAATTCTTAGCTAGTAATAAAAATACTGACACAAGTATTACTACTGTGATTAAATTTCAAATCTTGGCAGAGCTTCACTTGCACAGTGCCTGTAACGTGCGGGTTTTAGGAAGACCAACTACAAGGTCTAACCTTTATAAATTATGTTACCAAAGCATTCTTCAGCTATATTGCCAAGTGTAAAGCCCTTCTCCAGTGAGAGTGGAGTAGTAGAACAATTGCTTATGAGAAATTAAAATATCATTAGTTGCAGCTGTGTCAATAGCTGTCTTTAGTTTTGATGACTATGCTTATTAAGAAGGGTTTATTTATCATATGCAATTTCACTGGAACTAGAATTACTTGCAAAGAAAAAAAAATCCATACTTACTTAGTGAAAGGCATGGGCTGTTCTATGAACTTTGGTGGAATTCTTGCTGGTTAGGAAAGCATTGAATTTTTTCCTAAAACTACAAAATTTTTCAAGGAGAACATCATAGACCACTAATCAAATGGGATAGCGAATAAGCATTATAGTGAAAAATTGAAACAAGATGCAACCAAAAGCTATTATCCTAAGAGTCATCCTGCTTTGCTGGTTACAATGAAAGTAATGACATTGGAGTTTCAAATCACCTGACTAATCTCCTTAGCAATAAATAAAATACAATTCTAAAGAAAGATGTAAGCTTTAATCTCACATTTGTTCTATGCAGTTATCAATGCTATTAACTTATACTAACCCACTCAGAGGTAACAGTGTACAGTGAGAACAGCAATAAATTTAACAGATTTAGCATAGGAAATGAAAGCTCTGTTTCTGTCCATTATATCACATTACTCCTTTCAACAGTACCAAGATGACAGTTAATACTATAGAGTCAGAGAATATATATTCAAACTATATAACAAGCACCTTCAAAGCAAAGTTGAGTTTTATCCAAGACTATGTTAAACTTCACTAGCCTAAGTAGTAATATGGAAGATTTCTCAGACATCAGCATTTAAGTAACATAGGGTCGAACTATGAAGTTTCATAGGAAGAGATGCTGATCCAAACCAGATGCATCTAAGCAATGTGCCATGAGTTCAAAAAACAGCAGCTAATGAACATCTGTGGGAAAACCTCCGGGAGAAAAGCAAGCAAGCCAGTCGGGACAGCTGGATAGAACAAGGAAGAAAACTCACACAGAATCACGGAATCACATCACAGAATGGTTTAGGTTGGAAGGGACCTCGGGAGATCATCTAGTCCAACCTCCCTGCTCAAGCAGGGTCCTCTAGAGCATATTTCCCAGGATCACATCCAGGTGGGTTTTGAATATCTCCAGGGAAGGAGACTCCACTACCTCTCTGGGCAACCTGGTCCAGTGCTCTGTCACCCTCACAGGAAAGTAGTTTTTTCTCAGGTTTAGATGGAACTTCCTGTGTTTCAGTTTCTGCCCATTGCCTCTTGTCCTGTTGCTGGGCACCACGGAGAAGAGGCTGGCCTCATGCTCTTGACACCCCCCCTTCAATGTACAGCAGTGCTGAACAGACCGACGGAAGAGGCTTGGAGTCATTTGGAATGAGGAACTTTACAATCGCAGACAAATGCTATGAAATGCCAACTAAATAACCATTGCTCCTCCTGCTTGTGCCACCAGCTCCCCAGAGCTCTTCTGTTCTGTAACAGGAGTCACAAAGAGCAGTGGGAAGTGTTACATGCTAAGAATCTATTCATTTTTAACCTATTCCTTTCACTTCCAAAATTTTTACTACTTAAGTAAAATTCCACTAATAAAATCAAGCACCTAAAAGTAAGTATATCTACCAGGGTTGTCTGATCAGGCACAGACAGTTTTTGCTAATTTTCTATTAGCAAAACTTGAAAAAAAAAGAACTTATATTTTCTGTTCATAACATTACCCCCTTGCCTGCCAAAGTAGCCAATCAGCAAGGGATTTTTCCAGTCTTACAAGTCGCCCTGATGATAAAGAAGTTTGAAAGCCTAAGGACTACAAGAAAACCTGCTTGCTAGCATTTTGAGTTGGGAGGTTTGAGAACCTGACCAAATTCATTGCCTACAAAGAATACTAGGGAAAACGGCTGGGATTAAACAGAGGGAGTGAGACCATCTGAACGATTAGGAGCTTTGCCTCCTATTGGATAAGTATGCAAAGATAAGTTGTCTATCTGATAATAACTCAGTGCACATTTCCTCATAGCCAGGACTTAGAGAGAAGACTTAAAAGAATTTCTTCAACAGAGATGAAATCTATAAAACAGAATATGAAAAGTTTTGAGATACTAAATAGGTTTAAAAAATTTAAACGAAAGTCTCTTTCTCAAAGCTTGTAAATGGTTTTCAGCTATTCTATTGAGCTCTAAAACACAGCATGTTGAAAATGCCTTTAGAAACATTCTCATTTCTTCTCTTGAACTTTTCAGTAGAGATAAAACAAGTCACCTAATACAAAGCTTATTTAGCAGGCATCAAAACAGCCCTTGATAATCTAGGCCTGTTGCCTCAGGACATACGCGGAGAACACAGGGATTTTTTCTTTTTCTAAGTAATGGACATGAAGGGCTCTCTTATCCTCATCCTTTGTTTAGATTAGCTAAATAGCATGCTTACTCCCAGGTCCACAGATATGAACATCAAAGGCCATGCAATGGTTGTAAATACAGTTGAAGTCATTTGCAAAAAAGTAAATCATATCTGCGACTGTTGTCTGCTGTGGGTACCAGTTTATCATTGAGCTACATCCTGAATAGATAGTTGCAGTTCCCTGGAAAACGCCTATCAACATCCTTCTTCTCTCAGCAATGAGGAACTGCTTATTTTCTTGTAAGGAAACTTAATTCTAGTTGGTCTGCCTAAATAAGACTTTGAAAAATGTCTGCTCATTAGCTGCTTAACCTTCCTGAATAATTAATGTATCAAAATTTTAAGAGAGTCATTTATCTTTGCTGCTGCACATCATAGAAACATGAAATAATCTAACCAAGCTCGGCCTTCTAGAAAGCTAGGAAATCAATCCCATCACCTATGCTGGACTGTGATGACAAATAGAAGCAAAAGAATATTTAACTGTGGATCATTATTATTTAAAGTCCTACTTAAGATATGTTGAACATTTGCCTACATTTATTATAACTGTTAGGAAAAAAAGTGAGTTTTGAGTTAAGTCCCACACTTCTCAGATTTCCTCCTGCATTATTTAGTGAAGAAATTCCCCCTTGGCTTACACTGGAAGATGTCAGAACACCTTTGTGCTGTGCCGTGCTGCCTGAACACCTTTGTGTTCAGCCTTAATGTGCAGACAGGGGGTTAGACAGCACTGCGCGGGACTGAAGGATGCCTCTCAGCCCCATGGAAGGTTTTCAAGCTAGGCGAGGCTAGGCTGTAAGAAGGTCCCCTGGGTATCAGACTGGGTGGGCTGACTGAACAATATCCTGACTTAAGCATCATGAAAGCAGTATTAGTAGGTGACAATATTAGAGTCACTGAGGCCTACTTTGGTGAGCTTCTCCCAGACCACAATTCCAGACCAAGTCAGCCTCAGTAATGTTAGGCAAACACTGAAACTTTCCCTTCCATCTGCCCTAAGTGGTCTTGAGATTTAAAACTAACTGTAATCCAGATGCTTCCAGCACTCGTTTCTCTTAGAACGTCTACCTGTACTGTCTTGTTTGTGGGGCCACAATTTTATTTGTGAAACACACAGTTAAATTTCATTTTCATATTCAGCACTGGGAGAGCTTTACAGGAACTCCAGTCTCATTCCTCTGAGAGTTGTAGCTTTTTTGCTTGCTGGTATAAAAGTTCTTATAGATAGGATACCTCCAAACTGCTTGAAAAAATTCCTGTTTGCGCAAAACAGGCAAAGTCTGTGCTGATCAAGTGTCAAACACTATTTAAAGTACCAGCTTCAGATAATTTTTGATAATTCCTAAAACTTAGACTCTTTATAAAAAAAGATACTAAAGAACATACCAACCTTTGTGTTTGTCTTAGAGTCAGTTTCCTTTTATTCAGCTATCTCATTAGAGTGAGCAACAAGTAAGTAGGTATAGCAATAATAAGGCTAAGTTTATCTGGTTTCCTCCACTCCCTTTTCTCACTGTATTACTAAAACTTGGAACAATAACAGGATGCTGGGATGTAGGATAGGAAAAGGCTGACTCCCAGCTGGAAAACCTTGGAGACCGGAGAGCCGAACACTCCCAGTATTGCCTAATGAAGAGAGAAGTGGATTTTTCTATTTGTTCTTCATTTTCTGTGTACTGCTTAACATTTCAGGATACTGTTGATTTTAGTTTGCCACGTCTGGGAACAAGCTGAAGCTCCACCAGCTCTGACTCAGGTAAGCGACAGACAGTATTTGCTCTTCTTCAGCTGCGAAGTTAATCTCAAAGATTTTTACCTCTGTCAAAAATCTCTTCTAATGTCTTAAATAACTTTAGAAATACTAATGAATACGCTGTGAATTTTAGACATATTCACAGCATCCTTTGGGCCCAGTACTGCTGGCAGTTAAACCAAATTAAGTGTAGACAACAGCAGAACTGCCCACAATTTACTCTGGAGGAGGAAAATTTCTGGCTCTCTTGGGCTATACCACGATGCTCCCAGATTGTTTAAAAGAAGAGACATTTTATGCTTTAATAATCATTCTTTTTCACAGTTCTGGTTCGTAATATTCATATTATGTTGCCAGCGTACACTCACAATGGAAAAAGGGCAGAAATGATATTGCAAATTGCACCTGTAAATCCTTTGTACAATGATTTCACTTGCAGTGTGGACAGCAACAGGCTTAGTACTATTTTTAGGGAGCAGGTGTGTGCTATGTTAAGATTTGATGCAATATGTTCAAGAAAAGGGAGGGTTGCATAGCCATTGGTATTCTTCTCAAAGGTGCTATAGCCTTACTATGACCAATGCCAAGAAGAGGTGAAAGCCCTTATTGTTTAAGAACGTTTAAGAGAGAATTGTTTAAGTCTTCGAGGTAGAGCTTCCCTAAATACCTCAGTGACTTGGTCTCCTAAGTCTCACATTCAAAATGGCTCAGGTAGCCTGAAGTCTAAATCCCTGACTGCCAGGTTTTACAGCCCCTACTCTACAAGAGCAGCAATATTTATTTTAGAGCTTCTTCATTCTCAGTTGTCCAAAAAGAATCATTTTTTCTGACAAGGTATTGTATGAGCAGTGGCTTGATGCAAGAAGTTGGTTGAAAAGGCTTTTATCTTGTCCCAAATATAGTGTAGCAAGTCCCTGAGCTAAGTAAGTTTGCTGTACAGCTTGCAGAGACAAAGTGTTTATGCATAAGAAATGAACTGATACTGCTTTTTCTGTTAGAACTCTATTCTCCAGTAGTGGGACTGTCAGTGTGCACAGTACCTTACTGTGCTGGTTGTCATGCTATAATAAAGATAAAGGAAAGAAAGAGATGCAAGGAAAAAAGGTATGGAAGAAGATGAATTTCTGTGAGAAAATCTGTTCTATTCTCAGCTACTGAAAACATTAAAAGTTGGTTGCTACTGCAGTTAACAAAAGTAGAGTTAATCAATGTATTCCTGCCTCCTCCGTTTGTAAATCATTGTATTTGCATTTGTAAAAGCATTTGGTATTATAGATGTTCATGATAGGAAAAAATAGGAGACAAAAGCAAGGATACTCCAGTGATTTAAAAAAGCTTCTCATCTTAGGTTAATTTGTGCCTTGTCATAACAACCAATATACCAGAAACAAATCACAGAAATGCTGACTTGCAATTTATCTGAGGTACCTCCAGAAGCTGCTTTCTATCCTTAAATAAAAGGTGACGAGCAGGAGCAGAGGACACAAGATTAATTCAGTATGTGAAAGCCTTACAGTATGTGAAGTTAGAAACAATAAAACAAATGAAATGGAAAGCAAAAGATAAACTCAATTAACAAATCATTCCTGCTCTGTCCACAAAACTGGGGTTTGTTTTTGGCAATGCTACAGCATTGTAACAAGAAATATTTCCCAGTGCTCAGCTCTATAAGATAAGATAATACGAAAAACTATAAGAACTGTTTCCTAAACATTTTAAAACAAATGCTAACACTGAAATCATGCCATAATTTAGCTAATGTCATCCAGTGATCTGTAGCTTGCACTGAGCTAGATATAGGGTTCAATGCAAAAGACAGCGTAAGCAGAGAAAGTTCCACTTAAACAGTTAACGGTTCTATTGCCAAAAGAAAGAACAGGTTTGTTTCATATCCTGCCTTTGTTGAGTGAAACAGAACTGAAAACAGGATATAGGTAAAAATTGCTGGTTATGGTTTAGAAGCTCGTCTGATTTACAGCTCTTATGGAACAAAGGACTGCATTATGTATCCATAAATCTGTATTTCAATTAATATTTCAAACAAAAATAGAAAAACTTTTAAAAAACTCTTTTATCTTATCAGGTTACATGACTACAGAACTAAAATCAGGCCAGCTAAGGCTCTGTATTTTCTAAAAAAGTAGCGATTCACAGGATAGGGATAATAATTGATTATTTCTAGCAGCCGAGCTTTTTATAAGGTATCTTCATGGATATTTTTGCCACGTGCTCATAATTCTGATCTTAACTTGAGTTCTAGGAGTTTAATTCAGAGGTTCAAGTGTTGCCACAAAGAAAAAAAAATTGTTCTTTCTTTGTGAGATATTTGTTGGATGTGAAAATGCTTCCGTGCATTTTTTTTAAACAAATGCCTTTCGCTTTGTTATCCGTGGGGGTTTAAAAATCAAAAAACCCCTCAGGGCTTAGAATTCATAAGGCTTTTTCCCTTCTACCCTAGAACATAGCAGAGTGATTATTTGTGTAAACTGGAGATATATCCAGCCCCCAGGACATGGAGATCTGCTAGCACAAAAAGAGAGATACCCAGCTCACAATGACTAAGGAGAAGTTGTACACATAATTCCCCACACATGCCTTTGAAAAGCTGATCAAGATTTGAATTAGGAGAACAGACCTTAGTAAAATCCAGAGGTGGGTATTAGTTTGGCTCATGATGAGAAGGAATTTGCTTGATTCAGCTGCTGACTTCAATTCAGTACACCTGCTCTGTTTGAGGGGCCGACTCAGGTTCCTTCCCACTGCAAACACAGACAGCAGGCAGATACCAAAGTGCCACGGACAGGTATGATCAGGAGCCACCTTTGCAAACACCAAGAACTGTGTGGTGTCCTGCTCCTGGGCCCACTCTCGGCCATGCCACATGGAATCCAGTATGGGCCCCACTGCAATCCCATGAACCCCACCAACACCACTAAGGCCGGCAGTAAGGATGTGCAAAATCAATGTACATCACTCATCCATATATGTTCCACCTTCCTCCTCAGTTCTGCAGGGAGTCTACTTTCAAAATATAAGAGGTTTAATAAAAAATTTCAAGATCCTATTTAAGGTTCTTAAACACAAGGATATAAATTAGCCTTTTCTCCTTCAATAAGAACCTGAGCTTCGCTCATCTTGATCTAAATTTCAGATTTGTCCAGAAACATGAAACTAGAAATATTCTGAATGTAAGCTTTTGCTGAATATTTATGAAAACTCGCTCTGTAACATACTTCTGAGATAGATGCTATTTGTGTCTGAAGTCTATTCTGTATATATGCTGCCATACCTATCTGTTGGGGAGGCAAAGGGAAGATCTGGGGCCAGTGCTCTTAGGTGTTTAGTTAAAGCCCACAGACATTCACAAGAACTGGAAAATTTCAAATGCTCTGTGTCTTTTAGGACTGGACAAAGAGAGCGGCAGGGCAGAGAAGAAACTTCTTCATCTATTTCAGGCGTTCACACTGTCTATTTCCGTTTTAGTACTCTGAGTATATCCAAGTAAAGACTTATAATCAATAAACTAGGAAGAAGCAAGCAGGTGGATGGACACTTTGGTAGACTTTCCTCCAGATAAGTATTTTGGCATCAGTGAGACAACAAAATTGTCTTAAAAAAACTAGGATCTGCATGTTGCATGTAAAAGTGTTACCAACTACTATCCATGAAAGGATCCAGAGCCTATAGTGAAAAATGCCCAATCTTTCAGAGGAGAGACAAGCAGGGTCACCTGGGACATGCTTCAGAAGTCATAAGGGCAGCTTTCCCAAAGGCCAGTGGAAAGGAAAGAGAGATTCTTCTGCCCCAAAGTTGTTATCTGAAGTGCAAGGAGCACTTCAGCAGCATTAGTTAGAGGTAGACCAAAAGCAGAAACCTTTAAAATTTAGCAGGTTTTTTCTTCATGTTCCAAAATCCAAAGAGGTCAGGGTTTTTATCCCACTCTAGTTGTCATCAAAACCCTCCTGTCCCTGTGGGATTTCACCACCATCCCAGGCCAAAACTTTAGGAGAAAGAGCCCTTTATTTCTATTACACGTTCTTTTAAAAAGCTGACTATCAGTCTACACAAATTAGCAGCAGCCCATCTGGCTTTGTCCCCGCTGCATTCATCCCCCATCATATTGTCTGCATCCTCCTCACATTCCAAGTCCACCTGCAACATCTGGAGAGGTCTCCCTCACACCTGGCAAAGTTTGCAAGGGGCAGAGGTCAGTTATCTGCACAGCACACACAGGCCCATGTCCTTATCGTGTATGACAGTATAAAAGAGAAATTTGATTTCCATGGCACGTCTGGAGAATACAGTTGAATTCCCTCTGCTGCCTTTGTCCATGTTTCCAAGTAAGGAGAACATTTGGTAGGATCAGTCTTCCTTTTCATTTCCTTTCATGATGCTATCTGTTATGAATTTGTGTTCTGGAAATCCTTTAGGAGTGCAAAGCCTACCTTAACACGTACTGCCTACAGTGACTAAGGAGCTAATGCTTCTCTTTTGCAAATGATAGGAAATCCTGCTATTAACTGTAATTGTTCCTCTGTTAGGTTGAGCTTCACAGGCAGATTCTCTGCTAGCACAGTTTTAGGTTAGTTTCTCTAGTCTTTTTGTGGAATATTCCCTTCCTCCCCCTGCCGTAGTCCTAGACCTGAATTCAGGGGAGATTTGCAGTACTTCATTGGCTTTCATTGTCATTTTCTTTCAGATCTACAAGATCTGTGTGCAGGACATTCAGTTTACTCATGTTAGGGCAAATAATCTATACTACTTATCAACTAACTAATCTTACTTACTTACTTAACTGCTTAACTTAACTTACTGACTAATCAATATTCCTAATAAGATGCCAGATCATTTTTCACCATA
Source organism: Struthio camelus (assembly GCF_040807025.1). Lineage (NCBI taxonomy): Eukaryota > Metazoa > Chordata > Aves > Struthioniformes > Struthionidae > Struthio > Struthio camelus. Next base: position 10,783,292 of record NC_090951.1, read on the forward strand.
GAATCTATAGAATGAAATAGTATATATTGTCTGTTTGTTCACTTCTTTTGCAGTTGAGGATTTTTATGCTGCCATTAAGGAATAAACACATATGAGTATTTTAGGGTCATCCAGATCACTAATGCATCCCAACCAAAACACATAACCAGCATGGAAATTGAGAAGTGAGGGCAGAAAGCAGAGCGCACAAAAAGCAGAGCTGGGTTCATTTTACAAAGGCAATAATGGGAACCAGACAGTGACAAAGCTACTGCAGGGGTCTATCATCTGTAGCGCCATTTAACAAACACACTTGCTTTGTATACTAGATTTGCCATCAGAGGTCTTGATAAAAGTTTGGGTTAGTATAGTTGCATCCTCCAGTAACAGCACTTGAAGAGACTTAATTTTCTAATAGGAAGAAAGGGTCACATTTCTCTTTAGAATATATCACATCATTTTCCTGCTAGGAAATGGTGAGCTACATTACTCACCTTAAATGGATCGATTTTTGGCTTCTTTAAATGAAGAGAAAGGCTTCATTTCCACAAGAAATGGGTTTTTAGTGGTCAAAATGAAAATGTGAGCTTATGGGACAAATAAATGCTCCATTCATGCAGCCACTAACTAAGGAGAATAAAAATTTGTCTCAGCTTAACAAATATCTCCAACTGTGTTTCAGATACAGGCAGCAAATCCACAAAGCGCAGATCTGCTGGAAATAAGAACTTCCCAGACAGTCAGGTTACTTTAAGGTCGTTACCTTCCAACATGGCCCAGTAGGAGGCTGGCGTCGGGGGCAATCCCACGGAGCCGCTCCTGGCACTGACCGCTTGTGGTACTGTTACTGCGTTGAACACCAGGAGGGCTGGAGCTGTTGCCCGCTTCCTCCTGGGCGCTTGCAAAAGAAGCCAGACCACAAACGGGAATCTTCCTGAGTCAGGCAGCTGAAAGCCCAGCACCCACTTCCATCGCTTGGAAAGACTTCTTACTGCGTGGGGGCAACAGTATAACCTGGCCTGAAATTAGGTCACTCCTGCAGTCATTTCCTATATGTTGCACCAGCACCTACTGTGACCATAACCTGTTCCACGAACCAAGCTCTCCTTAAATGTTTTTTTTCCCCATTGCATTGGGATTGGGGATTGGAGTTGTAAAATTCATTAGACTAATGACCAGCTTAAGCCAGTGCACAGCCATGGAGCAAAACACAACACCGTGTTATATTACAGTTATATATCACATGGAAACAGGAGCGTACAGAAAAAAAAATCTAGCTCTAAAAACACCTGTCCTCCTCTTTTTAGGCCTCCTCATTTTTGAGGCTTCAATTTTCAGGCTTTCCAGCTTCTCTTTATCAGCATTGTGAGCTGGAAATTTGCTTCTCCAGTTTTATTTTGATTTGAAGCTGAGATTTTCCTGACTCTAAGAGCTAAGCTCTAAATAAAAATATTGAAAGGCTCATGGTAAATTCATAAGAGCAGCAATAATAATATCATTTCTATCATCTCAAACACATGGATGTTATAACAATGTTCCAGGAAAAGACTCTAACTATTGGGGTGGGCAAAAAAGGTCTTAAAGTTAATTAAGCCTGGTCTGGAAGTCTAGCTGAATAAGAGCAGGAAATAGAGAAGAATGAACTGACATTTGAATTAGGCATTTAAAAAGAGGTAAAAATACTGAATACTAAATACACAGCAAAATATATCCAGACACACCCTGCTTTTTAACCTCTTGGCTAGCCAGAAAACAAGAGATTTATGTATGTGTGTATGTTTTCTTTATCTACCATAAATTTAATTTTCAGAGAAACACTAATGCATTCACTTACCCAGTAGAATAATCTGGACAAAGGAATTAGAAAACACATACAGTTAAACATGTTTTCTCCGCCTCAGATTACTATTAGTGCAATAAATATCAATTACTGTGACCTGTGCATGATGCTTGTGTTAGAGACAGATTGTACTTTTGCTTCCTGAGCTTTTGTTGAAGGAAAATGTCAAAAAAATCTTATCTGCTGTAAACACAGCTTCATTATATTTTTAAAAAATATTATATTTATTGTATGCCGTTCCTCAAAGGATGGAGACTTCTCCTTAATCAAACCTACTCAGTCAGAGCTCTGTGCTGGGAAGCCTCTCTGATACTAAGGCTTTATGTGGAAACAAAGGAGGAGTGGAAAAAGCTCTGTAACACATTATTCTCATAGCGCACCTTGTTTTGCTTGGACAATCTCTGAAGCGTTCAGTGGCCGCCTTAGCTAACCCCTCTGTGTACAGCACATCTAACCAGGGGACAGCACCAAAACAGATCAATTCTGAAATGTGCACAAAATTTATTATGGGAAAAAAAGCTTCTGGTCAGAGATGCTTGAGAAATCTTTTAACAAACACCTCCAATACAACAAAAGTGTCCCACTTCTGTGCCGGGGTGAGCCAAATAACTTTTGGAGGATTCCCTTGTCCCCTTCTCACCCTAACTCCCACCCCAAAAATCAAACATGTCTGAGCGTGTAGCCCGTTGCTGAGGATGGGAGAAACTCAATGCTGAGACGCTGGGATCTCTGTCTAGTCTCTCCTGTTCGAGCTACCACACCTTGGGCTAAACAAATGTTAAATGGCTAAAAAAAAGAGAGTAAGAGGCTGGATCTACATCCACTTCACCTAGCACCAAGGACTCAAGATTCACTGTCCAAAATCAGCATTTAGTTATATTTGTAAAGCAAGACAGCTCCAACAGAAACAACGGAAAGACACAAAATCCCAAATATTTATCAACCTGACAGAGAGGGCTGAGTTCTCAGAGCATTAAGCTACTGTTCTTTCTGAAGGAGCATTCTGTCTCTTTAATTTTGCCTAGAAATGCCATTCTGTAGTTGAAAAACCCTTCCTGAGGAAAAGTGTGATGAAGACCACCCAGTATCCTCCCGGAGGGTGGGGGACTAAATTACAGTGAATAGGCATTAGTATTAAAAAAAGGGGGGAAAAAATCACATAAAAAATGATAAGCACACTATGTGCATACACCTACACATACCTTTCAAAGGAAAGAGATCCTTGGAATATTTCGGCTGGGGTCCTTGTCATGAGCAGCTTAGCTAGCTGTGGCATTTAGATGTACATGCACACGTTAAAAACTATGCGCATCCATGTAATATTTACAAAAACTCTACAGCCAACTAATATGCTTTGCATAGGGAATACTTAGGTAAAGTAAGGTTAGGCTATCAGACTAAAACCCTCTCTTATCAAATGATAGCAACATCTGGGCTTTTTCTCCCACTATCACCAAAAGAAAGAGATTTTAAAAGGATCCACAAAACTACTGTTTTTTGACACAAAAGTCATTGGAAGCAACAGAAGATGCTGAAGCTGTTCCCAGGCTTGGGAAGTTGTCTAGCAGTCTAATGCCAGCACTCAGGGTGTGAGTGGAAGACATAAAATCTTTTGAGGGTTATGGAGACTGAGAGAGACTCTCTCACTCTCCAACGTCAGTTAGACCATTCTTAGGAATGAGTGCACCTAAATGCAAGATCATCACTGAAACTACTTTTTGTTTTAAATACATGGAAGCATTTATCCTTATCAATAATTAGCCTGGATGGAAGATTTTTTTCCCTTAGCTTTCTGCTTAGGAAGAAGAATTCACAGGGGAAAAAATGTCTGCTGTCCCTAACTGTGCTTTCTGGGCTTATTCCATCCATCTTATTAGATCACTTTAGAGCAGAAGGGCTGTATTTAATGCAAAGTAAACCCTAAAAACATAGCTCAGATTTCAACAGCATCTGGCAACTGCCATCAAAACACTTTTGGCCAAGAGCAAATTTTCTATGGTTGTTAGTTTCACCCCTAAAACACCTGGAAAGCAAAAAAATTTTATTTGTCATAGATCCTATGAGCTGGCTGATTCAAAAAAAAAAAAGGGAATTCCTTAAATCAACAAAGCACAGACATCTATGTGACATGATGATGAGGATGATGATGTCAGAATATCCTGTATCAAAACTCAAACTCTACTTGTATGTCTGAGCATACTCATTAAACATCAGACTAGTTCTGCTCCTCAGGAGTTGTTCAACACTCACATATGTGCAAACAAGTCTCAAAAGCTCTGCGGAGATACAGGAGAGTAGCATATGACTGTAAACTCAATGCTGGTCATGCTGTCAACTCCTCCAAGAAAGCCAAAATTTTCTGTTTATGATAATATATTTGCTTGCTATGAAACAGTGTCACAAATTGGCTTAATAATTTTTTGTTTAATCACAAACAAGCCTCAAAAGATTTCAGCAGCTGGACTTACACTGAATGCTTAAACTAGGCTCTGTGCTTAAGTCCTTCTTATTCCTTCTTATATTTTACACTAAAATATTTGTATCTGAAGTTAAAGGCTTTATGCGTGGAGAGACTGGATAATAACACTTGCTCTTTCTTCAGAGCATTCTAACCCAATTTGGAGTCACTTCAGGGGAGGCTTCTGTAGTAAGGCATTTTATCACTGCAGTAGCATGCACAGAGTGATAACTCTTAATCAGAACCAGAACAGAAGTATTTGATTGCCTCACGTACTGTATCTGTTCAGTTTCAAATTGGTTATCATCAGCTCTCGAGTATCTCTACAGTCTCTGTGATGACAAATAACATTATCGTGAAGACTGAGTAAAAAGACATTGATTCTGCACCTGGCATGACACATGATCTGCATGCTGAGAGTGTGAAATGAGGAAGATTCTTCAAACTCACTTAACAATACAGTATGGATCTAATAGACCTTCGTGAGTATTTGTCTCGTCGGAGAGGCAAAAGGCCAACAGTTTCACAAAGACTAGACAAACCAGGGTGCTCATAAAAGGAAACTAGTTATCCAGTAAAACAACAATTGCAGTGCATAACTGATCTAGTGAGAAAGGAAAAACTAGTCAGTGCTCTTACTGCTTATTTTAATGAACTCAAAGTATCGTTTTGCCTGCATCACATATATGTCCTCCCTACCACAGTAAACAACCCTCGTTTAATTAAATCTGTACTGTCATTTCAGCAGCAGAAGTTATTCAATGAATTATCAGTTTTTCTGGTCCAAATATGAAGCTTCATCTAAGTCCACAAAGAGACCAGCTTAGTAACTAGAACATGTATTGAATTTGCTTCTCAGTTATCAGATTTTCAAGTAAGAAACTCAGGAAAAAAAACAGGTCACCATAGATAGAAAAATGATTTAATTAAAGATTGAATAAGAATCACAGTTTGTGATTCAGAAATAGTATTCATCTTTTGGTTTTCTAACTTTCCTATGTAAGATTTTTGGCGTGTCCCATAAAAAAAACCTTAGACTCCCTCTGATCTATGTGGACATTGCGTATTTGCATACATGCTATAGAGGAACATAGAAATATGCTCACGTTTGATGAGCTCATGTGTGGGATTCATTTCCATCATTTCCACAAACAAAGGTGTTTCAGACTCCCAGAGGTATCTAAAATGACACCAGACATCCACATAAGGCTGGCAAATGTGTCATTGGAGTTGCAGGAGGTGTACATTCACCCTAACAGTAGCACTGGGGTTCCCTAAAGCATGCAAAACAACACATCCTCTCTCAACTCATTTCTTCCAAATTTTCCCAGAAAATTGTATTGTTGGAGAAGGTTTTGTTGAATGTTAATAGATGCCAAATTCAGAGCTAATTGAAACATAAATAAATCAATGCAGTTAGGCAAAGGTGAGAAAACCAGTGTCTGCTAGTCTAAAGGGATCACCAACGCTCTATTCTTGCTTCTACAAAGAACACCCCACCTATGCTAGGCTTCGGCCGGTAGGCTTCTCAGGGCACTACATCTTCAAATCAGCTTGCCAGCAGGTATGTGTGTGTTATGTAGATAGGTAAATCAAGATCTAAGTTGAACAGATGCCTATTTGTTAACAGGAAACTGAGTCTGAGTCTACACCAGCAAAATACATTCAATAGTTCTATAACTAGTCCCTATGTTATCAGATACGAGTCATGTAGGAATACAGACAGCACTCTAAACTGCAAACATGTTTTTGTATTTTTTCTGAAAATATGCATTAAGGCAACATTAACTAGAAACCAAGAGAAATCAACAGAAGTTAATTGCCCTCCTGCCTTTGAGATTCTGGGCCTTGGTGCTTGACTGTCCAATCGACTTCAGTCTGAACTCTCTCAACAAAATCTGCATTTGTCAGTGAAGGGTGAGACAGAGACCAATTTGTTTAAGTCTCGTATGCTGTAGTATGTAACAGTAAACGTTATAATTCTACCAATATGGTCATCAGTCTCCTTTTAAAGGTTAGTTCTGTAAGAAACAGTATTTGAGCTGAAGTAGCACCAATACCAAAATCATTTTCCTGTTTCTCCTGGAGGTCATGCCTCTAAGATTCAGAGCAATAAATGGAATTTTCAAGCTCCTGTCCAAAACCCTTGGTATTTCAATTAAAAAAAAAAAAAAAAAAAGCTTGTCTGGATTTTAGAAATATTAGGGATTATGGCCCAACTATCAATAAGAGACAGCTTATGGTAAAGATTCCCTTATGGTTCACTCTATCTGCTATCAGCTGTTGGTCCACAGCGGCATATTCCTCACCTCATCACAGTAAAGGGCCATATACAAAACTGAATGAGGTAGTATCCCAGCTGGGAGCATGTCTTCAATAGCTGCTTCACTGCAGCAGCTATGCAGCAACGGGCCAGCAGGGAGACAGATGTGAAATCTCTAAACAGACTCTCATGCACCTAAAGAGAAAGTCCAGCCAAGGTGGACAAGAACATGAAATACAATCTTTCTGGCTTACGATGACAGCTGACTGTATCAGTAGTACTGCACTGTTCGTAAATCAAAACAAAGCCTGCTGTAGGCTATTCTCTTGGCGCTCATGCTAACATTTTTATTTTTGTTAATCTGCACTGCTAAAATATTATCAGGCAAGCCACTGATGTAAAACAAGTTTCAGTGAAGTCAGGAGAATTTACTGATGCAAAATCAGATCCTACACCTGACTTTGGCCTTGTCTTGTTTTTCCTTCAGATCTATGATGAAGCATCTTCTAATAAACAGTCCGTTCACAAATCTGTACTTTCCTTTTCCATAAAAGCTGCTCAGCAGGGAACAAAAGAGATCTTTGTGACCTCTTGTAACTTTCTTCCTCATTCATTTCTCTAAGATCATTCTGTTCACAGATAGTGTCCTCTTCTACCATACAGTTGTTACTTTCAGTTCACATTTGCCTGCGTGACTCATTTGGCCACTTCATACACCCTTCTCTTAGAATTTACTGCAGCTCTTTAATCCTGGATTCTCAAGACAGTTGCTAAAATGCAAGCAGGGAAGTCTGGAAGCTGTAGGAGGTCATTTGTGTAGGTTTTACTACTGCTTCTCACCTGTCTTTAGTGCATGGACATTCACTCAATAGACTGGAAGGTGGGTTTATTTCTAAAAAAAAAAAAAGAAACAAATCAAAAGCCAAAGCTTGCCTCCTCTCAATTTTTAATCCGTTCTAAGAAAATATAACAGAAAAATATACGGAGCCAAAACTGGAGCCAAAATCAGAATTATCTCCTCAGCTATACTGATACACAGTGCTGCATCATCAACACCTGAACCGCACTAAATGCACACAGCACTGTTCTCGCAATACCATGTGACTTTTTTTTTAAGAAACAAATAGAGTTAAGATACTAATGAAGTGGCTATTTACTCAAAAGTACTATCATGCATATAAAGAGTCATTTTAAAACCAGTTTTCAGGTAGGCATTTGCACTCCAGACTGTTTAGCTATCAGTGGAAACCTCTTCTCAAATGCGTAAAGTTGACATAAGGACAATCGACAATATAATACCAGATAGCCATGCATGATGCACATTTAAATCAACTAAATAATCTGGAAAACACAAAGCAGCACACTGTTCTTAGGAAAGATCTGTTTTAAAATTAATTGCTGGATGTTGTTGAGAACATGTGACAGGAAAGCTTTAATAAAAAATGAGAGAAACACTGAGTAACCATCCAAAAAATGTTATTTCTGACAACACAACAAAAAATACAATTGCTTCAAATCAAATGTTGCACAATATACTCGGACAACTTTTTTTAAGTGAAGTTACTAGAGTTTGAAGTCTACCCCAGGTCATATTTCTCACTAAACTCACTGTATGCCCTCAACTATTCTGACATACGTAAGCTCAAGGGAGCAAAGAAGGATCACATTTTTGCAGCTTAGATGCCAACTAGAAACTGCAGTGCAGGTAACAATTATACCTATTCTAGTACTTTGCTGCCTTTTTCCTCTGGGTTTGTTAGAAGCTGGTTAAAGCAATGTTGTCTAATTATCGGATGAAGAAAAAGAGAACAAAATCTGAGATTCTGTTGTGACTCCTGACCCTGGTCCACTTTCAGGAGATGGCAAAGATATTTAAGTCCGGTGGGCTTCAGATGTACTATTGGAAGGGAACATAGCTTTTTATCTGACTGCAGTACTTTTCACAGAGAACTGAGGAGGCTTAATCAATTCCGGTTGCTACAGACATTTAAGGTCCCTGAAAGGTAGCATGAAGTATTGCTACGACTGCTTTCTTCTAATAATGTTTTTTGCCTGCTTACCAAAGGACCGCACTAACATGCTCCCGCTGCAAAGCAAGCTAATGTCCATTAAGCTATACGCATTGCAAAAGAAAAGATAAATTATCCATCTTGTGCTTGGTAGGTTACATTTCTATTTCTCACTGCTTCTTATATTCACACATTTACCCTTGGTCTTAAACATGATATAGATGATAATTTAATTAGAAAACTGAGCGTTCTATAAGGCAGTGTCATTTAGTTAGTTGCTACTGGGTCAGATTCTGCTCTCGGATTAAATCTAGCATGGCTTCATGAGGCACAGCAATTTTGGAGGAGTTTAGATTGTGTATCAAAGTAAAATTAATCCATTTCTGAAAATAATATCAAATTTGGAAGTGTTGGCTACTCTGTATCATAGGGTTTAAGCCAGTGCAATAGGATTTTTTGCACAGAGCTACTTAGGAATATTGGGGTGGGGGGCAGCAGAGAGGAGGGGGGAAGATAGTCAGAAAATACTTATTAATCTAAACTAAAGCTCTACAAATTCCACTTTTTTGACAAAGATTTTGACAGGAAAGTTTTCTTAGGCTTGAAAGTAACAAGTCAGCAGAAGATACTCAGTGCAGATTCCTTGGACATCTGCCTTCAGTTTAGTGAAAAAAGGTGAAATATTTCAGGTCCAATAAATCATCATTTTCCAGTGAGACTGTGCTTTCTCAGGAAAACATCAAAGTAGCAATACACATGGATGCATACTCTATTACATTCATCCTGACAGGCACTAAAACTAACATCTTAGCAGTTTTTGCACAGCAGTTCTTGCTAGTCGAGCTCCGCGTGCAGGGGCTGCGCAGAGCCCTGCCAGGGCAGCGCAGGGCAGGAGGCCATGTGCTGGGCTGAGCTGTGACACCGCAGTGAGCCATGCCACCGGGCAGGGCCGACCCAACAGAAACGTGTCTCGGCCCGGACCCCACTGGGGATGAGGTTCACAAAACCGCCAGCACGATCCTCTCGTGGAGAGCCTGGTGGCACCCTGCCCTGGCGGGGCAACTCCACCCCCACCAACGGTGCAGAGAGCTAAGCCAAATACTTCCCTACAAGCCCTCCATGTCTCACAATGCACTGAATATACTATTTCCAATATATACTATTCCCCACATTTACATTACTGTAGACCTGCTAGCTGAGTTTTGATTAACAACAAGAAATAGCAGAATTTCCAGCATTTTGGAATGGAATATATTCTAGTATTCATTGATCAGTAATTTTGTCAATTTTCTCTGCTTTGATGAAACACAAATTTTTGCATAGGGTTTTTAATTTTCATTCACGTTCATTCAGATTCCAACCAAGAAACCGTAAGCAAAAATAATCATTTTCATTTCCAGCTTTTCTGACAATCAGGCATGCAAATTACCTGAATAGTACTGACAGAAACCTTTTAAAAAGTATCAGGAAATACCTATTGCTTTTCTGATGTATAATATTCACTTCTAAGTAAATTTCTCTCTTAGGATCTTCCTTATCACTGTTTCTAGTTTGCCTGGAATCAGTTGCAGCTACTGGAGAAAAAGTCTCTACCCTTAACGTAAGATTTTAGTCTGATCAACCAGAAAAACACATCATTTCAACTTCAACTGTCTACTCATTTTCCAAAGTCTCCATACAGAAACCTGGTTTACACTTATATTTGATATGCAAGCACAGAAAAAGTGTCATTACTAACTAAATTGACCTCACATAAACATTAATATGTATTTTTGAAATGAGAGGTCCACCAAATACGAAGCAAATGCCACAGAAAAGTTAATGAAAGTTCATATGAATTTTTCATCAAATGGGTTTTCACTACGTGGACTCCTTATTTATGCTTACTGCTCATCAACGTTGCAGTTGATTATTTACCAAAAGAACTTGTGAAATGCAAACTATTAATTAGTACAGCATTGTCTGTATCTCTGTCTCAAACAATTCTAATAATTACTCCCTATCTGCAAGAAGAAACTATACGATATAAGTCATGTGCCATAAATCAGTTTGAATACCAAAATCTCTCAGTTAACTGTCTGTGGTACCCTGAAGACAAAGAGTTATTTGCTAAAATAACTCAGCACATAAAATGAATAACCTTGTTGGAAAAATCATCACCTGCGGAAAGAAAATTGAAGAGCATAGCAAGAAACTTAGCTATTTGAATGAACCATTCCCCTGCTGTCGTTAAGGAATATTATGGTCTCTGCTTTAATTGAAAGAAGAGGTTTGAGCTATTGCTCTAATCAGATAGAGCCAGTGGGGTAGCTGGAGCATGTACCTCAAGGCAGACCAGCGATGGGACATCACGGGGGCCTACCAAGGACAGCCACGCACGAGAAGGAACCATGTGTCAGCCGTGAAACACACTCGGCTGTCCTCTTCTGCGTGCAGCTGCAGGAGTCATTACTTGAAAGGGTGCATCTGATTTCCTGTTCTCAGCCCTGGCTGCCCACAGTGGGCCTGACATGAATTGAAAAGCCAAGCGCTGCATGTCACCCACCTGTCATCCATCATAAACTTTCTCACTTCCAGCTCTGCAGGAATGCATTCCCCTGCCCAGGCACGGGAATATCTCTCTTCTGCTACTACCACTGGCATTTCAAATAAGATCTGCTGGAAGAGAAAGCTATCGTGGCCAGAAAAAGACAGACATTTAGTACAGCCTGTCAGGAGGCAGCATCCACAGAACATGGCCTTCACATCGAGGCAGTGCCCTTATCCAGTTACTGCTCTGCAGGCTCCTGCTTCTGAAGTGTTTGTACGTGCTGCCAAAGAAGGGTATTCTTAAATAGCGTGATGAATTCAACTACTGATGGAACAGTTATGGAGACTTCCCATGACAGAATGGAAAAGTCACAGTATCATGCAGTAACTTTTCTGAGTCAGACTGTCCTAGGCAGCCATGCTACTCAAATATTCCTAAAAAGGCTGGCATGCAAAGCCCTCTAGTGTGCAGTGTTACTTCTACCAAAATGAAAAATTCTGAAAAATGCCAAAGGTGAAGCAGAAGGCATTTTTTGCAAGGGGATCTTCTGTCTTAGTCTATGTTTGACCTACAGTGCATACCAGGGGGCAGACCCAAACTTTCACCGAACAAATTGCTCATAAAGGAACCTTTAACTTCCCAAAGAGACCAGAAAAGCATCTGCAGAGAATTCATTAATGAGCACTTGAAGGAAGTGAAACCACCTTAAATTCTGAGAATATGACGATGGATGTGCTGACTAAAAGGGTTAGCTTAAGTTTCAGCTGAAACGTACTATTTAAATAGATTCAGACTAGTACAGAGGGGATAAAATAGACTCTGAATTAAAACGGGGGGTGGGGGATATTACCATAATACCCAGTAGTATCACATATATGTCCAAGGGACATCTGAGTCTTCTCAGAATGCTTTCTATATTAATAGCCAAGCTTTCAGACAGGGCCTGAACTCTGAAACATAAAGGCAACCTACTCAAAAGGAGAGTTTGTGTTTGCTCAGTGGATCCTTAGGAATAATCAGGATATTACCTCAGTACCAGAGCTCCTAGACAGATAATTGTATGCTCCTTGTGAATTTGAGCCTTCATTTTCTCCCCTACATTAGGATACCAGACGTCCTGGAGTTGCTGTTTGTCATACTCATTCTCAGCACCAGCTGCCACTCCAGAGAGGTGGACAGAGGCCGTGACAGGCCCTGAACTGAGCATTAATGACAAGAGAGCCATTTCGGCAAACAGGTTATCCAGAAGACATAAAAACTCTCCTTATAAAGTAGATCCATATTGACACCAGCATGCTTTAATGAAGATTTAACTTTTTAAGTTAATAATGCTTTCCACAAGGGTTCTTTTTAAGGTATCAGTTACAGTGAAATTAATTGCAATTTAAGTGTGCAGTATTGCCCTCAGCTTTCTCAACTAATCATTTCACTACAGCAACACGTGAGATCCCCAATGTACCACTGCAACAAGAAGAAATTACTTTTTGAATACATTTTCAAAAACTATAGTCCGTACTAGCTGACATTAACCAACTGCCTTTTTCTTCGTAATTTTGTGGATAAAAGATAGACTTAAGTGATCACAGTAACAGAATCATTCTCTATGCCTTACACTTTCCAGCTGTAAAAGGCTCACATAATAGGCCAAACAAAATAATGCAAAATAATTAAATCTCACTCATTTTCCTACAAACAATTCAAAGCCCAAGAAACTACATGTAATACAAAAACTATCGGAATCAAAAGATTTATATAAATCCAAAAAACTGTATAAAACACAGCTTAGCTATTAAAAAGCAGCTTCAAAACTATTTTACTTAGCTATTTCCTACACATTCACAGCAGCTTCTACACAACAATGTATAAGAGAGAAATGTACAGGAAAGCAAAATTTCATGTTATAATAAAATCTTTTCACTGATAATGATGCTGCACCATGGGATAACATTGATTGCCTCGTTATCAAAGAGCAATTTTGGAAATATCTCACCACCTTCCCGCCCAAAATATTACTTTAATCTCGCATCTAGCAAACTGTGATGTCAACTTCTCTATTGCAATTAACTGTTTCATTTTTGATGTACATGCTGACAGCTCCTAAAAGCTAATGGAACGGCATTTATGTGTAATTTAAAGTCTGATTATTTGAGTGTTAAAGTTACTTCACGGTGCTTTATACTGCAAACGGAAAATTTAGAAAGAAAATTAATCAGCTTTGCTACATTAAATGAGCTTCTCAATCTCAAAGTCAGGTCCAAAGTTTGCTAATATTAACACAGGATTTTAAAACGGTGTCACCTCAGAATAATTTCAGGAATGATCATTTTATATATGGTAAAACCTGAGAATAAGGGATAAAGGAACTTTATGTGTCTTCACACTTTTCAAAAGATAAGGAACTGAATCAATAAATGAGCTCTCCGAGCAAGATAACTTTCTACATTGTGCTTGGAATTGATTGAAAATTTCACATGAATCATTCTTCCATCAAAAAACAGGTTTTATTTTAAATCAGCATTTTCCATATGAAGGTACTGATTAAAGCATATTTTGTGTTAGGGAAAGTCAAAACATTGTATTTTGGTTTGTCAAGTTGGAACATATGATTTCATCATATAATAAACTTTGATCTGGCTCAGCTACGGAGTTGCTTCCTATGGCTACTCTCCCCCATGGCCACGCTCTCAGCCAAACTGTTTTCAGTGACGCACAATGGGCCATCTTCGCTACTGAATCTTCTTTTCTGATTAACTATGGTAGCTCATGTGGATGGTGGTTTTAATGTCAGTTTTAAGAACTTGCAATTTTTTTGTTTTTTGAAGGATTTCCTTCCTCTAGAAGGAAAGTCCATTTGCACTTCCTTGTATGTTCTTTCTGATTAATCTGATTCTGTTGCTATTTAAACAGTTTTCATATTTTATTACACTTTCTAGGTTACAGAAGATGAAGCATCTTATTCTACTTTTTTCATTGTTCTTGGCTCCAGCATTTGCCTATAAAGAATGTCAGAAAACAAAACAAAACTTTTCTTCTTCAAACAATACCAGTCATAAACGACTTAAGAGAGCCTGGATATGGAACCAAATGCATATCAAAGAAGAGATTGATACACCATTACCACATCACGTTGGAAAGGTAAATAACAGTCTTTTAGCAATGAATAGTTAGAAATGCAGACGGCCGAGACACTGCCACTGTCTTGGACAGTGCCACTTGTTTGCGTTTTAGGCAGAATAAAAGGAGAACGAGAAAATAGAAATGGGACTTAATTAACATGTTACATTCTTAAGAATGTGGAGATAGAATAAATCAAGAGTAATGTCAAAGGGATTCTTTGGAAGAATACGAATAAATAGAATACAAATAAATTTTGGAGAATGGCAAGTATGGACCATCCATAGTGAAGGAACAGTTGCATTGCATGCAGGTGTAAAGTAGGAAGGAAATCTGGATGCTGATGTATGTCAGTATTTTTCTGGTAGCTCAAGATTCTGTCTTTCAAAAATCTCGGAGATCAGCTAATCTGCATTTTACATTGGCTGTGGATTTGGCTGAAGTTTTTTAGTTTAAAAAACAGTTTTCAAACATGAACTTGTGTCAGCATCATGTTCATAAATTTTTGATTTAATGCTTCCTTTTACTGGAAAAGTTAGCATCAGGACGTAGCTCCTCAATTTATGTCCTTTAGCAGATAATCTAGTTTATATTTTATTCAGAATCAAAAGCAGTTCTGTTTAAAACGCTTATAATCAACCAACCTGAGTAGACTGACATGACAATTACAGCAAAACTCCCACACGATATTCAGGGCACTGTTTGCTCCACCAAGAAGCGCTACTGTGTATTTCCAGAAAACACTGTCTTCCCCAAAAAATCTGTCTTCCCCAAAAAATCCGTCCTTGTGCTTCAGTGCCACGGTTGCCCATTAAAATGTCATATATAGTTACTGAGCTTGTACCTCATTTCTAACAACAATAAAGCTCTGAAATGCTTAATGTATATTTGCAATTTCACGCTTCTGCATTTCATTAGAAATGGCAGATATAAATCTCTGCAGATTAAAAAAATGGGGAGTAATTTGAATAAGCGATGCCTTATTTGTGGACTTCTTTGTATATGTTGAAATTCAAGAATACTCAGATCAGAGTGGATATAAAAGCATAGCTTTCATATGATTACTTAAGCTAATATTTTATAGTCTGTGTCCATATGCATCACCTGAAGAATACACAGGTACTGTAATTAGTCAAAGGTTGCAAAGATATATCCTAATCCAGTTGGTGAAATCACTGAATTCCCAACTCCTCATTAGCACCACATGTTGGAAATGGCCATCCCCTTAAGTTCCACCAGGGAAAATTTCCCAACCCTTATCAATCAGTAAGAATCACATTAGCAAAAACTTAGTATTTAATATTTTAACTTAATCTGACTCAGTTTTACCGAATCAGATTCAGAAATGATCACACAGGCAGGTTGTCTGACAGATTAGAGGGGCAGTTACCTTCAACAGGATTGTCGTGGTGAATGGCTGTCATACGCATCCACAGACTGATGTCTAAAAGATCTAAAAGATCTGGGAAGGGAACTACAACTCTCTGCAGATTACCCAATGCATAGTATATTTAAGGATTATATCGTCATTATTAATTATTTTATTTTGCACTGAATCTGCATCCTCAAACTACACATCTGTCCTCAGTGCAAGTCTAACAGAAAGTATCATTCATCATGACCTTTCATGTACGTTAATTTGTGTTTTATGAACATTAGAAGTATTATATAAATTTCAGAGATACAGTTCTAACGTTACAGACTCTTGAAACTGGCTGTTGGCTATCTACATCTACAACAAAGCTTTCAATTTGTTTTGTTCTTTTACTCATCAAGCTGTCCAACTGTAATGAAAATACAGATGTTAAGTAAAATATAATGAAAGTGTAGTGGTTTTTACATATGCAAAAATAAGTAGTGGGTTTAAAACTGGCCTATCTTTACTCCTACTGGAATACTGGAATTACTGTCAGTTTTCCCACTGCTTTCAAAGAATGAAGTGTGCTCTGGTTCTGAAAATTCCATCTTTGGTGTACTTGGAGTATTTGTTTGTTTGCTGGTTTGCTTGCTTTAAAAAACACAGTTTATATCTCTCAGCTTGGATACAAACTAAAAAGGCTATGCTTAGGAAATGTCCTACACAATCGAACAACTTTGTTTCACAAAGTGAAAGGAATTAATTGTTAAAAAAAAGTAATGAGCATTGACCTGCTTGCAAACTCATTTTCTCCAAAGCAGCACTCATAAAATCCTATGATTAACTGCATATCACCTAGACACAGTTCTCCCAATCTAGTCTTTCAAATTGAACTAGTTTGACACTTTCCAGATAAAAGCAGTTTTACTTTTTTCTCCCATGTACAACAAAATCGGCATCTGTCAAGGCTGTCTTGGTAAAGTCAAACAGACCTTTCTGGATCAGTGCTGTTTACTGGCAGAAAGCACAAGAGAGACAAAGGAGGCCATAGGGTACTCTCAGCTAACATAGGGTATCTCTGTTTCTTTTCAGACCAATTCAGTAGGAGATTGAGGAGAATACTTCTGTTCCTGGAGCTGTCCCAAATAAGAGCAATTCACTTTGTACTCTGCTCTGTGGTCTTTCAGCAGGGGAATGCTTCTGATTGATTACTTTTGCAACGTCTCTGTTTAGTGCATTGCATTTGCAGGACTGAACACTTGATGAACCCTTTAAAAAGGCCACAGCAGCAGCATGGCAGAATTGAGTGACAGCTGCAGGAATATGCTGATACTTGTTGATTCTATCTTTCATGACCTTGGATGCTTTCCTTTGTAGGTTAATCCTCAGTTTTAGCAAAGGCAGTCTTCAAAGTTTGCCTCTTTTACACTGAAAATAAGTACATACAAATTGAGAAAGAAGGCACAGACTATACTCTCATGTTTGGGACGAGGGTGGAGTTATTTCTTATGTTACATATCCAGAGCTGTAAGCTGTTCTTCAGCAGCCCCAGCAACCAAAAGCATGATTAAGTAGGCGGAATGAGGGAAGAAAATCTTAAAGACACATTTCAAAATAGAAAGCCTAAATGAAAGTATATTCAACAGTAAATGACAACTACGGGATAAATCAAATCCTGAACAACAAAACAGCTGCAATTTATGATAACATCAATAACAAAAGACTAGAAATTCTTGGTCAAACCCAGCAATTATTGATAAATAGCCTGCTGAAATAAGAATGCTAATATAATGCACAGAAAATTGTAGTTCCAACCTGCTACCAGTGTACTGAGATGGGTGAAAACACAGAAATGGAAGAATCATCAGATTACCTCTAGATTAAATAAAATAATGTGCAAGACCATTTGGAAATGGATTAAATTACATTTAAAAACTGATTAATGTTTATTCTTTTTACCCCAACCCTTTGCTCATTGCATACAATCTTAAAATTTAAACCCTAGGAGGTGAAAATTCAATCATCTTATTGTCATAAGGATAAGCCTAAAAGACTGATCATAAATGTGACTACATGTGACTACTCACAAGCAAGCTGTCAGCTATGGCAGGAGTTGTGCTAAATGCTAAGTAATACATAATAATGCTGAATAATGTCAATAGCTGTGAATATGGATACGATACCTTAATTCAGTGAAACCTAGGCAGACTCTCTGCTATGTTCAGAAGGTTACCTACAAACAAGAATAGTTCCAACACAACAGGGCGGCTGTTGAATGTCATAATGAGGTTAAAGATTTGTATCTGTAACCGCATGAACAAGTTGTATCTTTAGGAACTGTGAGATAGAATCAAAAAATAATAATTCTTGGTAATATAAGCAAGCAAGTTTCAGTCTAGATCCAAGTTTCATCCTACAGGCCTAGATATAGGATGTAGTGAAGTAGTTACTGTGGTGCTGTTTGTTCAACAATACTACAGCAGCCATCAAAATTCTTGATGACTATTCTGGTCTCACACTGAACCTGACAGAGGTCATGACTATGTGTATCATCTGGTAAAAACTGTTTTGCACCCAGAGGCCTAAGCTCACTTTTATCTCTTTGAATTATGCCTTCTAGATCACGTCGAGTATAAGCAACGACAATGCTAAGTATATTCTTGAGGGTGAATACGCCAACATCATCTTCAAAGTGAAAGAAGACACTGGTGATGTATATGCATTTGAGAGGCTAGATAGAGAAAAAAAAGCAGAGTATGAGCTGACAGCTCTCATTATTGACAGAAGAAACAACCAATCACTGGAACCACCATCTAAATTTGTTATCAAGGTTTATGACATTAATGACAACGTCCCCGTGTTCGTACAAAAGGTATTCAATGGATCTGTCCCAGAAATGTCACCAGTAGGTATGTTCTTCACTCAATCATTT
This sequence comes from Struthio camelus, assembly GCF_040807025.1. NCBI lineage: Eukaryota > Metazoa > Chordata > Aves > Struthioniformes > Struthionidae > Struthio > Struthio camelus. Next base: position 10,801,774 of record NC_090951.1, read on the forward strand.
CCCTTCATGTCTCTGATTAAAGAGCAGAATTTGTGCTAAACATACTGTTGGATAATCCTTTTCTAGGAACCTCCGTCACCAAAGTGACAGCAGTAGATGCTGATGACCCAACAGTTACAGGTCACGCCACAGTTACCTACCAAGTCATTAAAGGAGATGAGTATTTCACGGTCGATGACTCTGGTAGGTCAGATACGCAAATGTCAAACTTCTACCTTATGCTTTTAAGAAAATATAGTTTTAAGCCTTTTTCTTTCTGGACAAGGTGGAGAATAAATTACAAAATCAATTACTGATTGTAATTTAGAAAGATTTTTCATTCATATTGGCACAGTGCCACTGTCTGCATCTGGAAATGCAGGATATTGGGTGCCATGAACTAAATGAGAAGATAAAAAGTCCTTTTTTCCCACTGAGGAAGAGACTACCTAGGAGCTAATTTAAGTTTATGTTTTCAGTTTGGCATGGATATCATTCCCGTGACCAAACAGGGAAAGGTGAATACATAAATTCAGAAACTGCATTGCTCAAGAGGAACGGACAGAAGTGCTATAGCAAGAGGTAGCTGATGATTCCACCTCTAAAGAATTCCCTACAGCTCTGCAGCTCTGGAATTAGGAGGGCTAGGTTACCAGCTTCCCAAATTAGTTGAAACCTGGAGTAGATCATTACATACAAACTGAATGCACTGCAGTGCATTCTATTGGTTTGATTTTGATTTTGAAATGTGGTTTCCAGTTTTGTTACCAATAATTTAATACTTTTTTCCCCTAAACTTTCTTCTTTAAGCTTGTTTTCTTTAAGCTTAAAAATAACGTCAATATCTCTTGTAAGCAGAAAGCATATTGGTTCTCTGGAGCAACTAGCTCAGACAAACCAGTGGTCAGACAAACTCTCTAAGTGCGATAGGGACCAAGGTCAGGTATTGTTAAAATTGACCCAGCTTGCAAGCAGCAAAGATGAGTGAGTTTCAAGGAATGTATTGAACAAAATCTCTCAAATATACCATCATAAAGAAAGATTTCTAACATTTCTCGCATTAGAAAAACACCACTGTAAAAATGCTAATTAAAGCCAAATGTGTGACATAAGGCAAAAATTAGCTTGTCAAAATTAAGAGATGTCAGACATGCTACAAAATCTAATCATATTCAATGTTATTTTGTTAAAGGTGTGATTTTTACAACCAGGGCTGATTTAGACAGAGAGAATCAATCAACATATGAAATTATTGTTAAAGCAAAAGATGCTCCAGGCTCTTCTGGGGATTCAAGCACTGCCACAGTCATTATCACTTTAACTGACATCAATGACAACTTTCCAGTGTTCAAACACCGTAAGTATACCAGCATATCACCGCAGTATATCAGTTGGAAAGCAAGGGTTGGCATGATTAAAACAAATTTATGTCAGAATTCATCACAATATAATATTTCTTTAAAATGGCCAAAAGAATCTCACATATTAAGAGGGTTTTCTGTATTTCAGCCCTAGCTACATTTCCCAGCTGATGCACACCTTGAACAGGAAAAGACCGATATTAACTTCATCACTTTGTACAAAATCTTGACAACATTGAGAATTAATTAGACTTTTATAAAAAATACATCAAAAGAACTGTCTGTAGAGACAGATAACTCTGAATTCTCAAGGAAATATTGTTCAGTATGTCTAAAAACTAAGAACAATTTTAACTAAGTTCTGCCTTTCATGTGCACACTCTCCTTTTTGTTGTTTTTCTTTTCTTTAACAGCATCGTTTCACTTTAAAGTTCCCGAAAACGTTTCAGTAGGAGGAGAAGTTGGCAGAGTCAAAGTGGAAGATGTTGATGAACCACAGCATAGAAATACGAAATATAGTTTTGTCAGAGGAGATTACAGGGACACCTTTGAAATTGTAGCAAATCCATTCACAAATGAAGGAATCATTAGGCCAAAGAAGGTACTTTTCCTAGTAACAGACAAAGACGACCATCTTATTTTTCCATTTGTAACAAGAGTGATTCCGGATGGGACTAGGAGTAGGAAAAAATGAAAATGCGTGGAAGACGCAACATGAGATGTGCTTATCCAGAAAAGCCTAAACTGTAAGCTCTGTGATGAGAACAGCTGGCAATGTATTAGCCCGTTTCGACCACCAGTACTGGGAAAACCTTGAATTAGCGCAAAGAGCTCAATGCAGACCAAGTCAGATGTTCAGGTTACGTACGTCAGGCTCCTCTCAAGCTTCAGATATTCACACACTTTAAAAAGTCAGTGATTTTAACAGTTTAACCTACCAACCAAGGCAGAGAATCTTTCTCTTCTGCAGTCAAAGTGAAAACAAAGCAGAAAACATGAACAAGTCCAACTGAACACTCTTCTAATAGCGCTCTTTAGAATTTGGCGCTTGGTCCAGTCCTAGCCAAGCCTTCTTACCGTCTTCAACGCATTTTCAGAGCTTTCCAAATACTTCCTGGTAGCTCTGTAAGAGGGCCCAGACTCTCCAAAGCCTTTATCATGGTTTGCTCTTTGTTTTTTAATTCTCAGACCAACTTAATTTGTACCAAGGGACACTCCTGCATTACACAGAGTGTTGCCAAGCCAAGAGTGCATCAATTTCATTGACTTACAGTAAAAAAAGGGGGTAAAATTATCTCCTGTAATACTCAGACTGACATGAATGTGCTTTTTACTTCCAAGTCTCCCTCTAGCTATTAAGACAAGCAAATGTCATCAAGAAGAGAAGACTTTAAGGAAGAAAAGCACCAAATATTACAAGACATCCAGTGAATTCTGGAGATGTGGTAATATTAGGTTTGAGCAGCCTTCCCTCACCAAATGCAGCCCTTCCCCTGATCCTTTCAGGACCCTGAGGAATGCTGGTTCTTTGCCGATTACACTGCCTGCAGCCTGCACCGCGAGGATGAGCGCTACGAGCCCCCCAGGCACTTTGGAATTTGTGCTGCTAAGAATTGTCTCATCTTTTAACACACAGCGTGCAAAGTTCACCCCAATGTTATGCAAGGGGCTGCACACGTACACCATAATTTTAAATATACAACCATTTGAGATAAAATTTCAACTGCTAGATAAGCACTATCATTTCCATTTATGGTGTCCATTCAAATAAAAAAACAGTCACTACTATTAACTACTGTATATTTCACAGTACATATATAATCTCAGACAATAGTGTATATGGACCCAGACTTTGAAATAAGAGCTAGCTGGGGTTTTTCTCACTGCCCTAGTCCCTGGCCTTCTTTCCATTACAGATGCCTTTTACGATCAGTCAATGAGAAAAACAAGGAAGTGGATGTTGTTTATCACTCCCTGTCCCAGCTCTTGGTCAGTGCAGCTAGGAAGTCTGCCTTGAATGACTGCAGAACAGAAAGCCTGGCCAGGAAGAGGAGAATCTGGCCCTCACCTTCGAGAAAAAGGAGCTTAAACACGTTTTGACGAGCTCTGGTGTAGCCTAGGCACAGAGATCACAGACTCTGACAGAAGCCTATCGCTACAGAACTGTTAAAATGAAAATTCTTTAAACTGAGAAGTTTTGCTGAACTTTGAATACTGAATAAATTTGTTCAAAACCAGAAGTTGCTCAAGCCACCTTACTTATGAAAGAGAGAAGTTCAGTGAGGAAGTGCTTTCCCAAGAATCTAGTTAAATTGAAATTTGCCATTATTTCCAAACAAAAATGCCAGCACAGAGCTTTAGTTTGCATAGATAGCCAGTGCAAAGTTTACTTAGACATCAACAAAGGAAGAATATCTGTTTATCTTTTTTCTAGCCCCTGGACTTCGAAAAAGTAGCAGAATACAGGTTTGACATTGAAGCAACAGATCCTACAGTTGATCTTCGCTATTTTAAATCTGGTGGTTCTAGGAGCATCTCAACAGTTACCATTGAAGTTACCGATGTTGATGAGCCTCCTGTCTTCACTAAACTGCCATATGATTTTAAAATAAGGGAAAATGATCTAGAAAAACGAACACTTGGCTCAGTTTGGGCACATGACCCTGATGCAGCTAAACGGAAAATCAGGTAATAGGACACTAGCTTTAGTAATTCCATGTGAAAATGGAGAATTTCTTAATGGTCCCAAGAATTTAATAAGTAACTAAGAGGCTTTTTCAGAAATCCCCAAGCCAAAAAAAATGCAGTTTGATTTTTCAGTCACTTCAACCATGGATGTATACTGCAAGCAACACATATGAACATAAGCTACATTTATCCATGTAATTACCACATAGAATCACTTATAAAACATTTGTGCATTTATGGGAAAATGTATAATTCTGGATATCTTTACGTGGCTATAATTTATTGTTGCCGTTTTTATTGTAATAACTTTCTCGAGTATGTGCTTTGAAAGGAAAACAGACTTCTTTACGAGCAAAGGACAATAATGTGGGACCTTTTCTGATGATATCTTACACTCTCACAGCTTGCATAATTTTAGGGGAATATTCTGGGAGAGTCTGGTCATCATATTAATGCAATTCGTCATACAACTCTTCTCTGGCCTTCTACTATAAGGAACTAAAGCAAAACACAGTATTATCACCCTTCTATTGACATATCTCTTTTCAAACAAAAAACAGATTCAGTCGCCGAAGAGCCAGTCCTAATGGAGACTATATTAGAATATCCGATACTGGAATTATTCAAATTCCTAAGCCTCTGGACAGAGAATTTAGTGCCTCATACAACATAACAGTAGCAGCCCAGGAGGTCCTTGAAGATGGTAAGTGATTCTCATTTTCTCTTTTGAAAGAAGTCAGAATATGACTTTATAGTAAGACTGTAGCATATCAAAAAGGAAAGCCTCAACCCGACAGCTTGTTTGCACTAAGCTACAAATGAAGCAGATGCTCACAGCCTTTGCACAACCATCTGCTATATCAAATAAATACCTAAAAAAGGTCCAAATAAAGTTTTCAGATTTGGCCCCTAGCTGCTATGAAAATGCATTCAGTGTATTAAAGAAATAAAAAGGGCACGGCGAGAGGAAGAACCCGGGGATGAATGGATAAGCCTGTGGTTAGAGCAGAGACATCCCCCCAGCCTCCTGCCCTCACACAGTTACAAATGTCCCTGCCGAGCATGGGGAACACCGGCACCTGCCCCGCAGCTCGCCTCCTGCTCCGCGCTCCAGCCGCCCAGGCACGGCTGGCATTGCCTTTATCCCTTCCTCTTACTCCAACATAGCAGTAAAAACTGAAGCCCAACTCCCATAGCAAAAACCTTCTGACGTTGTTCTGGGGTTTCCAGCTGCTGAGTGACAACTTCTACATCAGGGCCAGGCCCCACACTCGCCTCACTGTCACAGCCCTGCCCTCTGTGTCAGCAGCCTTAGTGCCAGAGGATAATCTTGGACACTACAGGTACAGAGTCTGAAGAATGAGGGAGCCATAAGCAAATAAAATTTTCCTCTCTTTTTCCTCACAGAGCCTTGATAATTTAGTCCAATATGAGAGTTGTTAGAAAAAACCTTGAATCTATCAAAAGAAAAGTCAGAATGAATGATGGAGCTAGGAACTCTCTTTATTCATCATGCAGGAGACACACAGATGGACACAAGCAAGGGGAAAAGGGAGCAACATACCACTGAGATTCCTGAAGTCTAAGTGACGGGTGTTGTTGTTTTACAGGCCATCTTTCTGACAGAGAATCACATGCCCAAGTTCATGTCATAGTTACTGATGTAAATGATAATGCTCCAGAACTTGTTTATCCCGAGGAACCCAGAGTATGTGAAAATGCTGCACCAGGAAAGGTGAGACAGAAAGAGGTTTTTTCCTTAATCCTGAATTATCTACTTGCAAGTCCAAGAAAAATATGTCTTTTATTAAAAAGTTAGTTTTCACAGCCAAACACCTGATCTGAAATTATTTTCAGCAATTTCCAAAATGTCAGAGGTCAGAAATCTCTCTTTAGGACTTTGCACTGTTAGGCTATAGACATTTATCCGGTTACACATATGGAACTGCATAGTTCCTCCCCTCCAGGCTTGTAAGCATGTGCGTGCATTAGCAATTGAACTGTGAAGTAAAGGCAATGCTTTCAAAGCAAAAATTAGCAATTCAGTTGCCACAATGCCACATGTAACATTACTGTAGTATTTATCAGAGTGTAATTATTTGCATACACAAGTAGTGTTAGCATTTGTGTTTTTAGATGTTTGGCCTCAGATATGCATATTTAGCCTATATATATAACGTTTGATTAATTTGCAATCACAGACTGGACTCTTTGAAGGAGTCTGTTAGAACACAAGATATTATCTCACCTTTAACTTCATGTTTAAACTACCTCTGGGATACAATCATACGCATCTTTTATGTATTATACATGTACTGAATACATGTACTGTTGAGGTTTTCAAAAGCAAGCAGGTAATTCAGGAGTGAAAGTCTCAATGACATTCAATGAGTGAAACTCATATCTCTATATAAGTTAAACACTTCAGAAGATATCCATCTTACGTATTTCAATGAACATTCATTATGTATGTCTTTTAGCATAAGACATTTTTTATTTTTTAATTACCAGAGACTTTGTCTTTTGTCTCTCACCTGACAGTGAAGTTAAATCACTATTTTAGGAGAAAGACAGTGCTCTTTTTGAAGAGTTATAAGGAAATTACTTTCCTTGGAAGAACTTGAAGAGCATCATGAAACATCTTTGTCCTGCCCTTTACTGAAAATGTTACACAGGATACACAGTGCAGCTATAACTTACATACAGTAAGCCTTTTTACCACTGGAGGCAATGTATACTGAAAATTATGACCTCTTCCATCTTTATAGGTAATCGTCAGGATTTCAGCTTCTGACAAGGATGAAATATCACCTAGAGGTTTCTTCAAGTACTCCCTGGCCACAGAAGATAGCAACTTCTCTTTGATTGAGAACTATGGTAGTGTATCCCTGCAGTGAATTTTCTCAGATAGCCGAAGCGAGACACTAGGACACAGGGGAGAAAAGCTATAGCAATAACCTGTGTTTGGTCCAGTTAAGCTGTTGTTATTTATAAAGACTTAACCTACTACAGAAATGTTGTTTGTTGCCACCCAAGTCTGACTGGCTTCCCTAAAGGCTTGCTCTGTCTCGGGGGAAGAAGTACCAACTGACTGATAATCTATAAGCAAAATCAGGTAGAGATTATCACTTAATTATATGTTGTTTCTTCTTCCAGATAACACAGCTAATATCACTGTCAAATATGGACAGTTTAATCGTGAACTTGCAAAAATCCACTACCTGCCTGTCATCATCTCAGACAATGGTGATCCTGACCTCAGCAGCACAAATACACTTGTCATCAGCGTCTGCAAGTGTAATGAAAAAGGCAACTTCACTTTTTGTGAGGAAAGAGCTAAACAAGTTGGAGTTAGTATTCAAGCACTGGTGGCAATTTTCATCTGCATCTTCACAATCATTGGTAAGCATCTGACTTTTGTAATGTTCTCTGACTTAAAACATGGGGCGTTTCTTGTTTTTTTCTTAACTAAGTCCACAAAAGCTTTGTGCCTATAAAGTGGTCATGAAAAAAGAAATATTATAACTATTTGCATCATTTCATTCGCTCTTTTCACCTGGCCTGTTAGTGTATTTTCAACTATTAAACTGTATTTGTTCTATTGGAAAGATTGAGTCATTGGAAAGGTTATTGCAGGTGTACATAATATACTCGATTCATTGTTACTAGGCTCACATGGAGCTGTAAAACAGGAAATCTGTGCCAGTGCAGCAACAACAGGACTCCTCTTCCCAAAGGCTAAACTAGTCCAGACACCCTTTAAACAGTCCAGTGAACATATTTACGTAAGCACATCTGTAAGAAATTAGTAGAGCACTTATTTGCTGTATTTGGAATCTACCAGAAGATGGACAACTTTTGAGGTTTTTGTTGTTTGAGAAAAGGTCCTCATCGCAAATATCACAAAAAGTAGCATTTGATGCCTGCCATGAAAAGATTTACCAATTCAAAGTAATAGTTGAGAGCTATTCAATGAACCTGTGGTGCTATTCATTTGAACTTGTAACTCTAGTTCAAGAGTCACAATTCCTGTACAGACAGAACTGCTTTGAGAACACACAAATCCTACAATGTCTAATAAATTTTCTCTCTCAAGAAAAAAAAACTTTCAGACTTGACGTATCTGAAATGCTACTTGTTTTACTCTGCTTCCTTACATCTCTATTTACACTTGCTGATATCTGTTTCCTTTGCAGTAATTGCATTGCTAATTCTTCTAAGAAAGAGACACAAGAAGGATTTGAGCGGTCTTGGGAGGAATGTGGCAGAGATTCATGAGCAGCTTGTCACTTACGATGAAGAAGGCGGTGGTGAAATGGATACCACAAGCTATGATGTGTCTGTACTCAACTCTGTCCGCAAGAATGGTATAAAGCCAGAAGTAGTGCCCTCTCCATATGCACAAATCCAAAAGTCTTCTGGAAACGTAACTTCTGGTGCTGGAGAAATGGAAATTATGATTGAAGTTAAGAAGGATGAAGCTGACAATGACAGAGATTTGCTGCCATATGACACACTTCACATTTATGGCTACGAAGGTGCTGAGTCCATTGCAGAGTCTCTCAGTTCTTTGGAATCAGGTTCCTCAGACTCAGATATCGATTACGACTTTCTAAATGACTGGGGACCAAGGTTTAAAATGTTAGCTGAGCTTTATGGGTCAGAACCAAATGAAGATTTTGTGTATTGAGTTCAAACTGGCTATTTTCTAATTAGCCAGTTTTCTCCCTCCTGATACAGACAGACATCAAGAGCCTTCCAATGGCCAAAGAAGGAGTCACAGCTTTTTACCCAAGTAGTACTAGGATTTCAGACAGATAGACAAGAAAAAATCCTGGCAGCAGTAAGGATAAAAAGAAACACACAAATTAAATACATTGACTTCCCCTAGTGTTGCTGTCCTTCCTAGCATTCTGTTCTTTCCCCAGAATTGCTGCTCGGGGACCTGCTTGAGTCTTCTAGGACATGACTCCTCTCCCCATCCACATGAACACTTATCCTTAAAAAGTGGCTCTGTCTCCAGTTTCTCCTTCATTCTTCTCCTCCTATATTCTTTTAATCAACATGCACTCAGGATTAGCATCCGTTGAAACAGAGAGGTTCCGTGGCATTAGGAAGGCATCTTTTGTATACCCTTCTGTATCTCAGGCCCACTGGTTTGCCTGGCCCTCTTGTAACATCTTACATTCATATTCCACGCTTACACTTACCTAGCAGAGGCAAGGAGGAACATATGGTCTATCACTTAATATTAGAAATTATTCCATCACCTTCAAAAAGAGGCATGATTTTTTCTTCTTTCTAATCTATTAATTATTCTTGCTTTATAGTCTTCTATAACAAATTAGAGTTGCTAAAGATAAAATTAGACAGGATTTTTAGATGCACAATCTGGTTTTATCTGTCATTTTTAACAGCCTGATAATAATTTCAGGCACCTTTCTGGAGTGCTAGAATTCCTCTAGCTATCAGCAAAATTGTTCTTTCTTTCTGTAAATAGGACCTCAGTGTTATTCAATGGCACATATCCTGCAGGGCAGGAAATCTGGAGATCAGAGGAATGTTAAGACTCCAATACTGTAGACTTCTCCAGATTGCAACATAGTTCTTTCTAGGTCACTAAAGAGGTTGAGTAAGTTTTCTATTCAACATTATTAAAGGAATTTTATTATTTCAGGGACAAACAAATGAAGGGCCTCATTACTGTGAAACTGTTTTGATTTTTTCTAAGCAGGTACTGTAAAACGGGTATTTTCCATCTAGGAAAATATTGTAGACTTCCAAACCAGAATGCCATACACCTATGCATTTGTATGCATGAAAAAACCACAAATGTAAGTAAGGTTTTGGAGCTGCACTAACTATGTCCCTGGCAAGCATGTGCTTAGTTTCTCACCTGATGAAGAGCCACACAGTGAAAAGAATGAAACTTCTCCTACGTGAAGTTACCCAGCCATATACATTTTGTAAAAAAGCAGGTGTCTTAGGACAATGGCCTGCCTCTGGCTCCTGGCAATGCAGCCTCCCATTGCCTTCAACAGGAACAGAACCCAACCACCCAGATACTCAGTTTTGCAGAATCTATGCTGGAGCTGTATGTATTAGTCTAGTTGATTTGATTATTTAAATTCGGTAGCTAACCAGATAACACTAAATCTTTTTCTTTTTTTCTAAACCAGAGTAGTGGAACCTCCCAAATTTGCTTTTCATTTATTCATGACATCTCTAATTTACACTCCCTTCCCAAAAAAGGCTTTCTCAGTAGGAAATAGCAATGCATTATAATATGGTCTCTCATTAGTCCTCCATTACTATAAAAAGCTGTCTAACACAATATTTAGCAGGACACTAATGCATACTATCATCAATAATTCAAATTACTCACATTTTCAAATATAAACTAAAGGAAAAATAAGTAGATTCCTGCCCATCAATCAAATCAGCTTTTGGATTAGACCCTTTATAAAAGAAGCACATGTTGGGATGACCATCTTAGTTTATTTTTAATGTGTTCATTCATTCCTATTTTGCTTACTCCAGTCAACTCTGTATGCTGCTGAGGTTCCACATATTAGTATGTTATAAAGAATTCTAACTAATAATACTTACAGTTTAAGATTTTCATCAGTAATTAAGATATTGGCAATCAACAGGTAAGGTTAGTTATGAAATTATTTAGTGCAGTAAATAAAGTACTTCAGTAAGCATCATCTCGATAGTATTACCTGTAATCACTATTTTTAAATCTGTTTTGTAAAGCTGTTTTAAGGAATACTGTATTGATTTCCACTGTATAAAGAGTTTGCACTGGATGTTTTCTTTTTATATTGCTGTACTGTATTTTTTGTAACTACATAAAAGTGAATTTCAAGTTTGGATGTCCTGTGTATTAGTGAGTTCCACAAAGACAATACCAGGCTTTGTGCTAGAGTGAATTCAACCACAAAAACACTGGAATCTACATTCAGATCAAACTGAAATCAGACACAAATTCATAAATGGACTTTCCGCAAAAGAAGTTTCGTCCTGCTCTTTGGAAAGCCGTCAGGAGGTAGGGAAGAGGAAAGCCCAGCAGTGCAGTCTGGCCTGAGCAGCTGCAGAGGTTGAACTCTCTGCCTTTGGATGCCAACTATTTGCCAGCCCTATAGGACATGTTCCATCCCTTGGCATGCGTTTGGTATTTTAGCAGGCAGGCACCACAGGGACTTGGAAGCACCATGTTCACTGACATCCTGCCCTTTGTCCTTACTGCAAACTTACTTTGCTCAAATGGAAAGGGACCCAGGCAGAAGCGGAAGTCCTAGAGCCTTGCGTCAGCATCAATTCCCATGCGTAGGGGCTACGCTGATGCCACTGCCACTGCGGTCAGTTCTCCGTATCACCGCAGGGGGAAACACCAAGCCCCAGCAGACCGGCCTACTACCTTCATCTTATTCTCCCACCTGCTGCTACAAATACAAGCAAGCAGAATTAAACTGTGCTATACAAAAAGCTCCAACTTTCTCATAATCCAGGAATTAGATCTAACACAAGAATAGTAGATATCTGTGACAGGGAAATAAAAAACGACCCCTAAATTTGCCATTTTAGATAGCATAGTTCTTTAGTATCTCCTTTCTCTACTAATAATGACTACCCCAATATACTCCCAAGATATTCTAGTGCTTTAACAAAAAACTATCAATTTTCCCCAGATATGGCACTTACTTATAAAGCTTCGAATAAAGCAAAAAAGTTCAATTTCTTAAGTGCTAATTGCCATGAGCAAACTCAGAATCAAATACACTTTAGCACAAGTTGTACGAAAAACACAATAGATGTGCTAATTATGATATAATGAAATGCATTTTTCCAAAGAAGGAATTTGATTAAACAGTTGTTGGTAACTTGTACCACAGATTTTCATAAAGGTTTTCGTTATTCATTTAATTAATATGCATTTTAATCTCTTATCCCTAAAAGTATATCATAAATTATTATTTTACTGCATTTAGGCAGAGAGGTCCATGCCATTTAATATAGGTTTTTTACTCCCACCCCATCAGAAATTTTTCCAAAATAATGACTTGTGATTGGAAGCCTTGATAAGTAACACAATAGCATGGAAAAGCTGTTTGAATATTAACACCTGGCACCCTGCCATACTTCCCAAATAAGTCAGGTGAGCTAAGTTCCCTTTATCAAAATGAATTTCCACTGTTCAGAGAAAAAAGAGTTACATCAGCTATTACGTCCAGCACCACTGATATGCCTTAGGAAGAACGTAATAGCAAAAATTGCCAGAATAGAAAGATTAATTATAAAAGAAAAAAAATGAACTGTTCTTGTTGAGTTCTTGTTTTCTTTCTTCAATTAGTGGATTCTTCCCTTTCTTCCCTTCAGTAACAAGGGGATCTTCAGAGGGGACCCGTTCACCTTTGTAATCAGACCTGCCCGGACATTGGTACCACCTTCCGGCCAGGCTGAATCGTAGCGAGCAAATTATGGAAAGCAGCACTGGCTTTTTGGAGCACAGAGCTTTAAGTATAGATCCACCTATAACTATTTCAAATCTTGTCACTCTTGACACTCCTACACATATGTCACTTGGAGGGGAAGTGCTCACAGTAGTAGTACAAACGCAGATATATTATTTTGCTAGAAATAATAGTTTTACTTAGTTCCATTATTTTTCAGGTGGACCTAGGACAGAAAAAAAGAAAAATTGCCGTATTTCCTGACCTATTTTCGTTTCATAATTTTTTATAACTATTTCAAATCTTGAGGAGCAAAAAATAAAGCTATTGTGGAATTACCTACACATGCATCCTGGAATGAAAGAAACCACCAAAGGCACATCTTTCCCATGTAAAGGAGTTACCACAGTTTTACTGTGGGACAAGTCATTAAATCTCACCAGGAACTCAGCAAATGTTGCAGAGATCAAAGTGCATAATTTAGACTAAATTTGGTCTGTAGAAAAAGCAAGACAGAAAACAAAACTGTAAGCAAAGATAGCCTTTTATTCTGCATCAGAAGCAGGAAAAGAAAACAACAACAGCAAAACTCTTTTGTGAGCAACAAGAACGCATGGTTTTTGCCTGACCTCTCTTAGCTTCCTGACTTTGTTCCTCCGTGACATGACAGAAAAGGGAAAAATAGCATTTCCTTCCACTTATCCCCAGCCAAGGGCTCACCTGCTTTCTCACCAGACTCTTAACTCATTCTAGTTAATCCCTTTGTCAATGCCACAATCAGTCATCAACCTCTGCAATTCTTTCATTCCCCATAAAAACAAGCCTTTACTGAAAGCCGCTGCTCCAAATGTAGTTAGCAAAACAAGCAGACCAAAGCAAGGCAGAGTTCACTAAGAAACACATCTAAAAAATAAGCCAATTAAGCATTACAGTTTTTTAGGAAGTCTGTGACAGTTGGGCTGTAAATGGTCCAAAGAGCCCTTCTGGGAGTCTCACTAACGCTCAGGGCCAGACGTCCAATGCCTGCTACAAACCAGGACATTCTCAGACCAGGCATCACACAAGGAGGCGTCATGTAGCTGTTTGCTACTCAGACCTGCAGAAAACCTCCATTGCAGATGTTTCTCGGGACAAGATTTAGCCATTTCAAAGTACTTCTACACAACTAAGGCAGTACAGAGAACCCAGAATACAGATGGACTATGAGTCCAAACCCCAAAATTTCAAAATGCCCTTTCTGAATAACTTTGTATGCTCCCCTCACCCCATTTAAAGAGTAAAGCTGAAGAACCTAAAAAACCTATAAAGAACCTGAAAAGCCAGATCTGACACAGCCACAGTTACTGCACACATGTTCCATGCCACACAAACTTAAAAGGCACCCTATGGCAATAGCGGAATAGCACACACAAATTTGGAATCAGTTAATGCTGTCACTACTGTGTTATTTAATAAACTGAAATAAGGCAAAACGCACACTCCAATGCATGTAGCACACACTGCCATGCCCGCATGTGAACACGGGGTGGCACTGGATGCCAGCACGACCTCATTCCCTCTCTCCCTCCAGTCCCCCCTTCCCCCCCCCCCCCCCCCCCCCCGTATATACTCACAGATCTGTTTTTCCTCGTGACTTCTCACAGTTATCTGTCCTGGCAGCTCACATGAATGTGTTATTCATGCTCAGTAAAATTAATGATTCCATAAAGTTAATTTAATCAGATTTATGTCTTAATACTGACTTCTACTTAGACCTGTCCATGTTGGAAAGGCTACTAAGCTTGGATTTTATGGGACATTTTTATTCTTTCAGACTTCGGTATCTGCGGAGGGGACAAAATGAATTGTTACGTTCTGTAAATAAAAAAGTAGTGATCTCATTCAAGCAGGAGTTTTGAAGGGCATAAAGGGCAAGGAAATAGCCTCGGGGAAAGGATGTGAGCTCCAGATGCCTGCTTTATTCAAAGGTCATCTTTCCCTGTCAGTCCAGATCACACTACTTAGGGCATGTCTGCCTGTTCGTAACAAGGATCCAGTACTAAATCCTGCTAGTTTGTCACCTGACATTGAAATCTGTCTTTTTTTCTGAGGATAAGGATGTTGTCCAAACTTCCTTCTTTAGAATATCTTTCCAAACCAAACTGAACTGCAAATACTAATCAGAATTTTCTCAAGTATTCCCAAATAATTTTTATTATCAGTAAATTTTATAAAACAGTTGGTTTTGCCTTGAACATGTATATTTGTGGATGAAGAGGTACGTGCATTACCCATTAGTCATAATTTGTTCCTTACTTCTATGTTATCCATGAGGTAACCACGTAGCAGAGCTCTCCCAAGCCACACAAACAAGCCAGGAAAATGAATTACCCAGAACCTTTCCATGACAACCTAAAAGTTGAAAGTATTTACAGAAACCACTTGTCACACAATTACAGATGAATCGCTTAATAAAAGTCAAAGATTCCTTGCAGGGGGATTAAATTCACTATTTGCAAACAGTAATTTAATCAGCCTTCATCCTCTCTCCTACTGCTACTCCTCTAGACAAATCACTGTAACTCTGCAGATACACCAGGTCTGCAGAACTCAATGTGCGGTAAGGTAGGACATGCAGACTCTGCCCCAGAGGCCCAAAGCAATGCTGTTTGCAGATCTGCAGGATGAAATCAAGCTAGTCACAAAGTGATAGGCGCAAACACCTACACCAGCTTAAAATTTGTTCAAAATATTTTACTGGGCTAAGTTTGTGACAAAAGGTTTGTGGTAGCTTAAGAGATTGTGCACACTGGAATTGTGCTGGACCTTCCACAGCATCCCACAGAAGTCCTTCTTGGTTCACTCCATGCCTTGGCCACTGTTCACACACTAAGAGTCAGCTCAAACCTCGCTCTCTTCCTCTATCTTTGCACGACACAGCTGTGGTGCCATCCTACTCCTGCTCTCTGAGCAAAAGATCCAGAGAGAGAAGCAGGTCCACCAAAAGCCACGTGCTCGTCACTCCAGGTCACCCAGTGCCACACAATCACATACAACCTGTCCTGAACTACACTGACACCACACTGTTTCAGAACCACGGCACAGCAATTTTTCCTGAAGAATACACAGAATGATCCAGGTGAAAAGTATATTCCTTTCCGAGCACCTGTGTGCCAGTGATGTTGGAAGCACCACGATAAAGGACTTTGCAGCAGACACCACCTCTCCAATCCCACCCTGGACACTCCTCAGCGACTAGCTCCCCACACTACATGCTGAGCTCTCCTATCCATGTCGTACGTGATACCCACCCACAACATGTGTCCGATGCTCTGTCACTGTCGGAAGCAGGAACAGTTTGTAATGTACTCGCTCCACAGGGGTTGGCCGGACTCCAGCAGAGACACCATACTCAGGTAGTTCCCTGTCCACTATCATCCTTCCCCTTGAATGCCTGGTGGTAATATAATAATTCGCATAACTTGTATTTTTTTTAATAGTTCACACAGTTTGCCTGTGCTTCAATTTAAATAAAAGAGATAGGGATGTTCTTACTCATTGCATGCATGTGCACAGCAAAATGTTGAACGTGCCCCAAAACAGCTCCTTGGAAGCAAGCAAAGATTGCTAGGATGGGGAGAGAGAAGGAGAGAAAAAGTCAGCAGCAAGTGAAAGTGTACGCCAAAAACGGGACAGAAAAAAAAGGTCATTTCTCCTCCCCCCATTTACAAAAAAATATGTTATATACAAGTAGTATATTGCAGCAAATTCTCTAAAAGTAAATAGTATGCCAAGCCTCCCCCATGGACAAGGCTTCCTCATTCCTTCAGCAGTAGCTGAGTCCCCTCAGCTGACTCAGTCCACACATCTGCTCCCCACAAGCACACGGGTCCCATCTGTTCCTCTTTGCTCTCACAGATGCCACACAGAAAGTGCCCAGCAGTCAGAGCTCTGCGAGCACACCACAGACTGGCCTCAGGTCCCCCCAACAGGCCTCCTTCTCCTTCAGAGAATCAGAGTACATTTTATGAATACGTACCACTGACATAAACCGAAAACATTATGCTCCCGGTCGATCACCAAGCAGAAGTAGCAATGCAGAAACACCACTGATGTCAGCATATCCCGCACCACCTGCGAGCAGATTGACTTGCACAGCCTCGGCCATGCTGCAGAGGCACAATGGGGAAGTTCTGCACCCCTTTCCAGACTGGTTGGCATGAGTTTCAGTGAAGTTGCCACTGGGATTTACTGTGCCTTGGTGCACAGCAGAGGAGGTGGCCTCCTGGATGAGGATTAATTGTTTGAAGAGGTAGGAGGAGGAATAGAGAGGAAATGACTATGTAACGCAGCTGGAGAGCTTATGGACCTCTTCTCCGTATCTGTCACTCAGTGGTAATATCGGTGAGAGTTACCCACATGGATCCTGAAACTTCCTGAATGCCATTGCTAACTAGTTCAGCTTTAGGTGGCTGCCGACTTCCTAAACTGGGAGTATTTTGCCATTGCAACATCATGGGCAAGGGCAACAGACCCAAGCAGCATACTTCCCTCCCAGCAAAGCTGTGTTGGAGAGTGACACGAGCACTGCAGTCCCAGCCAGGTAAGCATCAGAGCAGCAAAGACTACAGCCTTGGTGACCACTGCTGCCCAACAGGAGTCAGAAACGCGTGATGGCCATGCATGCCCAAGGTGCTGCCTTTTGTACTCAGCAGCAACAGACATCAGAAGCAGACGGCAAGGCTAGCAGGGATCTGCCAAGAAAGCCAACTATGCAAAAGAGCTCACATCCAGGAATACACCTAGAAAGCAAGCAGAGGGCTAGACACAGTGCATGCTGACACAAAATCATTATCTCCTTCTGCTGCTTTGGCAGTGACTACTTGTCACCTCACTTAGTAACCACATCTTGTACCCGCTCAGGTCTATCTCTCAGTACTGCAAGCATCTGGCAAAATTGCTCTTCAAGCCAAGCACACAGCGATTGCTTTGAGCATGTGAAAAAAATTACACCCTTTTCGAAAAGCCCTAAAAACTGTTATAACACAGCCATCCTCTTCTGCTGCCTTCGCTAGATGAACTTCGAGTTCTTATCCAGAAAAATTAAGTGATACTCTTCAATCCCAGTAAAAGAATCTCCACAGCGAACTCCTTCCTATAAATAGATAATTAAGCACCAATCTCAATCAGAATTGGCTTCTTGGATTTTGATGCAACACTAGAATTTTTTTTTTGTTGATGCAAGTACTTCGCAAGCAGACACAGGCATGCCACACGCATAACTGTGCATAATTCATCCGTTGTCACATACATCACTTCCGAATGAACTGCGGTACCACACAGTCAATTTCTTATTGCTTTTTGTAGATTCAGAGGGGAAAAAATTAAAAAGAAAATCCACATCAAACACCATATGGGAATATTTTTCTTATTTGTTCCTCCTTCTACATCATCTACATGCTATTGCTGCCACAGCAGTTCACTACCTTGACTTCTAACTTAACCTCTCAAAGAGAATGATACCTGCCAAGACACCAAATGGTCCCCAAACGCACCTATTCAAAGCTGACTGCATTTGATGCGGTCTTATTGCAGGAGGGAATGTTTGTGACTTACAAATGGCGCATAGTAATAAAGCCTATTTGCAAGAGCAGAACCCTGGGCTCATATTCTGACTGTGACACAGATTTCTGTTTTCATCTAGACACAGCATGTAGACTCAGTTCTTTGCTTTTAAATCTCAAACACTCAAAAGTAGGAGCACTTCTGAAAGGTTATCTGGCCTTTGTTTTCCTCTTCCTGTGGCAGGCATAACAAACACACACACATATTTCCCCAAATCATCACAAGGGTTAGTGAATATCACAGAATCACAGAACGGTTGAGGTTGGAAGGGACCTCTGGAGATCATCTCGTCCAACAACCCTGCTCAAGCAGGCTCAGCTAGAGCACATTGCCCAGGATCGCATCCAGACAGGTTTTGAATATCTCCAGAGAAGGAGACTCCACTACCTCTCTGGGCAACCTGTGCCCGTGCTCTGTCACCCTCACAGCAAAGGAGTTTTTCCTCATGTTCAGATGGAACTTCCTGTGGTTCAGTTTGTGCCCCTTGCCTCTCACCCTGTCACTGGGCACCACAGAGAAGAGTCTGACCCCATCCTCTTGACACTCCCCCTTCAGATACTTGTACGCGTTGATGAGATCGCCTCTCAGTCTTCTCTTCTCCAGACTGAACAGGCCCAGCTCTCGCAGCCTTTCTTCAGAGGAGAGATGCTCCAGTCCCCTCATCATCTTTGTCGCCCTCCGCTGGACTCTCTCCAGCAGTGCCACGTCTCTCTTGTACTGGGGAGCCCAGCACTGGACCCAGTACTCAAGGTGAGGCCTCCCCAGGGCTAAGGAGAGGGGCAGGATCACCTCCCTCCACCTGCTGGCAGCACTCTGCCTAACGCACCCCAGGATCCCATCGGCCTTCTTGGCCACAAGGGCACACTGCTGCCTCACGGTCACCTTGTTGTCCACCAGGACTCCCAGGTCCTTCTCTGCAGAGCTGCTTTCCAGCAGGTCAGCCCCCAGCCTGTGCTGGTGCATGGGGTTATTCCTCCCCAGGTGCAGGACCTTGCACTTGCCTTTGTTGAACTTTGGGAGGTTCCTCTCCGCCCAGCTCTCCAGCCTGTCCAGGTCCCTCTGAATGGCAGCACAGCCTTCTGGTGTGTCAGCCACTCCTTCCAGTTTAGTATCATCAGCAAACTTGCTGAGAGCACACTCTGTCCCTTCATCCAGGTCATTGATGAATATATGAATACAATATGCATAAAAGCATTCTGAATAACTAACATTCTCTAAATATTAATAGTTGTACAGATTAAGGATGAAAGCTTTAATACTGATTATTAATTTACAGCACACTTTCATGAACAAGAGATCCCCAAAGATTTGTAATTAAAACACCCTCCCTTGCAAATATTCGCAGCTCTGCATGGTGCACGGTATTACTCCATCGCAATTAACAAAGCACCCATAGCGTAAGTGATGAGTAGAGCCCACTTTTTCAGAGATCGCTGTGAGCAAAGGTGGTGGGATAACAGGGGAATGAGAATGAAAGGAAGGGTTAGAGCAAGGTAGTCATGTGTACACCTTTGGAAATTATTGGGCACTAAAAATGAATGGCATAGTCGCATAGAGTTTTACATACAGAAAACAGTGGTGAAATGTACAGATTTTATGTTTATTTTATGACATGCTAAATGTAGGACCAATCTGTTTAAATTTCTACCCTTCTCTGATGTTTTCAGTCATCAGTTTCAAAGGCCCTCTAGTTCAACTCCTTCACAGCACAGAGAAGGACTCATGAAACACACTCACCTCTAGTTAATATTTCCTCTGATCACAGAAAGCTCATTCCAGGACAGCTCTGAAGACCACAAAGAAGAGCTGAACAAGTATTCGTTTACATGACAGCAGCTGTTTGGCTAACATCCAAGGGATAAACCTCGGAAGCATTAGCAAGTAGGTTTTAAGCTTAGGTGTCAATACACTTTAAATCGAGCTAAACTGCACTCCAGTTAGGCAGAGAAAGAAAAGTAATATGCACAACCAAGGTGTCACACTGTATGTTTTCATGCACTGCATTTTATTTCGATGTTTCTCAAAGGTGCCTAGAATTGCATCATCATAACTAGGACCTACCTCTAGTCTTCACTGAAGTATCAGGAGCTTTAGCCACAAAAGCTAGTAAAAAGTCACTACAGCATGCCTTAATGCATGGTAACACAGGGTACTCATCTCAAACAGAGAAGAATTTTTTATGTCAGGCAGTATTAAAGAGGGAATGTCTCAAAACCTGTTTTCTGCATTCACTAACTCTGCTAGTAAAGGATCGACCTTTGCACAACAGCATTCATATACAGCCAAGTTATAAGTAACTGCTAGTCCATAATTGCTGTAGTCTTTAGATTAGTCTTTAGTTTTAGTTTAGTTTAAGCCTCTTGACTCATGGCTGGCAAAGACCCTGAATGAACATTTTATTTTATTTATTGTTGGGGCTCTGAAATACATACAATAATCCCAAAGGAGATGGGAGAGACTGAACTCCAAAGCAGCTAAGCTGATAGAACCAAGTTCCTAAAGGGAACTGAGCTGTACATCCTTTGACTCTCAGAGACAGCTCTAAATGCTAAACACCTTCAACAGCACAGGAAAGTGTAAGGTAAAAGAGCACTGCCTGCAGTTAATGTACTGCCTTCAGAAGCAAAAGTCTCCCTGATTTCCTTGCTTTCTGAAAAAAAGATAGGACATTCATAAAGAGGAGGACTGAGTCATTTTTAAGCACCTGGAGCATGCAGAAACTGAAGTTTACTGAGTCTCTCTCTTCTCCTCACTGCTGTGAACTAGCAGCCTTCTGCAGGTCCTTTATCAGATGAAGCATGCGGAGTGCAGAGCCTTACATCTGCCCACTCACATGTGCAGATGCGCATTCAGAGGCAGTTCGATCCTCTTAACCCCAAGAGACTTTCCAACCCTGCACTTGGAGAGAAAGGGGCTGGCGCGAATTACATTCCTCCTCAAGCAGGAGAAATGAAACGGTGACTGATGGTGACTGTCAGTCCACTGTGATTTTCCTGTCCTCTTCTGAGCGTTAACTACTTAACCATGCAGGGATAAGGCTCTTATTGAACTCTCTTATTGAAGGCTCCCTGTGATTTCACTGCACCCACATGTTCAGCTGCCCATTTCCAAACAGGGAGGCAGTCTGCAAAGATTCAGTGCAGTCCAAAGGACTCTAGAATATATATTTTGCTCTAAGCACCATGAGATTCTACCACCACGACAGCAGTTTCACACTATAGTCTTTGCACAAAAGGTAAATCATGGCATGGTGTTTTGCAGACTTAGAATAAAGATTTGAAAGCCGTTATAGGACCCTGAAGATATGTTTATCAGAGAAATGCTGGTGGAAGCTTAATTACACTGATACTATTATATGCTGTTCTGCTAGGCAAGCTATTCAAGCCCTTCCAATAATGTTTTGCTGTGATGGGAACAGTTCAATCTGCAAGAGCAACTAAGATGCTTGCTACACAGAAAACATTATAGCAGTTGATCTTATTCCTTCCAATGCACTCATTTTAATAGCTTTTGCCTGCTGCTCCACCTTTCAGTTGCTCTTATCTCCAGACAGCACAATTGCCATTTTTCTGCCATTTGCAGTTAGTTATGACTTTCAGGTTCAGCTCACAGCAGCTTCCCTCAATCTAAAATCAACATCTTTGTTACATATCTCATTTTATATGACAGACCTGATTCTTCCTGAATCCAGATCATGTGATTACACGGCACCTAAGTAATTCTTTTTTGCTAGGTAATAAAGAGCAGCAACACTTACCCTACCAAAAAGCATGAGAAAGTTACATACCCACTAGATAGCTCTACAGAAGTAGCAAAAGGAAGGACTAAGACAGTATAAGCTGGGCTCACCTAGAGACAAACTCTTCCCAGACCTGACATCAGATAGTGAGAGGCCAAAAAAGAATTAGAGGTCTCTCTCCTTTGAGTGCAGTCAGCACTTAGGCTTTCCCATTCTCCTCCTGCACATTGTACTGCCCCATATGCAGGTCCAAATTGTTCCCTCCATTCTCCTTCCCGCATACCTTCTCTCTGCCCTTATGCTCCAGCTTCTCCAAAGAAGATCCCAAATCCATCTTCCTGTCAAATCTCTACCTGACCAAACAATACTCTCACACACACTTCCCCACTTCTTTACAGATAATACTGTGAGGTTCCTATGCAAATTCATTAAATCCCATCTGCCTCGTTTTGCTACAGTTTTACTTCATGTCATCTAACTCAAGAAAGAGACCCTTTCTCCGACTGAGGAAAAGGCAATAGTGTCCACAGGGGACTAGAGCCCACTTTGTCTATAAAAAACGTATAAAAGTCAGTCATTGTAGTACCTGTTGGAAAAGAACAGAGCACCACGGCATAAATTTGACCTGCTAAGAGCAAATCTATTCAGCGTCAATCAGCTTTAAGGACTCATCTAAGCCAAACTCCGTACAAAAGTTACTGTCAATTATCTGTCGTCTATCTTCAGCCTCTAATATCATATTTAAATATTAAGACATTTTGCTTAATCTCATTTCTAGTTACAGCTTCCCTAAGCTTCTACTTTTTCTTATTAGTAATCCTGCTTTTCAAATAACAGCCTAACGAACTGTCATAAAATGGTAATTATTTGCTCACCTAATTGCTTTTTTTTTGAATAAGGGGTTCTAAAATATGGGTAATGACTGTTGGCCTATATTTCTTGAAGGAATAAATGAGTTCTGATCCCTTGAATCTTATTTTACCTGGAAAAATATAGTAAGAATACAGTATACACATAACAGTTTGGTGATGACATGTATCTTGTGTTAATTTTTTTTAATTGGTTATTAATTCCAGGAAGAGAATTTTGATAAACTCACCACTCTGATAAGAATTTGTGATTGAATTAATATCACTTTGCTGTCTTTGTTTGAAAAAACTTGAAATATTACATGTCAAAAGTATAGACATAATTTTATTGTAATTCACATAAGCTTCTAACTTTGCATGAAGCCCACATAAATAACAGCACTGACATGCTCAGGACGCCTGGGTCACCATATTTCTCATCCCCATCGCATCCATACAAATTACAAGACCTTCTTGTAATCTGTGCGTGGGAAGCACCACGCACTCACCAAATCCAAGTTCATGTACAGCCTTCCCAAGAGCCACTTCAGTGTAGACAGACTCGGTAAATGAATCTCTTGACACCTGCACTAACCCCTGTCTATCAGTAAAAGGAGTGCACTTCTCTACCTGCTGTCATCCTGGCACTCCTGCCACACAGGCTTAGGTCTGCAATAATTTAAATGTAGTTGGATATTGGTTCCTATTAAGCATAACATCTACCTCAAGCCCCTCACATGAGACACTTCTGTAATCAAGGGGCAACTGAAGGGAAAAGAAAGAACAAAATACCTTAAGTGGGTGGAACATATTTTCATTTTGCTGTCAGTTCACATTGTCAGAAACAAAGTGATTTTGAAAGTAACAGAAAATCAGTCTAATATTAAACAACGTCCACAGCAAAGCTTTGAAATCCATTTAGGAAGCCCCACTGGTAAAGCACATATATAATCACAATTGAAGCTATATTTAGCTTCAGACTAAATACCATCATGAGGCGCTATGCTAAATAGTGCATTTCCCTAGTGGGTTTTTTCTTCTGAATATGTGATCTTTTTTTTTTTTTCTTTTTAGAATAAATTCTGTAGTTTCACTACAGGTCTTTCATTCAAAGACTTCAGTGCAGCCATAAGTACTCGCACCCCTGAGAAGCAATCGTTGATGCATAAAAATTTAATTGTGCTTCTACTGCTCTATCTTTACTCTTCCTGGGGCTTAAACTAAATCTTAAGTAGCTGGGAGTACTTAGGGAAACAAGGGTCTTCATGCTGCACCAACACTGCAGCGCCACTGACACTACAGTGCGTAAAGGCATCCCCGTTGCACTCTGGGCAACAACCATGTTGTAGTAGGCAGCACGGTTACTTCCCAGCAGCTGGAGGCACACGAAGAGCGGGCAAGCAACAGCTACAGTCACACTGCTACTGTTGTCACTGCAAGGAATGCTGTTTTTACACATAAAAACATAAACAAGGGCTTCCTATCTTTTTATAGCATGCACCAACTCTCTTCCTACCTTTCTTGTATCTCAGAGACAGTCAATATACATTCACAGAGATGTTTTTCATTTTGACTTACATGTCAAGACTTATCAGTGAACTTCATATCAGTATTTTCCATGCCAGATGTATGCGTGTGTCATTTGGCATTGACTTCTGAAAATACGTACTTTGCAACATGTTGCCAAAAAAACAGTAAATCAACAAAAGACAGCACTAAAGTAGTGATACGAGCTATTTTCTCGGACTGTAATCATGGCAATATCTTTGGCAATTTAATATGACGTTTCATAGCAGAATGGAGACATGTTCTTCCATTTTAGTGTGGTCGTCGTCAGGAAACTGGCTAGATAAATTGACATTGCAATCTCCATATTTATTCTTTCTCTGTTATTAATGTTTGTTGTATTTACAAGGCAAATGATGCTTTTTCCTTTTCAGGACAGCAAATAAATCTAGAAGTTCAAAGTCTGCATGTTCTCTTTCCTCCTTAAACCTTGTGAATTTATAACCAATTCTTCTGACGGTAGAATATGCTACTACAATGATCTCTATTGTGGTTATCTCAAAATCTGGTAGTAAAGCAGTGAATATAATCATTATTTTATAAATATGTAGGCATATATATATATATTTTTATATGTATAATTACATACACATATACTCTTTTCAGTGGTAGGGTTTAATAGCTATTTTGTTTTGCTCTTGACTTACTTTTGCACTACACAAAATCTGTTAACTTCATTTTGCCCATGAACAGATATTACTTAAAAGACCTGCATGCAAATGAATTTATGATATAGAAAATGCCAAAGCTTACCATGGCATAAATGACTTAATCTAGACACACTGAAATTTACACTTACTTGCACACTAGCTAAACTTGATCTTTTTAACTTCATTCATTCACTGCATACTGGCAATTGCAGCTAAAATACAGCAGATGGCATAGAAATCAATTTACTACTAACAGATAGATTGCTGTTGCAGATTTCCCTGAAATATTGTGACAATACATTACAAATAAGCTTTAAATAGGAGTTTAATGCAGGGTTTTGCACTATCCATAGTGAGCATGAGTACAGAGCAGTATCTAGCAGAAGATACGCAGATGCAGTAGTGCTGGGTGCTCCACTGGAAAAACAACAACAACTTTGTGTTATCAGTCATCCAGCTTCCCCAGAATAAACAAGACTTGACATTTTCTACATCTTCCAAAGCCTGGCTAACTTTTTTTTTTTTAAGCTGGCTCTCGGACCTCATTTACAGAGTATTGTACAGTGTCTAGAAACAGAAGGCAGCACAGGTTGAGTCCTTTTCCTCTGCAATTCTGAACTGTAAGAAAGTGACTTACTCCCAGAAATAATAAAATGGGCTCTTGAGTGGGTTTCTGCAGAGGCAGGAGATACCACAAGGTAGATTCAGATTAGCTTGTAAATTAGCATTTCACCCTATGATTTTGTTTAGTTTTGTTCCCTCTGTATGTTCATATTCTCAAAAATGGATAATCACCAGCGGAAAAGACGATGATACTGACTGCGAATAGTTCTAATGTTCCCCTGCGGAGCAACATGGGCAGTGAGCAAGCAAAGCAGCAGCAGAAGAAATGTCACAAGCCTGGCACTGTCCAAGCACTCTGTGGGGCCCGCATCGGTTTGAATTTATCATGACTCTGCATGCAACGCAATGTGGTGGAGGAGCCACGCACAAAACAGTACTCAGCTGCACCCCTGGCAGCTACTGCCAGAACGTACGGCCTAGCACAACACCAGGGGAGGCAATGGAGAGAGAAAGCAAACGGGCCAGGATTTCTGCCCGTGCCCCTCTCGCTTTCTTCCTTGGACCACATTCTGTTCTACCAAGATAACCATCATCCTTACATTCCCAAGACTATTACTAGTGGTAGAGAAATATTTAAAAGTAAGTAGAAGAGACAGGATTATCCCTCTCTGCTTTCTTCACAGCCAAGCTTCATCTCATGGGAAGAGACCCAGGTAAGGCATTGGAATCAAATGAATGTTACCGAACACAAATGCATGAGCAAATACCATGTTACTGGTCCTTTTATGTTCTTAGCTATGTCAACACAGGATCACATCCTTGTTTCTGATGCTGGATGATATGAAAGCCAAAATGTGAGCATCTGGGACAACAGCTGGGGTGTTTTTTTTAGTACACTGAACTTACATCGTTGTGTAGCAGACCTGAAAAGCTATTGCTGGGTGATACAGAGGAAAAAGAAACAGAAGACAAATAAGACTTAATGTAGCCAAAAATTCCAGAAATGAAGTATTCTTTTAAGAATGACATTTTGTATTTTAATGTATTTTAAGAATATTGACAATGAGACTGAATTCTGAACCCTGTTAGGGTAAACTGAATATTTCACCTACAGACACGTCGTAGACCTATGTTATCTTTGGACCTGTGTTCTGTTAGATCTTCAAAACAAAACAGGATTGGACCTAACTGATACCCAGGTGTCACGATCAGCACGCTATTTTCGTTTGTATATTTTAATCTCTAACAACAGCCAATTACTGATGGGAATTTTTAACAATCTGAGCAAGGGAGTCCCTAAAATTCTGACCTATTCCAAAGAACATAGATACTGTAACAGAAAAGCTATTTTTCAAGTTAACAATCAAAAAAAAGAAAAAAAATCAGTAAAGCCTACCTGTCCTTTGCTTTCTTTGGCCTCTGTTTGAGAGTCAGTCAATTTCTAAGTTAGCTTGGAACAAGTTCAGATTAATAACAAAGCCATGCTCATCTATCTAACTTGCACTGAAAACAAAGAGACCAAGAGTGGTAGAGACACAACGGCATGTTTGTGCCGTTTCATTTCTTCTACTTGGCTTTTGATAAATGTCAATTTTCCTTGTAAGTGCTAAGGAACACACAACTGTCCTTTCCTTTGTAATTACAAGTCACTAACTCAGCCTGGGCTTCCTTCCCCTTCAGCTCCTTTCTGTTCATTCCACTGAAATCTAATCAGAATTTCCTTTCTCACAGAGAAGGCCAGGTACACTGGCTTTTGCTCACCTGTACCCTGGAGTGGTCATTCACAACTGCTTCTTTATAATTTTATCCTCAACTTTGAGAATATCTTGTTTTATCAAAAGGACACACAAAGGCTGGCTAGAAATTGATGCAGCTTCTCTCTTAAATGTGGTCTCACTTGCCAACCTTTCAAGTGCTGTAGCAGCCCAGTTCATCTGGCTTCTTTTTGATACCTTTTTACTCGGTCATGCCAGACTGCTGTTTGCTCTTCCACTGCATTAAATATCATGCCAAAGCTGTTAAAGACCAAGTTTTATCTGCTCCTAAATCTCAGCAAAATAATTTTGCATTGTGTAACGCTCAGGATCTATTTCTTTTTCTTTTATTTGCTCTGTTCCTTTTGTCCCTAAGCTTGCCTTACCTTTCTCTACAAATGAACTGCATAAGCCACTTAGCTGCCCTGGGTTCCCATCTCTCCAAATTATTTATCACTGTGCTTCTTTTTTGTAGCAAGTGAACCTCTCTGCTGTTGAGGTTTTAAATTAATTTCCAGTTTGCTTATCCTACTGCACATTTCTTTCCACGAGCCAGACCTATTAAACAAGAAAATGTTACATTCTTATTTTAACCATTCATAGCTTGTAAAAAAGAGTATGTCTCACTTCTTAAGTGGTGCCAATCTGTCAGAATATAGAGCGAAACACACCTGCAAGTTGCTGATCAAATTTTTTGGAATCAGTTTCATATAAAATCTGGCTGCATTTGAATCATCATCCAAAAAGAGTTCTTTTTGGTTACTAGTTTCTGCTTCTTACAGCAGTTCCTCTCAGAGAGAGGTCTCACAGTTACATAAGACTGAGCCGAACTTCCGGGGCCTCGTTTTACCCTCATTTTTGCATGCACCGCCTCAGTGAAATCAAGATCAAGCTACACACGGGTTTTATGAGTTTGAGGGTATGTCCTCAAGCATTTTGATCTCCATTCTCCATCTCTTCCTTATAATTACGAGAACGTTCATTATTCCAGCGAGGAACTCAGTGCTGTTGCCTATTTATAAATATTTACTATCTTCCAGAGATCCTATAGATTCATGTAGACTTCATAAATAAACAAACAATAAACTGGAGAGATACTGGTTTGCATATTCATTGCAAAGGTTACACTGACCAACAGTCTTTAAAGTGGTTAAGAAACTAGTTTGCAGTATTAAGCTTTCCTTCATTTCACTGCTTTTCCGTTCTGTTTCCCTACACCGTTTGACATACACAAGTGTGGCATTGTGCTTTAGCATAATTCTACCTGTGCAGGACATGGTCTCTGCACTCGTGAAACCAGCTTTCAAATTAGGTCACCCATAGAGAACACAGATATCTCAACCTTAGAAACCAGTATCAGTGCTTCGTTAAATTACAAGTCGATCTGATTAGTGAAATGCAGGATTTCTAGCACAGAGTAGGACACCTGCACTAAAGACTGGACCTACAATATATAAAATGTTTTGTAATATTTTTACATAAAGAGTTACTGTTACTACTGGTGGTAATGGTATTACCTTATCTTAAATGCTGTGTATGACATAATTCAGTATATCTGTATATATATACATATATATATTTATGTATCTCTTCAGGGAGATGTATGCTGTTACTTGTTAGTAATCCACTAGCCATCCTTGGTTCCAAAAGAATTTATGAGGGCTAATGGAAATAAACACTAAGAATCTGCATTCACTGCCAGATGCTTTAGGTCCTCAAAAGGTCAATACAAAATACATTGTATAATTAACTGTAAATTTAATTAAGGAGTCACAGAATGAGAGGAAAAGAACACTGAGATCATATTTTCTCTTTTACATCCTTAAACATTAACTCAGCTGGCATCAGGAAGACTGAAAGCACAGACACACTAATAGGGGAAATGTCATAAGCTTTTAAATAACAATATTGGACCTAGTTATTTCCTAGTGTGTAAATACATATTTAAAAAAATACATATGTATAGAAGGCGATGTCGACATAATTGACCATCCTCCTCAAAAGTCTGCAACCAGGTGACTAAATAGGAAACTGAAACTGGCCCCATTCCAAAACCTATGAGCATCTTTTGTTCCATAGCAAAAGACATTTGGTAGCTTCAAAAATCAGAAGAATAGCCACTGAGAATTTGGGCATGACATAAAATTCCCATAGAATACTTTCTTGACATAGCAACTACAGAAATAGAATGAAAAGTCTCTTCATTCTAGATTTCATTTCTTTACATAGACGTAAGAGAACACTTCTGCCTTTGGGCAGTGGGGCTAGTGTGAAATATTTCTGATTGATATGTTTCATCTTTATTAATAATTCAATACTATTTTTCCTCTTGACAAATTTTATGCTTACAGAGCTAAATCACTTGATCCAAACCTCTAGAAAATATTTTTCAATATAAATTTACCTGTCCTATAAATGCTAGCTGAAAAATGTTATACATTTACTATACATCCTATATTTAAAACTCCATCTTTTTCATTAAGATAGCTTTTAGCATACAAAAAATTATTTCTGTTAACAATTCTATAATATATGTTCAAACTCAGCAAATCCTTAGTATCTAGCTGGGAATTAATTTCATTTTAATTATGTTCAGTTCTGCTGTTTGAAAATCGCTAACCTGAAAACTGAAAACTATTTGCACCCCAAGTTTTCCTAGAAATGTGAGAACATTAGAGAACATTAGAGAACATTAAATAAAGAAATGAGTTTGAAAACCAAACCAGTCTTCCTAACCCTTCAGGAATTACTTTTACAGGAGATCTCAGAAATATAACTCATTTCACTGCTTCCCATTACCTCTGCTTAAAAGACAGCGTTAAAATGGAAGAAAACAATGAAAAGGAGGGAAGTACAATGAGGGCATTGGTACAGGAAATCCAAAAGTACCACATGCTCACTGACCTGAATGCAGGGAAGTATACTGCAGTCATCCTAAAATCCAGGCTACAGTACCCATGTAAAAACTCAAACTCTCCCATTTAAAACAAAATCCTTCCCGACATAAGGCTAATCCTACTCACTGCACTCATGCAAGTAGATCCAGTAGGCACCAGTAAAATGATTTCTTGCATAAGGCAAATAGGAACTGGCTCGGAACGTGAGATCAGCCAGAGCTGCTCCTCTTCTATTGAAGTTCAGTGGCCAGTGTCCTATTTCCAGCTTATTAAATCTAAGCACAATGCTTATAAAATGGGTACTAACAGTGTCAAACAATATATATTGCTTATATCCTTTATACTGAAGCTTAAAAAGGTCTTTTTGTCCAGAAATGATCTCAGTGTGAAACTGTTACTTAAAAGAGAAAGGACTTTCCAAAATACCCCTCAGCTGTGCCTCAGGCAGTTTTCAACACAGAGACAATGTAGGTTACCTGTGAGAATCAGAAACTGCAGCTGGATCAAAATTTCACTTAAGAAAAACAGTATGCAAAACCAAACAACATGCAAATATGAAAAAAATAAAAAATTAAATTTGCAAGTACTGATCTAATTTCCAGCCTTCCATCTACTGAAGTGGTTATTCCCCTCTATTTGGCCCTTGAAAGACCACATCTGGAGCACTGTGTCCACTTTCGGGCTCCTCAGTGCAAGAAAGACATTGACACACTGGAGTGAGCCTAGTGCAGGGCTACCAAGATATGAAGGGACTGCAGCATATGACATACAAGGACAAACCAAGAGCACTGGATGTTTCAGCCTGACAAACAGCAGACTTGGAAGGGATCTCATTGCCGTCTTCAGATGTCAAATAGGAGGACTCGGAGAAGATAGAGCCAGACTCTCCTCACAGGTGCAGTGGTAAGAGTCAATGGATACAAGCAACAAAACAGATAATTTCAATTACATATAAGGAAAATATTTTCACCACAAGGGCAGCTGAACACTGAAATAGGGGCCCAGACGTTACAGAATCTCCATCCTTGGAGATGCCCAGAACTAAACTGGACACGGCCCTCAGCAACCTGCTATAGTTGGATCTGCTTTTAATTGGGGGATGAGTGAGGTAACCTCCAGAAGCCCCTTTCAACCAAAGGTGTTCTACAGTCCTATGACATCAATGAGAAAAGTCTTCAACTGCATGATGTGAGCAAGATAGCAAAACATAATTAGGGTACGAATTCATGTCTTCAAATATCCTATTTGTATTGTTGGCCTATTTTTAATGGAAAATTATTTGTTAAAAAAATCTTTGAAAAAGAAAAGAACTTCAACAAATTTTGCTGGTTTTTGACAAAAAATAAGTTGAAAATAAAAGTATTAAGACTTTCCATTTCAAAATGATTTCTTTTTCATATTTTAAATAAGTTCCTTAGAAAGTCAAAGGCAGAGTGAACATTTATGTTTTTACAAAACAGAATAACTTGAATAATTTGTTTCACAAGATTCTTTTTATGTACTGGGACTACTGAGAATACCCAGAGCTTCTGACCAGCGCTGCTGGTCTAGCGCAGGTACAGGGCTAGTACAGAAACAGAGCTGGTGCTGAGCTGTTGTAAGACCTGGACAAGTAATATGAAGGCAAAAAATATCTGCACACTTTTGGCAGCAGGCCTTCTAAGGCAGCTAGCACTAATGAAACTTCACTGCTACTAGATCAATGGTATTATCATTGACAACATACAAAATTTTCCATATAGAAAAGGCTATCCTGTTCCCACAGACAGTGATTATTCACTTTTGCTCATCCTGAGACATTTTATCTAAGGTTAATTGTATAATCCAACTAACATTCATTTCATTACTACCGTTTTCATAAAAAATATGAAGAAATGAAGAAAGCATCCTCCAAATGTCTTTTTACTAATACTTTGAAATTTTCAATTAAAAAGAGATGTTGTTATAGAAGTGAAATTTATTTTGACTTACAAAAATTGGCTATCACAGCAAGCCCACTTTGGTGGCATGTCAGCTACCACACTTAAGTGTCAGTTCAGCGCAGAGCTCCGAGAACCTAAAATGAAACTGCAGGAGAGGGTAAGTGCACTTGAGGAGGCCTGTTACTTCAGCAGACTGTACTAACTGTGCAGCTTTATAAAGCCTGGATGGAAGAAAATGTAAAATCATCCAAGAATAAAATGTGTTGAGGGAAAAATCTTATCTAATACAAGTCTATTTTACCAAAATAGCAAATGCAACAAAAAAGAGAGTAAGTAACAAAGTAAACTATCTCATAATATCACCCTGAGATAACACACTACTGTTGAGACATTGCACTTCTAGTGTGCAAATGCATCCTGACCTGAATTCAGCAATATATGCAGGTTTCATTCAGGTGCACAATTGACCCAGAAAAACAGAAATCCAGAAAATCTGAAAAAACATATGGGATAAAAGGGTAAAATACTGTCCAATCTTCATGCTCATTAAAAGCAGAGTTGGAAATTAGCAGGATGAGCAAAACTTAGAACATTGTAGACTCACAATGAGCATGCTGAATACTGACCAGTACCGAGAAAGTTGTTAACTATGAAGATGTTTCTGCAGGCTTGAACAGACCTTATTGTACATTGTGTTGTCTGACCTAGAAAGAAGTATGCTCTGTCTCAGAAGTTGCCACAATCTCTACTATATATAAAGGACAAGACTGTCATAGAAAGGAGTTTAAAGCTAGGTTCAGAAGTGCCAAACGCTAAACTGTTTCCCCTGAATTCAAAGTCAGTTACTGAGTCCTCTATATTTTTAACAGTTTGTCATCTTATTTAAGTATCGAAATGCAGACATTGCAGTCACACGAGACTTTTATTCTGTCAGGAATAAAGTTAATACTGACATTATGGCTAAAAGTAAAACAGGCCATTTGGGAAAGATACCATCATCCGAATTTGGATAAGTCCTAAATATTAGGAATTCTTGAAATTAAAATCGGATAAAATATTTTACTACTGTTAAATACACTGTTACATGCATGCACAAGTTTTTCACATGCAGAATGTGGTCAAGGGAAAACACACATAAAACAGCACCTGGGAAATCAGCAGCTGCACTTCCAATGGTGTGAAGGTGTAAATCTACATATGCATAGCCAAATAATGAACAGCAATAAAATGAAGCCATATAGTTTCCATTTATTAAGTGGTAGAGAAGGAGTCTGTGAAGGATCAAATATTCTGATGGGTTCTGATGTGTTGATGGGCAGCACTTTGAGTGGATTTTAGGGTAGAGATGTGTTAAGAACTGTGTTTCTATAATTTTGGCAAAATATACAAGTATCACTGAGACATAATGAAATATACTTGTACATTTCCAGAAAAACTGAATTTCAACAGCCTTACATACACTTAATGCTTGCCTGGATGAAAAAGAAAAAAAAAAGTCATAAATGACAGCAGCAAACTATTTTTTCAGAAAGGAAGACCTGAGAGTTTCCAAGCTTTGTACCAACCACACTCCATTACCAAGTCTGAAACCACTGCTACTGAAGCAAGGAGGAATTAAGCAGCTCAAGTACTGATAATAAAGTTGTTCCGATATGAGAGAACCCGTTCATGGAAATTACAAAACCATCCACCAGTTGGGGCTGCCTACGCAGTAGTGGACGGCCCAGACCATTTCCCTTACTCATGGGATGGATCAGCGGGACTACTCTGCAAGCTGCCTGGTTCAAGCGTCTGCAAGGCTAACACACACGTAAGGGAGAAACAGCCAGTACAACCGGGTTCCTAAACCAATCCAAACTGCTGAAAGGACATGCCAAAAGGGCCGTGTTTCTTGTACTCATTACCTAAGCAACTAATAACATGCTTTTGTTAGAGGTAGTTGCAACCAGTAATGAAAGTTCATATGCTCTAGAACGTATTGCATCCCTATTTTCTCTAACAGTAGGTCATCCTTTTCAAAGAGAAACGTTTCCAAGATCTCTGGTGATGAGAGGATCTTACTCTTCTATGTGGATTTAGCTCTTCCTTGGACTAAACTATTCTCCTGGACCCCATCCAGCCACGCAGCATTATTTCCCCCGCACCATTCCAGTAATCCCGCCCGGCCGTGCAGGCTGATTCCCAGGCAGTCCCTCTCTCTTCCCCCCCACTCCCCCAGCTGAAGTGGCGGGCAGCGCTCGGCTTTCCAAGAGCCATTATCCGCCTGCAGCTCCTTATCCGACCAGCAAATCCCCGCGGCGCCTGCAATACCCGCCTTCCCCGGGAAGGCACCCGGGAGGGGAAGGGCCGCCGCGGGGTGACCGCAGACGCGGTGGAGGGGGAAGGGGACCCTGCGGGAGGCCCGAGCAGCCGTGCGGCCCGCCGGCCCCGCCACCGCCCATTCGCCCCGGCGGGGCCGCCCTCCCGCCGCCGCCGCGGGGTGGGCAGGGCAGGGCAGGGCAGGGCAGCCCCAGCCGCCGCCCGCCGCCGGCCCGCGGGGCGGAGGTCGCCCGCCTCCCCCGCCCTCGGCTCCGTCCGGCCGCCGCCGCTCCGGCCCCGCGCGCACTAGGAGGCGGCGGCGGCGGCGGCGGCGGCGACTGCTCCCGACTCGCCGCCCGCTGCCGCCGCGGCGGAGGCGCATGGAGACGACGGCGGCGGCCCGCGCGTGCTGGGGTAAGGCGGGAGGCGGCGGCGGGAGCGCGCCGGACCCCTCGCGGCAGCGGCGGCGGCGGCGGCGCGGGGCGGCGGCCCGAGCTCGCGCCCGGCGGGTCCCGGTCCCGGTCCCGGGGCGGGCGGCGGCGGCAAGGGAGGATTTCTGTGGAAACTTTGTTACTCTGCACCCCCTGCCCGCCCCCCCCCCCAAAAAAAAAAAAAAAAAAAAAGAACCAGAAAGGGCGAAATCCCCCAGCGGGCTGCACCGCCCCAGCGAGCTGCCGACGGGCCGCGCCGCTCGGGGATGGCAAGTGCGAAATTTAGGGGAGGGGGAAAAAAAAACCACCCCAGGAAGATGAGCGTTGAGGTGCCGGCTGAGGGGCAGCAACCAGAAAAATTCCCGTGGTAGCGGCAGAGACCCGTGCTACGGCGGCACCAAGGACAGTATGCTTAATTTGAATGTAAATATAATTTAGCCAAAACGTTGTACAAATGCTGTATTACATCCAACTAAATATCCAGGGTCATATTTTGTAACTGTATGAGCAAACAACCTTTTTCTTTAAGGAAGTCTAAACATTTTGTTATTTAGGACACATTTTACTTGTGTGGATTCTGTTGCTTGTAAATGTAAGTCTTTGAAGTGCAAGTTATAAATATGAAGGCTTAAATGCATTGGGGGAGTTGTGTATCAAATTTTAGAATAAATTTATTCCAGCCCAATTTGACACACGCATGCCTAATGTATTCAAGATGCACTTAAACAATTTAGGAAACAGTTATTTTGTTTACAATGGTAGGTGCCTATTTCGGAGTCTGGTGAATGACTTAACAATAATTATCATATTTATATAACACATTGTTGTTTATACATGGCTTTTTGCATCTAAGAGGCATTAAAGTCATATCTAATATCACTTCCTAAACTGGAGTGATTCCTGGAAGTATGAAGCAATGACTTGTTTATTTTATCTACCCCCATTCAATCTACATCTGTGCGTATATTCACAGTCTGAAACATGCAATCCTGCCCTAGAGAGTGGTTGCACGTTAACAACACAGTGTGTCTTCAGCTGACATCTGGCTCCACAACAAAAACAAACTGCTACTAAGGACCTTTTTTTTTCATTTTTCCCTCCTTAGTTCTTTTCTTCCACCTTCCTCTCATCTCTGGAAGCTCCATCCCTATTGGAATAGGCAGCAATTATTCCAATCTCTGTAAGTAGTCTTTTTTTTTTTTTTTTCAACTGCTTTAATGGCATTGCCTTGCAGTCATGTACAGCTGTAGGAATATTACATTTAAAGTCCTCTAGCAGATAAGGACACCAATCCATTAAAAAGCAAATAACTTCCTAACTAAGAAAACAACTGAGTTAACTGAGCTAGACTTAATCTTGTGATCTTTATAAAGACAAAGCTCACTGAAATCAGTGAAAATTGCCTGACACTGAGCATCATAAAATTTGGTTGCAGGTACAAGTACTTCAGCCTCTCTCAAAAAAAATTTCTCCCACAACAACAAATTAGCACATAGCTGCTAAAACTGATTTACAAATTGAGCACATTGGCATCAGTCACAATTTGTATCATTTTGGCACTTACTAGCGAAACAAATATAGCTAAAAATTACTTCCAATCATTGAAATAAACAACAATTCCTGCCATTTGACTTCCTTTCACTCCTAATTTACTACTGATTTTTGTAGTGAATACATGAAAGTATTTTAGAAAGGAAATATAACATTATAGGAGCCAATTCTGCCTATGCCACTGGTCCTATTCACTTCAGACGAAAACTACATGTATGCAGAAAACCAGACTGGCATGTCTGATCTTTTAGATAAAAGAATGCGTAATGATAAAAATACACATACCAAAATTAAACTACCAGTTTAGCTCTCAGAGCAAGTGCTGCATCTCAAGAAAAAGCATGCTGAAATGTTCTAACTAGATTACTTCTTCTCTAACAAAACTTTCAAACTAAAATGCCTATCATACATAAGAATTCATATGATTACAACAGGAAGTTTAAAGAAAGAACAGGCAAATAATTCTCTCATTTACATTGCAAAATACATAAATAAACTGTAAAGTCAAACAGCTACTATCATTCATAGACTAGAAATATTATCAAGCTTAATGTTTGCCACCATGATCTACAAGCTGGGAGAAATTATTCATAGTGCCAAAACTGTTTCTGTTAACAGTAATATTTGTAGGAACTAAACCTGCTGCAGAGGGTTTAGTTAGTTGGTTTAAGAGCAGAGTTCAGTCCATAAAGGTGCTTACATTCTATAACCAAGTAAATGCAAATTGTTGTCTTTCAGATTATCTGATCATCCCTTAAACTTCTAACAAAACCATGTTAAAGTTGGGCTCAAAAGCAAGTGCAAAACTAGTAGCTGCTGAGAAAAAGTTGTTCACCCTCTGGCTACCTAATATATGACCAACTGCCATCACCCAAGTCCTAAAAAATATAACAAAACAATTTAAAAGTGATAGGGAATTGTAAAAACTTACATTAGTGTAGCTACATGTGACAGTCTACTCATTTATTAGCATACTGCCTGTAAACATGGCAAAAAATACTGGTACTGCGCTTGCTTATGTTGTTATAGGTCAACATTGTAAAAAACTGTTTAGGTTATTTCTCAGTAGAACTATTGCTTTTCTGTTATACATGAAATCGCATTTCAGCTTTGTAGCACTTCATTACACATGCAGTCTTGTATCTGTTTAGTTTGGGGAATCATGTCAGAATAACGTAGTTATTGCATGCATCCTTCACTTTCATGTTCCTTGACCCTTGAGCTAAGATCTTCCCCTTCCATTGTTCCCCCCAGAGAGACTATTTCTTCATGGCAAGAGAACTTTGTATTGCATTAACTGTACCTTAGCGGAGTTTTGCAGCAAACAAATTAGTTGCAGCAAACGTCATTCAGAGTAGTCTGAGTGTTGCCTTTGTTTCTAAATGGGGGCCTACTTGTCTTCAGAATTAAGTGTTCCTAAGACAATATTTTCCTTTTCTTTTGGTCTTAACTGAGTGCAGTGCAGCCAGGACCAATGTTCTGGCCTCCTACATACAGGTATCATGCTTAATTACTGTAATGACTGCATTATGAATTGTTAAATTTTTAAGGTGACAATAATAGATAATATTAATACGATTACAGATGATGGACGTTAGCCAAAAACACACTGTGGCTTGCGCTATGGTTTTATTGTGACGATGGAGAGAGGTTGGTGTTATCCCAGGCTGTTTCTATGTACTAGACCACTTCTTAGACCAGTTTACTTTCCCAACACTGAATTTCCTAAGCAAGTGCAAAGGTGCAGGAGCAGGATTGCAGCTCTTCTTGTACAAATTCTCTGCTATGCCTCTAGCATACTGCTTCTCGTACAGGGGAAAGAGGGAAAATGACACAGGCCAAGCCCAGACAAAGCTAATATTCAGGAAAGGAACTGTGTGACTTCACCTACACAGTACCCAAGAGGATTGACAATTTCAGTATTTAATGGAACTTTCTGACTGGAAATAAAATTTATAATTAATTCTATTTCTTTAGAAGTTTCTTTCCGAGAGAAATAATCAGATTGTCATTCAAAGTGTTTTTAGGTTTTGGTCAGAACATGATTTTTTATAAGTGAAAAGTCAGAATGATCTCTAGAAAATGTTGATGATAATGAGTGTAAATCATCGTTCATCAACAGTCATGAACCTCAGCCACTGCTTGTAATACTTTAATGAACGGTGGCCAAAAAGGTCAGAGAAGTAGAAAGGTAGACAAATGGTTCTACCCAAATGCCTTCTCTTCCTTCATGCCACTGCCTCCTCCATCACTCCCTCAGGAGGTCTGAGGCTCGTCTCTGAAGAAAAGTACTTTAAGCAAACAAATACACCGATTTTTTGATCGGTTTTCCAGATGGCCAATACGTATCAGCTATTATAAGAAGATAATTATTTTAAAACTATTCCATAGCTGTATAGTTATTTATGTAACTATAAATATTAGTAAATGTTTATGATAAACATATTAAACAATATTATGTCTCAGCTGTTATGTCTAAGAGCACAAGGAATGTCCAGAGGTAGGTAAAACGTTCATTTGGATGCATGAATCAGGAAAAACAAATGCAGAAAGGATGAAAACAAATGCAGAAAGGATGTAGACAGTATTTTAAAATTCAGAGTTAAGACTCTTGTGTTATACCCTTTATAGATCTCACAAACTTGGTCTTACTAAACAGAATTATCTCACAAAATCAAGAAGGAACAGAAACATTCACACTACAGCTCTCTCCCCTTGCTGTATGAAAACAGACCTAGCCAGGCACAGGGACGTACTTGCTACCAAGAAAATTGTACAGAGAATCCTGCTCCTGCATCCCACAGGCCCTCACCTTGCCATGCTGGATGCTGTCCCTCCACAGTCAGCTCACACACCGTCTGGCTCCCAGCTGTGTTGTCACTGACTACAGCGCTGCCAGCTGTGCTCCAAGGCCCCAGGAAGACGGTGGAAGGCACAGCATGCTTTTATTCATAAACAAGGAAATTGTTCTGAACACAGTGAAAATAAAATCAGTCTCTCTACTGCTACAGGCTAGGGAGTTTGTAGCTTTTGTTCTTCATGGCAAATCTTGCAATTTCCCCAGAATGGACTCCAAACTCAGTTGGTTTAATACAGTTGTCTAGAGGCCAGTCATGCATAGTCATGTGCACAGGTGGAGCCCAATGCCTCAGCACAAAGAGATGAAATAACTGGGTGATGATGGGTCTGTGCACATCTTATGGTGGTTCTGTTAGCTGCAACAGATTTGAGACATATAGAAAGAGCTTCAAATCTATGCACGACAGCTTTGCTGTGAGCTGTGAGGCTGTTGACCTGGAGAGAGAGTACTTTATTCCAGCAAGTTTAATAGATGGATTGGTATATATGCACCAAGACTTCTGGACCCTTAGCAGTATATTTCCTCACCCTTGTGGGATGCCTTGAGAAGTGTCAGTGATGGAAACACCAACACCTGACATCCATTTCCAGTCTCTCCTTTCTCTAATTAGCAGACAGCTAGAAACTCTGTAGAGCTGAGATGCCAGGCAGTCAGGGGCACAGAAATGCTAATCACTCCCTGTTCTCCAAGTGCACAGCAAAGTTTAATCCCCAGAGTAATCTGCTCTTTACTATCCTTCACTGATTTTTTTTTTCTCAAAGTGTAGATGTTTTCTGAAGGCACCAAAGCAGAGTCTCCCATCTTCCCTTCCTTAAAGGTATCCCTTATCTCCCTACAGCCTTTGCACTTCAGGCTTTAATAACTCCAAATGTCCAAAAATCAAGGATGTTCAAATGCCTCCAGAACTACTTCCAATCCTTTGTTCTTCTCCCCTAATAAGTTGCATACTGCTCAGTATCTTTCTACCATTAATGTATTTTATGATGGCTCTAGGTCACCTCAGTTATTCAAATTAAGAATGATTTTTTCACCTTTCATTTATATTAGACTGGAACCTGCACTGGGAACATATCAATTTCTCACCAAGCCTGACGATTTCTCATCTTCTTTTATGAGAATGTAGGCTGACAACTCCAAATCATTCATTTCCACTGCAACTACTGACTTAGTGCTTTAATTTCAGGAGTTTCTGCCCACTCCTACCTCCCATCCTGATTTTTTTTTAAGTAGTGGAGAGAATAATAGATCAGAATTCATTCCTGTGCAACTAGGATACAAAAACACACAGAACAGAGTCCAGCCTTGTTCCCTATCAAATGAGTAGGAATGATGCTTTTGTTTTGGAGGGGTTCTGATCAAACTGATATAATGAGAAGTGAGACTGAGAAACCTCCCAGAGAAAAGAGGAGGGAGGTGATATGTTTTAGAGATGTTGAGCGCTATTTGCTCTTGCAGTCTGTCATTTCATTATTGTATAACGATTACACCTGAGCTAAATATCCAAGCACCTAAAAATGCAAGAGATGTCCAAATGCCTTTATGCAAAGTCATCTTGAGAGACAGACACTTCATTGATTATGAGGTATTGTAAATCCTACTTAGAGCCTCTATCTTCAGATGCTTTGAAAATTTGGCCTCAAATTCAAAGCTGGCAGAAGGAAGCAATTCAGTTGGCTTTGACAGCATTTATGCAAATAGTGTATTTAGCTCTAAGACTTTATATATATATATATATCCTGCTACAACTTCCTGAAATCCCTCAGGCCATTTTTAAAAATAATTACATTATATGACATTGAGACCCCCTACAGTCTTAAAGGATCATTATGGAGATACATTTGCTTGAGGACATTCCAGCCAAAGCTGCTTCAGCACCGTCTATTAACGCATATCTTGCTTCTGTGACAATGTCCTTCCTGAGCCTCTTATCTTTTAATTCCTGTTTTTAGTTGTAGGCATGCTAATCCCTTTACTTCTGTCATTAAAATGAGGATTTTGGTTTCCGCAATTGTTTTCTGTCTTCATTAAAAACATATAAAGAAATAGTGATATATGTGCAATCTCATTGGTTTTGGCTTTTGAATCGCTCCAGTTGGCAATTAATCTTTTTTAGTTTCATGGCTTAAGAGAAACAGCTCTGATTGAAAGCACCTGATATTTACAGTTTTTCTTGATTCTAATTTTATTTTGAATTAGCTGCACAATTGTTTCATGTTTCTTTACTACCAGTACCAGCCACACTTAAAGGACCCACCTTAAGCTCTGTCACGCTATGCCCTATACAAAGAAACTGTCCTCATCCTTCCAGATTGCAGGTGCCTAGATAAGCCAAAAGGTGGGAACAGAGACAGTGTGGCAGAGAAATGAATTGGTTTAAATCACACGGCAACTTAAGGAGAAAGCTAGGCTCTCCTGACTCCTGGATTGGTATCTGTCCATTACTTGGCACTTACTCTTGCTGACAAGATACAGCACTAGCTGTTTTCTCTTACAGCATTTTTTTTTCTGTCTTTGTCCAGTCCCATGCCTTTCTGTGTTCTTGGTATTGAAGGGACAGACTGGACGGGTGTGCTCCATGGGCCACACTAATGACAGCAACTGAGGAAAGAATCAGAACTTTACAGAATGTTATCATTTGATTTATGGTCCCAAAATGCAAATTCCTGGGTTTTGCCCTTCTTTGGGAATTGGGATTCCTCCGTCCAACTGCCTCAGGCCTAGAGATCTGAACTGAAACTCAAACTTCTGAGTCACCGATGAAGATACCACCCAAGCTGCAATCCTCTTATTGAAAACGCGAGCACCATTAGAGAGCACAGATATTACACGCAGACTGAGACTCCATTTATCTTTGTTAGGGCGAGAGTGCTCACAGGCACTGAGAAGGCAATACAGAAATGCAGATTTCCTTCATTTATGTTGGTTTGGCCTTTAGTTTATTTTTAAAGTCTTTGTAGAAAATGCTTTGTGTAAGCTGGCATTGCATTTCCACTTCACTGGATAAAAAATTTTGTCATGGGAAGTGTTATGAAGGGGTGGGGGAGGTGCTGTTTGTATGCTTTTACAGTACTTCAGAGTTATCATTAGAATATGAATGCTGCCAAAACTACCTGCGGGTAAGTCCAGGAAGGGCTCCTGATGCACAGCTCATGTCAGTGCTCTGATTGCAAAGCACTGCCTGTAGCTGAGGGAACGCCTGCCCTCCCACACTGACCTCACACTGTGCTTGCCAAGAGCAAGGAGTGTCTCTTGTTGAGTTTCAAGCCCTGCGAGAGGCAGGAGAGGCTAGGGACGATCAGAGTAGGCAGACTGGATGGAAAAAAACAAGGGAGAGTCCAGAGGAGGTAAAAGAATAACCAGAGAAAGAAAAAATGAAAGAAACTATGAAAATGAAGAGTGAGAGCAAAAATACAAGTTTTAAGTCATATGTGTGCACACCTCTCTCTCCATAACGTTCTAAGACACAACAAGAAATACAGCTCAGAGCTCTGTGGTGTACTAATCTCAGTAAATCTGTTTTCAATCTGTTTCCCTACATAGGAAAAGTAAAATTTAGGTAAATGTACATCATACTGCACAGAACTCCAGCTCCAGAGATTTGACAGGAATTTTTTTAATTCTTTGTCTCCCTTTTCCTGAGAAAATGAAAAGAATGAGAAGAAATATTTCCTTCTCATTGTCTTTATTCCCTTTCAGTGTTTTACGTCCATCTGCTCTATACTTTTTTGCTCCTTTTAACACAGACATGTATAAATGAACAGAATGGCAGAGGTGCTGGGGATGCCAGTACAGAGGCCAGGCAAGTTCTGGAAGTATAGTGTCTCATGTTCCCTGGAAATCCCACAGTGGGACATGGCCTTATTCCTATCGCTCCTTCCATTCCTTCTCAATGAATGCATTTCCCCTTGTGGTATGAATTCTACCACCTCTGCTGGAATAGCTCACCAGCCTCACAAACTCTACATAAGTGCCACAAGACAATTCCTAGAATATTTATTGTACTTCTGTTTTTTTCACATGATTTTTTATGTAGCTGAATCAGTAATCCACAGACAACCAGTTGTCCGTCAGACTCAGACCTGATAGAGATGATAGAGTATTCTGAAGTTACACTTGCCCTCAACTTGCAGTTCTCACTAAACTAAGGACAGAAAAGTCACTACAGCTGGGCTGTAATATTTCTCTAGTTAGATCATAAATATGGTACTCCCTTCCACTGAGGAACCCAAGAGATACATAGAAATGGCGTATTTTACATTAGAAAGCTAACCAATTCAATTGGTAGAATAGCTCTCTGAGGTTCACTTGAAGTGTTTTAATAGGCTGCTTCCAATTTTTAAACATTGAACAAGCCCCACTTACAGACAGGGTCAAATCAGGGACTTCTACAACAAGGAATCGAGATGAGCTATACAAAAATCAGATCCCAGATCCTCTGAGAGACAGCTAATACAGCACATGACAGAGCACCCAGCAGACTGCCAGCTATTTAGTCCCCGTTTGAAGACTAGTTCTTACTGGGACAAAGACCTCATATTGAACTTTGCTTCTAATCTACACTTAGCCTTCTCCTCTTTGCTTATTAGCGGAGTTCAATATTTTAGGCTAAGTCTTCCCTATTTGTAACTATTTACAACTTAAACTACAGAGGTGTGCAAAGGCCATTCACAGTGGCCATACATAGTGTGCAAGACAGTCACTGTCTTAAACAACTTGCAAGAAACAGAAGACTTGATTAAGATTTTGAGATGACTTTTATGCATCATTTGAAACATATGTAAAACTGCACTAATAATCAAGCTCCTCACACTAAGCATGGCTGTGAAATCAGATGTT
This sequence comes from Struthio camelus, assembly GCF_040807025.1. Taxonomy (NCBI): domain Eukaryota; kingdom Metazoa; phylum Chordata; class Aves; order Struthioniformes; family Struthionidae; genus Struthio; species Struthio camelus. The sequence continues at coordinate 10,845,778 of NC_090951.1, forward strand.
CCTTTAGAAAGGATATGAAGACAGTCCATAAGAGGAGATTTACAAAGCAGTTACAGTGTATTCATGCTATTGTGTGCTGGGGTACGTGCTGTACCGTACATTACTTAGCATCAGTCTCCAATCAAACTGTCACAATGTATAGAGCAGAAAATCAGAGCAACAACAACAAAGGTCTTATTGTTTCATATTACAGTACTTTTTTATGATGAATGTTTTTTTAAAAAAATTACAGGACAATTTAAAGGAGAATAAGCAATTGAAAAGTATATACAGCCACTTTTGTTTTAAAGTCCTTGCTTTTTTAACAGCATAATTCTAAATAAGTATGTCAGTGGAAATTGTATGCTTTTGCAACCAACCAGACAGAAATGCATATGAAAGTCTGCAAAAAAGCTTCATTCAGAGCTACATTTCTGTGCTTCCGTTCAAAAACGCTTCTACTGAATGAAGCAAGCTGATAATTGGAAAATTTTCCCAGAACTTGGAACCATAAGATAATGCTTCAAGAGTGCTGGAGCTTCTACAAAAGTAGAAATAAGAACTTTTCTCCAGATTTTCAAACATATGAAATGATGATCCACAACTATAGCTAAGAACAGCATGGTAAAATTGAGGAAGGTGGGGAAAAGGTGGTATTAAAGTACCTTAACAGTATAGAAATGACATCTTGTGTCTGTCCTCTGATTTAAGGTTACTGTAAATGTCCTTGGTTACAAAAACTCTAAGGAACTGAGGGGCACAAGAAATTACCAGAGGGCTAAGAATTTCTCTTGCTTATATTGCGTCTTGTACATGTTTCTGTATCATGCTCATCTACAGAATATAAGCACAGTAGAGCAAATTAAGATGTCCCAGGTTTTGCTTAGTCTCTCATCCTCTCACCAAGCTCAGACTTTCAAACCATTTCAGTGTCACTGGAGATCCCCCTTCACCAGGACTATCTTCCCACAGCTGGCTACAAACATCTCAAAGCCAGCCTGCAGACAAGAATGAGGAGTCTGATTTTGTAAAGTGCAGATGGAGATGTTATAGATGTTATATGTTTCTGCTGGTGGATGATCAGTGCATTACCAGACTCAGTGGTTGATGTTATAAGTGTGTAACTACTATATAGTTAGATAGTCATCTGACTAAAACATGGTTTGTGGTAATACTAATAAAGGAAAACACAAAATTAGATGATGTACAATAGCTATAAATTGTTATGCGTACTTTAATGGTGCAGGTTCATTTTCAGCTTCTGGGCTAATTTTATGCATCACAGTCACATAACAATGCTCCTTAACCTGAATTTGATGCGATCACTTTGATGTTCTTAAATTACAAATTTCTACTGCATAAATTGATACAAATTTGTATTGATTTAGAACACAAACACTAAAAAACATCAGCAATCCATTGCTTGGCACGGTCAAGTGTGGAACAGGTTGGATTAGGACTGGGGAACTTTTCTCCGAGAGAGACTTTGTTAGCTCCCTGTCGTTTGCTGCAAAAATTGTTTACATAATCAATTGTACCTCAAGGCAAAAGTGTACAGTAAAGAAAAAATACTTTATGCCAGCCTCTACTGAGATAAAACATCATTTTGGAAAGTAATGCATTTTCCCACAAATCATTAAACTGTTCCAAATCAGAAGGATCTTTACATATTCTTGCCTATTCTTGCATATTCTTGTTGCCTAACAGACAGACATCACTCCTTTGTGAAACAAAGAGAGCATTTGCTAAATTTAAAGCAATAAATGAGTATTGGAACCAATACTGGTAGGACTTTCTTACATACTTCATGGTTATGTTTAAATCATATGAGAACAGATCCTCTGTTGATATAAACTGGAATATCTGCTGTAGCTTTATGGCATTACAGCCGCAAAGAAACACAGCAGCCTGTGTGAGGTGGGAGATCACCCTAATTCATAGTATGCTAGCATTTTTATCTGGTCAGAACTGCTAAGCCAGAATTTGAAGTCCTTCTAAGCGTTGCCACTACTAGAATAAAACCATCAATAGAAATCTGATATGGATATTTCTGAGTGACACCTCTCAAATGAGTGAGTGAGGCCCCTGTAAGGGAGCAATCCACTTCTCTGGAGCATGACATACTTGTATTTGTCGGAGAACTTTTCATTATGCCTATTCTATTTCTTGTTCCTATGTATCAGAAATAAAATGCATTTCAGAATATGAATTCATTCACACTGCATGTTAAAATATGGTATTTTATGCTGAAAGTGTTTTAAGTTTATATATTCATTGCCATTTTTCTGTATTCATGCAAATATTGGCTAGTAAGACCCAGCAACATATTAAATCAAAGAGTATGAATGAGGATATTGTAAAATTGTATCAAGCAAATTCCTCTTTAGAGGTAACAGCAGTAAAAAGATAAGAGTAAGATCTGTTATCTGAATGTGAAATAAGCAGGAAGATATTATACTGTGGTATAGTAGCTTCCTGCTGAGTGACTATATATATTGTTTGCTATAATGTAACCATTCCCATCTTAGGCTAACCTTTAATAATTTCTTGTTTATGGTAAGAATATTTAAATGGATTTGAAGGTTAAAGCAACCAGTCTGACCTGCTGCATAAGCCAGACCACAAGACTGTGGGATTCCTGCTTGTAGCTCAACATACAGATGCTGGATTAGATTTTAAAACAAGATTAATAAACTACTGAGTTCTGCAAGACACTCTGTCTAGCTGAAAGCTCTTTTCCAGTGATGCCTCCAGCTACTGCAAGCCAAGAGAAAAAAAGACAAACAGGTTAATATAAACCTGCAAAAGATTATATGCTAGAGGAGAGAACTACACTATCTAGGAAGGTATGTAAATGTATAATATCAGATGACATAAAAGATAAACAAGGGCAGTCCACTAATCCTTACTGGATTTGCAGGTGTCATGGGTTTTTTGTGTAAAGATTCTAATGACTTCAAAAGACACATGAAACTGTCTGTCCAGTGCAAAAGAAATTTGATTACGTGGAACATCAATATCTTTGTTATTTGTTCCACCAGCACCAAGATCAAATCATTAGCATTATAATGCCACAGTAATTTTTGACACTCATTTAATGCTTTTTATGCCCATCTCTGTTCCTGACTGCTGGATGACCTTAGACCTGTGCCTCAGATTCTTCCCTGAAAAAGTGCCTAAAAACATGAAGAGTGAAAAATATGTATCAGGTATTTTGCACTTTCCCTTGGGACAGATGGAAGATTTGCATCATCTGGACTGACAAAAGAAATCATTTGCTCTTGCTGTATATGGGAAATGTAGCTTTATGAGATTTGCACAACCTTTTTTTTGTTTGTTTGTTTTTTTAACTATCCTGCCTCTCCCCACCCCGCTGCTTTGCAGTCCAAAGAATTGCATCTGCCCATACTGTTTCTTACAGCTTACAATCTTAGGGATTCTCCCCTTAAGATAATAAAATATTGCACTGTTTTCCTACTGTTTTCATACAGACTGTATCCCAAAGTGGCCTACACAGTTCAACAACTACCAGAAACAGAAAGCATAGAATTACTTTCTGGATGAGGGAGAGGGGGCATTTATTTTTATGTGACCTTCAAAGTAGTGTCACTGCAGTGGTGAGGAGACAGAAATTTGATGTTCTGCAGGAACTGAGAAAAGTTTCTTACACCGAAAAGCGGGAAAATTGTAGCCAGTGATAGGGGAGAATTGTGTTAAACTAGTAGAAACAGAAATAGTCAATGGGAAAGATATGAACCAGTGTATATTGGAGCAAGTTTAAAGAGGCCTAAAATAATTAAAGCAACTTCAAATCAGATTATGAACTAAGTAGACTTTATGGAAGATAGATATGTATATGTGAGACACATACTTGGACCAATTACTCCAACAAATTGGCTAATATATTATAGTATTTTTTTTCATTGGCATCATTGTGCAGGTGAACTCCTTTCTGAAGTTTATAATAACAATCTAAAGTTAACAGAGTTGTTCCCGTTTCCACAAAGACTACATTTGGTCCAACATATTAATCACAGCGTATCTTCTTCTATAATATTTTAACACTTTAAAAAACAAACAGACAAGAATCCCCACAACCTTCTTGCTGAGCATTCTATTCCATTTTAGCCAAAGGTTGTCTTACATGCTTACCACAAATACAGTAGCTATTTGGGAAACCTTCTCCAAGATGTGCTAAAACTATGCAACAATATGATCTGATTATTGGCCTGTAGACTGCAGAGCTGCCAGTCACAGGCATAAAAGCATACAATCTAAGATACCGTAACAGTGTAGTCAATGCTGTTGATATTTATAAATGCATTTGGGGGTACTGACATTTTCCACTGGAGCAGCTGTGTGGAGACTTAGAAATCATGAACAATTACTCCTAACTGCATGATTGTGTCAGCTATGAAGGCTGACACAAAGGCTTTGAATTAAGAATAGTAGAGAGCAAAGAAAAACCTGATTTAGTGAGAATGCCTGTGTTTTTTTGGGTGCTGAGAACGGCCTCTGTGACTTCGCTTTCAAGAGTTGGTGTTTTACAAGTTGGGCTTTAATTTTTATTTGCTTGTGTTTGGAATCTTTTCAGATTGGAAATACAAGGTAACCTGTGCAGCTTTTGTACCTAAGGGAAATGTAAACGTGATTTCTGAGAAGTTTTTCTGCACAAAGGTCTTCCTTGCCAGACTTCAAATACTTTTTATTCTGCCACTAATGAACAATGTTTTTTTCTCTATTCTACTTTTCTTCCCATTGTTTGCAGGCTCTACAAAACTGTGCAACTAAATGATGTCAGTGGATCTGCTTAAGCACACAGATGTGCTTGTCATAAAATATGTTTCCCTTTGTCTGCCATCAATACAAGGCTATTTTCAATAGCACAACTGGCAAAACGTGAAAAAATATAAATTTTTTTGGGATAAATGTAGCTTCTTTTTTTTCTCTTTTCCTGGATAATTTTCAGATTTCCTCACCTCCATGAATTTGTTTATTCTTCATAGTATATGAATAGATTTCAATCTAAAAAACTAGAATGTGTTTTATATAATAAGTTCTTTTCTCAAAGATTTGCTCAGCATGTTTTTTGTGGTATGACCAATCACTAGCATCACATTGGATATTTTGCATTGCATAGTTAATATGTCAAAAAAGACATATACTTTTCGTTGTATACAGATCTCTCTGCTCTTTTGAATTTTGTACCAGGTAGCTGCTGTTTCAATGTTTCTGAACATCACACAAAACAACTATTTTGAGTAGCCAGTCACAGCTAAGCACAAACTGCACAAGTGCAATGCCCAGTCCCTCCTCTGACATACACTCAAACCTTTTGGACTAGGAAAGGGTGTTCCTGTTCAGATATGATAAGTGCTGACAACAACCTGCCTTCCCCACCCCATTTTCTGCTGAAACCCAAATATATTTTGTAAGGGTGACAAGGCCTGAAACTCTGCTTTTCTTAAGTTACAGGAGTAGGCTGGTATCATCTCTTCTTTAGCAGGAAATAAATGTTCATGCATGTGTGTATGTATAAAGATAACAGGAGTGTTAGCACACTATCAAGGGATAAGACAAACTTACACTTTTCCCCTCTCCAGGCAGAGGTGTATGATTTAAGTTTTTCACTCAGCCCCCAAGAATCAGCACTAGTCCTGGGAAGTGGCTTCATTCTTTCAACTCAGCCACCAGTCAAAGTATGTGGCGTAACACACACAGCTGCAGGGCCTGCTATATAGTCTTTAATGTCTCTGCAAACCAGACCTGAGTAATTACCTCCACCGATTTGCCCAAGGGTTTATTCAAAAACTCCTTTCCACTGTACCAGACTGAGTTCCTATCCTTGCCTGTCAAACTGGAAAGGAAGCATGAGAAATTTTTATCCACAGCTAAATAGCCCTTAATCCAGTCCTTCAGGATTATGCAAGATAGCAAATACCTTTTTTTTCATTCGTCTGTTTTGTGTATCAAGCTGGGGCAAAGATGGATTGTTTTGTTTTGCTCATTAAAGCATGTAAGTGACTTGGAAGCTAGGTGCTTTTAAAATATGCTACCCTAGTGATTTCTTTGGTATATTTTGCCACTATTTAAATGATCAACAACAACAACAGTATACGAAGTATTTGAGTCTCAGACCCTTTCGATAGCTGACAAAAGAGAGAGTGTGTTTTCATCCCCCTAGGGCTCTCAAAAGCATTAAGACTGACTTTCAGTAGGTCGGGGCATTGTTACTCAGGAAGGAGGTGCCTATTACACAGAGTCATCCATTGTTTCTCCTCCTTTCAGATGAACAGAGCATTCTGCCTTGTAAAAAAGAAGAACTACAGTGTGGTAATGGACTCTGCCTCTTAAACTGGCTACGCTGTCAGTATAAGAAGGACTGTGGCAGAGACTACATGTCCATCAAACTAACATGTTCAAGTGAGTTACCTTTCACTTTCCTCCGAAATTATGAGAAAACGTCCTATGAATGTAAATCCCTTTTCTTACTGAATCTGTGTTTGTAACAGTATACTGCTCTATATATCAGATATGTTCCGGTTTTGTTATTGCAAGGATGTGGGTATTTAGGGTTTTACTTACTTATATGTCTAAAACATTTTTGTTGCATGCTGATTTCAAGTGATCTAGCAGTCAAACTTTAGCAGTTGTAGGAATGGAAGATTTGGTCCTACTCAAAATTCATTACGCTAATGTGTTGTGAAGAATGCTGCTCTAAAATGCAGTTTCAAAAGAAAAAAAAAAGTGTAATCTAAACACTGAGAAGGCCTAAAAAAGGCTATTGTCAGAAACAATTAAATACTGGCAGCACTACAAAATTACTACAAAACAGTGACTGCTGGCTGGGCAGTCAGCATTTGGAAATTGAGGCCTGGCTTAAGTTGAGGCCTAGCTTAAATTTAGGCTAAGCTTAAGGTGAATAAGAGATGCTATGAATAAGGCTTGTGAATAAGATTTAATGTGAATGTTAATGTGAATAAATAAACTGCCAGATGTTAAAGTAATATTTGGGCAGGGGGAGAGAATTACTGTCAAATCAAAGATATCCAGTGTATTTAAAGGAGTCATAGGGTAACTATTGTAAACACCTAACTAGTTCCAGCCATTTGTTTTAGAAACAGATTTTCAACATATTTTGAACAAATAAGTTCAAAGATGAGCTGGAGAATTTCTGAAGAACAGAAGTCAGTTGTAGTCTCAGCAGTAGCACGTGGTGATTTAACCGTCTGAGCCATTCCTGTTCATACCTTTTGCTCATGACGTTAACTTGCTAATTTCAAGCTACAGTTTTAGCTCTGAAACCTTCCTTTTAATATATACATTTTGTAAGTAGCAACATCCGAGAAGGCAAATTATTCCACACGTACAAACAGGACCAATCATGTACTGCTGTCATGAATTATTTGCCTGCAATACCTGTTGACTTTGGGTTTTTTTGAGTTAACACAACATTGTGCACAGAAGAACACAGCTGCAATTTTGCAGAAAGGCTTGAAGTTATTGTAGGGGAAGCAGACTGATGGCTACTGGCAATACACTGAAAGCAGATTCATGGCTACTGGCAATACACTTCAGATGAAAGGAAACCAAAAAACACATTCCAGGAGTGTGCCTGATGAGCACCATCCTCTAAGGGGCATTCAGATCCACAGATGCAAAGCAAGGCTAGTCCAAAGTAAAACCCTCGGAAACACAGACAGTGTAGACAGCAGGTCTTCAACACCAACTGTTTCTGTCTGCAAATCTGCACTTGTTGCAACACAGTACTTGGCTTTACAGTGGAGTTAAAGCATTCATACAACACAAGCACTCTGCAGAACTGATCATAGTCCATTAAATAGAGCAGGACACAGGTCAAATCCACAGAGCATGGAAAGATTTTGCGTTTATAGCTGAGAATTCAGAAGGGCTACACTTTACATGTGTGGGAGGACACAGAAGACCTGAATCTAGGCAAGACCTCAGGTTCTTATGCTCTTAACTGCTAATCTAATCAGCAGAGATGAGAACTAGCCATATTTTTTCTGAGCAAGCATGCTGGGGGGAGTGGAAGATTTCGTGGGAACACATCAGTTTTGACAGTCCTACATCTTGCCTGTATTACACACATAAATAAGTCCTACAACATCCAGTGTTCCACTGGGAGGGCAGAAAGGAGAGAAAGGAAGGTCCTGCCAGGTGTTATCTACAGGACATTCATAAGGCCTGCATGTCCCATAAGACAGGAAAAATTGTTTGGCTGGTTGATTTTTAACCTTGAGGTTGAGCAATCATTCCAAATGAAACCTATTGGACTAAATCCCTGATAACTCATTCCATATTTGTGCAGTAGGATTTTCAGATCACATAAAAAGCTTTCCAGCAACTTGCATCTTGCAGAAGTACGCATTATTTTCAGCCCTTTGATAAAGATATGTGCATAAAGTAAGTAGTAAGTGACAACAGACTCTTCTTTAACATATTTAAATATATATATTTTTTCTAAATGCAAAGCTGTCAATTCAGCACTAATAAGAAAAAGCTAACAACCGTGTTGGTTGATAAAATAGAGTCAAATAGTCACAGGTTGGCTCTGAACACGTTATGGTAGTTAAGAGCTCAAAAATACTACAAAACCCACAGATCATTTGCAATGCTTGCAGGAGCACACACAAATCAAAAACTACTTAGAGGAAAAACTCATTATTTTTCAATGGAAAGACTGATTTACTGTTCCCAGCTGAACTTAAGCATAGTGTGTCATCCAGTGAGGCGCTAACATCTGTTACTTCATATATACTTCACAGGTACAGAAACATTTCAGACAAGACAGGTGCCAAAGCACCTCTATCATGTATTGGTTTTGCTGGATAGCAGCAAGAACTGTTAGAAGATCAACACCAACAGAAAATCTACACAAAAACTATGCAATTAGAACTATTATACTGTCAGTCTAATACCATCTCATGTAGCACCACTACCTAGTAATAAAGGACAAGGCCATGATAACAGCTAGATGAGTTCAAAAGTTGACAGATTTACATTTGCCCTTAGACACTGGAAAGTCATGTCTGAAGATGTGGCTATGTGAACACGTGAAAATGAAGTACTTCCGTTTAAAAAAAATCCTCTTGTGATTTATCTGTAGATAACATTATATAATAAGGGTGTGTGGGTACGTATACATTTATACAAATAGGTATCTTCTTTACTGTCTTTCCTTCTATAGATTTGTGAGATAGAGCCACTCCACTTGAATTAAGTTATTTATTTACTTATTGCTCTTATTTCTGCTTTGTAATGCTAACAGCTGAACACATGGCAGAATGAAAGTAACTAGTACAGAGTGAGCTTTCTTTGCGGATGAAGTTAGGCCTAGCGACATTTATTGTACAAAGCTCCTTCCTTCATCTATTACTATTTATATATAACTATTTATTACCTATCAATTTACTTGCAGCATCCTATCTGCATATATTAGCCACCTCAAATCTTGAAACTGGGACAAAAATAGCTCATAGGAAGAAAGGTCTCTTGAATAAAAAACCTACTAGTCCTGTCACCAGCTTTCTTGCCATATTTTGTTTAAGGAGTATTCTTTTCTTCAGGTAGCTCTTAGTGCTCATGCTACTGTGAGATACTTCAGATGAGTGTGTAAAAATTAGTAATTTAAGTAAAGGTAAGACTAGGACTGTAGAAAGTTTATCCCCAAAAGGCTTTCCAAGTTAATATCAAGACCAAACTTATACAGTCTACTTATAACTGTAAATGTACACACATATGCTCACCCATAAACATATAGCATCCCGTACATAAGTACCATCTGTGGTGTTTGAGCCACACGCAGCAAGGGGTTGCAGAGGGCCCTCGTCTCAGTACTTTCCTCCCTGGCTTGCAATGGTACTGTGCTACGGCAGGGCTCACAAGCTGGGCGGAGGAACCAAGGGAGCAGAAGCAACCCCTGAGGCACCTTGTCCTCCTCTACTTGGCATTGCTCCTGGAGCAACCGTTCAGCATGGTGTCTATGGAACATGTCTCGTGTCTGTTAAGTTTAAAAGTATAAAAGCTGTGATACACGACCCTCCATGTCTAGACTGTTGGTCATTACTGTATTTATCTTGAATTTGTTTCCCATGTGAGAATAACTTTGTTGGATATAAGCAAGAGTAGCTAAATCAGTGTTTGCAGCATTTTCAGTTCCTTGTTTCTAATTCAGAAGGCTAAAATGGGAAATGAGTTTTCATTCAGCTTCACAAACACAATATAACAAATCACTTATGGGGAAAAAAGTCTAATGAGATCTCTGCGAAGTAGTGAAAATGTCATCTCTACGTGTAAACAGCAATTCTATGTAAATTAACACAATCAAAAGCAGATGAGAAAACTGGATTATGTGCTTAAGGAAGATTATACTGGTTCTGCCTCAGGTGTTAACATTTCACTTTTTACTAATTTGTAATTAAGTACATTTTCAGTCACAGCAATAGTGCAAAACTCTCATTTGCAGGCACATGGTAGGATAAAATATAAACCTACACATAAATGTATCATTCTGAATCACCAAGGTTAGTAGCCAACTGAATATTTGGCCTATAGGTTAGAAAAGATCTTTCTTTCAAACAAATTTGTACAGTCATACTAATATGTTTTAGAATTTCATAGCAGGACCCAAGTACCTGGGATGCCCACTGAAAGCAATAATCATTTAAAGCATTACACCCTTAAGCTATAAAGCATAAATAAAAACATCAGACTTTTACATATGAGCTACCATTATGCTTTCTCATCTCAAATTTGTTATGTTTTCTTTACAGCTGATGGTATCCTTATTCAGAAATTTAATTCTTTTTATTTTTGGCAAAAAAAGCCTTCATCTAGTTCTTATGAAACTCTCATATCAGTAAGAAGGTAACAAGAAGGAAGCATAGGTCCCTCATTACATATTTCTCTGTTTAAGTGCTTTTAACAGCTATCCTTAAAGCTGGTCTGCATTGTCTCTTACGTATTTTCTGTGTCCTTGGAATGAGTTTGCCATGCTGCTTAAGGACACTGATTAAGAATGTGTACAGATCTGTTACACAAGACTGTTGTTGCTTATTTTGATGTTTTCGAAGATTAGGGGATTGTCACAATTTTAATCTTTTTAATTTAAAGGGGCACAAGAGGGACTATAAATGTATATATACTTAGCAGCATATACATATATACACTATTATGCTATATAAAAAAAAAAAGTAGACATTTATTGCAACAACCTAAAAACCTTTTGATACCTGGCTCTAAGTCACTTATACTTCTTTTGTAACAACATACTGTAGACATTGAAGTGTATAGTACTATAGATCCAAAGATATTGAACTACCACTAGCAAAAATTGTATGGCCATCTTCTTCCTGCTTATGCTTAGAGGCTGCACCTGCATTCCATCCCCTTATCCCCAAACTCCCAGTGAGAATTCTGACCTTCTGCTAAGTTTCTGTTTCTTCAAGGACAAAGGCTAGCCTAATATTTTCTGAGTCGGAACTGCTCAAGAAGGGGTCCTCTGAGGCAAGAGAATTTAGAGCAGAGACAGAACTATTAAAGGGAAATCTAGACAGAATCATTAAAGAGAAAACCTTCTAGGGAAAGACTTGAAATCCAGAAAAAACAGAGGCCTAAAGAGGATAACGCTTTTCTGCCTCTAGCCAGTCTTTCAGACCACAGTGTTAAAATGCTAGTAGTCAGCAGTGTCTTCACTAGTCAGTATTTAAGAATGCAGATGACTAGTGTGCCTAAGAGCCTATTATTACCTGTAGTTAATATGAATTAACTGGAAAGGAGGAGGAAAGAAACAGCTGCTGTCAGGGGATTTTTTAAGCCCAAACAAAAGGCGGCTATAATCCAAATCTCTGCCATGCAATACGGTATTCCTTAGCTAAAAAAGTCTCAATGGATGCTGAGCAGATGGTTTTGAAATGAGTTTCCACTGCGATGCACGTTTATAATTCTCATCATAAACCATAATGTAAAATGAGTGTATACACAAGTTAAATTTTCACTTTTATCATGTCACAAATGAATAGTTTCAGCATAAATATAATGGAATAAAGTGATATTCCACCCTTACAGGTGTCAGTCAAAACAGCCTTCCTCAAAGTCATCCTCAGTTATAGAAAGAAAAAAGCATGATATGCTGGAATTTAAATCCCTTTCTGTTGGTTATAGTAAGTCATTTTTGGATTAGTGTTTTTTCTTCATAAATGCTTTTGTGCTTATAACCAGAAATGATGCGGAGGGCAGTGAAAAGCTTATGCACCACTTAGCGTTAAATCTTACTAAGATCTGAAGGGAACTTAAGTGGTGCACAGTTCTTCGTCTAGTTCTTCATCTGCTGTATTCAGCAGCTGTAGACAGATGTTTTTCTTCAGATATTTTCCTCTGTCATTTTCTCCATATTTTTCTTTGTCAGATAAAGACGGTACCACCACAGTTGGTGGTACCACCATCAGCAACTAGAAGGAATCATCCTCATAATACAGCCAACAGAGTGCTTATAATGAGTGCTCTCTAATCTGGGCTAAAGACAACATCAGCGAGGATAGCTTTACATTTAGAAGAGTTGAATTATCTGATCAGATTTTGCCTACAGCTCATTAGGAAGTATTATATGAACCTGAAGAATTATGGGGAGAGTAACCCCTAGGCAAAAGGAGGAAAATTATCATACAGACGATGGTAATGCTTTCAAGCACCTGTTCTGGTAGAAGCATAGCTTGGTCACAGCTTGAGTGTGAGGAGGTAGGCTCAAGCTTACCTCCTGAGCCTAAAAATTCCTGTGTACAAGAGGCCCAAATGTTGCACTATATATAGAAGGAATTGTCCATAAATGCCATTTGTATTGCAATCCTTATTTCCAATGGAAGAATTAAAAGATATAAGCATATTGCACAGGAGGGCAACAGGATAGCAGGTGTCTGAATCCTATGAGTACTACTCACAAGAAAACTGTTTTCCATGTAATTAGCAAGGCACTTTTGTGATAGGATCAATTAATTACATTACCATGCAGCTGGTGATACTGTCACTTAGTGTGCAGATGTCTAGGTTTGGTTTTTTTTTAATTATACTATGGAATGTTTATCAAAGTCCAAGAAGACTTGCAATGCTGGAAATACACTTTACTGTATTATTTTGTTTCACTCTTTCCATTTTATTTTTGTTCAACATCCTTCTCCCAACTTCTAGCTTTGTAATAACCCAAGATGCCTGTTAGTAGAGCTGATACTACAGAGAACTAGTGATTATGCAACCCATAAATCATAAAGAACACACACATCTTTTGGAATCATTTTTAAAAGTCCATCCAATAATTTCACCTCCAAACTTATGTCAACATGCATCAAACTGATGCATGAGAACTGAGAACCTTTTCAGGTGCTTCTGAGTAGCACTCTCCATTAAAACCCTACAGTCAGGACCAGCAACAGTTGTACTTAATCCTTTCTAGTCACAGACAAGTTTGTCAGCTTTGGAGATTACTCAGTGTTTGAGGACTATAACTATGTAGGGGTTCCCAGAGAATCTGATCACATGCAACTTTGTTTGCTCAGCATTTGGCAAAGCTAAAGCAAAACAGCAATTCAGTCTCAACTATCAAGTAATGTTATAGAACAGTCACCCAGAGAAGTGGATAAAATATAGCCACCGCAGTGAAAGGAAGAGTTGGCTTTCGTGTTCCCCTGAGGAAATTATCCCATCAGTCTGGAAACTGGCAAATCATTCCTATCAACCACTGGTTCTTAAAAATACATCAGAGAAGCATGGCATTTTTGCTTTAGAGTGGACTAAATCCTTTCTGGTAAACTTACCTTTAAACTAGTGATTCTGGCGTGAGTGTTCAGGCCTTTAAGCACACACACAACTTCAGATTATAGAATCCAAAATCACAATAGGTTGTGCTTGGTACAGCTTTTAGGGACATAAAGATTTTCCACAGTACACCTGTTAGAAGTTTATTTGTCCAACAGTTTTCTTTGCTGGCCTGAGAAAGCATTTTTTCTTCAAATGGAGATACAAACAACGAAGTTCCTCAGTCTATTCTACTTGCTCAGTATGCGTGTACATTCACCCCAGGGAATCTTGGCTTTGTTACAAGCCAAGGGGAAGGTGTGAGACCTACTTCTTAAAACATTGGCAGCACATCAACCACTGAAGCAGACTAATGGTAGAGTGAAGGGGAAATGACTTTCAAATCACCTCCTGCCCACTGTGTCATTAATGCCTAAGCTAATATTCTGGATTCACTTACTTAGTAGTTGGAAGGGAATAAAATAAGAACCTTTTGTTCTAGCATTTATAAAACCAGATACTGTAGTGTCTGTAAGGGGGGCTTCCTGTACCAGTAACCACCACCATGTGGTATCAGTACAAACTCTGAATAAGAGAGAGCTTTATATCAGCCACAGATATAACGAAGACCTCAGAAATGGGAAGGGCAAAGGAGAAATGACTCCTCCTGAAACAAATACCTAGCAACGAGTTAAAACAAAACTGACAGCTCTTTCTCAACTGTATTGCCCCAGTTACACTAGCGTGTACCTCACCGAAATCTGTTATGGTCCACTGGTGTAAGATAGACAAGAATGAAGCCACGGTATTTTGAGCATGTCCACTGCTAATGTGGGCACTATCAAGTCACACGGGAACTCTGAGCATTGTTACTTCTTGTATAAACATAAGTAAATGGCAGAGACATTCAGCATATCCTTTTTAAGGTAGAGTGAAAAAGATTTCAGAGGGCTTATAGGCAGGATGTAGTATCTTACACATCCTTTCAGAGCTAGCCATGTATGGGAAAAGCTTTATAGCTAACCACGGCAAAGCAAATGTTCAGGCTGGGAGGGAATCAGGAAAATGTTGGGTCCTCAGCATCAACATCCACAGTATTTACTGAGAGTAGGAGTGGACTTTCAATGGGGCTACAGTCTGGGAGAGATTTCCATCATGTATGTAGCATACTACATAAAAATGGAAACATGCATGCTATTGTCATTGCAAACCATAGTTTTGGCAGGAAAAGCCTTAAAAAAGTGGTGGACCAAACTACAAGTATGTGGAATAAGTTCTTTGGAGAGGAGGGAATCATTGTTCTTTTTGTAGCACCTCACACATCCAGCTTCCTAAATATGGCTTCTAGACATTATGATAATATGAGAATAATACTATGAGCCTGTGTGTTGAACCTTAGTCCTAAAATGCTGTTTATGAAATCACAGTAATCAACAACAGCTTGATAAGCTATGTGTGTGCATCTGTAGAGATGATTCTTACTCAACCCAAGAGCATATGCTTAGCAATAAGTGATGTGTGTATACACATAAACACATACAGATCTACCCCGTAAAAGAGGGGTAGATCTTCAAAAGTAAAACAGGAATTCATTTCACATGGTGAGATCAGAAGTCCTCACAAGTCAATTAGATTTCTACCTTCCATAGTAAATTATTGTCTCAGCTTTTAAAGGCACAATGGAGTTATTTCCTTAGCACACTCCAGGAGCTTAATTTTAGCATTTAAAATGCAAAACACTTAAGTGTTTCATTTAATGTGCAGCAACCATGAAATTTAACCTAATGGGAAAGAACATGAACTATTTAAAGTGTATTTCCAGTATGAATAAATTTCCATATCCTTCCTGTTTCAGTCATCCAGAATTGCCTCATGAACAATTGGGTTTTTACATCTCTCTTCTTCTCTCTCTCTTGGACTTCTGTTTTCGTAGCTTGACCTGAGAGTGATGTTTTGCTGTTAAATCCTCTTGAATCAGAAGCAGAGCTACTGCTAAATCTTAACAAAAGCATTGTACTGCATGTACTTAAGGGAAACTGCCCTGAAAAGCAATGCATAGATTTGTTCCACTTGAGAAAACAAGCTAATATTTCCCTTCTCATAAGAGGAAATCAAATGCATAATCTTTGCTCAAGGGTTAACCATAAATTTCTCTGAAAATATACTCAGCAAAAGAGTGTTGACCTTTAGCCCTTAAAATGTACTTGCCTTTACTTACTCTTCTCCTTTCAGTCCTCTAGCCAGCCCTTTAGAAAAGAAACTTATTTGCACACAAATTTTTAAGCTATTTTATAGCATCTCAGATTGCCTCCTTCCTCTTTTTAAGGCTGTATTATCTATCTAGAGACCTTTTTGAACTCATGAGAAAGTAATATGAAAGGCTCATATTCTGCTGCAAATTTATACACGCATTTTCATTGGAACCAATGAATTTACCCCACCAATGCTAGAGAGTCATATCCTGTGCAATATGGCTGGAATCTTTTATACTGAAGAAATTAAGTGCCTTTCATGTCACTTGACTTGATTTCTTTTTTTATCATTGAAATAATTAAACATTGCACAAAAACTTAAAGTAATTTTCTATCCTGAATACTTTACTTAAGGCTGTTATTAACAGGAGCCAGGTTTGCATTTATTCTAAAAGCTGCATCTCCACAAATAATGCAACAGATTGCACTTCCATTAAGTATCATAGATCATTTGATATAATAATCTACAAGACTCTGTACTCAGCTTTACATGAAATCTATGTAGGTAATCTTGCCTATGGAGAGTTTTCGCCAGGAAATCCCACCTTGAGTTAACTAGGATAGTTAATAGAATCTACTGATGAGACTACTGAGGAAAGTTTATTTGAATATTATCCAGACTGTGATTTTGGACACTACAGATTCCAAGAGAGGCACAGTTCTGTGCTTTAAACAACTATTACATGAACATAATGGCTCTTGAAATAACAGGGTGACAACAGCCACAGAAAATACTACATTTTAACCTAATGGATACATTCTTCTGTTTCCATTCATTCCAGATTAAATCTATTAGATGTCCTCGTAAAGTTATTCCATATAAAGAAAAAGAATTTGCCATTTCACAATCTCCTTGCAACTTTGTATCCAGGCTTCTCCTAGTCCTTGCAGACAGTTTCAGGGGAGGGTATTCAGCCCATTTGAGTAGGGGTTCATGTACTCTATGCTGTCAATGGAGAGGGACAGGCTCATAGTGGAGCCAAGCTACTGCCTGACACAAGTGGCCCAGCTTGCCCTGTAGAGGCATCCAGTCAGTCCTTACTGCCTATACGGGAGACAGAGAGCTTTGATGCCGAAAGTAAGCTGCTAAGTGAAGTTCCTAAAGCAGGTGAATACTTGCTCTTAATCTGTGTGATACTATTATGCACCATTTACCTGTTGAAATAGATAATAAAACCTGGGTTTGGTGACCGTTTAAAGAAACAAGCACAGAACGCAAGCTGGGGGCACTATGTTAAAGGAAAGAACTCTGAACTCAGGAGAACCAGAGTCTGGCCTGATTCTGCCAATTTCTTCCTGAGAAATCATTTCATCTTCCTTTAGTTTAGCTTCTTCACCAAGAAATGCAGATAAATACGCTTGTTTGCTTTGAAAATTGCTATATTATAGGCACAGTAACACTCTTACAAAGGAACAGAATGATATTCCTTAATTTCAGAAAAACTTTTATAATACAAGCGTCTTTATTAGGCTGAAGGCATCTCAAAAAAAGACAAAGGAAAAGAAAACCGTACCTGGTTCTAATTTGGGGGCACCCTAGCAAATCAGTTCTTATGATGCAGCTAACTAATTTGGGCTTTTTAAGACATCGGATTGTTCATTGTAATGATAATCCAAACAATCTTTATCTTGGAATTAAGAAGTTCAGAATTCACTGCCTCTTCTTAGTCTCACTTCTTCTCTGTTTGCTTTGTCAGAAGAAGATGCTTTAGCCTGGAGTTAAATTTCAGTTCCTTGGAGAATTTGTAAAATTTACTTCAGTTTTATTAGAAGAATCTAGATTGCTGTGGAAATTAGTCTGCTATTTCCCTGTTACAACAATATGCAGCTTATTGCCTACGGAAATGCAATTGCTGGGTTTGTTTATAAATTTCATGTGCTAGATTATTCTAATCTGGATTATCAAATGTAGTGACAACGCTATCCTCTTCTCTTACAACTTTCATTTATCCTTTCAAGGGACTAATTTAAAAAGCAATGTCTTCCTGTGCCATTATGCTTATTCAGCATATTTTGCACTTTATTTGCTCATATGAAGTTTTATTTGATGCATATAATACTGCTTGCCAAGGGTTAGTATTTGTTAATCTTGCCTGATATAAAAATCCTAATCACATACCACCAACTCTTGTAAGGAGAAACAAACACTGAAGATCATTTAAATAGCCCTCAAGTAATTGTTAATTAGAGCAGAACTTTTTTCTCTATTATGCATCTTTAGTTTGACAGCTCTTATCTTTTCATAAGCATGTAACTGAAAAGAATAGAGGTTTTGATTATAACTGAGCACAGAAATCTGACATATAGTAAACATAAAAGGTAAGCCTACATTGTTCTGGCATCCTCTGCCTCCTAGCAAGAGAAATCAGGAATGGCTAATGTTAATCAGTAGCCTTAAGAAAGGAGTATAATCAAGTAGTATCAAGCAAAGAAGTCAGTGCAAGGTCTTCCTGAAATGAGATAGTAGTTCTGATGATGACCCTCTGCCCCATGAACTTGCAAAATGCACAACTCTGCCTAAATACAGCTATTTTCAAAACAGAGGTAAGAATACTAAATTATGTGATAGGATATAAAGAATTACTAACTAGTAATTCTTCCAGTTCCATAGTGGGAAATGATTAGAATAATTGTTATATTTTTGAAAGATATTAAACATTTCTTTGTACAGTTGCATTTTTACTGGAAGATAAACTGAGGTTTAAAAGGAAAGTTTCTATCAAGGTAGCATGCCAAAGGCTGCTGCGTAAACCCCCAAGCACAGAAATGGAACTAATCTTGTTAGAGAGTTGTCTCAACTATGCCTTTTCCTTAATCTGTAATGAGAAGTGTATGAATTTCAGAAAAGGTTACTTTTAAGTATTTCAGTAATTATTATTATGTAAGCAGTGTATGTCTATAACACAAATTTTCAAAAAGACAAGAAAAAGAGAGCCCATCAGCTGGGCAGATACTGTTCCCATAATGTAAATAGGTAAAACAGTGATAGAGTTTTTGAATATGTGTCTCAGTGCTCCTGGAATTGGAAATTTTTTTTATGAATACAATCAGGCATGCATTTAAAGGCACATAAAATTAAGTATGCATGTAAGTGCTTTCCTGAATTGAGACCTAACTACTTTGTCCAAACTCTCTTTCTTCTATATAAGCAGCAGAATCAACCTTTTTGGCACATTAGCTTTATAAAATAAGAATTAGTGGGAAACACTACATGCAGTGGAATTGCAAATAAGATGAAAAACATCAGCGAGCAAATAGAAAAACACTCAGCAGAGCCAGGGGACAGAAAGCCTCCTTAAAGTTCTAGATTCAAATATGCCTTCAGTCATGACTGAAATGATTTGGTTGGTGTCATTTGAGTGCCTAACAGAAGAGGCTTGTTCGTATCATTACACTGCAAGAGAAGTATTTATAGCTGCCAGGCTTTGTTCCAGAGAGAACAGTGGCAAATAAATACAAATTATATATAAATACATAAGCAGGGCAGAAAAAAGACATATGCTAAAAAATAAGATATTCTTCTTATCTATCTTGCTATGCATTGTTAGACAATCTTATAAACAACAGTAATTCACAGAACAACTAAATGCTGTTTATAAATGAATTAAACACTGATTAAGTCCTTCACCATCTTTCTAACACTGCATCTGCCATAAAAGTTACCTGGGGAAAAAGGTACTTTTGTCAGGAATTGAGCATGCTTATATATCACACTTTAGGGCAATTAGGAAAGATCTAGAATTGCAAAGGGTCTAACCCTAGGAGTGCTGAATTGATTTGAATTTGAATCATGTGCCTCTTGGAGAGCTGAACCTTGCTAATAAATAAATAAATAAATAATGAAAAAAACCTAACCTCACTGAGGAGCCTGAAAACCTGAGGCTGTGCTCTGAGAGGAAGGCTGTGCTCTGAAAGAAAGGCTGTACAGGACATTCCTGCCCGCTCAGTGCTCATAGATGTGCCCCACAACTGCAGCGTGGCTCTTCCTGAGCCATGCTGCTGTAGCAGTTTGTGCATCTACTCTGGAAGCTGTCTCTGGAGATTGATCCTGTGTATAGGAACAAGGTCAAGGTGCTGATCCTGCTTCCAGAATAAAGCTGTCATGTGGAAGGTTTTTATTCACACAACTCAGTTCTCCAATGTGCTTCATGCCATGGCCATAAAAAGTTGTGCTGGTGTAACTCAGGGAATGGTGCTCTGTCAGGCAGGGGGCAAGAATAGTTAGGCTGGTGTTGCCTGTATATGCCTCATCTAGTGAAGCCACATATCTCTGACTAAACAAGAACATTAACAGCCATTCTGGGGATTCTCCCAGGAAAGAAAAATGTCAGAACTGACACACTGCAGTAATCAGTAATAAGCTGTGTTGGCAAAAATCTTGTAGGTGTCACTGAAATGTAAATGAACCCCACTGACTCAGGGAAGCAATCTCCAGACGAAAGAGACACAGAACTTATTTGCATTTGCCAAGGGATTACAAATATCATTCATTGTTCTCACTCCCTTCCTCTCAGACTGAAACTGTTGGCTCAGTGCCAGCAGTGCAGAGATTCATTTCTCTTTCCTGAGACTAGTTTAATACCAAGAGAATGATATTTGTGTCCTTGTGCCGGTCCGCTAGCTCTTTTTCACACATACTTTGCTTCAGGAAATCCTGATTCTCAATACGAGGAACTTAGTATATAACATAGTATAGTAGAAACATGTAGGAATACATAATTTGTATGGAAACCAAGAGGTCAGTCAATGAAAATACAAGACAGATTCATTACTTCAATAAGATACAGTGAGATCAATCCACAAACTTTGATTGGGCTCCAAATATTTTCTTATACTACATTGGTGATAATACTCAGAATACTCAGGCTTTGCAAAAAACTAGAGGAATTTCTTCTGGAAATACTCATTGGAATGTGAGATAATGAGAAGGGCAGAAAGTCTTACCTAGTGGTAAAAATGAATAAGACACGTATATTGTAACACCTTAACTTTTACTGTCTAGAAAAAGGAAACACCATCAGGATAAAAATAAAATATACTAAATAGCAGAGGAATATTATTTAGGGCTGTTTGTTTTCAAGGAATATAAAGCAAAATATGAAAAAATCTAACAGACATTAAGTGCCATACCTTCACTACAAAAAAGAAATAGCACAGCAATCCCCAGTGCTGAAGAAATGAAAGCATCAAGAGAAAAAAACATTTTTCCATTGTAAGTCTCTTTTTTTCCTGTTTTCTGTCTTAATAAAACCCATGTAATATTCATCAAAAATAATTGCTCAGCTTAAGGAAACAGTGTGCTGATAATGTATGCCTCTTCCAAAGGTCACAGAAAGTGCAGGAAAAATATGCAGAATTAGAACATGACAACACAGACCCTAAGACGCAGATCATGTGGTGCAGCAAGGGCCAATTGGGTTTAATTTAAATCACAAGTCAAGTCAAGGAACAACAGAGTAAAGGAGTTCCTGTTTTGGTTACTGACTTCAGAAACACATTCAGTTAAAACTTCAGTCTACCCAAGTTCACTGGTATGTTAGTCCACACAGTTAGGGCGACCAGCTGCCCTCAGGAGACTGCAATGCAATTGAACATTACCGGCCTTTTAAGTAGGCATACAATAAAATGTTCTTCTGACAGAATTTTGCCATACGTGTACTAATAGAGGTCAACATGGGATTTCATGATTGAACAAACGAAAAAAAGTCACAGGATGGATGTGCTGAAATTGTGCACATTTATTTTATCATTTGGTGCTTGAGAAACTGACTTCTCTGCCACATGACAGATTACTAAGATCATAATGAGTAGATGTTTGGTAACATGCTACCCCTCAGTACTCATACCATGCCCTCCCTTTGAAACAGCTAAGTTCCTGATCTTTTCTACTGGGGCAGGGGAAACTACGTTTGACATATAGATGGTAGCTTCCATTCACCCAGCTGTCCATTGCACTGCAAAGTCCAAAAGTACCACATCCTCCCAGTATGTAAGCCTCTCTCTATTTTGCCCTGTGTCAGGGAGCTGACACAATGCAAAATAAATCCACAGAATCTGCTTCTGTAATCCATCAAAAAGCCACATGCCCCTTAATAGGGAGTCACAGAGCCCCTGCTAAATATTACTTACAGAAATGAGGTAGCTGTGGCATCAGAATTATGTGGGGGTAATGCTGCTCTGGGTCCAGTCCCATCAGTGGTTATTGCATCCATGTATTATCAGAAGGAAAGCATGCATCCTTAGTCTCCTCCACAGTTACAAAGCACAGGCAAAGTGGCATTCACCAAACAGAAATAAAACATTCGTTATAGCCAGCATCTCTCCTAGTGCTTTATAGAAACATGAAAACCTTGTTTCAGTCTGCTGTTTGGAGTGAAAAAAGCCTAATTTTATCAGCAGAACTTGCTCACAAAACTGAGAAGAGCTCTTAGTAAAGGATGATAAAGTGAAAGCTAAGATTAAGGCTGACATTAGGCAAACTGATTTCATATTAACCTTGATTTGGCATCACAGCACAGCACCCATTTGTGATAATATATGCATACACATTTGTAGGAGGCAGACACGAGTGTTACAGGCTTGATGTATTCATATTAAATTATCTTGAGTAAGAACCCAAAGGACAGTGTTTATAGAGTAAATAAGACTAGTGAAATATTCCATTGATTAAAAGACATCCATCACAAATGTTACCACATCCCTACCATGGAAAGAGGTTCCACACAATTGTTATGTAATATTCAGAGTAAGTGAAATATTCCACATACTGGTAAGGCCCAGAGCTGCAATCCATTCCACTCTTCCCAGGCCTCTGAGCCAAAATGGCGCACTGCAAACAGGATTGCTTTTTTTGATAAGGTGGCTAATCCTTTTAAACCAGGCTTTGACCTCTGTGCCATACACACAAATGCTGTTGTAGCTCTCTTCTGCATGTTTCTTTTCCCCCGGCAAAAGCCTCTTTCTATCTGATGGTGATGCCTAAGTTCCTTGGCTTTCCTTATGTTCAGCAAATAATATTCTGCTTAGCTTTTATCCAGACTTCCAATGAGAAGCAAAGCTCATTCTTCCTGAGCAACAACATTGCCACCTCAGCACTAAGAAAGCAAACCTCTAGAACAATCTAGTAGGGCTGCAACTACAAAGGATTCAATTCCCTGATCTCTTCAGACCTGTGTGAAATGACAAAGAATAATCAGTTATTATTCCCTGTTTGTTAATTCACTTTCTCCTAAGTAACGCTCTCTGTCCATGAGTATTCCTGAACACCAGTAATTAAACACATAATGTCTGTTTTTGGCCAAGAATATACACAAATGTTGATACAGTGGATAAGGTAGATGATAATCCAGAATTAGTAGCATGGGTGATTGTTAGTGGAGAGCTGCCCTGTTACCTTTATTTTGAAACAGATAGTTGCAGTTATGTCCCATAGCTTCAGGATATCATTGTTCTTCTGGTATTCCTGTCTTTAACAATACCCAGTATGCCCATATTCATTACCACAGCAGCCAGGGTCTTGCACTCACTGGACTGTGAAGTTCCCTCCAGGCTAGAGCCATGCTTTCTAAAACTGAGGATAACCCAGGGTCTTTGAAGCTATTCCCACCAACTTCTACAACTGTTCTACACAACCTCTTTTGTCTGGGTAAGAAAGAATTTCTCCCTCCTTAGACCCCTATGCTTTTTTTTTTTTTCTCGGTTGGTCAGGCTGGAACCTGTAGGAAGTAGAGAAAACTGAGGACTAATCTGGCTGAGGTAGTGACAATGACGTTCTTCCCCCAACTCGCATCACCATTCCAGCTCACCTTATCAGCCTAGCTCAAGAACCGCGTAAGATTCTCTCTTAAAATTCCACCAGAATCGGACACAAGCTCCTAGATCACAAGAATTGGACACAAGCTTTTATTGCAGCCTGCGAGTCAATTCAGAGGAGCAACAATGCAGTCAGCTCACATTTTCTAACTTTCTTCTTAGACATGAGGGCTAGAATTATTGTTGGAATTTTTTCATTTTGTTTATTTTTAAAGGAAAGCTGAGATTCTGATGTCATCACAAGACCTGAGAGCCAGGGCTGATAGAACCCTAATGCTTCCTTCTGAGGCTGATTGTTAAAGCCCTTGCAGGATCGCTGGGCACATCAAGTGAGCGCATCTACCACTACTCCCTTTGCAGGTGCTATCTGTAGCTGGCACACATAGCAGGTAAAGCCACAAACTTGCCTTCTGCCTGTCCTCTTCAACATGCTAACCACAGCAGGGTAAGGAAAAATATTGCATTCCCAGCGTATAGGGATTGCTGTTGTGACTGACACACAACCCAGGCAACGCGGAGAAAAGGGATAAGCATGTGCTAGCAGAACAAGATAAAATCTGGCCTAGAAGAATTAACTTCTAATGGAGTTCAGCTAAGCACTTCTTAAATTTTTGAAAATATTGCATGTATAAGTCTAGTGTTTCTTCCCAGCTCTGTCCTTCCACACTGACAATTTATATGGTTGCCTTACAACAAATCATCTGGTTTTTTTATTTGTAGTATGATAACGAACATCTGGAAAATGAGCAAAAAATTGAATCAAGGTGAAAGAATGTCTTGATAAAAAAACACCAACAAAACCGTGAACCAGATTCCAGCACTGGGGATGAGTGACATCCAACCCAGACTATACTATTTAAGGAGAATTTATATCACTAAATGACAAGAAACAGCATTTTCTGCAGCCAGTGGACACTGTTCCTTTCCACGTGACATTAATATCGCTATGGTAAACCTGATCTATGTCAAGTAATACTCATGTCATGGAGCACAAGTTCTCTTTGGCTGATGAACCATCAAGTAGGTCAGTAGAGTCAGAAAAAGCCACCTCAGCACACCATTTCCAATCTGTAGTAGAAACACTGAATATCAAAGAGAGTGGCACCAGGAAATAAAGAGCATTCACCTTAACAATATGAATTACTAGTAATATAATACAAGAGAGGAAAAGGCAAAGACACTTTTCCAAAGCCATCATCCTACTGGGTTTATTTTGCTCACGCTATGCATTTTTGATGGGTCAAATAGATACCAAATATTTACTCTTTAATATCAATGTTAAGTGTAACTTCCCATGAATCTGCAATTTCTTTATTGCACTCTTCAGTCTAACCTGCTGCTCAGTACAGGGAAGAGTGTTTACATTAAAAAGAACTGAATTGGCTCTCTGCTGCTTTCCCTGTCTTTTCAGTGAAAATTGTAACCTGACAACCACCCTTTGACAGTCTCAAACATGAAAAAGAATCAAATGCAAAATCATAATACTAAAATAATATCTTTTAGTTGTTAAACATTTTGAGGACAAACCTTTCTATAAAATAAATAGAAATGACTGTCTAGACTAAAAGGCTATAGATTAAAAGACAAATTCTCCCTTACTGTAAAATACATGATCTGTAGCAGAGGTTTTATGGAGGAGAGGAAAAAAACTCACTGCTTTCCCACTGTGTGTGGTACTTTGACCTCTAAACCTAGATTGCTCTTTTTTTTTACCATATCCTGCACAAAGAATGCAAGTAGAAAACATTTATACTTTCAGAGATGAAATACTACTTCAAAAGGCAACAAGACCCACTTGAATAGAATGTGTTTGTGTTTAAGTACTAGAGGGGCGAAAAAAAATCACGAAACGCCATGGCGTTTTTTGCCTCACACACAGGGTATCCTGCAGCAGGTCTCATGTGAAATACAGTAGGGATTCCTAGTGGTCTTGCAAAACTTCATTAACTTTTTTTTCCTGAATACAATCTTTGAAATATTCCAATGAAATGTTTCACTTTTTTAGAAATAGAAATACTTTTGACTTGTATTTATTTTTCCAAATTCATTAGCGTGCAAATAAGTGACCGAGAGCGTAGTTATAACCCACGTTTTTCTTCCTCGATCTATACCATCTAAAAAGCGTTGCAAGTCTAATATTGCCAAGTTCTACACAACTATTTAGACAATGTGCCCCTTTTATCTTGTACAATTCTACTTATAAATTGCGTTGATCCCTTACTTCAGAACTAAATAGTTTTATTTGTGCAACTGCAGAAACAAATCATCTCCACTACCTGATCCAATCTGTTAATTTTGCCCCTTGTTTTTAAAATGTTCCTTTCTTCCTATTCTTCAGCAGAAATGAATAATATAAAAGGAATAAAATTACAAAATCAGAAGTCCTTATCCTTGGGCATTTGTTTTTCATATTTATACATTATAACATGTTTTAAGTTGTCATTCCCTAGCCTTTTTCCTTATCCATTCAAGCAGCGTATACCTCTGACCTTGAAAATTAACACTGGGTACAAAACTAGCGTCGTGGCCTTCTTGTATCCAGGTAAAAGTTTCTTTTAATTCTTTATGTTAACATCAGTTGCTCCAGAAATTCCATCTAGCTTGTTACATTAATGGTATGTTCATTTCTGAGCATCCCACTTTTTTGATCTGTAGACTTGTTCATTCATCTCAGTTGCCTTTGAGGCCACAGCATCAAAAACAAAGGTAGTTAAGCACTCTCATAAATCATCTGGGGAGGCTGTGGAATCTTCAACATTTGAACTATTAAACAACAGAAAGACAGGCTGCCTTGCCTTAAGACCTCTCTAACTCTAGTTTCTTTGAAACTACTATTGGCAGAACAAGATGAAAGAACAAGAGGGAACACTTATTAAACTTATTTTATTATTTTTTCTTAGAGGTTATATACCCGAGCACTGACAACTCCAGTACTGTAGCTGGTGAGTGCTAGAAGAAGATTGAATAGGGCAGTGTCAGATTTGGTGCATTTTCTTCCTGGCCACCCTGAAACAAACTATTCTGTGCAAGGCGCTGGAGCAAGAGGAAGAGGCATTCCTGTTTTCATTGGCTCTTCAGTGTTACCTATTAGGACAAATAATTTAGATGGATTTTTATTTAGATGAAGCTTAACGGAACCACTGGTGGAGATGGTCTTTAAAAGCAAAGATTTCACTCTGGCAGACTGGGGTTTCCTTACCACGTCCTCCCTGATTTCCTGCCTCCTCCCATGCCTCCCTGCACTGTCTCCCAAAAGAAGCCTCATCTAAAGCAAATGTGACAGAAATCAAATACATGTTATTCCAAGGTTCAAGAACCCTTCTCTACACTTGTAATTCTTTAATTCAATGCAATAATGAAGAATAATTATACTGTCTTTATTCAAAAATATTAACTACAATAAAAACTGTTATAGGTCCAAAACAAGGCAAAGCCTCAAAATTAGAGTTCTTTGCTTAAATTTGCTTTCTGTTACTAACAGTCTGTTACTAAAACAAAAGCATTACTAAGGTTGTAAGTAATTTGCCACAATTCTACTGGAGAAAAATAGAACATTTGTTGAAACAACCAAAACAAACAGAAAGATTGCAAATTTAATTCAGTAAGCTTGCAATTAATGATTAGAATTATGGTCCTACGTATAGATGCTTGCATGGACAAATAATTGATCTGATTTCATGCCATGATCAAGCATATAAGTACAGATACAACCGTGTATGTAAAACGGGTGCGAGTGCAGTTTTGAAGATGACATTCCATCAGCACATCTTATTAACAGCCTGCTCATTTGGAGTCCTACCTCAGTGAAGTGTCTGCTTCTAAATATTTCATGTTTGTAGATAATTAAAAGATGAGCAAATAACTGATCCAGTGCACAAGATAATTTGACAGAACATGTGTGTATTGATTCCTCGTATAATAGTTCAGAAACTGAAGGCTTCTTCAGGCAGAGTAGAAGCAGTGCAAAAAAAATTAGATTACCCATCTTCCATCAGTGGTATCTACTTTATAGTCAGTGAAAAAAACATCTTGTGCCAAAATCATCAAAATAGGGCCATAATTCATAGTCAATAATCACTGCGACGGGTATCATAAATGAATAAATTATGCATTTGTTTACCACTTTTTATCTGAGGCATAGTAACTTTCTATGGTTGATGTGCGTGTCTCTACAGAGTTTCCAGGTAATCAAACATTGAAAAAGTGAACACAAGGGATAAACACACATACTAGGCTGTCTCTAATCTTTCTCAACAGGTAGCATTTATCTGCAAGTAACACAAGAAATGAACTGGAGCAGTGACTTTCAGAATCAAAAAGCTCACTGAACAGTCTTAGCACTTCTTGAATCAACAAGGGTGCCCACACCTTCACAAGTATTCAGTGCCTTGCAAGCTCAGGTATATCGTTGGCAATGAGGCCATCTGTTTTTGTAATCAACCTTGTCTTTCTTGGCCCACCCCTTAAATCTGACATTTTAGGAAACTATGCAGCAGCTGTTAGTTAGAAAATCTGTGATCTCATCCCTAGGACTTGACGGGATAGTACTATCAAATGAGACAGTAAATATGAATACGTCAATTATTTTAATAATCCAAACAGTGTGATTTTTCCTATATCACACGCTATCAGCAAAAACAAGATCAAATAGAGATAGGATCTAAAGTGAAAGTCCCTGTACTGTATGATATTCACTAAGGCCTCTACAACCAACTGTAATGCTACAGTACACACAGGCTGAACAGAAGGCTGCAGGTGTAGCTCTGTAAAACACTGTAGTTCTTTTTAGCATTTCTAACACATTTCTCCAATGAATACCAGTGCAGAAACTACCTAAGAAGGCATGGGTTCAAACAGGATTTTACTTGTGCATAGTGTTCTTAGCTTCCTTGGGAAATAATTGATATCTGTCCCTCTACGCCCACTAATTAAAAAACAAAACAAAACAACCAACCACATTGCCCTCGTGATTTGTGATGAAAGGCAGGGCCTCTCCCCTTCTCCAAGTCATAAACAGCATGTCTGTATAGTACAATTTCAAGACACTCCTGCCACTCTTGATTTAGTTATAATGGAGGAGGAGATGTTCATGACCCCTCAAGATACCTTGTGATGCACAAGACAAGAACAAAGAGTTTAATAAATTATTTGATTTATACAGAATTTTCAAACCTTTCCCATTTAATATCTTCCCTCAAGCTTAAGGATGGTGGGCACTTTTGATAAAAATATCAAAAATGTATCCACTTTCCTCTGTCATTCTGATTGGACATTTTGCCTGTAGAGCTGTATTTAGAATATGCTGTGAAATCCATGTTTTACAAATTGTGAGAAAGAGCTGTTTGTTTCCTCCACCAAGGTAACGTATTATTTCAGACTTGCCTGGAGGCAATAGGGGAATTCTGAGTTTACTTCGTAATATGTCTGTCAGATAGATCTAAAATTATTAGCTTTTTACTAATTAATAGAGTCTTACCTTGGCATTTTACATCAAGTTACTATATTTCATTTTCCACTTACGAAAATCAGGAATTCATATTTATATTAAAGCACAAGAGTTTTTAAATAGAAAACAGTCTACTTTAAATTTTAAAGTCTTTCTTAAGCTTGTTTTTGTTTAATTTGAACAACCTAATTGGTCATTGCATTGCTCTTACTGTAAGCAATTGAAGTTAAAGGCTTCCATATGTGTGTTGTTCAGTTGGCTAGTTCATTTGGCTAAAAACTCTGAAACAGACTGGTGCTCCTTGGCAGACATCCCAGATTCCAGCTGCACGTCTGGTAACTAGACTTTGGACAGGTGACCTGTGGAGATCAGTGGGATAAAAAGCTCAAAGCTTTTCTTGGGCCTGGGTTTTGATCATGGTTGCTGTCATTTGCCTTTCTACCTCTCTGGCTCTAATGCTGCTGAAAGGGATTTTCCGCAAGTGTTTAATTGTAAGGTCATTATGAAGACACTTTCCAGCACCACAGACAGAGATCCCATTGTATTTTGCTAGGATTTGATTTTTTTCTAGTAATCCTGGAGCACTCTGTTTTTCCCCTCTTATTCCTTTCAGTGCTGCATCACGTTCACGAATAAGCCTCTTTCAGAATAGCATTCACTTTTTTCCAGCCCATACATTGCATTTCTACTGTATCCTATAAAATAGGAGCTGTTTTCATGCTGTCAGTTTCTTCACAAAAAATAATTATCTACTAATGCAAGGACAATAAATTTTCAGCTTGCTGTTAATCTTTAAATGTCTTTTACATCAGCCTATTCATGCATAAGAAACTAAGTTTGTTCATACATTTACATCTGATTTGAAGTAGTTGCATATCCAGCTATCTTATGAAAATAACAGTCCACAGAAGAGCAGGGGCATGCAATTTACGTACCCAAGTTGAGTGATTGCTTTGAGATGGTTATAAATTCCTTTTAATATGAACTTTTTACATCACCCTCATAGTGAAGCACATCATGAGTTCTCCTACATTACAGGACTACAACGTAATAGATACTTTTGTTAGGGAGAAAGTGAGTTTAGTTAATTTGAATACCTTATTGTTCACACCATGTGAATCCTCTTGGCCTCATTATGAATCTAACAGCATAATTTATCTGCCAGCACTTAGATAAAATAAATCTTTAAGGCAGATAAGAGGAAACTGAAGAGAGTTGGGGTTTTTTGTTTTTGTTTTTTTTAAGTCTGGTTCTTTTTTAATTTGTTAATCTGCAATTGTAAAAATCCTTGCTGACAGCAAGTATGCAAATGAAAATCCTTTTGCAATTGTCCATGACCAGGGTAAACAAGGGCAGAAATGACTTCCTTCTCTATTACAAAGTTGTATATAGCTCTCTCCATATGTATTTGCCCATACACTTGAAAGTAAGTAGAAGAGGATTTTCCATCAGCCTAAATACTAGTTTCTCCCCCAAGAATCACATAGCATTTTTCAAACATTCCTTTTTTTTCCCCCATGTGTAAATGGGAACAATTTAATGGACACACTTCCACCATAAGCATTAATGAAAGTAAGAAAGGGAAAACGGCGTGCACACAGGCATGTTAAGAGTTAGCAGGGCTCAGGGAACAATCCAGAGTCAATTTATGCTGCAGTAGTGGATAATAGTCAAAGGAAGATCATTCTGCCTCATACAAAATAGCAAATTATGTACAGAGATGAAATCACAGTTATGTGATAAACTGCAAGAACAACAGTTACTGACCTTTACCATTAGACAAAGTACACAAAGCATGTCTCTGATGTGAACATCACTAGTGCAAGGTCGAAGATGCATGGTACTTCTCTCTCTCTCTTGCTCCAAGCAGTATCCCTAAAACAGCTTTTATTTAGGTAGTCTTATTAGAGTCACCCCTGCAGGACACCCTCATTTGCTGGGACTGAACAATTGTCCCTTTTGTTCAAAATGCCACAAAAGCTAGTTGTGCTTTAAAACAGTCTGTGTTCCAGTTAAGGCAATCTCAAGCATGCTACGTGGGCGTAACAGAGGTTCTGACATACGTGCAACACCGTTCATTACAAAGGGATTTATAAAACCATCGTACATCAAGATTTAATTAACTTTCCCATAACATGCAATTATTTAAATAGAGTCCAACCTAAGAATCAGTGTGCTCACAGAAAAAAAGGCAACGTTTTTGTTCTAGTCTTAGTCTGCATCTGTTATTACTCTCACTCAATCTTATTCGGTAGCAATGTACAACAATACACACTGCAATTTTTACTTCCTTTATAAAAAAAATTTTTTTAATCGCCTTTGAAAATAATAAGTGTCTGAGTTTTGAGGATAGGGAGGAATAACCACAGCCTAGACTTCTAACTGCCTGGAGAGAAAACAGTGCAGCATACAGTGATGTTCCTCAATACCTTTGTCAGTATCAGTCCTTCTTAGTCCATTTTGGGGACAACTGAGAATCCCTTTTAGCTTCTCAGCTGATAGGAAGGTGTAGCTACCTCTCATCTCTAACAGCTATCAATGTTTACCCTATGCCGAAACTAGCCTTGAAGCAGAGACCACATTTAAAATATACGGATATACACACTGCAGTTTTTTATAGAAAGGTGAATAAGTAAATACATTTTCCTAATCCCCACATTGTTCTAAGTCCTTTCTCTACCATCTCAAATGCAAGAGCCACGAATATCATATTATTTACTGAGGAAGAACCACCTGGTGGCTACAAAAACAAGCTGCGTGTGCAAGGTGGCAGAGTTTTATGCTACTCCAGGAGAAACACTGTTGCTTTTCAGCTGGTGGAAAGTTACTTTTTCCAGGCCTTTCCTGGCTCAAACCTTCTATTTCCCTTTGAGCCTGACTCAGCTCTGCAGGCCCGATATAAATACTGGAGAGGGCAGAGCATATGAGGTGCATCAAGCAAGCCCCTAGACACTGCACAGCGCATCTATGGAACGATATTTTGCTGCTGCTGCTGGCACATCCTGTACTCTGGTTTGCCAATCCTCCGACTAAATGAGTCTTCTATAGTAAATAATAGGGTTTTAAAGATAGGGGGGATTTCCCCCATTTTTAGAATAGCAATGTCTGAGTAATTTAATTTCTATAGATCTTTCAATGTCCTTGAATTTTGGTGGCTTCTCTAGCAACAAAGAGACTAGGCGATTGAAAATGCTCCATGAATCAATATCAGTTTTGCAATTATTGACATTCCTGCAGCTGTCTATATAGAAATCCTGGTCCTAGTCAGACAAATCTGAGTGAGTGAAAAAGCTTCTTAATGGTATGAGAAAATGCCTTAATTTATGCAGGTGAATACTGGTGTAGCTTTCACAGATACAACAGAAAATTTAAGTCATATTATAAGCTTTGTATGTTCTTTGACATCAACATGGTGATTCACTTGACGCTGAATAACAACATTGCAAAATCATTTGAATTATTGTAAAAACTTCAAGTCCCCTTAAAAGAAAGGCATAGGGAGACATAGGACAATCTTAAAGTAAGATCTTTGGATGCCAGCATTTCTTAATAAGTTTCTATCTTAGTGCCTAGTTCCTTCAATAACTAGCTAGTTGAGTATTTCTGTTGTTGTCATTATTTTCTATAAATAGTGAACATCAATAATCTCCTTACATTTTTCCCAGTGCATTGCTATTATTCAAGATTGATGGAGAGGGTGGAATAAAAAACAGGATCATTTCTATAAGAGAAGTCCTACATAAGAAGCAGCACATAGTCACAAGCACACTAGGAGGACTGTTTGAGGTATAATGTAGATACGATTCCTGCAAATCCAGTTAGTGGTTTAATCTCAGAACTTGGTTGCAAAGATCATCTTTATTAGATATTTTCCAGAATTTAAAATCACGTGAGCAGGTCAATGATTGCTGAAAGACCCTGAACAAAAGAATCATGATAATAGCTCAAAGCAAAGGGAAAATACAAAACTTGATATTTTCAAAAGTCTAATAATTTTGAGCCAATTGCACAATATTCAGGAGACAGCCGATTCACAGATTCATAAATTTATATAGCTGACAAGAGAGCACAAGTCAGCAAACAGCTGGTCACCATTTGTCACAGAGATAGCAAGAGTTTCATCACTGCCTTCTCATTTTCTCTGTGGTCATAGAAGTTAAAATTTGTAAATAATTAAATTCTTCTGTGTGAAAGTTCTGGCTTGTGGTTGTGTTCCCGCCTCCGTGTATAGATTAGGCTTCCTGCCTGGGCTGCATCTTCCACGTGTTGTTGTCTGCTCTGTAGCTACCTTATTAGGTCACATTAAGATATAGTTCAGATGAGAGGACAGCCTCTTAAAGAGAGGATGTGAGACATCCATGTACAGTTCAAGCAGATACATTGCTGAAGTAAAATACAGATTTATCTTCCAATGACAATTCTTCAAAACTTTCCATCTCAGAATAAAAAGAAAAAAAATATATTGTTACTTCTCCCCTCAGTTTCAGAATGAAAAGGTCATGTGCCAAAATATGAGAATTTCTCACAATATAAAAATTACTCCTTTTGCCCTGGTCAAACTACTACTGGCTTAAGTTGGATTTTAGCTTATGAAGTTAACTTTACTTTAATGGGTAAAATAGGATTCTCTTCATACTGATTTCCAAGCCCTAGTGTAGGGTTTCTGAAAAGAAGTAATAGGTTCAGGTCCTGCTTATAAAATTGTATTAGTTCAAAGTTGTTTGTATATGAGAGAATGGGAGAAGAAATATATTCTCCATCACAAGGTGGGCTGTTATACCTCCACAGTGATTTGTTTCACTGCAGTGGTATTTATCATGTTGATAAAATAGACCCTGGATCTGAAAATTGGAAGATTTTTCCTGTTAATTTGAAACATCACCTATACATGCTGCAGTGACATCAACATAATACCCTAAAGCCATGGCATCTGAAAAGATTTATTTTCTGAGCCCTTATGCAGCTGCATTCTCTTTGCTTCTGACATTCTCAATTTGCAGGCTGCTGGTGATCCAATCTTATTCATTCTGGCTCTATAATAAGGATGTCAATGCAAGAAGAGAAAAGTCATTATCTGATAGCTAGCAGACATGATAAAAAGGCAGAGTTAGCTATCTCAGAGGAAAGGCCACCCTTTCTGTGTTGGATGAGCTTCTCAAGGTCATGGGCAGCTTTTTGTACCGGTAAGCACGCTCCAAATTCACTTAAAGCTGAGTGCATCAGATAAAACTGAAATGTCCCTACCACACAGTCTCATGTTCTCAATAAGGCAATGATTTTTCACTACTACTCACTTCAAAGTTTTAATTATGATTAGAACATATACATGTAGAGATGGATAAAAGAGTCAATGTTAGCTTGTAGAAAAGCTTAAGCTGAATCTAAGGGTCCTGTCTGGCTAATGGCATAGCATGCCCCACAATAGCAGTAATCAGACAAGGCTAGTTAACCATTTGTATACAGATTTTTACCTCAAATTTAAAAATAAAAATGAACATTTGGTTCTAGGATCTCTTTAAATGTCACAATTGCAACAACTGACAGCAAAAACATATCCGCTTTTTGACGTTATCAAATAACTATTAAATGCCATTCTAGCAGACAAGCTTCCACCAAGCACAAGTTAGTGGGTACTCATAAGCAGCAAGTGGATGAAGTAGGGTGAGCTACAATATATACAGGAGTTAAATTAGATCCACTCATCTTTAATCTATGACTACATACAACCACATTCACACTATGTCCTTTATGAGCCATATTAGGGTAAATAAAGTTTGAAGCAGTCCCTATATAGTAATTATTGAGTACTGGTTGTAGTTCAAGAGGCAGTTTAATTTTGTGTGTGTGTAAAACAGAACAACATACAGAACAGGAATACAACACAAAACTGACCCTTAGGTTGTAGGTAGTAGAGGTAAGTAGTATGAAGGACAGAGAATGAAACATGCTTTTGGGCCGCCTGAACTACAAATTCTTTTTCCGATACTACTTATGTGGCTCTTACAAAATTGATTTATAGAATACAGCTTCCAGAGTATTTTAGTCTTCCATTTATTTGCTCAACTTTGCTACACGATAAGGAGATCAATGCAAAGGGACCACCTTTGCTTGTTCTTAGCATCATCATCAGTTCCTTTCAAGCATTATTTAAACATGAAGAACTGCTATCTCATATGCTATCTGCTATTTCTGTATAATATAGGAAGTATCTGATACACAGAGTTCCCTTAACTGAATCAGTATAAAACTGGTGGACAGAGAGGTTTTATTCTGTTGATGTTAAAAACGTACACATGTGAGTTTTTCCTTGTAGCATGACAGTTTGTACTACCATATAGCTACTTCAGAGATAGCAAGAACCCAGACAATCAATGTATCCAAATGTTACAGCAGTGCCATCTAATTCATTCCCCTTGATACAATACATTGCCATAGCCAGACCTACACAACCCTTTCTTCCAAGCACTCATCGATTTTCCATCTTCTAGCATTTAACAATAGCTGCAACCTCCCTCTACAGTTTTTAAGTCTTTCTAGGTCCCTGGTTTTTTCCTACCTTAATTTTAAAAGTTGCCATTGGAGCTGCTTTAGAACTCCTGCGGAGGAGCACACTCAACAACTGGTCCTCAGCAAAGATTGTGCTTTCACCAAAGGAACAGAAGGGAGTCTTGCGAGGAGACAAAAAGTAGATTGTAGAAACCTGCTTTCTTCCCCATCCAAACTTGCCAGAATCAAGCAAGGAGAACAAACAAATACGAAAGCACAGTATTTTCCTCTCTTTATATCAAAAAGGGGTGTTGGGCTCCAGTTTTATCATTAAGTGGGACCAGGGAAGAATCATAACCAGGGAAGTCAGAAGGGGGTTCCAAGCAGGTAACATTCAACAGAAAACAAGAAACAGCAAAAAGACAAAAACAAAACAAACAACACCTATCCTAGGATCTGTAATAGGAAAAAGATGCTTTTGTATGTACATGGTAGGGACATCTCTATTTCTCCTATGTATGAACAAGGAAAGTTACATTAGGCTGCTGACGAGCAGAATTGAGCAGAACTTCTCAGAGGGAATCAGAAAGCATAAATCCATCAAAAATGTTTCTTAGAAAACACACCAATTTCAATACCGTGTCTGATGGAGCTGAGCTGTTCTCATGCAATCTTTCACGGAACCAATGAAATTTTGGAAATGCTTTCACTACAGCTAGAGATTGGAAAGGTTTTTGCAGGGAGCAGAATCAAACCATGTTAAATTGCCATTCCATTTTAAAATGGCCAGTTGTTTGCACAAGAATAAAGAGTGAAACGAAGCATAAATGTAAATCAAATACAGGACAGATTTAGATCTGGAGTTGCTCTTGATTTATACTTGGAATAACCAAGCTAAGTCCCTGGCTCACAGACACATGACACCTTGGCATTTATCTAGTATAAGTGAGAGGTTCCAACCTTCCTCGCAATCCAGATGGAACAGCTTTGAATCCAACAGAGTTGCTATCTGAGGGGGTGGGAGGGGAGCAGGGGTGTTTCTTTCTGTTTTGTTTTTAAGATTTGACTCCTTTGAGGCCTTTGCATTCAATAACTTAAAATGATCCTCCTTTCCCACTTGCTACAGTGATACTCTGTACAAAGCCAGCACCTGTGATTCAAAACCTTTTTCAGCTTGTTTTTGTAATGCACCTACTCTACTCATTTTGTGAACTCCTGCCTGGGCACTACAGAAGTAAGTGGTGCGATAGCAGCCTGATAGCAGCTGCAGCCAGAGGCTTATTTCACAGTGCAGTAGAGAGCCGAGAATCCAATTGGTCACTCTTGGCCAGACTAAATCATCTTTGAACAGGAACCGTGCATAAAGGCAGAATCAACAAAATCTTC
Source organism: Struthio camelus (assembly GCF_040807025.1). Classification (NCBI taxonomy): domain Eukaryota; kingdom Metazoa; phylum Chordata; class Aves; order Struthioniformes; family Struthionidae; genus Struthio; species Struthio camelus. Next base: position 10,882,948 of record NC_090951.1, read on the forward strand.
ATCAGTTCCACTAATTCAGCCTATCCATTGGCCTCACTGGGATCTCTCAACTCCTTCTTGCCATCTGTCAATCTCTTCCCTTTGATTAAGGGGCTGCATATTCAATTACAGTCCCAGCCAGAGGAAAAAAAAAATTAGGATATCAAAAACAAGCTTTAAATTGCTGCAGTGCGCAAGACACCTTGTTATTGATTTAAAATCAAAACCTACTACACGCATGACAACTATCCTATACTGAGCTTCCCCCAGTCGTGTTTCCAGTCCTGCATGGCTTTGTTAATTTAGCATATTTAAAGATAATAAGAGGTGATAGATCATGAACCCCGGACAACTTGTACTTATCCAGAGCATACAAGTAATACAGTATTGTTCTGTCAATGTGTTTCAAATGTAGTTCAGCAAGTAATTGCTAAGCCGATTCCACCCTCAAGCAACACTCAACTGAGGCTGGCAGGGATGCAGAACCAGTGAAGAAGAGAGAAGCCACTCCCAGTACAGGGCTGTATCTTGGATAACCCAAGCTCCAGTGCCATGTCTAGCTACCGAGACATTTCACTCTGACAGCATTCAACCCAAATGAAACTTCAGCATAACTTACCACCAAGTTAGAAAGGAATAAAAAGTGCCCCTTCAAAGATGCGTTAATGGGAAGGAGAAATAGCACTACAGCAGCTAAGAAAGTCCAGTGGTACATCTGCTTCAGCTACATGAAGTTACTTTTAAAGTTGGTCTGTTAAGATGGCAAAAGCACTGGGTAAAATAATATAATGTGATATTAAAGGGATTCTGCAGATGGATAATTTATTGTCTAGCACTGAATGAATAGTGTGGGCAATTTTCCACTAGTGCTTTCATTCTAAATTAAGTGTTAACTCAGCCATATGTGCCCCTTACATTGCAATTGTCAGTATGTTCCATTTGTGTCATGTCTGGTTAGTCACTGAATAAAAACAATGACTTCTGCATCCAATATAATACATATTTAGAAGACTAGATATAGGTTATTCATTTATGCATTGTTTACACCATGAAATTTCAGGGAAAAAAATACAACTTATCCCAATGAAAAGGAAAACACTCTGCTATTGCTGTTATATTTATGAACTTTACATAAATTTCCAGATACTTCTATTCTGAATGAAAAATCAAAGCATTCTTATGCACAGAAAAGTACAGTTTATCAATAGAAGAGGTATCCGGATAAGAGGAGACAAATTTATATTACATTCCCTTGCCCAAAGTAATATAAACAACTTTTTCCCCCAAAGAGTTTCCTAAACAAAGACTTTATATCGACATATAGTCTTACTCGGTAGTCAGTAGTCACTTGAGCATTTCTTTAGTAGTCAGTCAGTACAACTACTCACAACAGTAAAGTCCACAGGACTAGATTCACAATGCCAAATTCAAAATACCACAAAAGAAGTTTTTCAACTGCATTTTGCTTTAGCAGCTGGGCAAAGGAGAGTGATTCATTCCTTCAAATAAGAGCAATATTGCAATATATCTCATCTCTGCCAGGGACTGGGTTCAGTTAGATTAAATACATAAAAAGAGGAAGATTCACGATAGCGAGAAACAGGAGATAAAATAGAGGAGACTTGGAACAGCTAAGGAAGCCCTGAGAAAGTAATAGATGAATGGGCTGTTTTGTAATAAAAAAAACAATTCCTCAAGTATAAGAGAGTACTTTCTATTTCAATTCACCACTAACCAGAGTTAAACTCCTATAAAGCAAAATAGGACCAAATATTAGTGCTCACATTGGATGGCGCTTTACAGGACAGGAATCTCCAAAATAAAGTCAATGTCTTGCAATACCAGCTGGCTTCTACAGCTAAACAATACTTAACTTAAAAAAACTAATCTACTCCCTTCTTTTCTTTAGAAAGTCCGTTCCTAGTAAGAGGACCATTTAGAAGTTGTCCAAGTTTCAAAACATCCAAAAGCACTCATTGCTGGCTTCTCTCCATTCCCACTGAACTTGCTGGGAGGTTTCTCACCAACTCCAGTACATGTAGACTTCAACATACACAGCAGCACTGTTGGACTTAAGCAGTTGTTCGAAAATACAGACTTAAATCTGGTAATATGAGCCTAACAAATGTTTTAATGTAATTTACATCATGGTCATTTCAATATAACGTTATCCAAGTTCTCTTTGTGTTGCTAAAATAAAACTCTGGAGGTTAATGTGTCTCAGTGGCTCCAGTACTATTTGACATCAGAGCAAAGACTACAAGCCCACTAGTGTATGGAGCAACCTCAAATCCCAGGCTCATGCTCTCATCACCATGGCAACTTGATTCTTCCCTTTCATCATTGCATGCCAACTAAAATTTTGAGTAAACTATCTGCCCATACTTTGAGGCTTTTTTGTTTTTTGGTTTTTGGTTTTTTTAAAAGATGTCAATTCTCTGCAATTATGATTTAAACTAACTAGTATTGCTGAGATATTTGGACCTTTCAAAGACAAAATTTCCAAAAATCTGAATAAATAAGGCTACTGAAAGCCAGCAGGAGTACAAACTTGCTGGAAAAATTACCAGTACAGACAGTTTAAAAAAAAAGGGACAAGTGAAAAACATGATCTGAATATTGTAGACTTTGAGAAAGCTGAGTTCTAGCACCATAGCCACATCAGCAGAATCTACGCCTCAGTGAATATCCATACACACAAACTTTTTGAGGGAAGAATACTAACTAGGATAGTTTTCCATATGCTTTTAATTTAATGCTAGACAATCAGTTTAGTTTTCAGGAAAATTCAGTTTTCCCTTTTGGCATACAATACTTTGTTAAAGCTCAGCACATTTCTTGGCTCTCCTAATTGCTCACAAGGATTCTCAGCCAACAGTCAAGTGCTTCTGAAAAATTAACAAACTACATGCTAATTCCCCAGTTGTTTTATATTTCTAGTCAGTTCTCTCAATGTCAAGCGTTAGCCAATGATAATATATATTGGGCATGAAGCCATCATGCACTGCTCTTCTTTTCAAGCTTATTATGACTGCAAGACACTAAGTAGTATATCCCAAAGGAAAGGAACTGGGAAAACATTGCTGAAAACTATCTGCTGATATCTATTCATATAAAAAGCACAGAGCCACTACTACCACACTTCCAAAACCATGTATTCACTTTACAGGAACATTGAAAAGAGCAAAACTTTTTAGCCTTAGCGCCTGCAGGAAGCAAATAAATTTATCTGTTCAACTAGCATATAACCAAACACAAAAATATAGCTGTACCATATTTGAAAGCTACTACTGGTGTATATGTGTGTGTGTATATATATATATCTCCAATAATTTTGTAATAATTTTAATTGAATTAAATTTAATTGACTTCTGAAAGTCAAGTTTGTACCCATTTCAGTGAATTTTTCACAGTGCCCAAACTCTCACAGCCTGTTGTTAACTCAGGGTCTCATAAAACATCTGCACTGAAAAGCTTGGAGTTGAAACAAAAATAGATAAGTTACATTAAAAAGTAATTAAGAAAATCCCTAGGGTCTGGTAAATATACTTTAAAGTGCTCATGGTGATGTTTCAGATGTTAAGGCCAAAAGTACTATTATAATGCCCACGCTTGTGCCTAATAAAAGCCATGCCTTAGATGAAGATCTAGTGCCTTTCTAAGAATCCCACTCCATTTATTTTGAGAGATTTCTTAAATGCAAGGCTACATCAATCAATCTGACTTTCACTCTCTTTTAAATGCATCAAGTTTTTAAAGCTACAGTATACTTGTGTGTTTTTTATCTTTACCAGTAATTATCAATTTTAAAGCTTCTTTTGTCTGCTAATTGGGTGACTACTCTAGGTAGTATGTCTCTTCATACTGTGTGCCGTGATAGTGAAAAAATAAAATGACAGCCATAAAAGGGCACATTTCTCTGTGTAAACTGATGTGTCACATGACTAAATCATCACCTGACCACATCATCATTTGCTATGATACACATTTTTGTAGGCTACACATTTCTGCAAGCTATCATTAATTGCTACAAAGATACCAGATTGCTTTTGCTAATTACCTGACACTTTTTAGCAGTGTCATGAAGACCAAATAGCCATTTCCAGGTATCAGCTACCTGCTAACTTTAGAAGCGTCAGAAAGAGCCCATGACTCAAAGAACTAAAAACCATTCTCTCTAGGTGTTCTAGGTGGGCAATTATATTTAGATTCACTGTAAAGATCACTAAATTTTTTTAGATCTTTATTCTGTAGGCTCACTGAACCTATTTTAGTAGATACAAGAACGAGTTAGATAGAAATGGAGTAAATATAGTCTTATAATGAAGCAATCAACAAGAATAGAGACAGATGGTTTCCAGCACTTGAACTGAATGCTTGTATCCTTGCACAGCACGTCTTGCTGGGTTCTAAGAATTGTATTGGTGGGGAGCCAGGAAGTGCCCTTACAGTTTTTCCTTTTTAATTCTAAAGCAGAAACAAAATATTGTCATTACACACATTATCCTAGTGGAACAGCTCCAGTAGATGCTGAAGCAGTAGGCATTAGCACTCTGTTAGCCTATTAACCTTAACCTCTTTCTTTGCATAAGGAAGTTGCAGAGTGATTTCTTCTCTTCCCAGGTAAAAACTTTGATTGCTGCTCAAAGCTTTGCTGCCTTAGGCATCTGGGTGTTCCTAAGTTTTCTGGTAACTTAAAAATGTTCTTAGAATTCCAGCTGCACTAGTTCACTTATATCTCTTCGAGGAACACATACCAGTATAAAGTTATCAAAAATACATAATATAGACAGGTTAAATAACCTACCTCTCCTCTCTCTGTGCCTCAATTTCTTCACCAGCTTTTGATCATAGAAGAGTCCAAAGAGAGGACTTCCAGCTGATGGGAGAGTTCTGCAAGTCACAGAGGCTCTCCTCTGTAAAGCTACTCCTCTGTATCATGACTCTCTTTCCTACTCTGCTCCAAATCAGTTTCTTGGGATGCTGACTCATACCAGAAACTAAATCATGCCCCATGCTCCAAAAGCATGCTCCTCCGTTTTGCTTTTGCCCAAAACGTTCTCTGCAAATCCTTGGAGTCTCTTCATACCTGGTAACAACACTAGGTTCCTTTGTTCTGCTAGGGGGAATTTTTGCTTTTCACAGTCCTCTTTGTGCACTGAAATTCTTTTCGTATCAATCAATTCATACTGTAAGGAATCTCTCCAGGAATAAGCAACCAAAATGAGCATTATGCAACATACATGGTCGACTACTCCAGGATATTCCATAGGTAGCATGGCAACAATTGTTCAGAGTCAGTTATTAACAGCACCATAAATTCGTTTAATAAAAGGGGTGCCCATAGAAATACACCTTTGTCAGTCTGTCTCTTAATGCTTTGGACCTCTTCAGTTTTGGCATCTGTATAACCACACTTATGCATTTCCTTTTTCATAACTAAGACGTTCTTTCTCTCTCTGCTGTACAGAAGTTCACTTGAACCAAAGCAGCCCAATCAGTGAATTTCCCAGCTACAGTGAAAATGGAAATGATCCCAGTCTACTTGTTTCACCCCTTCTGGTGGCTGGAGTGGTGATTGGACTTGTGCTATTTCTATCCTGTGTTACAATCATTGTCGGCAGTCTGCGAAAGGATGGACGGTTAAGACAGCCACATCTGAGGAGAGATGCTAGTTACGGTAAGAGAGCGCTAACTAGCAAGATAATGCTTAGAGCTGTTAATATCTGGTACTAAGGGCACCAAAAAGCATCTGGCCACTGGGTAAGCGATAAAAATAAATAAATAAGTAAAAAATAGGAAGGAGTAGGTCACAGCCAGCTTTGTAGTTGCTATAACAGCATCTTTCTGCTGGCACTGAATTCACACAGTACAAGCCCCGTAGTTAAAGGTTAACAGGAACAAGTCAAACGCCAGCTGCATTTCTTAAACAGCTTATTTTTCCTTGATACTAGATACGATTTCTTCTCCCTCCCTAGATTCTTGATACAGTTTGTTTTCATATCTCGTTATAGCCTTGGTATAGGGTATAACCTAATTTCTATCTGCTGGAAAGTAACAACGTAGTGACCAATTTCTTGAACGCAGATTCATGGAATCTTTTTGCTTCTGGAGTCAGCACCACCTTACAACAATGACTTGGCAAGTGCTCCTTTTCTCACCACACAAACTAATAATTGGATATAAGTAGAACAACAGGGTATCGAAATCTCATTACATAGACAATTGCCATCATTACTAGATTGACTGGCTTACTGTCGAAAAGTCCCAGTTTTGCTTTCTGACAAAAATCCCCTGTAATTTAAAAGGAATTGGTAGTATGAAGGAGTAAAGATAGAATTACATTTTGGGCCAATTTTTGGTTTGCTGACCAGAAGTTGAAAGCCACTTGGTCAAGGAAATGGCAGGATCACATTATTTCTATATTTAAGAAGAAACAGGTTACAAAAAGGGACTTCATAGCCAGGTCTTCAGCTAGTAAAAAATCCAAATAAATATGGATTAATGAATTCAGTGGAGCATCAGCAACTTCTGTCACCTGTGGTTTTGCTCCGTTATCTGCAGGTTGTTTTTTTTTTTTTTTTTGGAGAGCACAGTTCTTTGCATATTTTTTGAGTTTTCCTTTTTCTATATAGAAGATAATAATGCACCACTTAAAAATGCATTGGATCAATTCTGATTTCACTGAGGCAAATGAAGTATCCACTGACAACAATGGGACTTCATTTAATTTTTTGGACCAGTAATTTTTGTGTTTAGAAGAAATATGTTATTTCCTAGAATCAGTTCATCCAAATTAAGTCAGGAATAATTATTTTTGTTTTTTCTGGAAACATTTATCCAGATAAGTGAATAATGCCTGTGTTTTGGGACTAGATTTTAAACTCCAAAAGAAGTGAAATTAGAATTGTCATGGTAATTTATGCGGGGGGGGGGGAACAAATTAAGAAACCCTAGTGCCCTAGTGTCTGTTTTTGTAATATCTATTTTTCCTACTTTTCAGCAGCTAAATTTGGGATTAAATAGTTAAATCCAAATTTGTGCAGTTACTGTTCCACCCATGAACAGGTATACAGCAATATTTTGGCAAGATAAAATATCCAACATTAATTTACAATCACTACATTTAAATCTGCTGCTATGTTAGTTTCAGCTCCTTAAAAAACTCTGAAGCCAGTCCAAGACATAAAGGACAATTTTCATACGGCTTCTTAGAAATAACAGTGCTGAAGAAATGGAAGACGACAAGCATGGTGACATTTTCAGAGAAATTGAAAAGAATAATCTTAAAATAAATTGTGCCCATCCCCCTAAGAGAAAATTTCACATTAGCACACGCCATCCTAATATCTCAGTGTGCTTCCACTGGCCAGAATGGGAGCAGCGGGAGTCACTGAAGTTGGCTCTCTTAATTTATCAAGCAAAAGGAGAGCGCAGCGCATAATAGACTGTATTAGTCCTGGTAGAATTCTTCAAGAATAAATTGGCAGAGCTGAAAATTGCCAGAAGAAGGAACAGGCGGTTTAAGACTTACTGAATTGAGACCTGCCCTTTACCTCTGACAGGAAAACACTACTTTGATTTCACTTAGATGTTTGCACTTGTCTCCAGCTACTATCTTAACACACTGAGCAAAAAAGGAGGGATCGCTTTATGTGAAAGGCAATTTTTTTTTATGCTATATTTCCACAATTCAGAGCCTGCTTATGGAAATTTACACTGAAATCTTGAGTATTAACTATCCTCAAAGATACAAAAGAGTACCATCTTTTTGGTAGTTCTGCAGCTCTCCTTTCTCTTGTCTGAAAGCATTAATAGTGCCCTGAAGCTGGTAGCAGGATGGTTCTCTCTCCTATTTTCCCATTTTTCCCCCTTTATGTCAGCATATGTATTAAGATTACCATTTTCTCTCTCAAAACACTAATACCTAAAATCAGATGTATAAGCCTATTTTTAAGCACCTGCATAGGACTGGTGAGGTTTCAATATATGCAGTTCCTGAGAACTTCAGCAATCTTGCTGACATTTGAAGCTGAAGGCAGCAGAACTTACTTTGTTTCATCCCTTAACGCACAGAAAGAACTTCAGACACTTGCATCTTGTAGGGCAGCACTAAAGATATATAGACCCCTAGAATACCAGTAATTCTTCTGCCTCAGATAGGTTTTATTTTCTGACTATGGCAGCATTGTAAACAATAATATTCCATCAGAGAATCCATCATGGAAGGAAAAAAAAAAAAAAAAAAAAGAGTGAGTATTAATTGCTTGTTTTCCAGCTCCAGATGGCTTTTCCTACAGTGGCTCATTTGGAGAGCTGAGATCCACCTGCATGGAGGAGTTCCCCCCAGCTTTTGATTTTGGTTCCTATTTGGAGACACTTTCTCAGGTCAACATCATGTATCCTGATTCACCTCCTTGGTAAGCCCTGTTCTAAGATTCTGAGTTTTGTAGACCTGCACTTGCAAAGCCTGTTGAAGAGGAAAATAAAACTGCTAGACCTACATCCACTACAAAAAGCAGGTCTCACAAACTAAGTAGAAATGAACTTTGTTTAGCTCAAGTGTAAGATTTCCTTAGCAGAGTATCACTTTACTAAATAAAGCCCTGTGTACAGCCATTTGTCATTTACTAATATTCACATTAATGTTAATATTTACTGGATTCTATTAATTAAAATACACAAGTAAAATTACCTATGAACATCTTTCATTGGAGGAAACTATTATGAAAATCAAAGTTCCACTTTCAGGAAAGTGAAAATTTCAGATTTATACCCCCTTAGAATCAAAACAGATTTTAACATTTTGAATTTTGAACCCATAAAGACTAGAAATAAAGAGACTTATACTATGTTTACTCACACACCTGCAAAGCCAAATTGTTGCAAATAAGTTGCTCTGTATCTATGGGCTAATTTCTACTGTAATTTAGACACAGCTTCCTAATTGTCAGTAGTTATTCTGGATTCATATAAGTACAAAATGAAGTACCTTTAATAAAAAGGACAATAGTATCTTTCCTGGTGACAGGCGTCACTTATTAGCAGGATATGAAGTAATTGCAGTTTGGTTACTTTGTAGCTCTGAAGGCATCTAACATGTTTTCTACAACTTCTGTAACACAAAGAAAGGTCTCTTCAAGGTGCTACCTTGTAACTGCTGTGCACATAGGCATCCTGTTCATACTCTGTATAGCTGGTCTGTACCGTGACAATGCAAATTGAAATGACTGAATCACAACTTTGATTAATATGAATGGGATCTAATTCTTCAACAGCTTATTGTACTACCTTGGACAAATCCCTTGGCTCTCAACCCTCTAGCTGAGAGATGATAACGATACAAAATCCTCTGCCTTCAGGTTTCTGCCCATCTGGCAATTATTTGGCTCAGAAGTAATCTCAGCAGGTGTGCAAACAGCACGTACACCGGAAGAGTCCTGGAACTGGTTATGATTACTGGTTAAACACTGATGTGATTCTGCACATTGCACTGATTTTATAAAGGTGATCTAAATGCCAGTGCTCATGTATTCTGAAACATCACAGATAGCCTTACATACTAATTTGTGCAAATGCAATCTCCATAATTCTTTTTACTTGTTATTTACAAGCGCAAAACCAACAGCCATTATTTGACAATATATTTAGTCCTACATACCATATGTAAATAAAAGTAGCTCTTAGTAAAATACACTTTAAAAGGTATTTTAACTTTCAGGTTACATTTATTACTGACCTTGAGACTGTTCACATCAAAGTAAATAACAAAAAAAAAAAGAAGCATGAGAAACCTTTCCCCTCAATTACTCTGCTCTTCCATATTTTCCAGTAAATCTCACTTATTAGCTTTCTTAACACTGTTCTACCAGCAAGCAGAACTGGAGAAAACCTGTTATTCTGACACACCTAGTAATTGTACTTGTCCTACATTAGCAATATAGGATAGCATTTTCAGCCAAACCATTTTCCTTTATTCTTGCTCCTTCAAGGCGTTTTAGAGAAGTCACATTAATCAGTAAAACTGTCTCATCAAATACATGAATATAGGCAAAGTCTGACTTAAGTTGAACTATAAGGGGATATTCCTAGACATTTCCAAGAAACCGAAGATATCTGTTACACAGTTGTACAGGCATAACCCATTAAATGGCTAACAGATAAGTTATATACTTAATTTTAGAGGCCGTTTAGCTGTAACTAACCTTGTACACTTGGTGAAACTAATGGGAATAAGATTCCCAATTTCATAAGCAGATTTGCAAAATTTTGCCTAAATAAAACCTCCTCTTTCCACATTCAATCCAGTTGGAGAAAATAAGTCCATATTGTCCACATTGCTGCTTACAAACAGCTCTGCCATTTTTTTTAAATCATTGATTTGACCTTTCTTGGCTAGATCTTGTCCTTATTACCTTTGACAACAGCATAAAAATATCTCAACAGAAACAGATTTTCCCTCTTAGTTCTGTGTATCAGTTATAATAGTATACCTGAGTTTTGGTATATGACATAACAGCCACCCAAAAGGATAGTTTCCCTCCAGGTGATCCAGCAGCTTCACATCCTATTATTGTTTGCATATGAAGTGGTACACCTCCACTACAAAATTTGCTCCAGTCAACTTATTCTGAATTGGCTTTGCTTAATTCTTGCAAGCTTGCACAACTGCTGTGACAACAAAAAGCAGCCTTCAGCTTTTAATCAATTCCTTGAGAATTTCTTCTGTGCATAGCACTCCTTAAGTGGGAAGGGGTACCATTCTGCCTAGGAGATATTGCATCAACGGAGGAACTCCACCTCCTAATTTGGGATGGGGATAAAATTGTTTGGGATTGTTTATCTCATATGAATAATCTTTGAAGGAAGAAGGCTACCATTTTAGTTGTTTAACCCAAAACTGCACTGCGCAGGCACAGTTGCCTGCATTGTAGCATCTTTCCAGAAGAATGTCCTTTAAATATCAGGCAGTTCTGATATCAGGCAGTATCAGTTTAAATTGCTTGGTGTGGTAACACTGCCAGAAGAGGTCTTCTGAAAGAGTTAGTCCAGAAATTATATAGCAGTTCTTTCCATATTTGTGAGTGTCTGGGTTCATGCATTCAGAGGATACAAGAACTGCTGTAGTGAATGACAAGAGTTCACTTCAGGCTATCTATATCCCCCTTTGTATGCCTCATGTACTTTGAATTAACACACAAAGGAATTCAGTTTCTCCCTCTAATGAAACAAGAGAAATAGTTTTAAACAAAACATCACTTCAGGCATTCTGTAGCGTTGTATCTTACAAAGAGTAAATAATGGTTGAACAGCCCTATGGGACCTTTTTTTCTTTTTACTTTCTTTTTTCTCTTTTCTTTTAAGCAGACGATGTTTTGAGTTAAACCCGTACTCATAAGACCAACCCTTTTCTAACTGCTCTTGTACATAAACAATATGGAGACAGACGGAGTATCTTTTTCCATGTTCTTGCTTTAACAAGTTCTCAAAAAGTGGCTATGAAGACCTTTCTGGCTGTGTCTAGGACTGCCAAAACAGACAAAGCGTGTAGCAAGGACACAAGCATTAGGTGACTAGCAGACAAAATAGGCCTTAATGAGAGCTCTTCAGAAGCAAGCCACCGGTATGAACACGAGATATAGAACTCTGGTTTTTTTCTGTTCCATAGTTCATGTTGTACAATCAACCTTTATGTACCATTTATTGATCATTCCAAATGAACTACTATTCAAATCCATATGAAGTAATAAATGGACTTTTAAAATTGGTGCAAGTGTTTCAGCGGAAAGCTCACATGTGAAAAATTATTCTGAGCCTGGCATCTAACCTGTAAAACTTCATATAAATCCACTTACAAGTTTACACTGTTTTTTGGACCCACACCTACGAGTCTTTACTAATAAAAGTAAGCCAGCTGACACACAAGCAACAACTTGAGTGGGCAGCTGGCCAGATTTCTGAGAACAAGCTCCAGTTCCTGTGAAAAAGCTCAGAGAACATATTTCTTTAGCAAACAGGCCTTATAAGATTATACAGAAGGTTTCTTCCATTTTCAGTACAAAACAGGCCCAAAGCAGGGCTTTTTGTTTCTGTGTTCTCTGTTTGGAAGGGGGTACACAAGTGGTACAGGATAGCACTAATGTCTATGTTTTCCCATGAATTCTCCAGCTACTTCTATAATGAGAAGCTTGGCACAAATTAACAGTCTCGAGCATGTCCTACCTTGTTCTAAGAAAATATTCTGGGATGTCAATAAGCCAGGATCAGAGAGCCATAAAGATGCCCACCACTGCCTCCCCAAGATTCACTCCTGAGCTCAGTGGACTGCAGCCCTCAGGGGCCCTAGATCCAACTCTATATATATATAAGAAAACACTGTTCATCCTATTATTTTGCAATTCTGCATCACAGGTCAAAAGTAAAGATAACTTTTTATTGTTATTGATTTTCCTGTTTTCTCACTGCTACTGAAGTATTTTAGAAAAAAATAGTTTTGGCAAATGATCAAAATCTTATTTACATCTTAGCAACACAATTTGGAGAAAACTTCAGGAAAAGTACAGCATAGCAGATGGCTGAAAACAAAGTTATGTAGAGAGACTTTTAAACTTGCTATTAATACGTTATATATTCTTTTGTAACTTTCTGTTCACAAAAGCACTGATGAAAAATCATTATATGAATACGTATTAAGAATCTTATGTAAGAGACTGATAAATCTATGTATAGCTACCTCCACACTGTCCTCCAAGGAATAATATTAAAATGTATATTTGCTAATTAGTAAAGCATTAGTAGAGACATGGAGATTATTTGGACTGAGGGTTCTCCTTTATTACTGTGGGTGCTAACAGCAGGAGCTGGCTGTCAGACATGGCCTGAAAGCAAGCAGAAGGAAGAAGTCTTTGACCTTGTGCATTTAAAATATTAAGCTACATATTATAACGTTCTGAATAGCAGAATAGTTTAGTGAAATGTAGCATTGACCAAATTAATGGAATTCCTCCTTCTAATTTGTGCAGCAAAAGATGTAATTTAAAGCTAATTTAACAAACCCAAAAGCCAATAACACAACTGTAGCATAAATAGGAACAACAGAAATAAAGAACAGCAAGGGAAACAATTGCTTTGGCAGATACCTGTCAGCACACGTTTGAAGTGAAATAATTCATTGAGTGAAAACCAGTGCTGTGCTGCCACAGCCAAGCGCTAAGATGTTGGCTTCATTTAGCAGCATTGTTCCAATATGGCCTGCAAGAAGCAGCAGCATTATATCATGACATATTGGGTGCTGTGGAGATGAGCATTCTTGAGCATATTGTTTTTATTAAAAAGCATACTTTCAGGAATGATTTTGGCAAAAAGCACAACGCCTCTATTTGGCCAAGGGGGTGAAAATAACCAGTTTGGAATGTTTTCATTAGATTTTATAGTTAAGCTTTAAACCAAGCAATGATTGGAATAGAAATTATAAGGAGAAGGCTGATGAAACAAATAGCTAGAGTTAGCTTTCCCATTTCTACAGCTGAGGGAAAGCTAACTTTTCAGGATTAGGAGAGACCTCATAGAGAGGAAACGAGCATCTGGTTCATAAAGGTCTTAAAACTTCCACCTCTTGTGTTGTACGAGCCCGTCCTGCTTTGACGGAGACCCTATGAAATGAATGCATTAGAGTCTTGAAAGCATCTGATGGACTGTGAGAACTGCGGCTTCCACAATCCACAGGACGGTCAGCTTGCTCCAAGCCTCTTAAATGGCAGGTGACTGTCAAGCCATGTTATCCACATGTGAAAGCAAAACCTTGAAATTAATTCAGCTGTTACCCATAGAAATAATTCAGTCGTTACCTACAGAAATAACGTTGCAGGCCAGGTCAGTTAAAGATTGTAAGATGGGGTTCATGCTACCCTCACAGGTAGATTTGCACCAACCTCAGGGGACAACTCTCACAGAAACAGAAGGTCAGTCTTTGCAAGATTCTTCTGTATAGATTATCATATTGGGATTACTGACAGAGGTGTTAGAGAGGTGACAACGGTATCCAAAAACAGACACTAGAAGGAAGTTAGCTGTGCAGGGACTGACACAGGAAAAGGGAGATTGCACAATTGCCTAAACCACTAAAAAGCCTTTCTAGTACCTGAGACAGAGGTATGCATGCTCAGCCTCATGTCCTCCTTCCACAACTTTGCCATGTCTAGGGCACTGGAGCAGCTGTATCAAGGATTCAACTGTCCCAGAGACTTCCTCTCGAAACGGGTTCATACCTCACAGTGTTGTTATGCCAAGTGACTGGCCAAGCTGAAATTCAGAAGAGGAGCCTTAGTACAAAAAAATAGGACCAAGAGACCCTTAAATTAACTGTGATGACCTTTCTTTCCATCTCACAGATGTCTTTCAACATAGCTCATAATTCAGAGCAAGCTGTACAAACATAGTAATGCAGATTTCCTGTAGGAGCAAGAATAGGCAGTTAAAAAAGTAATCTACATCTGACTATAGTTATTCAAGGTGTTACTGCACACTCTTTACTTTCCTGTAGAAAGTCTAGTATAAAATACTATATTTATATCTAATTAGGAAATTAATTCCAGAAAGATGCCTTGGGATGTTAGTAATCTAATTGCTTTGATATCTAAGCCACAAGTCTCATTTGAGGCTCAAATTGATTATCAGTATAAATGTTTTTTTTTTTTAACATTAGATTTTATGTTAGATTAAGAGAAATATTATGCACCGAGTTTTACCATGACCCTGCTATAGTTCAGGGCAGATACAGAGAAACAGTTTGGTTAATTTGTCTTGACAGCCCAAAATATATGGTGCTCCTATCCATAAACATCCCTCTAGGATAATTAATGACTTTCTAATGAATCTGAGATCTGTGTGAGCATCTGTCAGACTGAGTTTACATGAAGTGTAGAGGGGAAAAATGAAAACAAAATACAGCAGGTATGAACTAAGCAGCATCAAGATATTAGGGGTCAGTATTTTATAGCTTATTTGTGTCATGTACTGATATGTTTAGGAGTGCTGGAAGTTAAGCTAACCTTTTGCAGTCTTTGTTACCAGAGGTGGTAAGGTATTTATTTCCAATAAACTCCAGTCATCTTACCAAGAAAAACAATTGAGGCAATCTTGCTGCAGTTCTAAACTACTGAACTCTTTTCCCTCAAAATTAAGAAACTCGACCAAATTCAACCAGGACAAAGCCTAGGAGCCATCTCTGCCACAGCTTAACGATCATCATAGTAATTATGACTTCGAAGGAAAACAGTTTTCTTCTAGAAAGCGTGTAAACCACATATTTGATAAGTTATTTGCCAATTTGTTCAACATCCACTGTGATGGTATGGGTAAAACACCAAGATATTAATCTAATTGAATGTTTAATCTCTTCACGCTTTTTAAAAGAACGCAAAAAAGAAAAAAAAATCAAGAGAATAATTTGGAATTAGATGGCAGGCAGCAGATCTTTATTCTAAGAAGTCTTCTGGAATTTGATGAAGACAATTGTAGTTATCATTTTACATATTCCAAACACACACTGTTGACACTATGTGGAAAATACCTTTACAGATAGAAAGCATGAGCAGAACAGAGTTCATTGGAACATATGCACTTATAATGAGATTTCCTAATTATCTTCATATACATATACACACACACATAAAAGTTGTTTAAAAATAATTGGAGTTTATATGTTTTAAATGGCTGAAAGTACAATCAAGGATCTAGTAAATTAAGAATAACTGCATTTTCTTGATGAGAAGAGTTTTTAAAATCCTAACAATAAGGAGATTTGAGGGTCCTTGCATGAAAGGAATGTTATCAACTTTTCACCTTTTGGCCAGAGGAAATCCATTTCACCCTACTTGACTAAGTGCTTTTTCACTCCTTAGTGATTGGATATTAATGGTATGTATAGAGCTTTAGGCAACCAAGGTTATCACCTTTTTCATCTATGACTCATGACTGTCTAACGCAGTAACATCACTGAGGAATGACTCTTGAGAAAGATGAAGGGATTTAGCTTCAGGAATAGTTTTAATGGAAGCCACACAAGTCCTCTCCATATTTCACATGGAAATGTGTCCTGCAGGGTTCACTATGATGAAAACCTGTTAGTCACCCGTTATCCTAGTATTCGCAGTAGGATGCCTTTTTTTTTTTTCTTTTTAATATGCTAACTGTATCTCATCTGGTCATCTTGTCTAATCTAAATAAGATCAATTCTAGAGAGAACTGTATTGTTCAGGCTTGATGAATTCCAGTACTGTTAATACCCACGTACAAGCAGCCCTCAAAAGTCCTCCCTTTCACATCCTTGTGGCATTCCTATTTAATATTAGATATAGAAACAGCTTAATTGCTTTTTGATTAGTTGGTTGCTATTTGCTGTGAAGGGATTTATTTTTCACGACTCTCACATTTAACAGCCCATCTGGTGAGCACAGGGAGATTGCCTTGGTGCCCGATATTAAGCCAGCCCTTGAGAGGTCAGAGTCTGCAAACGAGATCCCAGCAAGTCTGTCTAGACAAGCATTTCTGATGTCTTCGGTGCATGTGGAAACAGAGTCCTTCCCTAGCGAGGTCCTCAGGTGACGTGAATGCCACTAGACTAGTGGCAGACAGTTTGTCTGTGGTATGGACAGGTTTCCCTCAAGCTGCCTTCCTCTTGCTATTCTGTACCAGCAGATCACCCTTCAGGAAGATCACTTTGGTCACAGGAACACAAGGTTGAAAGTTACATAGGGCTACTGCAGTCATCCAGTCCCATTCACTGCTGCTGCAAGCAATCCTTCCTTACAATTAATAACAGAAAGTTATTTAATTCCATAATGAAATCTGTAAGGATCTTTTGTCCCCATTATATTCATTCCAGAATACTTAAGGACGGAATTAATTCCTAATTATTACGGCAATCTTCTCATTTCCAGCCTAAATGTGTTTACAGCCATTTTCTGAGACTTTCTTTTTGTGCCATTTCCCTTCCTCTTAAATGCCCATGCCTTTCCATTTCCTTGCTTGTGTTGTTTGTAGTCAAAAATTACCTAACCTCTCAGCCTTCACGTTGTGAGGCTAACCCACAAAATTCTTTTAAATTTTGTCATCGAACATATCCCTTGTGTTTCTGTACCATCTGACCAGCCTTTCTCTGCACCTGTTCCAGTTTCACGCTAGAAGTGCAAATACTGTTGCATTAAAAACCCTGCAGCACTGAAAGCAGAAAAACCTGATGAGAGGTAGCAAGCATTTCCAACCAGAAACTCATTGCAATATCCAGAACAATCACAATATTTAAAATTGTTACGGCATTGATATCAAGTACTGAAAAAAGGAAGATTTTTCTGATTTACTGGTAGTTAGACTTTCTATTCCACACCACAGCTGGTATTTCCTTCACCTGCTCAGAATTCATTTTTAGATTAATCAGAACAAAGCCCTTTCTAGGAACATGATCCTAAAACATGTCACATGACAACCATCCTCAAATATTAGCAGGTCCTAAGCATTCCTCATGACATGTTGAACACTGGTGTTTAGAACCCTATTGGTAGCCTCCAAAACCATGGAGAGAGCCACAAGAGATTATTTTAAGAAAGAAAATTTGTCTTAACTGCTTATAATTACTCAGTAGTGCCAATAGCTTCATTGTTATTTACTGTATAATGATTACATAAATCCAGAGACTAAACATTGCTTATCTTCAAGGGATTCTGATTATACATAAAATTAATGCCAGGCTGAAACGTGTCATATAAAGTCTTCAGCATAGAATGACATGCGCCCTTTAGAATATTTATTTTGATTACTCTGGTCATTTTAAAGCTGCATAGTTATTTTGAAAACTGTATTTTATCAGTTTCAAATGCTACCTGGTATATGCTGGCATGAAAACACTGCTTAAATTTAATTTCATTTTTCATATGAAAAAGTTTATTCATCCAAGAGTCAAAACTTCCTCAAGATCATTTCGATACACAGCACAGAGTAAAGATCCAGGCTTTAGTGCTTATTAACACAAATAATGCTATTGTAGTTGTGGGAAATGGAAATTCAAGAAATAATTAGGAAGAGGGAAAAAAAAGGCTGAAAAAGTTTAACTGCCGTTTTCCATTCTCTGCAAGAGACTGAGAATGCCCTAGACATTTCTTTGATTGTATCTTGGATCACATTTTTGACTATCTAAAAACATAAAATCTAAAGTAGGAAAAAATAGCATTATTTGTTCTTGGCTACCTACTCCAAGATCAGGCAGGCACCTTGGAGGAACATTTATCACAAACTTGGGAGCCTACAAGTCAGTTAAGTTCAGAGATCAGTGTTACTCCATAGCTAACAGAAAGAGAGGCTCCTCCAGAGCCCTTTAACAAGAGTCTTTCCATTATTTAAATAGCTATGTTTCATGCACATGTAACAAAACATTTAGGGACTCCTCAGAAAAAAAATCCAGTGATTTTATGGAGTATTGGATCATTCTGCCAGGGCCTCATCTTGGCTGACCACAATTTGGAATCAGACGTACTAAAAAATTCTAATATAATATTATCTCATCCCAGAGACAGGTAAATTTTGATTTCACATGAACACAATGACTTGGAGGACTGAAACAGCATAGGAGGAGGTGCTACTTAACTATATTGTACTATTTGTCAGCGTCATTCTCCTGATTACTAGGTTCCAACACTTCAGGGGATTTGGGGTGTCTCTTTTAATTAACAAAAAAAAAAAAAGACATGTTGACTCTTTGTTCTGAGTCAGTGTTTGAGAATTAAGCTACGTGAATAACTGAGACTCAAAATTCCTGTGTTACAGTTTACATAACTAGCCCTCAAAATTGGTGACTTTCCCAGAAGAGTAATATCTCCAACAGCTGCAGAATACCAAGATTCTGAAATACGTTAATATGGAATGGATTGCTATTATATGGAAGTATTAAACTAACGCTTACTAAATCACTGACAAAACATGCAAAAGAAGTCTCTCAAAAGAAAACTGTCACTATCAAAAACAAACATAGAAAAATATCCCGTCTCCTGACATATGTCACTGTAAGAGCAGTTCTGTCATAAATGATAAAACTTCCTCATGGCAGTTACACATAACCAAAGTACATATATACTTTAAGAAAAAAAAAAATCTCAGAGGAATCACTGACATACATAGATTTCCAAGCTGCTGTCCTACAAACCCAACCATTTTATAGACTGTGGGATCAGAGATAGCATCACCAGTCAAACTAGTTACATTGTCATCCATCACATCATTTTAGTTTTTTCTTTGATTCTCCTTTTAGAGAGTGGCAGCATATTTGTTCTAGTTTCAGCTTTTCTTTATTAGACAACAACACAATATAAATATCCTGTGTTGTTTTTATCATAGTTTAAACCTGTCAACACATGTATTTTCCAGGAAAAGATTCTGTTTACTTTCATTAAAAGAAGACAGTAGGTCATCAGCAAAAGATAAAAAAAAAAAATGAGAATTTCGGTAGCGTCACAACACATAATAGATGAACTAAGTAAACAAAGACACCTATTTCACAATGAAGAATGTCATCCCCCAGATTTGTCTTTGTTCACTAGCTATTGCTTGCTTCTCTAAAAATTCTGTAAGTAGAACCTTCTTTTCTGCCCAGAGTGGGCCATAATTTATGAACAACAGCTAGTTAAATAAGCTCTTCCGTGTTTCCTTAGCAAGAAACTTATTCTAATACTCATTGCACTGAGATCTGACAAATTCATGAAGTTATTACCCCCCCCACACCCTGAATTATCCCTACATTATGAATCAACAAGGTCACATTGAAGATCTGCTGTTTTTTGTTTTTTGGGTTTTTTTAAAGTACCATTCTTCTCTTTCTGGGTCACATTTACATTTGCCAAGATGGTGTTAATAGACATCAGCCCTCACAGCTCAGTAGCATAGCCTACAATGACAATGAAGTTATTCTGTCAAGAAACAAGACAAAGAAACGTAGGCAACAGCATGTCTCAAGGTCAGTAATTCTTACTCACAAATGCCTGTAAGAGATACTGAACCGTAAGGTATTATAATTAAGGAAAAAATAGATAAAAGCAAATTCACCAAAAGTGCCATAACGAAGGAGTCAGGAAATAAAAGAAACTGAATTTTCTTTTTTCAGGGATGAAAAGAGATGCATGATCTTCATGAGACGCAGTGTAACAAGTTCCTGTAGTCCGTTACTATGTTGCGGTAACATAATACTTTCCAAAAGGATTTATTTGTTGGCTAAAAGGTTTTCCCCATAATTGCTGTACTGAACATCAAGCACCAGCTGCTTTTTATGTGTACAGTAACTTCACAGAACTGAATCTCAAATAAAGCATAATAGCATCATTGTATACATCTTTTTCAAAATATTTACCAGAATTTATTTTGAAGTCAAGTCACACAACCTCCATGCTCTTGCATTTTACAGTTGCAAAACATATATATACAGGTGCCATTACCTTAGCTGTTACTGAGGGTTCACTTTTATGATATGGCTGGGAAGTTCTGTCCATTAGTTGTGGTCTGAGTCTCACCCTACGTTCACCAGCTTTTATACTTCACCACTGTGAAGCTATTTAGTTACCAGTTTAGGTAGCTAAATCAATAGAAACCCAGTCCAGCAAAAACTCAGCTTTCTTTGCACTTGTTTACGTCCAGACTGAGGATCATGGTTGTGAGGATGGAGTGCAAGAGAAAGAGTGGGAGTATGTGACAGAGCAGAAGATGCTTTGCTTCCATGGCAGGAGGCTCATCCTGAAGCCACGCGTTTACATGTCTGAGCTTTACAGCTGCCAGTTAGTGACCGGCACTGAAATGAGCAGTTACCCTACTTAAGTCACTAGTATCTATCAGTAAAATTTTAATATTAAAGAATCATCATTACTGATTGTTACTGATGCGCTGGTTCTTTTTTAATTGTAATCATCTTTACACACAGTAGAAGCAACAGTAGTGTGTTTCGTAAAGCTTACCCAAGACCATTAATTCTCTTGAAGTGCTTTACACATCTCTCCTATTCCAAAATAATAAGAATAAAATGTTTTCTCTTTACTGATCTACTGCATTTAAAAGAGCATACATACAGAATCTATCATGTACATCCAGACACCTACACCTCTCTCTCTTTCCCCATTCAGCCATCTCCCAAGGATTTCTCAACCCTCCCACTAATAGCTTCTGTCCAACATCGTTTTTTTAAACCAGCCTGCCACAAAACTATCTGCATCTCATACCGTTCAGCCTCAAAACCTGCTCGTGCATGATACAATCCAGGAATACATATAGCATACGACCCATTTATATAGCACCTAGGTAACACATAATAAACTTGGAAGAGATAATGTTAAGTATTATTTTTAAACATCGATCTTTCCCTCTAAGGCATCAAATAAACCCAACTTTGTCAATTATAACAGCTGTCCTTCTGAAGGAGGACAGATTAACCCGCTAGAGATCAGAAAACTCATCTGATTCTTGAGGGAGAAAAGAAGGTGTTATGCTTAAAAACCACAATCTCTCAGTGATGGCATAACACATGCCATCACACAGGTACAACTCTTTAGGGGCTCAGGTGCAAGGCAAGAAGCCCTTTGCCAGCACTGCTCTAAATTCAGTGACAACAGCTCTCCACACAACCAAACAAGTGTCATAGTGGCATCTTATCCTAACTTCTGGTGACATTTCCCACCCACTCAGCATATTGCAGTTCCCTGCACATGTTGTGTTACCTTTCTCTGCCCAATTAACACAAAGTGAAGCATTCTTACTGATGTCAGGATGCCTGTGACTATCACTCAAAATTAGCGCTACCTTCAACAGTGCTAGGTGGAGTAACTCTACTTTTCCGCTAAAGCTGAAGTGACCACTGCCCTGCTGTTCTCTTATCCACTTTATGCCATGTTCTAGGGAAGCAGAAGACGAGCTAAAGCAAACAAACTGAGCTACTGTTTTCAAGGATGTGAAAGAAACTGAGCCTGCACCTTTTTCACCACAGGAGGGAGAATAGCAAAGCAGAAAGAGCCCAGCATCTCCAAATAGCTCTTCTTACTCCTTGCCCTTCCCCCTCTTAAATAAGGGCTTCTGTCCTCTTGGCCCCTCTGGTACCAAAATTCCCTGTCTAGCTGTTGAAAAGGCAGCTCCTTCGTTCTGTTCCAGGTTGCTCTGTTCATTCTACACACCTCACTGCAGCAAAACGCCTCTTCTCCTCAAACATGAAACTTAATTTTAAAAGATCACAGTGAGGACTTAATCCAGCATCACTGACATCAGTTATGTGATAATCAACTGGAAGAAATAATCTCTATTACAATTTTTTTTTTTATGAGTAATCCTTTAAATCTTATGAAGAACATTTTCCCAGCCCCTAACATACATAGATAGTGTGTGCCTGTGGAATTGTATATTATTTATTATAATACTTACTTAGAATGCTCTAACAAAAAAAGATCAGGTAAAGATTAGATGCACAAGTTCACATATTATGGACTCTTTGAAGGAAAGACTGTTTTCATGCCAGCAAAACAAAATTGATGCTTGTAGCATTGATAATTCATTAGTTTTATTACAGGAATACCTCTCTGACAGCCCTCTGAAAGCATAACCAAATTACTGAGGCCATTAGAAGAAAAAAAAAAAAAACACATTCAAACTAGGAAAAATACAAAGTTAAAGTTGCATGTACAACCTTAATTCATCTCCGTTCCATCGTCAACACCACAAAACGCTAAGAACCCTATCTGTAGTCTCCACTACTAGCATCTGTAAACTGCTATTGCTGTTGCTATGTCAGCATTATAAGCAAAGGCACCACGCTTAGACAAGAATATGGAAAACTGAGTATCAAGAAAACAAACTGTAAATGGAATATAATAATTTATTTTAAAAACACACTACTTGAATGATTTATCGCTGCCTCCTGTAGATACAGCTGTGAAGGTGTCAAGAAGTTACTTAACTAAAAATCTGGCATGTGTTCCTTACTGCTCTATTATTTTTTTTTTAAATGTGATCCTAATTGCCAAAAATGAGGAGGAGGGATGGGCATTACTTGCCTTGGAGTTTGGAGGAAGAGAAGTATTTTATTTTATTCCTATCCATCATATGTACCAAGAAAGAGTACTCTGAAACTAATGTATTATTTTTTGGAACAAATCACTGAAATGCTAGGTCTTGAATACCGTAATTCATTTCTAATTTGTTTTGATGATTAAAAGTATCCTTCACAAAAGATCATTACCCTATTTACCCCATTGAGCATTTTAGTTTTACAGAGCTGAGCTACAATGCATGAAAGATATTAAATGAAATCCAAGAGAAAGAAATGCAGATGATCAGATAACAGCAGTAGGCAGAAGGGTCATACTGTGCTCATTTCTCCTCGAGGCCAGTGGCAGATTTCCCTTGCGGTGGTCCTAGGTACAGAATCAGGAATTAGACTAGCTTCTTCCCTTTTGCATCTGAACAAAAGGATTCAAAATTTTCCACCTTGAAACTCACATTACTGTGGGCTTTTAAAAACTGAAACTCTTCACTCTTTTGCTGTGGTAACAGGACCCAGTAGGAGCTCTTCATTAGCCTGATTAAGTCAGTCAAAATCAGTGTAAAGATTTCAAATAAATTCACTGGGCTTTGGGTCAGCAATTATCCTCAAATGTGAACTAAGTAGACATACAGTTCAGAGTAAGTAATCTTGCAAAATTCCCAGCTCTTCCTTTACCCTCACTGACTTCACGTAGAGTTGAGTTTGGGGCATCACATCCTCGATCTTTGACTGAGGTCTAGGATCATTTAACAGAATATCAGGTACAGTTGAAAGCTGCAGTGGGTTTAGTAGTAACTGGACTGAGATCCTTTCCACATACCATATGAAAACAATTTGACCTTCTACCTGCTGGGATATGTTTCTGAAATATCTACCTAGCAGACTTATTCAGGGTCTTAAGAACAGAGCTGTGTTTTTAGGTATCATTCTTTCTGATACCTAAAATCAGAATTTTCAAGTCTAAATTTAAAACCATGTTTCATTTTTACACCTCATGAATATAAAAATAAGATAAAGAAGGGTCAAAATAAAAACACCCCTGGATATTTGAGCTATTTATTAACTTATTCACAGGACTTCATTTTCTTACCTCTGCCTTCCCCAAAAGCCACTTCCCCCACACTGACTGCCCTGATCAGTCCCATTTACATCAACAGGAGCACTTTGAGGGTAAGGTATGAATGAGAGCAGCAGAACCAAATATTTTCTAAGGCAGGGTCTCCATGGTTGATTGCAGCTGATGTGAGCTGCCCTGCCACAAGCCACTTAAAATCTACAAGCAGGGTTTATTAGTTTAGGTTTAGCATGGCAGTAATGCAATTACTGGGGGCAGAATGACTGCCTGCTGTCTAGAGGGAAGATGTATGCTAAATATGCTATGTTTCTGGAAATATCCTAGACCTTAATCACTCAGCAATTAGCGTGGTTAAGGAAATGGGTTCTTAATTTGTCTGGCTCCAGCAGAGTTGTTTTTCAGGTCAGCTGAATAAGATAAGGTTTCTACAAGAAACATTTCCACCTCAGAAATTAGATCAAAAGTGATCCTGAAACAGCCAAGCACAGTAGCCAGAAACAAAGCAGGTCCAGCATTTAAGAAAATGACATTATGCCCGTTCCCCACCTTTGCATGGTCAGTAAGCCAGGAAAATAGGACCTTCCTACAGACCACTGGACCTGAGCTCGTTTGATAGCGGATAGTGGATTCAGCTCCATTTTCTGGACAAACAGATGAGCCAGATATAGCATAGCCAGATAATGGACCACCCTGGACAATATTGGTAGTGTGACACGGTGGACTATTTAAGCGCATTAATTATCCCTCTTGAGCCTCTCTAGATTGTGTAGTCCAAGCTGCAATCCTAAACTGCCTGTCTGCATTCGCACCAGGACGGCAAGTGCTGAACACCCTCACAGACTTGAAGAGGTCATAATACCCCAGCTCTAGCTTGGTAGCACAGACAGAACCAATAAGCCAAGCTAGACCTGAGCTGGCTCCATGTGGAAATTCCAGAAGTCGGTCTGTCTCGTATTCCTCCTCCTTTGGGAGGATACGATGGGGAATCCATTGAGTCTCAGAACAGCCAGCCTGAGTCCATCAGGATTATTCATCCCAGCTCCACACCTCAGCCAGAAATCCCGCCACCCCTGCAAGCATATATCACCTGCACCTCAGACAATCCACTGCATGTAACTGCTGGCCGAGCGCAGAGAGAGAGCATGTCCTAGAGGCCCATGAGTCGGGAGGACAGGATTTGACATGGTGTTCTGCTTTAAACTCCATCTAAAGCTCTCTATGCCTTATCTCCAAAGCTGTAAAGTGGCAACATCACTTCCTTTCCCCCCCATTCACTTTCTAACTTAGCTTCTTACAAATGGTTGAGAGCAGAAACAATCTCCCACTGCACACACCTACAGTGACTGGTGCAACAGGCACAGCTGTGCATCAGCCACATCCTCCAGAGAGCAACAGTATTGTCCCTCAGCTCCCTTGTAACCAGCAGTAAGGAGCTGGTCTTATCTGTAGGCACCTTAGCTGAGTGTTGCTACCACAGATGTTACTCTCACGCAGAAGGATGGGGTTTGAATTTTCACTGAGACTTCTGAGATTAGCTTGAGGTATTTGGACATGTGCATTCAAGTATTACTGAGCGTCTCACACAGTGGGTGAGGATGTGGGCTGAGGAACAAAACACCAGTGATCCTTTTCCTCTCACTTTGCCCGTCCCTGTTATGTTGAAAATAATATAGTGTGGCATTTTTCACATAAATCTAATGAAAAATTTGTTTTTCTTTCAGCTATGATGAGTGTGTGGGGCCAGGAGCAACACAGATATATATTCCTACAGATGATCCCCCCCCATATTCTCTTATGGACCCTTGTCAAAGAAATGAAATATCTATAAACATTAGCCTGGACGAGGAGGCAGCATCTGGGACTACAGAACAGGCTGCAAATTATGCAGTCAGACTGCAGGACTTGCAGCAGCCTATTTCATCCATCTCTTTGTCATCTCTTACTTTGGAGGCTGCTCCCCTGTATGAGACGGTGGTGTGTGAACAGAATATTCCCATTCCACTGGTTCCAATGGATGTACTGAAAAATTCCTCCACTGACTATCAGACCCTTCTGAACCAAATCATGTGAATAAAAGTGACTTTTCCCTTCCATTCTTCTGAAGGACTAGACTGAGAAAAACATTTAAATGGAAGAATATAACCTCTGAAAGTTTTATCTATTTTATATCTTTAAACAGGGATGTAATGGGATTTTTTTAATTTTTACAGCAAATTTTGAAAGTTTATCCAAACTTCCCTCTTTGTGCTTCGAAGTGTTCCCATCCCACAGCATAAAACAGCAGAAATGACAAGCAGCGCATCTGACCTTTTTGAAGCATTCCAAAACACATTGAAATCAGCAACTCTTAATGTAGATACAGGTTATCCAGTCAAGCCCACCTGTTGATTTTATACTTTGCATGTTGCAAAGCAAAAGGAAAAAGAAGAGCATTTTGTTGTCTTTGTAGGCATCACTAGTACATTACATTAAATATCTTGGCAACAAGAGAGAAGCACTTTAAAACAATTCTTTGTCTAAGTATTTCAGTAGCCAGAGACAGAATACCGCCTGCAAAACGTAAGTACCACATAAGAACAAAAGAAAAAGGAAGATCTTAATTTGATGTTCAAATCTTCCTTTGTATTGTCTGGTCAGCACCAGACCTTCCAGACCATTCCAAAGCCTGCTGCAAGTTTTCCTCAAAAGAAAACAATGGCAAGCAATGGAGAGGTGGCAATGGATCCCCAAAATCTATTTGGCTTTCCCTACAAAGGCCATGCTTCCACTGTATGCAGGCTTGGTAGCCATACACCCTTCATGGTGATTTGACACAGCCAGGGGAAGGGCTGTATCTGAAATCCCAGATGATGTTTCATGCTGATTCTCATCGTGCATGACTGCATTTTCAGGCATCAACTGATCTCTTTCTTCACTAAGAAGCCTATAGTGTTACTAAGGACCTTGACAAAGGTTCCCTCTAGTAATTGCAAAAGTGTGACATAAATAATAGATGCTGAACCTGGCATGCCCAGTAACAGAGAATTTCCCTTTGTGCAGAAACTCCTTTTATTAGACAGGATCTGTTTTACTCAGATTTTGCTACCTGTAAATCTAGCACCTGTTCATAGACCTGGACTCCTTGCACATTCATTTGATAAACGCATAAAAATTGGAGATGCATACAAGCAGGAACAGCAGAGGGAAACTGCAGACATGAGAGCTTAACCTTGCATGGTGCACAAGCACACTGTCTCCACATAAGCACTAAACCACATTCTCAGCCAGTGTCAGTTAGCAGAGTTGCCAGGTTCATCTGCATCAAATCCCTTAGAGGTATTTTCACGGAAAAAAATTGTTTCATTTTTACACTAATAGAATGGACTTCAGTTTATTACCCCCCACTGAAGGATATGTAAAAAGGAATATGGTAAATATTATAACTGTATTTAAAAGGAAGCATCATCCAAACTAATAAAATTGCACCTAGGTTTTCTGCAGATACTAAATAATTTTCTACTGTAATCATCACTCAATACTCCAAGATTGACACAATTATAATACTTAGATGGGAAGTAATTATATGGTTCTTACTGCTATGTAAGTTTTATTATTATTGAGCCATATGCACGTGAAAGGATAAGGTAAGTTTGCATTTTTTGCTGAGTAGATAAGGGTTGATATGCATTTTGCTAACAGAGAATTCTTTCACGGTTCAGCAAGATTTTCAGCGTTCCCAGTATACTATATCCAAAGCAACAAAAATTCACAATTTCACATTGAAAAAAACTGCTAGTAGGCATTGCCAGCATGAAAGCTATATTTCACATTTGGATTTTGTAAGAGACAGAACTATTAGCCTGCATAAATTTCCAATTTCCAGTTGAAACAGCTGTGCTGGATACAAGGTACCAGAGAGGGACAAAACTCTACAGGATTGTATTAGGGCCAGAAAAGAAAACCAATGTAGAAGCATTCTAGTCAGTTTTATTGGTACAGAAATATAATGAGAAGCAAAGCAGAGAGGTTTGCTTATGCAGAATAGGACCTGCTGTCATAGCTGTGTCTTCCTGCAGCCCTTGCAGACCTGCCTAGAGCAGGGAAGAGGCACTGGGACGAGGCCCTACTTTCCTGGGACTGCTATGCGGAAAAGGGATGCAGAGGTGGGGGGCAATCTGCTAAACAAATAGTAGAAGACAAATATGAAATGTGATGTTCCACCCCCTCCCACCCACCCACCCACCCCCTTTTTTTTTTTTTTTAAAAAAAAAGAGAGTCTCTCCTTTAACTATAACATGGCAATCCTGAAGGTTCTTCTCCAGATAATAAAGGGCTTTTTATGTCCGGCCTCTACTCTGTTACACATGCCTACAGTTTCTGTGCCTTTTGGAAAATCCTTTTGACTGTTTGGCTTTTAACATGACAGGAATTGCATGCCCTTCTACCAACTTTCCATCTGCAGAAAAGAGGCAAGATTTTTCAAATATCTAATTTTAGGCAGGCCTCTGATGAAAATGGGAGATTTGTATTCTACCTCCTGATAAAAATGTTTGCAATACTAAAATTGTGGAAGACTAATCGAAGTCTTTCTTCATTTGATAAGAGTTAAGAGATCCTTAGTACTGTAGATACTGGATTTTACTTAGCAGCATTATTTACAAATAATTGTCTATTTTATAAAGCAGTATACCACATGAGGGAGTAAAGTCCTCTGCAACACAGAGCTCACAACAAGGCAGCCATCCATCAAAATATACCCAGCTTCTTTGTCACAGAGATATGGAAGCCAGTCAGAACATACACTTCTGTGCTCATATGAAATACAGAAGCAAGGTATATAATACTACTGGTGTGGTCCTTCATAAGCAATGATTATACTTTCAAGGAAAAAAGTATGAATACTGTGGCATTTCTGTAAGTTAGCACTAAATGCATAGGTAGGTTATCTTGATAGAAAAGTTTGTATAGAAAAACACTTGATGTCTGAATATGACATAAAAGGTTACTCCATTCATTTTATACAATATATTTGAAAAGCAAACTGTCAATTAAAAGTGTGCTATCTTCAGTGACACCTCACCAAGATCGCTTACAAGAGTGACTTAGTATTTTCTACTGCTGTTAATCTTTTTAACTGTATGATATCCAATAAAGTTATGAAAATAGTTTATAAATCCAATCTATACACCACTGCAGACAGATAATAATACTACAAAGCGAAGTTTGCAGCTGTAAAGCTGCTCTAGCATCTTCCATTGCTACTACCAGAATAGTGCTGAGATTTCTTTTAATGATGCAGTAAGAACATAGTTTTTATTTCTTAAAGAATGTTTAAGATTCAGGATAAATCTCACCGAAGTTGACAGAGCCTCTCCCAAGTTTAATGGGAATCAAATTAGACTCTAAGAAATTCCTGTCCTGCTATTAGTTTATTAGTTTTTATCCAAAACTCTCACGCCATTTTAAAGATTGTCCTAAAAATCAGGCTGAACACAGTCCTTTCATTTATTTCATGACTAATGTCAGAAAGAAAACTGTTTGGACGTGCTAAGTGCTAATAACACTGTATTTCTGTGGTCATCTCTTTTGCTTAAGCTTTTAAGTATACTGATCTTTACATACAAATTTTAGTAAAGAACTAAATTAATTCCATACAACTCCTGTGCTTTTTAATTGTGTCTGTATCATTTTGGGACTATCCACAGTCTTTCCCTGCCTATTAATCAGCTCGATTATGCAACATCGCAGTTCAACCACATACAGTTGTTAGGGATCACAGGACTAGGGTGATCCCAAATCCTCTCTCATGTACTGGAGCAGTTCCATGGGGCTGCCAGGTCCCCAGGCACAGCACGTGAGGCAGTGCGTGCCCAGGCGGGGCCTGACCAGCACAATGCTGCAAGAGCAGGAAGGGAAGATTCGCCACCCTTGAGCAAAACAGGCATTTCGAGAAGCAGTAAAAGCCATTATAAACACGTTCATGGCTACCTTTGAAAATTACTAAGGTTAGAAAACTGGAAATGGCAACATACTACCCATCTTGAAGAGGAAAAGCCAAGAAATAACAGGCTAGTCTTCTAGTCTTCCCAGAAAGATTCAAACAAATCATTTTTAAGCACAGCAAGATAAAAAAGAGGCAATGTGTATCTGTGGAGAACAAACCACACCAACCTGATCTAACTGGTTACCAGTTTTATATGGCCAAACTGCCATGGACTTGTCAGATTACAGGAGAACATCTGAAAATTAGACCAAGCTGGGCTAAATGTAAGCCATTTATGCCAGGCTGCCAAAAAACAAACGCACACTTACAGCCTGGGAAATTAAACAGAACTGCTATTCCTGAAATATTCAAAACTCTCCACTCACTGCTGGCAACACCTCAGTTTGGAAACTGGGTCCAGGCTAAGGCTCCAAAAGTCAAGAAGGAGGCCGACTAACTCAACTGCCCGGAGGAAAGGAACAGGAAAGTTAAAAAACCCATTTTTATCTTTTTTTTTTTAAATCTCTTGCTTTTGTATGACTGAGAATAGAAAGCTGTTCACCACCACCATCTAGAAATGAGATACTAAACCATAACTAAGAAGAAGTGCGGAATTTGTATTTTACAAAGAGCAGAGAAAGAAAAATTTTGTATGTTACCAGGAACAGGAAGGCCACGTTTCTGTCCTCCCCTTGTGGTGGAATTCAGTATGTCATCCCTTTATCACTATCTTGACAGCATCTGACACTGCTTCACGGCCTGGTTGTACCTTTGTTGCTTATTATTAACAGCTTTCCAGAGCCTTGATGTCGTCCCAACAACCCTCTGGGAAAAGAAGATTCCCAGACCAGATCACATTAGCAATCCACTAAGAACCGCATGAATTCTAACATCATACTGTTGTCACAGCAAACAGCTTTCAGTGAAAATACTCATCATTGCAATTGCATCCAAGCACCTCTTGGATTTTACTGTGACTCACCCCAATGAAGGTAGAGAAGCTCTAGCTCCACTAAAGTGATGTGCTATGTGAGAAGTGGGAACTGTAGACAAATCATAAATTAAAGTCCATGTTTTCTGAAACCCCAGCAGCATCCCTTGCATTAAAACTTCTTCACAACCTCTTCCTAGCAAAGCGCAGTTTCGTTTTCCTCAACTCACAGTAACGCATGCTTGAACACTGGCTACTGAACCAACAAACATACGATAAATTCACAGGCCCTGTTTCAAACAGTCCACGTGCATATTCTCACTCCCATTAGGGCAAGAAAAGGTAATGCGCAAAACAGCTTCCATATCCAGCAGAGGCACAAAGTTAAAGCTCTAAGGAGCCTGGAGGTATGCAGGGTGGGCCATTCATGTTTTGGATCCGATTCTTTACACTTCTTGTGCATCTCCTATCGATGTTGTTTCAGTAACCTTTTGTTAAAATCAGCCCACTTCAATCGAAAACGTCAGATATGTGGCCTGGTGCTATTCACTGGCTATTGGCATAATATCTTTTGAATTCCAGGGAAATGACAGTTCGTATGTACAGCTGGAAGCTTCCTTTCTACTGAATTGCTACTCCTTCTCTCTTAGGACTAATGGCCAGGTTTTTGCCTTGCTCTGCTCAAAAGAAAAAGAAAGAAAAATAAAGAAAAAGAAAAAAAAAGGGGGGGGGGATTACAGTATCACAGTTTTGCTCCTAACAGGAGTTTATAGGTTAAAGCCACTAATAACCAAAATAGTACATCTAGAAAGGAGCAAAACATCTTTGTAAAACATTGCAAAGCTGCTGTTAAAGACGACTAGTGAAACAGGAGAGTGCACAGCGCAGAGAACTGCAACTGGCCTTTGGGGCAGCTGTTTTCACAGAAAAGCACTCTGCCCTGTTGGAAATGATGGGGCTGGTACCACACATACTGAGGAAGTGATCAAGCTAGTCTTTTAGAGAATGGACTTTTAACATATTAGGATCTTCAAAAAAGGGAACGGAAATCCCATCCTTGGCGGCTAGGAGACTTTCAGAGACTAACAATACAGTGATAGCTAGATAGATAAAGTGACTCAGTACTTACTGTATTATGCAAATATACAAACATGCGTTATGGAAGAGTGAAGTGCTCCAAAGAACCAGCAACAAAGCAAGATTCCCTGTACCATTCTGCTAAAATACTCCAAAATTTAACAAAATGCAACTATACTACATGTGAAAGAAAATTGTGAAGGTTAAAGAATGCAGTCTTCCCTGTGGGAGTCAGCGTGCAGAAATGTGAAATCAGACCCTCTGATTTGGGTCAATAAAGTTTTGCATATGGTGAAAAAAGAGTTGAGCTGCCTGCAGGCACCCTACTGAGAGCAGAGCAAAGCTTGTCTGCGTATGCATGCACATATGGTAGAGGAAGAAACTCAGACATTGCAGCAGATGGCCAGATGGCCTCATTTTAATGTGTGGTGGTAGCATGGGGATTTTTCCCCCCCTCCCTCTCAGCTAGATCAGCAATTTTTATATAGCAATTATCCATACATGACTTCTACAAAAGTATTTCCTAATGACATTTCACTTGAAATGACAATCAAAAACATATGTTTTTGGAAAGCTCTTTTGTCTGAAAAGTCTGAATTAAAACCAATTCATTTGTAACACAGCACAGTCTCTTTCCAGAAAAGAAAGAACTAGGACTGTGTTCACCTGAACCTGACATTTCCCTTACCAAGGGAAACCATACATTCCAAGTGGTTAACAGGACAACAAATATGCATTTTTAAATCTGTCAAACAACAAGGAAAATCCATAGTAAGATGGTCCATTAAGAAACCATTAGGTCAAACTCACACTTGCAGCAAGTTACACAATAGAGGCACAGCTGCAGATACAAGCCCAGCCACTCTGTAAGACAAGTTAGGCCCATGGGGAGGCCCTTAACAGGGCCAATTTATGGGATCACACAGGTGCACAACATTATCACAGTCAGAGGAAGTGACACTAAGACCTAGGTTCCAAAAGCAGGATTTGCAAAACTGAGATCAGGCTTGTCTTCCACCTGCAGGACCTCACTTCCATTTCAAATAGGGCCTGGAAAACTTCCCACCCAGGGCAGCAGCAGCAGCTGCTACAGCCTCTCTTACCTGACTCCAGTCCTGGCGCTCGGAGACCAGGAACGGGACCCCGAGGAGGCGATGCAGCGCAGGGCTGCCTGGCGGCACTCCCACCGCCCCCGTGGGGCCTGCCAGGCCTCGGGAGGAGGCAGAAGAGCAGGGACCGCGGTGAGAAAAGAGAGGCTGGGGCAGGGAAGGCAGCCGAGGCAGCGCTGTGAGGCGGGGCGCGGGCCCTCACCTCAGCGCAGAGGCGGCGCGGCCCGCTCGCCCTCAGCACCCCTCACGCGACGCCACGCGCGCGCGCTGAGGTGAGGCGAGGCGAGGCGAGGCGAGGTGAGGCGAGCGCCGCGCGCGCACGGTGAGGCGAACGTCGCGCGCGGCGAGGCGAGGCGAGGCGAGGCGAAGGCCGCGCACGCGCAGCGCCGACCCGATGTCCGCGGCGGCCGCCAGGCGGCGGCCTGCGCGCGGCCGCCTTTCGCTTTCGGTTCGGCGGGGGCCCGCCCCCCCGCGCTGACTGACGCGGCGGGGCACCAGTGACCGCCCGGCGCTCCGCAGCGCCGGCCAATGGCAGACCGCTGCGCGCCGCGGCCGGGCGAGGGACGCCGCGGCGGGCCGGCGCCGCCATGAAGGAGCCGGTGGCGGCGGGCGAGGAGGAGGAGGAGGAGATGGTGTTGCGGGACTACCTGGCCTACTACGCCGCCCGCGGCGCCGAGGGGCGGCTGGCGGTGTGCGACGAGGCGGCGCTGAAGGCGAGGGCGCGGCGGCTGCTGGGCCCGCGGCGGCGCGGGGCGCTGGACGTGTGCGGCGTGGCGGAGCGGTGCCGGCGGGCCCGCGGCGGCGGCGGCGGCGGCGGCGGCAGCGTCCTCCGCGACCTGCTGAAGGCGCTGGAGGTGCTGGAGCTGCTCTGCGTCAACCTGCTCCTCTCGCCGTGGAGGAAGGAGATCAAGTCGCTGAAGGTAGGAGCGGAGCAGCCGGGTCTGGCCCGGCGGCGGAGGGGCCCGGCAGGGCCGCTGCGCGGAGCGCGCCCGCCGCCGCCGCCGCCCTCCGCAGGGCCGCGCACCTGCGCCCGGTGCAGCAAAGCCCTCTTCAGGGGAGGAGAGGCTGCCGCTTAAACACATGCAAAACTCTTCTGTTTTTAAGCAAAAATCTTCCGCTACCCAAAACGCAAATCTGCTTCCCTTCCTACAGCAACAGGTACTGGTAAGGAAAAGCTATTTCTTTCCTCTTTCCCGCCTCGAGGGACCTCGGTGAGTCCTCAGAGAACTCTAGGTTACTATTCCCCTCATACATCTTCCACAAACAATTAGTGAGTTCAGCTTCTTGTGCAACAAGAATCTTAGGCTTCGTTAAAATAAATTTGAAGACCTGATGGCTACAGGGAAAACCTCAGTATGTAATCCAGTGTGCGAGACTCGGAGCTATCTGCCAGAGCCGGCTGAAGGCCTGGAACAATTGCACTGAAAGGCACAAATTGAAGAACAAGCAGTGTCCATGTAGGTACACGTTTGATAAAGAGTTACTGGTCATATGCACAATATTTATTCACCTATTTCCTGCCACACCCCACAGTGCCTGTGCATTACTTCCCTTCTGGAAGGAACAGGATCTGGGAAACAAAAGTCACTGTTGACAGCTTTAGCCAAAAACAGACTGAGGCCCAGTCCTACAGTATATTACAGCCCTTTATTTTAACAGCCTTCTGGGGGGGTCTGCTTTACTATCCTCTCAAATTTTGTGTTTGTGGGACCAACTCTTAGGCCTGAGTTTTTGTTATGAAGTAGCTAGGTTAGTGTCAAGATAGCCAGCCTGAAAACAAAGTACACAGATTGTGAAAGTCTTGACTTTGTGTTCCTGGCTCTGTTCTGTTCTGACTTGGCTGCAGTTAGTCTTCCTCATACTTCGGTCAACACCTTCCTCTCTTGTCACAGGGCTTCACACAAAGCCAAAAACTACTTCCTCTTTAAAATCTAGGCCTGTTGCCGTGGCTAGCTCCAAAACAGAGCCAAGCATTCAACAGTTTCCTAGCTGTTGCACAGTAGCAGCATTTATGCAAGTCAAGTTCTGAAGACAGTTTGTGCAAGGACAGCATGTTTTAGTGGTATCTCCTCTAGAATATTGCTTTGATGTAAGAAGGTATTTTCAAAGAAATGGCAACTTAATTCTGCAATAGTAAGGTTAAAGCAGAAGCTTAAACCAGAGAGGAAAAAATGATACAGTGTCATCACAAATTAAATATGACTAACAGGGAAAGTGCATTCCTGTTCCTTTAGGAAAAGATCAGGCCTCAGTGATTTATTTCACAAGTTTTCATTTGTTGAGAAATCTTAAATTCTTCAATGGAACATGATTTATTATTATTATTTCTGAATTTCTATAGTTTGAACAAAATGATGTTCTTTTTGTCTCTCTTTTTCAATATCGGAGCTCTGAGCGAATATGTCAGCTAGTTTAAATTGGTGTAACTTCCCAAAAATTACTATGCCGGAGCAAAGCTATAATGTTTGAGAGGCTGACAAAATAATACCGATGGAAAAGCCTCACTTGCCTGAATTCAAAACTCCGTAAGACTTTTAGGAAAATAGTGTCTAAAAACCTAAATAATTCTGAAGTAGCTCTGTTTTTAGGAAGTGTCTTGCCTTTTATGATTTTTGTCAGGGTTCATCTGTTTCTCAATGTTGCATTCTGTTTCAGACGTTCACTGGTAACTTTGTCTACTATATTCAATCTGTGCTCCCAGATGACATAGTAAAAACAGTACTGGAGAAAATAGGCTACATTGCAACAACAGCAACAGAGTTTTCACTTGTCAGAAAGAGAAACAATGAGGAAATAAAGCAGACTGCATTTGAAATATTCCTGGCAAGAACTGAGTGTGAAACTATCCTCAAAATGACAAATGAAGAAAAACAAGGCAATTTGGAGAAGACCCTACAGAAGAGAACACAGATGCACTGGCCTCATGGAGATAAGAACAGAGAGGATCAGACACCCCAGGGAGACAACTCTGAAAATCTGGAAAACAAAGAAAACAGTGAGACATCTTTGTGCCTTGCTATTCAACGAAAGTCTTCAACTAACAGTGATATATCCTTTGAAGCTGCTAGGGATCTCAAGATCAAAGATGATGTGCCTGAGTTAGCAGTTACTCAATCCACTAACACGCTTCAGGAACACCAAAGGCAAGTCATTAACACAGCACACTTTCCGGGCAAATGCTCAGACAGCGAGGACTTCTTGATCAAATATAGTGACATTGTCATAAGACAAACACCTATTTTCAGTGAGAATCTTTCTCAAAAAGCTTTTGAAAAAAAGCCAAGAGACAGTCTAAGTGAAGAATGTGTTTTGGCAGTCACTGCACAGTCAACTGAAAATGAGATCCTGCCTGTGCCACTCTCACCAGGAGCAAGCGGTCCACCAGCCTTTGCAATATTTGCTGACAGCTCTTGTGACAATAAAAACAGTTTGGAGTGCAAAGCTCAAGAAGCCCCTGAAGAATCAATTGAAGGAAAAATTAGCGACGCCATAAACTGCATAGACCCACACCCTGCAGATGAACCTAATGAGCTGAAGTCTCTGCCGTACAAGGATATTGCATCTGTCCCAGACCACAGTGTCCCTAGGGAAGAGGATGTCAGTGAGTTGTCTTTAACCTTTACTAAACTACAAATTAAGGAAGCTCAAGAAGAGGTGATGTATCCAGTAGAGGAAAGCGGGCAACCTGAGTCAATAGCATATGTAACTACAAGTGACAGGGATGCAAGAAACTTTAATCATTCCAAAATAAAATGTGCATACACAAGTAATGCTCAGACACAGAGTAGAGCAGCTGCACGTATTGAGCTGTCTTCAGATCTATGCTG
Source organism: Struthio camelus (assembly GCF_040807025.1). Taxonomy (NCBI): domain Eukaryota; kingdom Metazoa; phylum Chordata; class Aves; order Struthioniformes; family Struthionidae; genus Struthio; species Struthio camelus. The sequence goes on from NC_090951.1 coordinate 10,919,967, forward strand.
TTCTACTAGGAACATGGAGGATCCCACCAATGGCTCTGAGAATAAAAGACTAATAATGGATGGTCCTAACGCACACACAGCTTCTGCGTGCTTCAGACTTATTAGGGAGCCACCTAATCCCACCTACATCCCACCACAAAGTATTGATGTCCAATCTCCAAGCACAAGCAGCACCACTGCGCATGGCAGAAAGAACCTGTTGCAGCCTGAAGGAGACTTTCCTGAATCCAGCAAAGTAAAGCTGGACAGTTATAATTTAAAAATAAATGAAATCCAGGAGCCTTATGTCATCATTGACAAAACTGATTAAGGAATGTCTTGCCATCGTATTAATTCTACCGGTGCTTTATTTGTAAGAAAGATGCCTGGTTTTTTCCTCACTTGTGGCCTTGATCATCATCATCTTCAACAAGATGATTAGCCTTGTCACAACAATGAAAAACCGTAACACTTTTGGACAAGTGGAAAAAAAAAAAAAAGGAGGGGGGCAGAAATAGTTGAACAAGTTTTAAATGGCCCGTCCGTACGTGGAACCATGGGTATTCAAATCTGAATGTTCACCTTTCTAAAATGAAGATACTTTCATAAATTTGCTCCATTTATTATTTAAACCTCTAGATCCCTTCTGGCTTTACTTAACGGCCGACAGGTTTCTTCAGTTCAGCATCCTGCTACTTCTGCTTTTTCTAAAGACCTGTTCTTGTAAAAATCCAAGAATGAAAATGGAGCGAGTCTAGCATGCTGTACAATGACAGAAACGGGTAAATGTTTCTAAACTGGAAGCCCCTACCTTATAGCTTCACAAATGCTTTACTGAAGGGCATTTCTGTTAGCTCATGACATTCCTGTGGAGCTGTGCTCTGAGCTAATATTTCTTCTGTCATCAGCTGAAAATAGGTTTAGAAAGTTGATAACATTCCTTTTAAAAAAAAAAAAAAAAAAAAAACTGTGAATGTTTTGGGGTTTATTTTTTGCATTGAGGTAATAGCATGGATCATCTAGACATGATAACCTTTATCACAGGTTTCATTTGTGTCTGTCACCAAAACTTTTCGTGGCAAGTGCTGCAAATAAGCTCTGAGCATCATGATAGTTCACTGCTACCAAAGGAGGGAGATCTTGCTACAGCTGTCACCTCCCTTGCCCTTGTTTCTGCCATTAATCTGGCACCATCTCTAGAGTTTACTGGGCCTTTCTCTGAGCCAGTTTATCTCACTAAAATGAAAGGGATACATTCCCTGGCGCTTCAGTGGCTGGAGAGAAGGGAGGAGAAAAAAAATCAGAAAGATCAGAGAGGGGTTCCAATAAGCATTAGAGCTAGGACAAGGGACATCCTGTAGAGGAGTGTGGCGTGAGCTGAGAAGGAAAGGGAGCAAGATTGTTATTACCAGCTCAACTGTATGTGCAACTGCAGTTGGAATCCGAATACTGAGAACCTCAGTCAACTCTAATGCCTTGCTGGAAAAGTATCTAATAAAACATTTAATTACATTTTGAATTTAGAAGAGCAAGCAGTCAGCTGTACTGCATTTCAGCACAGAATCTTCCATGCTGCTTTATAAAAATATTACCTAGAAAGACAGCTTATTTCAATACTGTTTCAAGTAACTTCAACAACCTGCTTAGTAAAAATTACTTTGGTATTTCCAGTAGCACTTCAATCCTAAGAATGTTTCATTTCATTCATACCTGAAATACTGACTGAAATTAGTTTGTATTAATTGCTTATAATGGATTTCCATGCCAAAAAGAATTCAGAGGGGAACAAAGAGATGATACTGGGAAAAACTTGGGAACTAAAAATGGAAGATCCTCTGCTTTTTGAGCAACTCATTGAAGTCCTGACATCGCTTAATTTGAGCAGCGTAGGAGGAATAAAACTTTGACCAAACTAATTTCAAAGGATAAAACTGCTTTCAGCTTTGGGTGGGGGTTTGGGGGAGGATGAATATTGCAAATATGTATACACACATCAGCATCTCCTTGCTCTTCTGTCTTTGAAGTACCTATCAGTGTTCTTGCTAACCATTTTGGTTTTTATAGTTTATATTTTTCCCCCTGTGGGGGTTATTAAAACTCTGTTTTAAATCTTATGTTAATTGTCCAGGAACTCTATAATTTAAGGCTGAAAAACTCCTTCTCACCACAAATGAAGATGCTTTCTGAAGTACTTAGAGGACCACCAGCACTACAGGATCCATATACCTATCATGCCATTTCTTATTTTTACCACATTCCTTAGAGGAAGAGTAATTAATAGCAACTTACTTACACATGAAAAGCCAAGGCACAAAGAAACTAAAGACCACCTCTTGAAGTGTCACCGTTTTATGGGCCTAATTCCATTACTGCTGTATTTCTGGCCTTCATTAAACCCTTGGTCAGTTAACATCTACTGTGAGAAGCACTAGAAGTCAAACACCAGCTTCTCCTGATAAGCCTGTACAAAATTGCTTGCCTTCATGATACCTGGCAGGTAGGGCACCTAGACCTTTACGTTGCCCCATTCCGAGCAAAGTTCTGGAGCTGGGTCTATGTCCCAGAGCTTATGAGCAACCTGACAAGGGGAAAACACAGGCCCAGTTCACTAACAGATTTATCTACCAAATAAAAGGAACACTGGTGGAGATAGATTAAGGATATTAATATATTTTATTTCTGAACAAAGCCCACTAAACAAACAGTTGCACAAAACCCGTGGAATATAAGATGGCCACATTCTGAGAATTTAGTATTTGATAATGTTTGTGCACCTGCATCAAAAAGAAATTTCCTCTTTACAGCAGATTGACCAGGACTGTTAAGCGTTCTGTCTGCCTTTATAGAGGGAGGCACTGTCCACTTCAAACCTCTTGGATGTTTTCATCTGAATTTCCTATTATTACAAGGACACCTTTGATTTTTCTTCCTGTAAAATGGTAGATTTTGAGGTCTTGTACTGAAAGCTACTTTCGTATTCCCAAATTTCTGGGGTCTGCTCCGGGACAACTCCGTTTCATAGTTACAGACTCTTGTGAAGGGAATGGATCCGAAAACCAGTCAAAAACAAGAGACAAGTCATGTATTTAATAGGCCTTAAGCTGTGTTCCTTTGTGCAACTACCACATGGGCAGGGTAGAAGTGGGTCCAAAATCATGTTTGTAAATCCAGTCAGACCTGAGAGGAAGACAGACAGACAAAAGGGACCATGAGATTTCTGGCCCCATCTGCCAGTGTCCTCCTGTCCCTGTTGCTAATGACCACTGCACCTTGCCTAATTAACTTAAACGAGAGAAACCACTTAAGTACTGCTGCTAGCCAGCAAGAGTGCTGGCTGCCTGGGCCTCTTTCTCAAGAAGGGTGATCTGTGTTTGTAAAATGCATGCGTATCCTCTTGTGAGCTGTCAACTTTAACTGTGCTACAGCTGGTCCTGATTGACTATGAACCAAATGGGGATTTACTAACTGATTGGTTATTTTTCTATCATAGAGACACAAGGCCAACGCTGTCCCCAAATTTATATGCTACACACAACCCCTTTGAACAGTTCCGCTCTCAAACCTTGGATTAGAGAAATTCTTTTGATCAGTGCAGACACAGATCTCAGGCTGAAGTCCCTGGTAGCTGGTGATATTATTCAGTCACATGGCCTCTCCCACTAGGTCTCTTAAAAAAGTCATTTTCCCCCTTAGCATTCATATCACACATACACCTTTGCCCTGTCTGGAGCAAAGGTATTAACCATAGCTTGGCTTTAGAACAAACCCTTTGCTTTTAAAAGCCAGGAACCAAAACCAAATTTCAGTGCGAGACCTCCAAAAAAGAACAGACTGGAAAACTGGCAGATACTAAATGAACAAAGAATTACCATTTCTTTCAGGATCGTAAGTGAAAGTTTTTAAAGACAATGTAACAAATAGCCTGAGACACAAACACAGCAGGGCTGACAGCGACTGGGAAGGTGCTGCAAAGCACTGATGAAGATAGGTATGCTTCTAATGCCCAGAACTGTCTCAACACATAAAGACAATTTCTGAAACACCACTTTGTCACTTTGTTCTTACCTAAACACTCGGAGAGTAACAACTAGTGACCTCCCTACAGGTTGCACCACATGTCTATTTACACAGTAAATTGCAAATCAAGGCTGAAGGGCCCACCCATTGAAAATGAGCAGGCACAGCTCTCTAAGCGAGACAGCTGATTAAATCTCACAAAGCTCCTTTCCACGGGATTTCTATAGTAAAAAATCTGAAATAAAGAGTAGGATGGAATATACCAAGCAGCATATTCACAGTGAAATTCCTAATACCTTTATACTTACTGCAGAAAGGGAGTGGGGGTGGGGGCATATATATCACAGTTACCAGACAGAAAGCTCTAGGATGGAGCAGAGGATCCAACTCAAAGCCTTTTGGCATAAAAATAAATAAAAAAAGTAGTATGCATGCAATACATTGGTAACAAACAGAGCTCCTCTAGTTTGTCACTCTCCCATTCTAACTTGTACATTCAGATAGAGATCACTCTGTTAGGTGCAAGTTTACACAGCACTTACCAAAATGGTGCTCTGATCCTGATACAGCACAAACAGTTGTCAGTGCCAGCCACTATTAAAAGACTGATAAACCAGGACAGCATCTGGACTGGACAAGACGACTACATTTATCTCATGTAGGAATGAACCTATTAGTTTTTGTTCTGAAACTTTTCATTTTTGAAAGCCGGCAACTTTCTTTTAGCCCCATCAAGTGCCTCAATTGGTCAAATGCTGTAAAACACCATTTTACCATAATTCTCCCCTTACTTATTCTGCTTTAGATATACACAAGGTGTGCTTAAACCTCCATACTCTACAGAAAGGATGGGATCCTCAGAGTCCTGAGAGAGGAGGGTAACTTGCTAGGAGAGCCCTTACTCAGGAGAGGTACAGAGAGCTTCAGGCCAGAATCTTTTAACAGCAGCTGGTGGCAGAACAACCAGCCCTCCCCACAGTCTCTGCAGGAGGAAGTGCATTGAAGAGAGATGCTAGACTATTTATAGGTGTGGGCAGTCCTTTTGTGTGCTGTTTACACAGGTGAAGACACGTTCTGAGATTTCACAGGACCTACGGTCTTGAATAGTCACCTATCTGAAATGATTAATCAAACAAGTAAGATCTCCTAAACACGATTCCCAAGCTAAAAGACAAAAGCAGACAAAAGGTCAGACTAAAGAGAATGCACCTGTTCAACAACTTTTTTTTTTTTTTTGCAGTATCTCTATTTCACTTCGAACCAATTTATATGCTGCTACCAGATGCTGCTGATTTGCTAACATGCCTTGACCAGGACAAAGTAAATATCCAAGTCTGGACAGAACATCCATCCAAAATACATAAGCAATAAGAAAAAGCCAGTACAGAAGGAGACAGCACTTTTCATTTAGATTGCAGTTAAACTGTGGAACGCATTGCCACAGGGTATTTATGCCAAACTTTACAAAGGCTCACAAAGTGATAAATTTCCAGAATAAAAATCCACCATGGGCTATTAAACACAAAGATAAACCAATGGCTCAGGAAACCAAAAAGAACTAGAAAGTCTTAAAGGGAGAAGAATCACTGTTCCTTAATTTGTACACTGTTCCAGAAGGCATCCACTACTAGCTATTGTGGGAAACAGAATACCACAAAGGTTGACTGACTCAGTACAGTCATTTTTGTCAGATGCTATGTTTCTGTGATTTTCTTCAAGTAATCTGAAACTTACACAGTGAGAACGAGTCTCTCATCTTCACAGCGCAAGATGTGCTGATAAAACCTTAATACTCCATTAGGAGAAGTAACTAAAAATTAGTATTAAGAATTTTAATTCATCTCATAGACACCTAAAATAGATTTCCAGATATAGAAACAGATTTTGCCAAAATGTCTGCAAATCCAGTTACACATGTTCAGGTTTTAAGTAAACATTACATCCTGCCTTATAGGACAGATCTTTAAAAAACGACACAAGTTGCAGTTTGTTTATATGATCCATTCCACCGATTTCAAAGTTCAGTATGCCCACAGAAACAGGGTACCTTCTATGGTATTTTGTGTCTTGCTGCCAAATCTTTGCCTCTCAGACAGTCACAAAAAGAACCAAATATATGTCAGGATAACGGTAATTGCCCTTTCTTTTTATTCCCCATCAACTGAGGAAATGAAAGCAAATCCCAAGCTTAAAAACAACTCTTTTGTGGTTGTTTTAATACCTTTTATCTACACATCTATAGCAGACTGGAAACATTGTACATTTAAAACATACACCAAGCAACCTGTTTTGTTTTGCTCCCAGTTCTCATTAAATATCCTAAGATTCCTGTATACAAAAATCTATAAATGAAGTCATACATAACAAAACCTAAAACAATCATATTATCTGTAGCCATTACACTTGTAATCTTTAAGAAATAAGTTACATAAATAATTTATATTCCTTTTATTATAATTGTGACCATCAATAACTTCCATCCAAACTGCTGTTTTGATAAAATGAAGGAAAAAAAAAAAAAGAGATCTGATCAATAAGTTCCTTTTAAAAGCAAAAAAAAAACAGTAAGTTAAAGATTCTTTGTACAGAACAAATAAAGTGCTCTTTTCTGGACTGTCAGGTTACTGTGCAAATATACGTCACTTGGTTCTAAAATCCATAATCAATTTGGAGTTAGGAACAAACTGCTGATGACTGTACCTTACACACTTACAAACTATTTCCTTGGAAATAGTTCTTTTGGTCTCTTTTAGAAGAAAAAGAAAACTGAAAGTTTCAAGAAGAATTCAAGAATGACTACTATGCCACCACAAATAAGCTTCAGTAAGTAAGATAACTTAAAATGTAAAATCTTATTTTTTAAGCTAGAATTATAAAGCTTTCCAGCCATCGAATGGCAAAACTGGATTCACAAGCTTCAGCATATCAATTTAGTACCTCACTAGGAAATGCTCTCTCAGTGCACTGATCATTTTCCAATTGTACTGACTGGAAAAATAATTCCCATCAGATATAAAAAAGAAATGACTGCATTTCTTTACTTGGAAAAAGGTGCTATCATTTCAATTACAGCTATTTGGGGGCTTATGCAACTACCACAAAATTACAAAATAAAAGCAGTGAAGTGATGTATCTCCAAGAATGATAAAATCAGCTGCTGTTCATAACCAGGTAAAATGCATGAAAAAGCCAGGTAACTGAAATTACTATCCCTTCAACAAGTTACAGTCTAGATACTAACTGACTGAAATACTAACAGAAGTCCTGTTATCTATTTTTAGGAATATTCACTGCAGAGCTATGACAGATGCTCAGCTACATTAACATAAGTGTGTTTTAAAGCACTGTTAACTTTGTTTGCTCCAATTAAATCAACCAAAACTTTTATGAAAAAGTAATGATACACAATACTTCAGGAATCATTCCCCTCAAATTAAACAAAAAAGTTAATATGCAAACGGTCATAAAACTCTTCCATTAAAAGCATTAACCTGAAGACTACACTCAAGAGGGTAAAGTGGAAACGAAGAGCAACTCAATATGTTAGCCAACATCAGAGCAAGAAGTAAGCCTCCACTGTGTTTCTCTGCTCTCAGAGAAAATAGTTCTCCAAGAAAAAGTTCATCTAAGAAGTTAGGAAGCCAAAACAGTTAAGAAAGCAATTAATTCCAGGACTTATATCACCATCTGAAAGGAACAGATACAATTCTGTGCATCCTGTGTTTTCACTGGTCTTCAACTCAGCCATGGTAGGGCCAGTGATTTAATGAAAACAACTGAGAAATAAGCTCTTTTAAACATCTGGCATAAAACTACTCAGACACATTCTGCAAACACCTATGAATTTTACATTATTCTTTTATTGCCACTGAATTCAGTGGGACTATGCTAGTTCACAGGTATCTACAGGACTACAACTTTATTGTGATTTTATGTAAAGCAGAAGAAACTTACAGAATTCAATGAAATTACACTAGTGTAAACAGGATTAGAGTAAGATCCCCTATCCTGAAATGACAAAACTTATTTAACAACGTTACTATAACTTGATGTATTTCACTTGCTTCTTCTAATAATAGCGGATATCTCACCTCTCATATGGAACTATTTCTTTCAAATTACAAAAATAGGATTGTCATGGGAAAAAAAAAAAGAAAAAAAACACCTTAGGTTACTTATAGAAAGCAGTAGCAACGTGGTAAATCAAGCAATAGCCATATTTGAGCCAGACAGAATTGATACAGTAAAGCTGATGGAGAACTGAAAAGTATGAAAGCATTAGCTTATATTCTGTTTACAAAAACTTGTAGACATTTCATACCAAAAGTCTACAACATCTTACAAAGTAGAATTCTAAAGCATAAGCCACCACACTGAGAAGTACTGCAAATACTCATCAGAATTCCCCAAAAGTCAGACTTCATAAACATGATTTTCAAAATATAGTAACAACAGACTTCTATAAACAGTGTTGCATATTATATAGGTTTAGTATTTGGTCCCGGTTTTCTTCATACTTTTCTATCATTTTCTGCATGTCATGGTCAGCTCCAATAACCTTGAAAACAAGAACACAAGCATTAGAAATAAAGTCCCTCTAAAACATGTTTGATTTCAAGCAAAATAGAACAAGACTACCACTGAGGCCAAACTGAAATCCTCCTGGAAATCAGACCAATTTGTTTGCTGTTCAGGGTTTGGCATTCATAGAAAAGGTCTGATCCTACAAACATAGACACAGTGAACAGCCCCTCCAATTCCACCTAACAGAAAGACAAGACTTTAATGGTATACACTATGGATAGTTGTAAACATTTTTCTGAGGTTTCCCTTCTCCAAAAGTCACTAGAAGGGCAGATTTATTTACTTTTACCACTACACAACACTCTGAATATTCAAGTAGTATAATCTTCTGCATCCTTAAATGGTTACAACTAAAATTATACTCACAAGCACCGGGCAGGAAACTTTAAAAAGTGTCTGTTTAATGAGCCACTCTTCATAGAGCTGATGAATGGCTTCTAAATATTCCTAGAAAAGAGGCGTTCAAACAATATATACTCACAGGGACGAAACGCACTGCAATTCCAGTATATTCGTTAAGGACTACATATGAAAGCTAGTATCGGATATTTCGACTGACAAAAAAATAAAGAATTAGGAGGTTTCTGAGAAAAAATAATTCCCAGTATAAAGTTTTACTCCATAAAGAACCTCAAAGAAACAGAGCTGACAGGAATGCAGGGCTCTCAGCATTCTGTAAGATCAAGAATCGTGCTTCTCTCCTACGGGTGTAATCTGGCTTAAGATTTTACAGAGAAGATAAATACAAGAGAGATGCAGAAACAAACAAGGCAAGACTACAGTGCATATCCACTCAAGGCATTTCCTGTGTCAATACATTTTCCTAAAGTTCGCTGTTCATTTCCTCCTGATTCCAACTCATTTTTTCTAAAAACATTTCTGCCTGTCATCAACAATTAGATTTTCATGAAGACCACTTAACATTCTTCATTCATAATTATTTTCTCCCCTTAACAGAACTGCAAAGTAACTCAGCATCTCTTCAGAACCACTGCGGCCAGTACTTATTCTCCAAGGCAAAACTTCACGTGACCCAGAATTTAGCTCTTTTATCTTCACATAAACGTTCAACTGACAGTTGTTACTACTGAACTACACAATAGTAGATTCCCTAATAATATACAGCACCTCTTATGTAACTACTTTTATTCCTGGTAAGGCTTTCTTTAGGAGAAGACTTGTTTAATGCAAGGCCTTTCTGTAAACTGTGACAAAGAAACCAATCATTCAATTTGTACAGTTTATTTTTTAAGCACGCTAATGATTTGCAAGAAGTTGCTTGCTTTTAGATACAAGCAAAGACACTTTTTATGCATAAGCATCCTACCAATAGCAGATGACAGGATATGTCCACATAAATCTTCACCATCTGCATGCATAGGTATTTGTACTTTACTTGGGTACATTTACGCTGCTTAATAACACAAAAGCAACTGGCTTTTTACATCTTAGAGAAGTTTAACGCTTGATTAATTTTTCACCTAAACAGTGAGCTATAGCAGACTGAGGTACCGAAACATGGCGCTTGCGAAAGTCAGTGTGTACAACAGATCACTTTCAGAAAACAGTTCAAATTTCAATACCAAAGTTTTAGTTTGCAATGGAAATAGCTGCACTGTACTTTGCCACTATACTCAGGATACGATTTTAATATTTAAATGTGTAATCATTATGTTTGTTAAGCTATGATGATACAAATTCATTGTAACCACACGTGGTGAAGGAACTCCTTACCAAAGGAATGATCTTTTCCTCTTCTCTGCATCTTCTCTTTAATCTCTCATAACAAACTTCAGGAGAAGTCTGCAGATAAACTGCCACAACAAAAATCATCATACTTATGTTTAAGGATCAGCTTTAAAAGTTAAGAAGAAACCTACTTCAAAAGTACAGATGGAAAGGATCCTGACTTAGGTACAGCCACTAAATTTCCCTTTGGCGTTACCACTAACGAACCATCCATAAATCCATGCTGTCTGATGCTACACATCACAAACATTATCGCATTGCATAAATTATGACCCAAGAAATACATTTTTTTCCCTCCCAGTTCCTCCCTCCTACCCAAAAATGCTCCTCAAGAGACCATCACAATTTTACCTATCAAATCAACTGACACATCCGTGTTGTTCTTGATCCAATCAAACCACTCAGTTAGGACAATGTAATCCACTTCTGGCATTTTTCCACTGAACAAACATAACAAAAGTTATCACTCATTGAACAACATGCAGGGATTGATTCTAAACCCACATATACAGTTTTTTTCCCCCACCTAACCAGAATTATCCCCAATTTATTCCAGCATACATGAAAATAAAAAAACAGACCAATATTGCATCCAGTCAGAATAAAGATCTCACAAAGCACTGTTCATAGGATCAAAAAAGTTTGAAATCCTTTTTTTTAAATAAAAAATGTACTAGTATGATGTTTGTATTATTAACAGTTGCAATCATTAATGATTTTCCTACTACAATCAAGAAGTAATTACTTGGTGACTAAGAAGAAAAAGATTGCCATATTGACATTTATACAGAAACAACAAATTAGTGTCAATGACATTTATTACTGATGTTCTTTACATCAGGATCATTGCAAATAGATCTGAACTACTGTTCTGCATGCCACCATTAAGGCTTGATTTACTAAGCAGCACTGACAAGTCATTACAGAAACCAACACAAAGAGCAGTGAAAAAAAAATGACAGAAGGCAAACAGTTTGCTCCCACTGAAAGAAGGATTTATGAGAAAAAAGTCCTTAAATACTCAACATGCTCAATTTCAGTGCTGCATTAAGAAAGCAAAGACAATACTGTAGATAACCATCCCAAAGTTATCTCCATAAGACTAAAACATCAAAAACTCTCATGTAAAAGGGAGTCTACAGATGACACATTAAGAATTAAAGATTATGTTTTTACTAGTAATCTGTGAAAACTCCAATACTAAATATTCACGTATCAGTAGTTTGGATTATTCTGTCTTCAAAACTCATTATAGCAACATACTCGTTCCTAAACGTCTCTGCAGTAGACACGCAAAAAAGACAGGGCTGACATCCTGCCATCTCCAGCCAAATGATTAGAACCAGTTGCAACATTTCAAATAACACTGTAAGAAAGATTCCAAAGATTTTCTCAGTCATTTACCTGGCAACATGCTTTGATCTCTGCTAAAAACGAATAAAGATAATACAGAAAGATATTTCCACTTCAGTATTCGAGAAAGCAGAACCACTATTTGTACCACCAGCTGAACACCACACCTCCCAAAGCACTCAAGAAAACGTACAACACAATTCACTGTTGAAATTCTTCTAATGTCTCAATTAGTATACGTTTCTGGGTAAGTCAACAATAATTTTTAATGTAAAAATACACATAAGTATTGATTCTGCTACTTTTCCACAAGATGTGTGGGAAATAAGAAGGTCAAAAGGAATTAGAAATACCAGAAAGCCCCACCATTCTTAGGTGAAAATATATCCAGATAAATTCTGCATGCCCTCCCTACAGACAATATGCCTCTGCCTTCCCTGTGCCAGTGGAGTCCACCGTATACTTGCATAAAGATTCTGGATCAGGCTCAAGATCCCTAAAACATCAGGGAAGATCAAAGTGTCCTACAAAGCCTTTTCCTCTCCAAAATTTGCTGACAAGGTTATGACTTCTACCAAGTCAAGTTTATACTGACAAAGTTAAAAATGAATAGAACTAGCTCTCTATCATAAATAACAGTATGAATTCAAATGGGAAAAAGTGAACTGTTAATGCCTACCACTGCAACACATCGTGCACACTTAAGTACACACATTTAAGATTCTTTTACGGTTTTACATCTAACATGACCTTCTTTTTCAGTGCTAAATTGAGATACGCAATCACAATGAGAATTTGGACACTCATGCATATCCGTGCATGCTAGAGAAGCTCACAGCAATTGCTCATAAATTAAGCCTTCCGTCACTCTTGTAAATCTTTTTCTATTTCTCTCTAAAAAAAAAAAAAAAAAAAGCCTGCAAAGCTAAAACACAAATACTGACTGACACTGGATCAAAGACGAGCTGGTATTCCTGATATTCCACAGCTCTTCATCCCTTGCTTAAACAAATCATTCTGCTATATGAGAACAGCTTGTACAGACTACAGATAACAAGGGATTGTTCTACATCTTTAAGACTGCAATACCTACTGGGACCGTAGGAATACCTTCTCTTACAGAAAAGAAAGCAGAGGGTAACCTCTAATCTCTGCAGCATTCTCACCCCATTCCGTCTGTGTCTTATTTTGAAGAGGGAAGAGAGAGGGAGGAAAAAAAAAAAAAGAATTCTATTTCATTTATATGCATTTCACTTATACACAACTTCAGTGGGAAAATTCCTTCCATACAACTGTTTAAACCATCTTTTTGTTGTAGATAACAGTTAAATAGCTTGACAGTTAAATGGCTTTTTTTGATGACAGTTTCAGTAAAACTTACTTAATGTTATCTGTCAGGTCAGTGTTTGCTGGACCTTCCATTAGACAAACCCAATTTGTACAGCGGGGAACCTCTGCTGTGTTCCCTGCACACTTTTTTGCAACTTTAATAACCTATATAAGAGTTAGGAGTCACTAACCTAAAGAAACAGGAGACTCCTCCTAAGAAACAGAAATAGGTTGGGGGAGAAAAAGGCCTTCTGGAAGGATACAAAAACATTTTACTTTGCAAAGTCTACTTAGTTACAGAATGATTTTTAAAATTCTCATGCAACAGTTGAACAAAGCAGCACAGTATGGGAAGGGATCTTTGTAAGTTATAAGGCCTTTCCCCCACCACAGGGCACTACTATCCTTCTACATAAATATATCAGGCATAAGTCTGTGTTCTTCCTTTGTTCCTCCGATGGCCCCTAATACCCCCTAATGTAGCCACAGCCTTTTTATAGCTATTTATTTGTTTGCTATTACAGTCTTTCAACTTAAAAAAGCTCTTTTACATTTTTAGTGTTTGCACCTGGCATACCCAAAGATGACAAGCATATTCTCCCAAATTTTGTGTACAAATAAACCTGTCAAGCCGTTTTTGTCTCTTAAGACAGGCTTTCCAGTCTCCTGATCACTGTGGTATGAATGAAAACAGCTTTGCACCTGTTTCAGTTTTATTTCCTAGGTCATGAATGAGGAGCTAGAAGTGTGAACAGTAATGTTAAAAGCTCTCATAAAAGTACAAAAGCAGTAATAATTTCCCTATCTTTGGCCGGAAACCCTTTGCCAAATACTTCCAAGAATCACATCTACCTTTCTCAGGGCTTCATGATACTAGCCATCATTTTGTGATCAATTTATTTACATCTGGTTTTCAACTTATGATCTTCCATCTTTTAGGTGAAATTTTTACAGATTTCATTAGCGTACTCTCACTCTTTGTCCATAGTATCAGTTCAAAGATTGATCCAACACAAATAACCTCCTTCCAGCCTGGAACTTCCTCTTTCATTATCTCCCTTCAACATGGTTTCCTTTCACTTTACAGTCCCCACCTTCTCCACTTTCACGGGGAATTCATGAAAGTCTTCTGAGACTGCCTTGCTAAATACTTAACTTTAGTTCAGATTGATAAGAATGCCTTTGGCTGGAAAAAATCAAGTGTTGCAAAAAATAATTAACAGAGTAGTCTAACATGATGTATCTTTAGTCAACATTTTGCTTCTTCATCCAAGACTTTAGTTATTCTTTCCTTCATAATTCGACTGAAGTTTTGTCTGCTATTGAAGTCAGATGAGCAAACCTGTAGTTACTCAGATAACCTTTCCTGATCTTTCGTATGTGGTCTACAGTTATTTTTTAATCATAGGGGTACCACCTCTACACAACAATACATTCCATTAAGTGTGAGACTTCACACGCTTTCAGAACTGTGAAGTGGACATCATATCTATGTTAGTGGTGGTTATTACCGCTTCCATACTAACATTACCATCTCATCTTTTCCTTATATCCAACAAAATTTCCTTTACTGCACGCAGAAGTTAGTTTTTGGACCAAGTCTAGATGATCTTTAAAGATCTATGAGTAGTAAGGACTGGACAAAGATTAAAAAACAGAGAGCAAAGCTACAGAACTGCTTGCCACAGGATGCCCTGGAAACTAAAGGTTTATATGGGCTTTAAGGAGGTCCTGGACAGATTCATGGAAAAGAAATTCGCTGTGAATTACTAAATGCAGAGGAACCACCTTTGAATTAGGAAGTCTCTAAACTCCAAATTATTGGAGGCTTGGAAAGCTACATTCAGAAAGTATTACATATGCTTGCTCTGTTCTTACCCTTTTCAAGTACTTTTGACCACCACTGGAGATAGGCTATTCAGGGAGATGGAGCTACTGATTTTTAATCTGATGTAGAATGCATATTGTCATGTAGCCCAAATTTTTCTTTGTTTTATCTATAATTCTTTTATAGGCCCTTATATCAAAATTTGATTTGCTATTAGCAATATCCACTGGCCTCTAGCTTGCTGTGACAAAACAAAGCAAAAGCCTGCTGTCCAACATTAAAAAATGCAGAAACAGCCAAACATCTTAGATGCCTTTAATAATATTTTTACAAAGTTAATACATAGAGCTGATGCATAAAGACTTAGCCTACTAGCAACAAAGCTCTCAGTCTTGTGGGACAAAAGCACTTTATCTACAATGAAAAAACAAATCAAATTAATAATTAAAAACAAGAAAGAAATTCCAGTTTCATTTCCACTGTATACAGGCTGGGATAAACAGTGTCCCTTCCTGTTTCTGCTTGCATCGCATCTTACCGTGTCCCTCTACAAGCATTTGAAGCAATTTCTGTAACAAACTAAGAGCTTATGCAGCACGGATGCCACCTTGTGGCATGCTGCCATTCTCCCCATAGATAGGGGCAAGAAACCATTTTTCCCTCTGAAGACCACTGAAAAATCCATTAAAACAGTGATGTTACATAGAGCTTTCCATGTAAAGTAGGCATTAAAAAAAAAAAATCAGTGCCAATGACTGCATTATTTCAGTATTTCAGATAGTATAGAGGGACAGGTTCTCTACAGACCAGGTACTAAAAGCTTTTTCTATCTCAGGCCACAATCTCATGCCTCAGAATAAAATAACCTGGGCTGGGCCTGTTTGTTCTAAGACTGGCCCAACATATGGGCCATTCCTAAACATACGGCCGGGGGTGTGGGATGTCAAGATACAGAAAACAAGGCTAATAACAGAAAATGACTTTTACAGGAAAACAGTTCTTGCTCTTTCTTTACTTGCTAGCCTAGCAAGGGGTTCTCTTGTTTTCATCTTGCAAAACCTAATTTTGAGCAATAGAATGTGAGGGCTCGAAAGCTCGTAGCTTAGGTTCCTATTTACAAGAGGCAGTGATCCTGGATGCTAGGCTGGATAATAATCACTACCTGTCTAGTTTTTCCCCTCTTACAGTTTATTCTTTATATTCTCATGTTTTTGAGCTATTCACTATTTGAGCTATTCAGAAAGTATTTGTTTGCTTTGATTTAATTAAGACTTCTGTATTCAGCTAGAGAGCAGATAACTTCAATAAAGGGCGTTCTGAATACGCAGAATACTTACGAAGAATGCTTAAGTCTGGCCCAAATCTTGCAGTTCTCCTTAAAGATAATGTCAGCACTCTCTATGCAAAATGCACTGCCACTCCAACATGGAACTGACAGATTTCACAGACTACTTAAATGCAAATGGTCCATTTAAACAAATCTAATTAAGCCAAGAAAGTAAAGCAGAAAGCCGTATACTATACCTTCGATACAAGTTTTCTACAAAAATGTATTTTGCACTGTGAATTGATCTCTCCATCATTCTTACAGAGGAAATCTACAAAACAAAATGGCAGTCACTGGACAGTTTACATTTTCCAGCGCATTTGTTCCTTTTCAAGCTTATATTGCACATCACATCTTTTCCACTATAAAATACATACACTTTCAACACTTCCAGCTCTTGTGATAAAAAAATTCACTTTTGGGGAAAAAAAAAAAAAACAAATGTTATTAGTCTTACTTATGGTCACTGCATTATTAAGCACCTAAGTAACTACATTGTTACTCCTTAGCAAGTTTCAGAGGTAACTGCAGAAGTATTCAACTCAGCAATTGTTGAAGCTAACTGTTAAATGGGGGGGGGGGAGCAAACAGGTAGACATGAATTGTTGCCATCTTCATGTGTATTACTGTGTAAACAGCACAGGTCCTTCACTAGAAAAACTACACCAAGAAAACAACTTTTAAAAGCTGCTTCAAATGATTCCCCACCACTTCACAAATGCCACATAAATAGCTGTAAGTGGCCTAGCTAGTCTTAGATGTGCTCAAACAGAGCTCCATTTTGGAGAAGAAATATTCTCTGACGCTCTCTGGTCCCCGCAGAGCAAGTCAGTCCTGGAATAGCTCTTTCCAATCAATTATTCTGCTCATTAATGACCACATAAGCAACAATTGCTCCAGTAAGGTTCAGACGGAAACTGGCAGCAAAGCACAGGTTAAAATGCAGGGCAATCCTCAGGAATTTTTAATGAGCTTTTCTGCACACTAGCAAGAGAATGACATTTTTCTCATTCTGAAAAAGCAGAAAAGCATTGGTAAGAAATACTTTAGGAACCAAAGGTGCTCTCTGGGAAGCAAGCTGCCAGAACAGACAATGTTCAGCTTGAACCCATGTTGATGCAAGTCATTCAGCACACAGCTGGCACCACAGTCGGGCTGCATTCGGTACAAACAGTATCCTGGCTGCTTCCTTCTTGAATGAGCAGTCTTCACAAATCCTTTACCCTCTACATAGTGTCAAGAACACAATCACAGCCTGATACATTTTGGTTGTAGTATCTATTGACAAATTGTCTCAACATCAACTAAACTGACAGTATTTTGGTATCTCTCCTTCAACCAGTTGACCTTTTCCTTCTTCAGTTCTTTACTAGGACGTATGCAATACCATTCTCTGTGCAATATCATCACCCTATGTGAGACTTCTGAAAGTTTGCCCCGAAGCAAACTCAGAACATATAATGCAAGAACAATCACGAAGGTGCAAGTGTGCCACCTAAGATGGTGTCTCGAAATCAGGGAATGGAAGATTGAGCATAGAAGGTATCAGAGGCGTTTGAAGGAAAGAGAAATGAAAGTATCTTGAAAAATAGTGAGGACTATAGAGTATGTGAATTGTGACAGAGAAAGAAAAAGTAACACGGGAAAAAAAGATGTAAACCATCTGAGAAGAAGCAATAGAGAATTTTAGTGAAAGTATTTTTGTATAAACATGAGAAGCAATAGAACTGTTTGCTAGATAGCATGGAGCAGTAGAACGACTACTGGCATTACCTTTAAGATTTTCTCATATACGGCCAAGGTTTAAAGAGGCTACATTTATACAGAGACAGATAAATAAAGAGAAGTCGTGGCTATGTGATGATGAAGGTATTGTTTGAAGTCTAGCTCATAAGGGTGGTGTAAAAGAGCAATATTTGTTTTGGGAAATAAAAGCTCTGTGCAGGTAGAAAGCAGATGTTCCACGTCTCGTTGAGCATATGTTGAGCGTATCAGCATTGTCTTTGCACTACACAAATTCATGCTCACTGCAGGAACAAAGAATTAATGCAAACAGTATCTTAACTTTTGGATACAAAATTAAAGAAAATATTTGCTACCCATAACTGCACCTTAATGTCTCTGTTTTAAATTAAAAGAAAAAAATATATTTAGTTACCATTGGTCTCGTATGCTGCTCCAACATTGTAAGCTGTATGTACGTTTGTAACGTTATCCCCCATCTTGATGCATCTTGGTACATTAAGCCCTGTAGGTAGAGATAGAAGCAAAAGGCAGACAACAATTTTTATTAGGTTGAACAGAAAAAAGGAAAAAATTGTTTATTTCATGAGCTTTTACACTACAACAGAACCGCTAAAAGCAACAGAATTAGTAAAGCTGCTGCCATCAGATTAGACAAAAATTAAACGATTAATTAAATCATTTACTTTCCACAAAGCATGTGTGAGAATTACAATCCCATTCTTCACTGACACAGGATATTGAGGATACTCACTAAATTCAACAGGCATTACGGTTACTCTGTACCTGGCGCAATCAAACCAATGCATAGTTTATTTGAGACAGTTTAAATATATCTAGGAATTAAAAGAATATATCTGCTACTGTTTTTTTGTGCACTGATTAGACTATGATCACACCTTTCCTGACAGGTTTATTGATTAGTAACTCATGCATGTATTTTTAAAAGAACAATAATTGTTGAATTAATTTCTGCCACTTACCAGAATATTATAACCACGAACATTCCTCCATTTAGACACTGGTTCTGTTAAAACCTTTATATATACACATATAGAGAGAGACACACACACACATAGAAGTAGACAGATAGACAGATATGAAAAAAGAGAGTGTTCCACATTAAACATGTTTTAGATTTGAAATCTTTGACTATATAACTCTAGGATTATTTTTAAATGAACAAGTAATAACTCAACAAAGTATTCAAAACATGTATTGGATAGCTCTTCCCTTTTCAAAAATGGCACCAGTCCTGAAGTACAAAATGTAATAACTGATGCTATTAAAAATAATAAAGCAAAATTTCATTATAGAGTATCTTTGTATTACTTTTAAATTACCAAAATAAAACACTGGCTTCTTTACATAACAAGCCTGGATATTTCTCATTCAGAGTCATTTATCAGTAAACCTCCATAGCGGGAAGAATGACTAAGTACTGGTTGCCCTTCATTTCAATGCTCATTCTTTCACAAGTTAATTTCCCAGAGAATAACACTGGTTGACAAAGGAACTGAAGGTGAAGATCAATATGCCGTTCTAAGAATTTCCATGTTATTTTTGTGATCTAAAAAACAAAACGCATTTAAAACTTATCATGATTAAAATGAATCAGGAAAAACTACCCAGAACAGGCAAAATCACAGGAGACTTATCTGATTCCAACAATACTGTAGGCCCAGGCATAGAAGAATCTGATAAGATGAAGGAGTTAACAAGCTTTTAAAAAAAATATTGCACTATATGCAAATTAAAGTTTGCTATCCCTTGGGTTAACAGTTATTTACTCCGTAAGGATCATTCTTGTCAAATTACTAAATAACATCTTGAGACCTAGCACTTCTATGAGAAGTCCTAAGACTTTTTATCAAATGAGCTTCCAGGTCTGCTGGGAGAAATATTAACATCTAACGTACACCAAAATAGTTGGTCATTGACGTCTGATTTCAATTTTATTTTGTTTAAAATACAGTAGTTTTGCCTTCTCTCTAATCTTGTTCTGTCTACAGAATATGAGATCAAATGCTATACCAGTCTGAGATCTCCGAAGAAACAACTATAAAAGTTTTATTTTTTTCTAAGGCCATCCATTTCCTGGGCTCTCAGTTACGTGACATCAATACTATTCATCATTATGACTTTGTCTTGGATTATTACAAGTTTTATCTAAGATTTTTTTTATATTACATGAGAAAGCAAGCAAATGTTCTGTGGGCTGCTGCTAATTTACAAAAGGCCAAACTCTAATCTACGGATTAACTGACCTCTTAATAATGTAAACGAACATGAAGAAATTTAAAATCAGTACCTCAATGTTGGTAGTTTGTGCAAAATAGTCCAGGCATGTTGTTTTTCCACTTGCAATATTCCCCTCGATACATATCTGATGAAAAACAATACCACCTTTGAAAACCAAACATGCTACTGCAAAGAAATAAATGGCATATGTAAACATAGACTTTTTCCATATAAAGTATACCATTTCCTTACAACGTCAATGGACTATTTTATAGGAAGCCTCAGGGGACCAGTGCGGATTCCGTGATCTCCCACAGCCACCACTTTTTCTCTCCCTGACATACACGTACCAGTTGCGTCTTTCCCAGGCAAGTGGCAGCCTTGCCTTCCGGCCTACCCTGCGCAGTGGGCTGCCTACCCGTATTCCCACTGCCCCGCACATACAGCCACTTCCCACCTCCTTTCCACGGCCTGCAAGAGTTTCAGAGGATCACCTGCTGGGCGGCTGTTGCACCTCCTATGTTCACACTGCACCGCCTGCCGCGCTTCACCCCTAGGAGACTTAACTTTCAATTTCTAGTAAATGTCAACTGCAGAATAATTTCAACATCCCTTACACAGAATTCTTAAACAGCAAGACTCGTTAAATAGTTTATTTTAACGGGGTAGGTTTCTAAAATTTTTAACAAAGAGTATTTTTTTTTCAGCTGCCTGAAACAATTTACAGCTTAAAATCGTTAGATTCCAAATCCAGCAATCTGAGTGCTAGCATTTACAAAAGAAGAAAAAGGAAACGCACAAACCATTGCGTAGGGCAACTACTATGCTACACGCACAACACTTGACCCAACATTGCAACTCTTCCTTACAGGAATACCACACATTGCACAAGTTCCTCTTCATTTTACTATAAGTTATGGAACTAGATCAAATGTAGGTTTGCACTGAGTAAGACTCAGTAATGGACCCACCATCTGGATATTACTCAGTAAAATGCACCACATCCAATGGCTGCAGATATACTTGGATCATAATAAAATAAGAGGTTGCATTTTTACATGTTTTCTGAACAAAATGCAAATACTTATTACCGTCTTCTTATCTTCTCCTTTTATCAGATGTTTATCTGGAATTCAAATAAATATAGTTACAACCAAAAAAAGAGATCTCATAACTCATAATTACACTAAGCTTCTTAACTTGAGCCTGTTTATGAGGTTTTTAAGGCTCTCTATCACTGATTTTGGAAACACTGACATTGGGCGATCTGTTAGGTTGTCACTGGGTAACGTAACGGACACATATTACAGCCTACATAGACTCAGTTTTTGCTCAAGTTCTGCATCGTCCTTTACGCTACAAAGAGTCAGGTGGCTGGTGCCTGCACTACTTCAGCAGAGTTTTGTTACACTTGTTGCTCTTCAGTTGTGATTACTGGGGGAAAAAGTTTTTTTTTTTTGAAAGGCCAAACAGTCAACAGTCATGGTACAACGCCCACCAACTTCACAGGCCTCAGTATACAGCGTTGAGTAAGAATGAAATGTTAAGACACTACCAAGACAAGCAATTTAGATGTTTGCCTTGCACCCCAAGGTTACATATACACAAACTCGGCACGTCACACTGAGGTTATCATCCCCAAAAAGGCAACTTGGGTTCCCTAGCGTGAGACATCCCGGATCAAAGCCTGCGGGGGGCCACCACGATGGCCAGGGGACCTACGCAAGTCTGGAGCACGACATACAAGAAGAAACAGGTTTGCGCACTCTGAAGAGAAGGAGACCAAGAGGGATCTCGCCGCTGCCCTGCTAAGAGGCTTGGCAACTTCTCTGATTTGGGGGGGAGGGATGTTTTAGCTTTATTTAGGGCAGGAATCTCGGTTATAAAAGATAAAAAAACGCTTCTTGCTTCCTCCTCGAGAGTCACCACATCCTGTTTACTGCTAAAGGAGGAAGCCGATTTTTGCAAGCGAGGAGGCTTCCACCCCTGCGGCCGCCACGCGAAAGCTTCCCCCTCGGGCAGGTTCCGCTCCGGCTGTCCCCGCCCGCGCCCGCGGCGCCGCCGCTGCGCGCCCGCCGCCCCCCCGGCCCCGCGCCCGCCGCCCCGGGCGCCCCCGCGGCGTTTACAGGCTCCGCTCCGGCCCGGGCACGGCCGCTCCCCCGGCGCCGCGCCGCCCGCCGACGGGTCCCACGGAGCGGGCGGCGGCCGCGCCCCGGCACCCTGCGGCCCGCTGCTCCAGCGGAGGCCGCGCCGGCCCCCGCCTCCGCGCAGCGCCTCCCGCAGGGCCGCGGGCCGCGCCCAGGCCGCGCCCAGCCGCCACATGGCCCATCCCCGCCGGCGCGGCGCGGCGCGGCGCCCTGCACCACAACACAGCCCCCTTCCGCCCGCCACCCGCGCGCTTCCGCTTCCGCCGCCGGGCGCGCGGCGGGAGGCGCCTTAAAGGGGCCGCGGCCTCCGCGTGAGCGAACAGGCGGGCGGCGCTCAGCACGCTCGCGGCGGGACCGGCGGCGCGGGGACCCCGCGCTGCGGCAGCCGCGGGGCGGGGCGGGGCGGGGCGGGGCGGTGGTTGGGGCCCCTCCCCTCGAGCGCTGGGGCGCTAACGGCCGCCGCCGCCATGGCGACGGTGGACGGCGCCTACCCGCGCTCCCCGCGGGGCGCCATCAAGATCGCCCGCTTGGTAGGCGGCGGCGGCGGCGGGGGCCGGGCCGCGGGGAGGGCGGGGTGGCAGCGCTGGAGCCCCCGCGCCGGCGGCCGAGGGGCGGGGGCGCCGGGGCCTGGCCCGGCCCGGCCCGGAGAGGTGCGAGGCGCCGCCCGGGCCCGCGTGGCGCAGGGCCAAGCGGAGGCGCCGGGGTGGGGGGGCGGCCTGCCCGGGGGCGTCTGCCTGCGGCCGTGACTGGGAGCGGGGCGCGGTTCGGAGGCGAGGAAGAGGAGGTGCGCTTAAATGGGGCAGCTCCCTGCCAGTACGAGCATTAAAAACGATGGTCTCAAATGTGCGGTTAGTGGCTATCCATGATGGGGGGAGGAAGCAACTAAACGTTGCGTTTTCTAATAAACCTCCCCGAGAGCTGCTTTTTACGTCAGGTTCCACATTTGGAGCTGGTGATGCCAAACGTCTGCATCCAGGACGCGCCTCAGGTCACCAGGCGCTTCCCTGAACCGCGGAAAGGTTTTGCTAAGCTCCTGGGAGGACATTACTGCAGTTTAGATCAGTGCTTGGAGGAACGGACGAGAAGTTTTGAAGGCAGGTGCACTGCTCGTTTGAGTGGGCAGAGGACAGGGCAGGAGTTTGCCGGCCGTCAACTGAGAACTCAGTTTTGTCACGCACCGCACCGTATGCTGACGTATGACTGTCAAGTATGCTTGACTGTGAGATATCGTTAATATTAACAAATATGCTTTTTATTCTTTCAGCTTGTGGCTTTTGCAACATTCGTCTGCTTTGCCGCCTCAAGATCCCATGAAGCATATACAGCGCTTGCAATCATGGAAGTTGTCATCACTTTATTATTTTTTCTACTGTATTTACTAAAACTAGATAAAAAGATGAAATGGCTCTTTTGGCCTTTAGCTGTAAGTATTGGTTTACCCTTTTAAAAATGAAGTGTATTTTACACATTTTGTGATTTGTGCATGGACACATCCAAGAAAGCATGTTCACAGAGGTTATTTTCAATCAATCAGTTCAATCACTGTTTCTATAAAGATGAAACAAAAGTAGTATGTAATTGTTTATACCAGTTTTGCCTGGCAGAGATAATAATGTTCTTTAGCATAGATTTTATATAGTATGTTTATCCCACTTAACAGTCAGTCCTCTAATGAATTTCATTGGCTTTTCTTTATTATATTGTATTGTCACGTTCCCCATCACAAATTGAACATACATTTGTATTTAAATATTAATGAGTTCTCCTCTTACCTTCCTTTTTAAAAATTACTTACTGTTTTAATCTGTCAAGTTACACCCAAGCTACATAGATTTCACTGCTAGAAAAATCAAATGAAGAAAGGTAAAGTGAGGATATTAATTCATCAATGTTTTTTTAACATCAAACCACTGGGTGTCACTATAGATCATAACTGCCTATTAGTTTAATCCTGTTTTCATAGTAAAACAACTGTTTTTTAATGGCTCATGCTACATTCATGTTCTTCTTGAGATATGTATGACAGAATAAATACTTTGTTTCCATTGGCTTTTTCAGGATATTTTCAACTCAGTGGTTGCAGCCGTGTTTCTCCTAGTTGTGTGCCTGTTCGCGATAATAATCAAGACGAATTACGGGACGCTGGTTGGGGGAGTAAGTAGGAGAATTACTAATGAATTTATTAAATTCTTAAAGTAGGCATGATTTGAATCTTTTGGTATACCAAAACAACCCCGTCATGGAAGGATAGACTCAGAAGTCAAAAACAGAGGAAAGTCAATAAGCAATTAGTCTATCTCACTAAAAAAAAAAATCTAGTAATAGAACTAGTTATTATTAAGAAATTGCTGTTCTCTCCATTTTTCACATAATTATCCTCAAACAACTAGTAATTTGAACATATTACTAGATTTAGGACTTACTAGTTCAACTACAACTGCTGAAAGCTATTAGAAATAAATCTATCTGCGTTTACTTGCCTAACTTGAAATTCTAGTAGGGTAATCCATAGTTTTTCACAAATATCCAGTTTGGTTACAGTCTTAATAAAGAAATGCCTAATAATTTTTAAACAGAGTTGAAGCTTTTTAACAGACCTGCTGATGATATTTTCCTTCTGATTTGTATATTATTTTTTCTGACATAACTGAGGAAATTACAGCAGTTGAAGTGGTCATTTCATGCTATGAATAAAAAGATGTTTGTGCATTTAAGATCAATCCAGTTTACTAGTTCAAAAAACTTGTGTTTTTAACTTGAAGGAAAACCAATGCAATTAGCATTAGCAACCAATAAGAGAATAAAAACTCAATTTTGAAAGTATTTGCTTTTCCTGAAATAAAAGCTAAGCTAAAATGTAACAACAGCAAATTAACAGAACTTGATGCGTAAGTTTTTCAGAATCATCTTAAGAGCCAGAAAGGTGCAAAGCTATTGTCATGTGCTGCTGACAACTAAAGCAAAGAGGAGACTTTGTGATAAAGTGACTGACTATGCTAGAACATGATCTGTATTCTCAGTAGTGAACATAACTTATATTCTTAGCAGTGAAATTCATAGAAATTAAATTGAAAGCAGGAGACCAAGCAGATAGCTTAGAAAAACAAGTTTGGCCAAAATATATGACATCTTTAATGCTGGGAGAAACAGAATTGCCCTCAGGCATGTGCTCTTCGGGCGCAAACTGTCTTGAACTGCTCTTTCCTGGAAAAGCTTACCTTAGCGTTTCTCACCAGATCAGATAATTCAATTTTAAAATATCAACATGCTTGAATAAAAAAGTGTTGTATGCATGAGGGATCAGGCTGAAGGACAAGAGCTGAGAAAGTAAACTCTCCAGTGAATCCTAAAAGTTAATGTTTTAAGGACACCTCCTTTCTCCAGTTGCCTGCCTGAAGCTGTATTATCTATTTTTTTTAATGTTTATATATGTTTTCCTCACTTTCAAGTATGTGTCTAATTTAGAGCTGCTGAGGAGACAGGCAGTATTTTTTTTCCTTCTAGGCCTGTTTCTACAAATGTTGACTTGACTCCTGGTCAAAACTATTAAGTAGAGCAGCCTGTACAGAAACTGAAGAATTTTCATTTTGGATAAAAGCATTGTCATGCGTAATGCAGCGCTAGCGTAGCTTTCAAGGAGGACACATCATTTCCAGCTCTTCAAACATCAAACAAAACCAGGGTGTAGATTGTTGCTATCACATCAAAAGAAAATCACTTATATGAAAGGTTTATGGGAGTTAAATATAGAGGTTAGTTAATTTATCAGTTGCCTCAAATCATACGTATATTTAGAAGGCAGGACCGGCTTGGAGAAATGTAATCACTGCTTCTCGGGGAAACGATAGATGAGTCACTACAGTAAAAGAGGTTATAAAATTTAACAGGAGGCTCTTCGGAGGAAACTAACATTATTATTATTACTTGTAGGTGTTTGGCCTTCTATTGTTTCTTCTGTGCATTGTAGATGCGGTTATTCTTTTCCAGAAGATCAGTCTTAGTGGACCCAGAGGAACGAATTATCCTACCAGATGAGAAATAGCTATTTTAGCTAAAGAATAATTTCTCAGCAAGACATTCATGTTACTGTTTTCCTCTAAAGAATTTGTATTTTCATGTGTTCACCTTTGAATTTCCTGCATATTTTTCCTACGTTTTCACAGGTATTGTTCATAAGTATTAATACTTCTTACACTTAAGTATATTTTCTCAATGTTGCAGTTTCACTGGTTCAAGCATTGCAGAAGTGCCCTGTGTGCTTTCCTAGACTTAAATACGTTTTCGTCTGTGGGAACAATGAATCTTATTATTGTCTTCTTCCTGTAATAAAAATGAAAATACAAGTGGGCCTAAGTGCGTTACTGAACATTATTAAATACACTTAAAAGTAAACATGACTTGATGGGGTACGCCAGCAAACAGCTTGGGAGGCAGGTTTCCTCACCCTTACTTCCGTGCCTCGTTCTGTACATCGGCCTGCTGCCTCAGCGGTGGCTCAGGCCGCCTGTTTTAGGGCCGGGACCTTTTCGTCGTCGGGCGGGGCCGGGAGCAGCGCGGAGGGGAGCACGCCGCCGCCCGGGGCGCGCGCTGGCGGCCGTTACCGCCCCCCGCCGGCGGCCGTTACCGCCCCCCGCCCGTCACGGCGGGGGGGAGGGGCGCGGCCGCCCCTTCCCCCCCCCCCCGCCCCAGCCTTGGGGATGCTGACACTTTTTTTCCCGTTTCCGCAGTGTTACGATTTCCGCTTCCCTCCTTCAAAGAAAGAAAGGGGGGGGGAAGCAGCGGCCGGAGCCAAGCCCCGGCTGGGAGCGCCGCGCGCGAGCCCCGGGCCATGGAGCCGCCCGGGCCGGCGGGGCCCCCCCCGCCCGCCGCCGCCGCGCCGCCGCCGCCGCCGCCCGGGCTGGGCGCGCTCCTGTGGCCGCGCGCCGCGCTCCGCTCGCGCAAGGGCCAGCTGCTGCTCGCCGAGGCGGTAAGGCCGGGACGGGGCGGGACGGGACGGGACGGGACGGGACGGGGCCGCCCCGCGGACCTGCCCTGGAAGGAAGCCGGTGCCCTTCCCAAAAGAGGCTTCCAGCGCCTTCAATATGTTCCTTTTTGGCAGGAACCGCCTTTTTTTAGTCAAACCGTCATTCACTGGGTTTTAACCTCTTTGCGGAGTGAGTCCAGCCCGCCCTAGTGACCGGGTACTTGCCCCGACCCTCGAGCCGCGCGGGTCGAGAAAGCGCCCGCGCCTCGCCGGGGGGCACGGCCCTGAGCTGGAGCATGGCGCGCCGCGGCCCTCCGCCCCGCGCGCCCCTAACCCGCGGCTGCTCCCTGAGGGCAGCTGGGACGCGGTCGCTTGCTTCGCTCGGAAAGCGCCGGACAGCGACGGTGGGAAAGGCGCCCGGCCGGGCCCGGCAGCGCCGCTCTCCCAGCGCCGCGCTGGGGCGCTCCCGGAGGGCGCGTCCGCGGCCCCGGGCTGGTTGCGACCAGCTGTAGGCCTTTCACTTCTGCTGTAGCGCTTCCGGCCTTGCACTTAACTTGTCCGGCTCCGAAGTCGGACAGGTGAGACAGTACCAATCTGGCAGGGAGACCGCAAACGCACCCACGTGTTAGCGGCTATCTGGCACGCGGCAGCGGAATCGGAGGGAAGGAGCGGCCGAGCGAGCCTCCTCCCTGCCAGGCTGCAGGCTCTGAGCGCCGGCCCGGGGTAGACGGAGGGGTGAAACAGCCAGGAGACGAGAGACTGGCTTTGAAAAAACATCGCTATTCAGGAAGCAAGGATGACTGCTGGGCTGGGAACGCGAGCCTCAAGCTGTACGTCCTGCCGTTTGTCGTGTCCGCTGAGAATTCTTTAAAAATTCCAGGCAGATCCCCTCCCTTCTATCGGTGCAACAGCCGTGGTTGACAAAAAAAAAAGCACTTAAATTTAGAAGATAGTAAAGCCAAACTAACTTTTTTGTTACATACTATACTATATACTGGGCTTTCCAAAACAACCTTACAGCCAGTAAGTTAAGACTTTCAGACAGCCTGGCTTTTTAATCATGTATGAGAGATGACGTATTTGAGAAATGCTGGTTTTGGTCATGGGATCAGACTCTCCCTTTTGTTGTCATAGCGAAGTACTGATTATACTTCCTCAGGGTAATAAAAACTGCTCTGTCTTGACAAAACAGGGCTGTATCCTTCATAAGGCCGCTCAGGGCTTTCTGAGGGTTTGGCTGGCTAAAAGCAGCTCTAAAATCCCGTCTGTGGAAGCTGCAGCATGAGCTTAGCATGTGCTCCTCTGTATGTTCCTCCCGAACATACGTGGTTAGGATGGCGATTCTTGGCAGAAGGGAGGGAGCAGTAGTTTCCCTCCAGTTGGGTCAACTTTCCCAGAAAAACTGAAGACAACACAGAACCTCTGAATAAATCCAGTCTGTGTATAATTAAAGAAATACAGTGCCAAATAATTGAAGATGAATCTAAGCTATCATCATTTAATTCTGTGTGTCAGCTTTAACTTTTTATTTCTTGACTGTTTGATTCTTGTGCTTTAACAGAGTACTACTGTTGGCAGGGGTTTTGCATGAATGTATGCAAGTAATATTAATGGGATAGAGATTTTGAATGCTGTCTTTTATTCAGGATGAAAATGGGGTTCTCACGATTGTTGCTGAATATCTCTATCACATTATTATTCAGCAGCTTGGCAAATCACAAGCAATGATGTGCTTTAGTTATGAGTCTTGAAAGTCATGCAAATACCAGCATGTCTGCAGGTAAGTAAGTTAGAGATCCGCTGTTCAGCTACAGAAAACGTCAAACCATTCTTGCAGCACTCAAAAGGAAACCAGCATATACAGAAAAACGTGACCACCAGACCAAAACAGCAGCTCACAAACCTGTCTTCACTAGGGTGGATGGTTATGTTACATCTCTGTCTGTGGCAGAAAGGGAACAAAAGCTGGCTTCAGCCAGTTCCCTCAGCCCAGTGACTGCCAGGTAGCATCTTTGGTGGAAGTAACTCTATAAAAGCTATTATTTTGTCCAATAGAAATAGCTGGCAAATTACCAGTTTAGCTGTCATAAACAGCTGAACAGACTCTGACTCAAACCTCGCAAATTGAGACAGTTGCCACGTTCACCCATT
This sequence comes from Struthio camelus, assembly GCF_040807025.1. NCBI lineage: Eukaryota > Metazoa > Chordata > Aves > Struthioniformes > Struthionidae > Struthio > Struthio camelus. The sequence goes on from NC_090951.1 coordinate 10,949,378, forward strand.
CCCTTAACTTGCAGTGCTGAGCGTCTTGATACGCACAGCAGATAACCTGGGCTTTCTTTGAGAACCAAAACCTTTTTGCTCCTGACAGACTGCAGCCAGGGGAGTTGAAGGCACCCACAGAATCCGCTGTGTATAAAGGCACAGGTGAAACCTACCTGACAACACGGGGCCAGACAGAAACACCTGACTTTGTTCACGGACCAGCGGCTCGCTGCGGCTCAGTGGCATCCCAAAGGAGTCACGCAGACAGCTGAAACAGGAGCTGGGATGCTGGGCTCTGCAAGCACAGCTCTCTTTGTTGAGACTGAACGAAATTGCTGTAACCATTTTTTTCAATAATATTTACACACATTTTTTGAAGGGGAAATGGATTTACTCACAATGTTCAGATGTAATTTTCATGTCAACATGTAAACTGCTCCATGGGCTACCAGTTCTGGGAATTTCAGTACTTCATTCAGAACAAGTTAAATTGGTGATGAAGCTGATTATTGCTAGAAACTCATTATAGTCGCAAATTTTATTCAGAAAAGGAAGGGTTTTTCTTTTTCCTTGCTCCTTTTCTTTTTGATCTTCCGACCTTATTAATTTTTTTTATTCCATCTGGGGTAGCACAGCCACAGAGAAGCGGTAACATCAAATACATGCATAAGCTTTGTCTCTCCTGATCCTATTTATTCTTACTGTCTTGCTCCTTCATTTTCTAGTCTTTCCTCTTTCTCTGCCAGGTTAATATTTTTCTCCTTAGTTTCTTTTTTCTTTTCATTCTCTCCCTATATTCACCATTTCTTCCATATATTTTAAAACTCTCTTTGTCTTAAGCTACTAATTTTTCCCAAATATTCAAGTTACCATCTGGAAGGTCAGCATATCATTCATGCTGTCTTCTCCCTTACGAGAGATTTATTTTTCAGTTTTCTCTGTCCTGTGTTGGAACCATTTAGCAGCCGCACTCAAGACCTGCCACCAGACGATCCCTAGGCAAGATCCCATTTCTGCATTCAGCTTCTCATCCCAACCATTTCAGTCAGGCTCTCATGGCTGTCGTGGCGACTGCTTTAATTGGCATCTCCTTATTCCCCATGTCTGAATGACATAAGGAATAATGCCATCTGTAGATTTTTTTTGTAGAAATACAGTACAGATATATAAGGCTGTCCTTCAACATGTGAAACGTGGTGACATAAAGGATGTAGAAATTATTGTGCCTGTTTTCTTTCTCTTTTCCTGCCTTTCTCCTCTCTTTTCAGTCTTCTCTGAAGGGAGCTTCATAACTGAAACTTCAGCTGCTTTGTGTAAAGCCTCCTTTGAAGAAGAGTGAGCCCACTGCCCTCCGCCAGGTCTGTACCGGAGGATGACCCTGCAGCTGATTCTGTGGGGACCAAGAGCTTCACCTCCATGGCAAACGTGATGGAGGAGAAGTAACTGAACAGCAGAGACCTCTAACTGATCTACTTTCTCTCTCTGCCAATCAACAACAACACACTCTTGTCCAAAAGAAATCACTATTGGCCACTTGTTAGCACCTTGCTCTTTTCCACAGGAGAGGAGCGAGCAGCGTGTATCCAAACGCGCAGGCCAGTGAGCGAGGTCCCCGGGTTGCGTGTGCAATGGCATAAACTATTTCCTGGCATCTGTGTGGTCCCCGATGGATTGCAGCGGGTGTACGCTCTGCGCAGGGAGGATACAAAAGCCTTCATGACCTCATCACTTCAGCAGTCCTCCCTTAAGGAGCACATTGCTTTCTAATCATTATAGCTAATTGTATTTTATACCTTCAATTGATTGACCTGGTTCCATGATAATGCCTAGCCTTCATAATTATTCCTGTTAACAATTTAAGAAGCCCAGCAATACAAGATTAAGTAATATTACATGGGAGAAAATTATTTTCAAAATGCAATACTAAAAAAAAGTTAAGTAATTTTTTTTTTTTCATTAGGCACATTCCCAGTAAAGACAGCAAAGGAGCCAGGGCTCTTTTTTGGCAGGATTTTTTTTTTTTTTAATGCTATGCTTTCCTGACTATAACAAGATGTGGTTCTGTTCTTTGTTGCACTAGAACTTTCTGCAGCCAAATATTTCTGTACATTTCACCTACTAAGGAGAAGGTGGCAATAATCACGCCAGGCTTTCAACAGCAACATAGGAACAGTTCCGCCTCCTGGCTGCTATCAGCGACGGGGATGTAATCTCAGGGAATTAAAAAAAAACACTCTAAATACAAAATAACAAAATTGATAAAACACTACTTGCTTTTTTTTTTTTCTTTTCCAGAAGCAGCAGCACTTTGAGTCTGAAAGTGTTAGAGCTGAACTTGTAACTGCATTGAGCCTCATACTTCTCTTTTTAGCATGACAAAGAGAGAACTGTTAGGAAAAGAAAAATGACAAGACCCAGCTGGCTGACCTTTCTCTGAACACAATTTTAAAAGTGTGACTGCAGGGGAAGAAGGTGTGAAACAAGCCTGGCGTGCTAAGGCCAACAGCCTTTACAGTGATAAAGCTATAATCTCAAGGTTCCTTTGAGTTAGTCGTTTAGAGTAACATTTCAGTCTTTAGATGTTTGCCTCATAAAGACTTGAAATCTGGAAAAGTAAATAAATAGGTGCTCATTATTTCTGGAAGTACAAACTGGTGCATCAATTTTTGTGTTGTGGGAGGAAGGGTATATCTTAAACATCATCAAAATTTTAAACAACATCAAATGCTGCAGTTAGCATTGTAATTAAAAGGTCAGACAAGATAACAACATACCTACTCAGATACGTAATTCAGAAAAGATGGTAATAGGTAATATCTAGTACTGCTCAGGGAGCCCACACATGCTGCCTGTCAGAAGGGGAAACAAGCTCTACAAGGCAGAGGGATGAGGAAGGTAGTTCCAAGTGGGCAGCTCTGCTGCCTCCCGTCCTGTGCAGCGCTGTCCCCAAGCCACAGAGCAGGTCTGGCTCTGAAGTCCACGTCAGGGCCGTAACATAACAACCAGGCAAACAAAAAAGAAAACCAAAGAAAAAGTTGCAACACAGCAGCCTCTGTCACCTGACAGAGCCTTCAGGCACCTCCTTCTTTCTGTTCCACTTCTGCTTTTAATAACTTCTAGCCTTGCCTAAATGAAGATTGTAAAAATCCCAAAATACCGTCTTTCTCACCTTCGCTCTCAAAATCTGGTCCACTATTTATTTTGTAGGTGTTATTTCACCTAAGTGCTAATATGAAGCCTTTCTCAGGCCTTTTCAGGTTCTGGATGTCCCCAAAATGAGGAATGATGCTTCGTAGCAGAGCATCACCACACTCTTGAGCCGGATTCTTTAACTTTTACAGTTAACATCAATAATCCATTGAAATCAGTGGACTTCTTGCAATTCAAGAGAGTTTTAATCTGGTCCTTACATGTACTTCATGGGCACTACAGGCTACTGAAAAGTACTGAAAGGAAAAAAAAGTAGAGAAGAGTAGAAAGCTCAGGGCAGCTGGTGCAACCAGCAGTCATCTCGGTGGCAACGCTGAATACCATTACTGCGCGTCGGGGTCAGGGCTCAGGCACAAGCACAAGCCCTAATTCTGCCAATAACTGAAAGATTGTTTGGGCAAGTACTGTTCTGCTGACTAGATTCGATAATTGAAAATTATATTTTCCCAAATTCCTGCTTCTCCAAATGGGACTAAAATAGAAAGCTAAACTGTTCAGACTGATCCTTTTGTCCCTTCAGCAGCTTATTTTTAACCCAAGCAGGAATACTGCCGTCACGAGAGCAGAACGGAGCAGGACGAGCCCCGCAGCATGCTCTTGCCGCAGAGCGGTTTCTGTTCGCATCCTGAGCCACGTTTCAGCGGGGTCTGAGGCGCTGCGCTGCACTGCGCAGGCTCGCTCGGGGCCATTGGGTGAGAAAGCGAGCAGGAACTGGCAGTTTCTGCCTTTCTTGTTCAAACACCAATGCAGTCCTATTACTATTTTTTGCAGCTGGAGGGGAGCAGCAGCCCATTGTCTCTGTTTTATGAGTACAGAAATACCAGCATGAAAAGAACTGTCACTTAAAAGGACCAATAGCAAACAAAAAAGCTAGTGAGTAGCAATTACAAAAGCTTCACGAACTGGAACAAAGAAGGGAAGAGAAAGGCCTTAACAACAACAACATGCAGCTGAAATACTATAGTTAAAACCTAACTACAAATGCATTGTTTTAGATTTAAGGGACTTGAACCTCGGTGGGACATAGTCTGAAAATCAGGACTCTAGCTGGGCCAGAGATGCAGCTGTTATTAGAAAAAGGTCCTTATCAGTTTGCCCTACATATTCAGATACTTTGGTACAGATATCTGCTATGTAATTAGTATTACTTAGCCCATCTGCCTACCACATAAAAATTGCAGGCAGCTAAGTGATATTTACAAAAATACTTGTAAATAACTGATTTTTTATCAAAAATTGAAGGCCAGATTTTGAGCTGGATAGAAGTTGGGCTGTCAATGTCTTTAGATGTAAATAGCATAAAACAAGTATACAGAACTGAACCTACAGTGAAGTCTTTTTTTTCCCCCCCCCCTCAAGTCAGAAGGCTTGGCATAAAAAAGAATCCAATAAAAAAGCTGATTCAGTGATCTCCACTGCCTGTCTGCTTTCTTCTGAACATGCCTTTGAAATGGTATCTCTGCCTCTCTCATTATGTTCCCAGCCAACATCTCCTGAAATCTTTCCACTGATTTCAGTGGAATTTGGTTGAAACTAGAGCATTGCAGCATATGCTGTAAGAGGGGAGCAGAGAACAGAGACGACCTGTTTCTAAGGAATGACAGCGCTGTATGTGTCTATCCACATCTACCTATCTATACACAAACAAGAAAGCGAATGAGAATTTCTTTAGTGAAGGAGATGCTCTGAGGGACTTCTAGGACTGTTACATAACCCTGTAATATATGCTAAATTTTGCTCCTAAAAGCTAATTACACTGCTCACAAAATTGATACGCTTTTAGTCACAGGCTAACGAAGAACTACTCGCAAGCGTGTTCTTACCAATATAGGACTTCTCCTGCTGCTAAGCATAGCCTGCTCTTCTAAATGCATTTGGAATATGTATCATGATAAAATTTTTCCCATCAGAGATTTTTTTTCTTAGCTGGAATCCAAAGAGTAAATCATAAAAGTTGAAAATGGAAAGTTAAAGAGTTAATTTCCATCTTACAAGAAAGTACATTGGCTGAGGGAAGTGCTGGGGAGAAGGACAGAGTATTAGGAGAGAACAGTATGTGCATACTGTATCTGTATGGACTGCTCTTTTAATCCTTAAGATCACTACTAAGCTTTGCACGAGTACAAGAGACTTAGTAGGATTCAAATCTTTTTGACTCTACATTTAATCATTAAGTAGAAAAGTAGCATTTCAGGTTCTGTTCATAATCCTGATAAAATGAGGCCAAACATTGCATGGCTCTGAACAAGTGACAGACCCCAAGCTGCAGTTACTTGGAAGGTCTCTTTTCTAGTAAAAGCATTGAGCAGTGAGGAAAGCCCCATCTGACAGAGCACCTCTCGCTTCTGTAAAACTCCCCGATTTATAGGAATTGAGCCAACAGAAGCATGAAAGCTGACCGAGGTTGGCACATGAGCACATCTACCTCCGAGTATAAAACCCTCTGAGGGGATTTTACCAGCATACAGCAGAGAACATGATCTCAAGCACGGTCTGCAAATCACCCAGACTAGTTCAGTGTTACACGGCCCAGGAACACTGATGGGGGTTTGACAAAAAGCTGTAAGCTCCCTTTGCACGTTTCTGTCTTTGCCTGCATTCTTGACATTGTGAACCTTAAATTACACTTCACTAGCCAGTTTGCCTTAAATCTTACTATAAGGCCAATCTAAGGAGACTGCAAAGGCTCTTCATGTCACCTAAGAGTTCATGCTACCAATAGAAAAACTTGCTCGCTGTTCAAAGACAGATGCAACACTGGCGTTACGGTATCAACAGCATACAGATCGGAGTGATCCCTTCTTCCTCTGCTGTGCATCATGAACTTACATATTTGAAATTTGTCTCTTTACTCCCTCCATAGTACAATGTGTCATTTAATACTGCATTTAATTCTTTTATAAAAGATCTGCAAGGTTTGCTTCAGGTCTAACTTTGTGATGTTTAAAGGGGTTTGTTTGGTTGGACTTACCCTGACCGTATCTCCACCCTGATGCTGTTTATCCTGGGAACTTCTTTGTCTCTAGATCTCAGCTATTACACACTGTTTTAGCCAGAAGAGATCTTTTTTAAACACCAGAACAAGTGGGGAAAAATTTCCTATCTACATAGTGATTTTTTTATTTTAACCAAGAAAACATGAAACTGTGTCCAAATCATGTTCTACAAACGTGGGTGAAGCAGATTCACAAAGTTCAAGTCCAGTCCTTCCTGGTTTTATTTCTTTGGAGGGGGAATGGATTGGGCTGTATTACAGAGAGGAAGAGGACGTGCTCTCTGTCTGTCCACCCCTTATCAGTTCAAGCTCTGTTACATCCATCTTCTGTGCAAACAATATGTATCACTTTTTATTCATACAAATAAAATACCACATTAAGGAGGATAAGATAAATGGAATGAGTTCTCTCTGCTCCATGAAAGGCTCTTTCCAGGTTTTTCTAGAGTTATGTAAATAATAGGCAAATAACAATAGGGTAAATATATTTAATAGTAAGACAAATATCAGGTAACAGGCCTAGATGCAGAAGTGAACTCTGTATTACACCACATCAATTTCTTACAACCTCATGAAATAAGAACAATGCATAGGCATTTAAAAATAACTATAGTATTTTATGAAAAATGTCACATCCTCTCCAACTTCACTACCCAGTCATAACAAATCAAGACATATAATGCAGTTACTATCATCCTAGTCAAAAATTGACTGATTTTCCATAATGATCTCAGGAGTCATTTGTCTGCACTCAGCGCATTTATCGTTGAACACTTACAACCAAAAGAACCTGGAGTGAGGTAAGAGGAAGATAAGTACAGGAAGAGATGAACAGACTATAGAAGAAACTACAGTGAGAACTCTCCAGCTAAAAGTTTCCTTGTTAGTGTTGCACTTCATCATGCATTCCCATGCATTTAGACTTTTTCTTAGAATAAAGTTAACAAAAACTCTGACCTTTTCCAGCAGACTGTAGCCCTAGCTGCAGGTGGGGCCATCACTTCAGGTTTGATTATTCCTCTTATTACATTCATTATTAATCTCTACCATAATACCTATCTTCTGGTGAAGTAAGAGGTTATTCTTGATTTCCCATATAGTCAATGCAGGAAGAAATTTGATGTTTCATTTAAATACTCCCCATTGCTCTCTGGGGAGCTGGTCCCTTTCTGTTGGCGATGCAGGGGCCAACGACGACTAGTTCTGTAGGCTGGACATCTGAATAAGAAACTTGACATTAGACAATGTCCATATTATCCACAATTTGTGAGCACAGCAACAAAAGAGGAGATTCTACATCCAAAATGGGGAGTGATAATAATTAAAAAGTCAGTACTGCAGTTATTTATTGAATACCAAAAAAACCAAAATGGAATATGCACATCATATGAAAGTAGACTAAAATGACTCAGATGGTGCCAGAGTTGAAAATGAACACTGTATACCATCTTTATGTACAGAGCCAAACATATCCAGCTCCACTGTTAGATGCTCAGAGGCTCACCACGTTCTCGGCAACAGAATCCTAGTTTTAACAGGTTTAGGGTGGAGGTTTGTTAATTCACCACGTTAACAAATCATTCCAACAGGATTGAACTGCTTAGTTCCCTCTAAACCTAAGTGGGCTCTTTTAATACACGTATTTGAGAACCAGCTGACCTCTCGCAGGAGCAATTAGTGCCTTATGTCTCAAATATAATGATGATATTATTGATGTGCAGGTGGTTCCTAGGAATAGGTGGTAGCAGTGAGCAACTTAATCCATAGATCTGAAATGTAACGAGGCAAATGTATTGATTGCCAGAGTCCAAACATTTAGACTTTTCAAGAAGCTGTATCTCCCTTCAGAGGTGCCATCTGGGGAAAAATTAAGTCCATTTCCAGGATTAGATGAGTGAGAAAGTCAGAAACATCCCAAATTAGAATTCAAGTTCAGAAAAATCTTCCTAATCTAATGCTTGAAAGTACCTACTGCTATGATGATCCATAAACATCTCTGAACATTGCTAGAGTAGAAATTTGCCTCCAGGAAGAAAGGCTGAATAGAGCAGCTCAGGTGCTCTGTTAGCACATAAATACACTTTAAAGAATAATTCAGTATGCTAGTGACTTCATTAACTAATTTGAAACAAGCGAGTCAAGAAAAGCCAGATGGGACCCTTACCCCTAGGAAACCTGAGAGCAGCCTTGAGTGTCCCAGCCTGGTGTTACCCAGCTGAATTGGAAAGCTCAGGAAGAAATAGCAAAGTACTAGTAGATGCTTGGTTCAGCTGTTATCCTGTCCTATTCTCCAGGAGAACTTGAGGCTTGTTTCCTTCTTCATACTGTTATTGATTGGAGTTCATTATGTGGGGAAGAAATTGTGCAGCAGTGTTAGCTTCTATTTTATGTACACATGCATGCGCGTGCGCAGAAAATAAATGTAAAGAGGTGGAGATTGTTCTAACTATGAAACAGTAGCACCAGTATCGGAATATTCAGAGTTTCATGTTGTTTTGCTTAGAATTAGAGTCTAACAAAAAGTAAAGCTAAGTCAGCTGTTTGTGCTTACTGCTTGAAAAGAACTGGGTAACTTCAAGTGAGGAAGCGGAGAGTTTTGTTCCTGCAGTGACTTAAATTGTATTGTAACGGTATTTTAATTGAATGGGAAAACAAATCCCATTTTTATTGTTTTGTAGGATTATAAAATAGCATGGAGATTAAAAAAAGAATCTAAATGTTAGCTACACTATTACTCTCCAAAACACTTAAATGTTAGTGAAGCAAAGCTGTCTGCATTGGAAAACCAGAAACAGAGACTTACAGAAGTCATAGAATAATTAGTTCTAAAGACTTTTCTATCCACCAACAGTAGACTTTTTTCTTTCAACTCTAAGATTACAAATGCCGAGTTACTTTGGGCTACCTGAGCAATGACTTGGATTTCAGATGAGAACTGCCACAGTTGAGAGCTTGAAGCTCTACTTGGCAATGCTCTGCTCTATTTTCAAAATTATGTTGTCAAAGCCGTTTACAGGCCAGAGCAAATTATTGACTCAGAGAGGTGTAAGGCCACAGAGGCTTCCTAGAAGGGCAATTTCACATGCATTGAAATAAATGAACTTACTTTAAATTTATACCATGCTAAACGAAAAAATTCATTTGGCCCTGGAAGAAAAAGTAGGAAACAATATATGCCATCTTAGCAGCACAGACTGACACACGCAAGGAGAATAAAGCTTCAAAGCTGCTCAGAGCGGCCTGAGGCTCTGCTATTCCATGCAAATAACTAGTGTTTTCCCTTGCGCTCTAGGTGCTGTCATTTATCATCTTTATCTGCTGTATTGCATCTTCAGCTGCCTCTTTCATGATAGCACCGCTCTTAGAATTTCTGGTGGCATTGTTTCTTTTTTTTGCCTATGCCTCTAAACTTAATGAGAAGTTTAAAGGACTCTACTGGCCTTTGATGGTAAGTGAAATGTGAAATATAAACACAAACTTAATTGTACAGTATGAGATAATATGAGTAGAGGGACTATACTGGATTTTAGGCTAACTCCTAACAACCTGACCTCATTATTAGAAACTTGTCTATATTGCCTGTCATTCAAAATATCGTAAAGTCACTAATTTAAACCATGCTATGCTACATACTCTAGCTTTCTAGGTGTTGACAGAAAGCATATTTTTATTAGAGCACAGAATTTATGCGTGATTCTGGGCAAATGGCTTAGGGTTGAATCTTCAGAATCAGCCTAACTTTAAGCCTTACCAGTGCTGGGTTCTTCTTACATTGCAACCCTTTCAAAATGGGGAAACTGAGGCATGCTATGTGAAGTAATTCAAATACTTTACTAAAATATTTTTAAATTCCCAAATGGTAAGCGTTATGTAGACGCAGAGTCACAGTGACACAGAAACAACCTGATCACTATTTTTGTTAAGAAGCTCTTGCTGGCTAATTCACACAGAGGAAATCAATGGCTATTCATTAGGAAGTTTTCAGGTTTTTAGTTGCAGGCGATTACTGCAAACTGGCCACTGGATGTCCCTGTTGCTTCATATATAGATTGTAAAAGCAGCATTTACCTAGCAGTACAAATTCTTTCCAAAATGCCAGTCCAATTCATTTGGATTCTCTTTTGGTAAAGTCTAGCAATACTTTGTCATAGTGAGACTTGAATTAGAGCCCTCCATGTATATAAATATTGGCAAAGTCTTTGGTGGATTAAAACAATAGCAGCGACTTTCACTATGAAAGTCTGCATGTTTTGCAACTGGCAACATCAGTTCCATTGATTTCCCATTTTAAACATGTATCTGATTCCACAACTAAGAAAAAAAAGCACTTGCATGTTTATTACATCCATTTACTCCAGCCGCAGAATAGAGGCAACTGACCTCATTGCGACTTCAGAGGAATCAAGCGTCTTGTAGGATTTGTGTTTTAAGACAGTCTCCTATTCATCCATCTGTTCTGAAAAGGCCAGATTAATTATGAACAGAGAGGTCAAGATACAACTTTGCCAGCTCACAAGATGAACACACGCCCTAAGAATCAGTGTCCTTTATTTAATACACAGTTCAGAGATACTGCTGCTCCAGCACATCACTGCCAGTATCGCAGGGCACAGCCCCCTGCCCTGTGTGAGCAGTGCACGTTTCTACGATAACAACGGGTTACATTTATTTCATGCTAGCTACCAGAGTTCCAGTTATACATACTCAGTATAAATGATAGTTTTAACATTAAACAAAATGTTCAATTCCTAAATGCTTAGTTCCTACAGACAGGGTTAATTCGTACAGAGAAAGTGCCAAAACAAGCACGCGCTTGTACACTTGTCAGTGTTGCCCTCTCCCGGTAAGAAGAGGTACGCTCTTCCAGAGCGTTTCATGCCAAAGTAGTGCTGTTTAAAGATGAAACTTTCCAGGACTTTCCATTAGCCCTTGCTGTATTTCAAGGTAAACATGACAGAAAGATACTGCTTCTCAGTCTGAAGAAAGGTCTGCCCAACACAAGCGTGATAAAGTAGGATTTATACCAACGCCTGCAAGAGCAGAAGCTAATGCCAAGATTCCAGTCATCTCTCATTTAAAAATATTTCCCAGATGAACAATTCATCCACTACAAAATACCAGACTAGAGTTATATTCAACACCAGGCAAGTCCAATGACATAACATCAAAGGTTTTTAATGATCATTTGTAACATGATTCTTGGAGGAGTTTTTGGATTAACGTGACTAAGCTGACAATGCAATATCTCTTATTTTACAGGATTTCTTGCGGTGTGTCACTGCTGCTATTATTTACTTTGCCATCTCAATTGCTGCCGTCTCAAAATACACTGACAGAGCATCCAAAGCAGCCGGAGTAAGTAGACACAAGCTTTCCGCTTTGGTATTTTGGTGAACTGCATATAGACATACTTCAGAAACAATTTTGACTCCATTACAAGTAATAATTTTTTCAATTTGCTAACTGGAAATTAGACTGACATTTGCCTAAAGCAAGGAAAAGATGGTCTGCTTAGATCTGTTTTAGAAAATGGGATTTTATATCAATGATCATCTCTCTTCATCCTAACAATGCTGTTCAATATTGGTTGCACTACTTTGGGGGAAGGCACCTATTCTGCAATTTCTCCAACTGTACAGTGCAGGTGAAGCTTATCCATTCCTGCAAAGAATGTCAAGATTCTTTAATGGAGAGGAAAAACAAAAAACACTCAACAAACAAAACAAAACAAAAATTAAACCTGTAACTACCAAGGCCAGGGCAAATTTTAAGTAATTTTAGCCTTGTGCCTCTCCTGCTTATTTTTACCTTGATGAGTTGAAACAAAACTGTCATTTTACTCTTAAAATAGAACATATCTCTAGTACATTGACTGTGCAGGAGAGAGCCTTCGTCATCAGCGTTTTGTTTTCAGAAACAAGATACTGCCTTGCCATCTGCAACTTGACTCTAAGTATGAATAATATATACAATATAAATAACATTTCCATAATACTTTAAAAAGATGAGAAAAATACCCAGTACTATTAGCCAGCAATCTTTACCAAACAATTCCAAGTCATACATGATTTCAAAACAAAGATCTTGTCTTAATTTTTGTTGCTACCCTATTTATTCTAGTTTATTAGACTGAAAAAACAGCCTATTTTTGCCAGACTGCGCATTCTTTGACACCAAATAGGTAACTCCAGAATCACGGTATCTCAATCCAGTTCATTCCGCAACAGGCAGGTACCCTTGCAAACCAGTGGGAAAAAAAAAAAAAAGAGAGAGAACTAAAAGGATGAGAAGAGATTTCTAGAGAAACCTAGGTGATTCCTCTGTGCAAAGCAGCGCCCCAGGAACACGCAGGTGCGTGCTCCAGCAGCTGCACGCAAGAGCAGCGACTACAGTCGGAACGCGCACAGCGCTAGACAGCTATTAGCCCAAGCAAGGGCTACGGAAACGTCTGTTAGAGCAACTGCAGGGGTCAACAGTTAGGCTCCCAAACTGTCTATACTTCAGTTGATGCCAAGGTCATGGGGCTTGGCCCTTCTCCTCTCTTTCAGTTACCTTTCTACAATAGCACAGTCCAAAATCAGGCCCAAGTTCTCCCTAACAATTTTTCTTGTGTCAGTTAAGCTCATCCTGGTTTTTCACTGACGGTTGACATGAACTGTTGCTGAAGATAGTATTATTTTGCCATTTTAGGTGTTTGGATTTATAGCCACGATAGTGTTTGCCATTGATTTCTACATAACCTTCAATGACCTGGTTACATTTCTCAAACAAGACACTTCTAGTCCCCCTGAAGGGCACAAGTCAGACGGTAGGTAAAATGCCCCATTTTGGTTATACAAGCATGTAACACGAGACTTTCCTGTACTTCACACTTCATGGGGGTGCAAGGGCTCTCAAACTTAGTAAGAACAATTTGTGTTCTTGGTTACCTAAACCTTATATGCCTCAACTATGCCGTATTATGAAGCTGTTCAGTCTAAAACATAACAACTGGAATTTTACTGATTTAACAAGATACTAGCAAGCTGAGAATTTGAAGTATAGTTTCTCATGGAGTTTTGTTGCATCTGATTTTGAAAGCCCCTAAATCCAATTACATAAATTATTCTGCAACACAGACTTTTTTCCTCGCATCAAAATGTCTTAGTCTAGAAATAAACAAAAATCTACCTTTTTCTTTTTAAGAAACATTTCATTGAGTAACTTAATAATTAGCATCCACTAGTCCAGGTCTTTAATATCCAATAGCTGTTTTCTCTTTATTGTATTATTACAATTAATTCAATGTCACGTTTTACCCATCTGTGGACAAATAGCCTTGAAATCTAAAGGCCACACTTAGAAATTTGGCAACAGTTCCTTTTATACTTTCTCACACAGGAGGTACAGACTACCTCAAATCAGACAGATCCACTCAGACAAAGCTGAAAAGAAGATCAGCCGTTATGTAGAAATTTACACTTGAATTCTAACCCATTTCAAGTGAAGTCAGAACAGAGCAGTACCTATGAGTCAAAATCATACATCATGTCCCTGTAATACTACAGGCTGCATAAAGGCAGATCTAAAAGATTGCTCTTAACTTAAAAAAACAAACAAGAAATGTACACAGAATCCTAGAGGGTATACAGTAATGTTAACAGTCTTTTCTAGATATTTTAGTAGTCAGTTAAATGCTTTGTAAGCTTTAGGCCAAAAGAAGAGGTTAAGGGAAGAATTACAGGAACAGACCATAGGAACAGGCTGTTAGGAAGACTAAAAACTTCTCTCTACAAATTGCACTCACTACAGAGCAGGATCAGGCTCACTAGGGAATAAAATTAGGTTGAAGATTAGGTCTTATGTGCCTGAACATGGAGAGAGAAATATATCAACTCACAAATAGGTAGTCATGAGCTTTATGTCAGTGATTTGACAATGAAAGGAGGACTCTGCCCTGCAGCGCTGTTCCTCTGGCACAAAACTCACGTTCCTGCTGCGGTTCCCAACTGCAGAGGCAAGAAAACTCTAACTTCCTTGGCAACTCAGTCTCAAGCTCAGGCAGGATGTACCTCTATAGGCCCATCAGGATTTCTTAACATCTTAAAACTTCTGGCTTTCAGATACGTTTAACTGGCAGCGTGCAGCTGTGCCCAACAGCAAGCAGCAGAATTCTGGTACAGGAAGCATGTCTTAAGCAGACTTCCTTGTGGTGGCTGTGCTAACAATATCTTTGCAACTCCTTTCATTTGAACAGTTATCCTCCATGTTGTAGCAGTCTGAGATTAAGCGCTTCTCAGCATCGTTTCCCGAGTCCTTTGAAATAACATTTAAAGCCACATCATGTTAGAATGGTCATTTTATAAGCCTTTTCCTAAATATGCAATGTCCTTTGAAACAGACACCCAAGAAAGAGCAGCAGATCTCTGAGCAAGAGCTAAAGCTGATGCGGAAACTTCCAGTTTCCATTTTCACTTTTTTTTTTTTTTTTTTTTTTTAATTTCAGGCGAAGATTCCGATTCCGACTCCGACTGAAGAACAGGACAGCAATGAGTTGTGAAGGGAAGATGATCAAGCGCTCTCCTCTTTGCTGAACGCACTGCCAGTTGAAATATTTCCCTCATTTCACTTTTGGTATCCTCTTTCCACCTCACTGCTTATGGAATCACCACAGCATAGGACAGTGGGGTGGACGAGGAGACTATTCCAATGCCACCAAACACTCCTTCAGAACTAATGATTTTACAGTAGTTCAACCTACAACATAAGTCTGCATCCAAACAAACATCCCAGTTCTCCCTTTCTCTTCTTTATTCAGCTCTACAATGTACTGAGTGAACAGGAACATAGTATTTTAAACTTTTAGCAGAGCTTTTAACGTGCTTTCTTAATTCCAAATCTTTAACACTTGTAAGCTTTTATACTTCTTGCTGTGCCAAAGTTGAGAGGCACAGAATGCCTCCCCTTGATTTGTATTTCTCTAGATTAACTAACAATCAGTATTTCTTTAAAGTCTGAATATTCCATTATCTCAAGCATTGATGGCACAGATAACAGTTAATGTGTTGGTTTCAATGCACGTATATCCACTGCCTATCTGTGACAAGAAGAAGTGACAACTGGAAATCTGCACCAAGATCAAATCTCAAAGTATAATTGTGCCTCAGGTTAGCTGGTTTATCAGACGTTTAATTCCACTTTCTTAAGCTGCTTGGATGGGATCACATCCCAGCTTTTGCAATTTCACCACAGATACCAGGTAGAACAGAAGAGGCATTTACTTACCGGTCCCTTGCTACCATTTGTGTGGAGGCCCTTGTACATACTGTGCAAGGTAAGGTAGCCGTAGGCTTGCCAAGTACCACCCAATGACACTACCTGCCAGTCAAAGCCTGCAAATTATTTGTATGTGAGATATCGCTGTCTGACCTCATGCTGTGTGTTCTTCACCCTGGTTCTCCAATGAGAAGTAGTGCTGGACTTGGTCCACTCGACGCAGAGTTGAAAGCCACGCTGCGCAAGCATACCAGGGGGTTCGCAAAAGAGATGACTGTTTCCGTACAAACTCAGGATGCCTGGGCCCTAGGAGGGCACTACTCCCTTCCCCCCTGTGATGATGCAAATCAACCTCCAGACTAAAGAAAGTCTTTCTCTGAAAGGACATAATTCATCTCTTTGGTCTAATATTTTTGGGGAAAAAGCTTGTGAATTTACAAGGTTTTTTCATGGGTAGTGCAACCTACCTTGGAATATTTGTGCCCATATATAAAAACACACACTGCTCATGTAAAAAGCATGGCAGGTCCCTCATATATGGCATCTGAGAGGTCTACTTCGGAGAAACCCTTATACATTAAAAAACATTTAATGCATACTCAGGACAGGTAGCTTGAACAAAAAATAATTAAAATGAGAGCAGATGGTACTAATGGAGTAAATGAAAAACAGAGCTAAAACAATAAAGGCAGATTTCATTTGGAACAAAATTACTGCCTGCCTTCCAATACCCTGCTAGCAGCTGGCTGCTAACTGGCGAAAACATGGTACCTAACAGCAGACAGGTATTTGGGAAACTGATCTGGCTAGATAAGGAGACATCTAACAGGCAGTTTCTACAGCTTGTGTTTCCAGACCACGGAGGGAATAAGAGCAAAACAAATGTTTGCTTCCAAATGTGATAAATATTCCTTGCTTTTGTGAAAGAGCTCTATGGACCTTTTCCTGTATGAAATTCCACATTTCTTTTCTCTCTACTGTCATGTTTTACTGACACTTACTGTGACGTCAGGGGATCTTGGCTCATTTTTATATTCAATTTTTTGTATTATTTTTTTTTTTTTTTAAAGTGTACTGCATGTCACAGCTGGAAACTAGTACATGGTTAACATATAGAAACTATGCTGGATTAAACCTCTTTTAATAGGAATCTTGGGTGTCTCTACCTTATTTTAAGATCCCATTTTACTGCCTTCCCTCTAACCAGTCAAAATAAAAGCGTTTCAAGGAATTCTGTCATGAAGGGTACCCTGTGCTCGGAAAGCACACAGCAGGATAGAACCAGCATTTGTGGTTACATGTCTTGCAAGGTGAAACTTCATTTTTAGTACAAGCATAAACATTTAAACAAAGATTAATTTTAGCCTATTTAGTAGGCACTGGAGTTGCAGTGCTGTTAACTGGCAACTAATAACATTCCCCTTTAGGCTTACCCTTTGCAGACATGCTAGCACTCGGAAAACTTAGCAAAATGAAAATTATAAATTAAGCTTTAATGTTGGAATCCTCCTAAAAATCAACAGAAGAGGCAAACAGAATTGCTAGTTAGTTGCTTCAGGACTACGTTAGCTGGCATGGAACGAGTTGCCGGTTCAGATAGACAATTTCATTGTCAACACTGAAGAATCTGGTGGTGTAATTTATTCTCAGACTGTTGGCTCCCAGGGTCAAGCACTTGTGTGAGATTCTAGTTTTTTATTTTAAAAGATCTGTTCCCATGATTGGGATAAAATACACTTCTGTATTTTATGTTTTATATTTTCTGTATTTTATTTCATTTCATTTCAAAAAGGGAATCAAATTAAAAATATTTATGTTAAAGCCAATTCTGATTTTGGCGGGCCCTGATGTGCTTTTTGTTTCCTGCCGGCAATACTGCACTAAGCTCTTGAAGTCTGGCCTATGCTGGAGGATGGGTCTGCTAATTTGTTGGGGTTTTTTATTTATTTTTAACTGGTAAGATTACAATAGTGGGAGCACTGGTTTTGCTACAGTTCATAATTTGGTGACACACAAGCATAACACTCTACTTGCAGCGTGAAGGCCTTATCTGAAAACTTATTTGTAGTGTACCAGCAGTGTCATAACCCAAGATCTCTCTTCAACCACAATATAGTCTAGTTCCAAGCAGGAACCAAGCAGGCTGTTTACAAAGCCTTTACTGGCGAATATAGGCCTTTGTTATAACCAGAATGCAACTATTTCCATGTTTTGTTTAACAGCACCCAGCAATAGACAAAACTAGAAAGTGATGAACAGGTTTCCAGTAGCAAGCATGGAGCAAATTTACATAGAAACAACACAAGAGCTTAATGATTTAAACACTACCAAACAAAGCCACTGATGGTAAGGAAAAAACCGTCAGCTGGCACCACAGATGAATGACTCTATACAGCTCTCGCAACTGCTCCAAGTTCTCCCTCCCTTTCTCTCTCACCTTTTCATACCACAAACCTTTTTACGCTTCTTCTGTGGAAAATTTGTTCAGTCTTCTGTAATGACTTTGGACAAGTGGTGTCAGGAAACGTAACCTGTTAAGGAATTCAAAAGACTTTTTGAAACTGCCCTTTTAGATCCTCCCTTAACTAAGAAGCTTAACTATCCTATCAAAACACGTTGTCCATTACCCCACTTAATGTTGCCTTTCACTTGATATCATTCCAAATTCTAGAAGTCTTAAATCTCCAACCACCAGAAAGATATATCCAACACACTAAGTGAAAAGTGGTATTTTTCAGCCTGCATGCCATTTGAGAAGCATGTTTCCACCAGTCTGGTACATTAGAAAACAGCAGACAATTTAGTGTTCTACATAGCAAGCAGAAGAGCTTAATTCATTGTGCTTTCAAGAAGTGTTCATTGTGCAAATTTCTGCACCTGTATTTAACAGCTGCACCTTCCCCTGCTATGAGACCAGCAGCCCGTATCATTAAGTGAGCATGCACTTGCAACCCAATACTAACTGACTGTGCATGTTCTGATGCCTGCACATCCAAAATTCATAAATAAATGAGAAACGAGCTACATATTGTTAGTAGGCTGAGCTAAACCTCATAGCAAGGCAGCTTTTAACCTTGTATTTAAGAGCGAAACATTTCGGAGTGGCTTCATTCCAAAGACCAGCACACAAACTGCCCCCAGAAAGAGAAAATGCAAAATGTGTATCATCTTGCATTTTTACAAATGCATGAAAAAGCTTCTGCTAGCAATCTGTTAATTATTTTGGGAGCATGCAGAGAGAGGCAGACAGAGAAAATAAAAATACACCAAGGGAGAATAAGAAATTTATATAAGCACTGAGAACGTCAATCTAGTTACAAGACACTGAGACACCTTTCTGTGTAGAGTATTGGTTTAAAAGTCAGGGTGCAGACATTCAAGAAAACTTGAATGTATTCAATAAATTTTTCATTTTTCAAGCTATTTCTTTGAAAAAGTTCATTAAACCTGTTTAACAACAAAAACACAGAAAATGGTGCTTCCAAAGTTCATTTTGGCCAGGTAATGCTTGTGCTTTTATTTTTATGTATTTTGGATGCCATCTATCACATATTCTGCTAGTCTGGTCCATTAAATAAAAATCAATTAGAGAGTCTTCCCAGGAGAAGGAAGGAAGATTCAGTATTTAGAAGCTGGGCAGAATAAACATTATTATTCTCTATTCAACTGCTGACAAAGTTTCTTTTGACCAAGAAACATCAGGGATTACAACGCCAGCAGCGATTTGCCATTACGTCTAGTGCTCTAACTCTGTTTTCTTAAATAGCATCAATTACATTGAGGCCTGGTCTTCAAGCGGGTCCAACAGATGCAACATCAGAACAAATTAAAAATTAAAATCTACTGCTGACAACATTGTTGCCTAGATTGTTGCCTATAGCAGATGCCTACAAGCAAACAAGCAGAAGCCCTACAAGCACATCACTCCTTAGTGAATCCTTCTGTAGAAATTCATCCCTCCTACCACCATTGTCCACCTCCACCTCCCCACGTGGACATTACTCCCTATACAGTATTCTAAAAGTTTCACCCAGATTCTTTTCACAGCACTCATTCAACCACCTGCGCACGTCCGCCGTTTTTACCCTCATTAACTGTGCTTTCATTCACCTCACTTTGAAAGCTTGTGGGTACCAAAAATCCATATCACGTCAAGGTCAGAGTCGCAACCTACAGCCCGTGAGGTGGCCGAGTACTACCCACTCACTCTAACGTTTTAGCTCCCAAATTCCTTTGGGGTTCAGAACGTGACGCTGCAAACCACAGGATATAGCATTTCATTCCATTGCAGTGTACCAGACAGAAACCTCCGCAAGAGCAATCCTGCCACAACCACTTTGGCAATAAAGCGGTTCCATGTACTTTCTGCTACATACAACCTCTCATCAAGGACTGCTTATACAGGCTTTTTTATTAACTCCTCCACCTATGGTATTTGTCTTGTCAATGACATATAATCACTAAAAACTCGCAGAGGTTTTTGGGGGCCGTTTGTTTTTAAAACGCATGGCATTGTCTTGCATAGAAAATGCATTTAGTAATTGCACTTACCTGATAAACTAAACAATCATGAAACTTTGCACTGTGTTTAAGTTACCTTCATAGATGAGGACAATGTTATAGTACTTTAATATATCCATTTATTAAACAGTAAGTCCTTCACAAATGATTCCATACCATATTGATCAAGGTAAGTGTTAGAAAACTACCATTTTCCCTACATACAAAAATACAGACTTTTACCACTATGAAGACATAATTAGAAGAGTACCATGAAAATCCATAGAGCTCAAATCTTCAAATATCAGAAAGACAAAAAGACAGGAAAAGACAACTAAATAAAAAAAATTTACAAATAGCGATTGTGCCCATATACAAAAGACTGGACAAGCAAAATGACACTTAAAACTGATAAATACACCATTTAAATTATGCTATAATGGTATGAATTTTTAAAACATGGACTGCTTTCTGTATTGCAAGACATTAGAATCAACTTGTGTTTTTTTTTTTGTTTAGCATCAAACCAACAAAACCAACAGAAAAGAAGTGAACAACATACGGAAAAAATTATTATTGGTATAAAACACGTTAAGAGTTGTGTTTTCTTGTTAAGAGACCTTGCCTCTGAAACTGTTCAAAGCATCAACAGCATGACTTTCAGATAAAGGGCTGGAAGATGCTACACTTCACTTTTAAGTTCCAGCTGTTGCTACTGAGGAGACAGTGAACACAGCTGGCAGGCATCCATGCTACTGCAAGCATCATTTTTATCAGCTGACCTTGTGTGCAGTTTTATTGAGATAGCTTCAAAAATACTTACCAAAAATAAAATGAAATTGCTTCAGGCTGTAATCTGTTGCTATCCTAATGTCTGCTAGTATATGATATTCTTCAAATCCATTGATCAAAACATGCTTATGATGATAAATGGGCACCTGATCCTGCAGTCCCCAAAGTCAATTTTGCCTGAGTAAGGACAACAGAGTCAGGTTCTGCATTTGCAGCGGCACATACAGTACACTTAAAAGATTTTCCTTGGCAAAATATTACACTTTCTCTTACTTTAAAAGCAAAATACTAAGGTTATTTCATAGCAGAATTGTGCTCATACAGTAAAAGGTAAGTTGCATCCCCTTTGCTCAGCCCGAGACAGAAATCTAACCAACAGTTTTGGCCAACATTTCTGAGCTGTTCACAACTACAAGTTTGTCAGTATAGCAGTTACATAAGTTAAGTCAAGCCTAGAGGTCTCTTCCCAGGAACGGTTAGGTGATGTCTACTGTGTTTTTCTAGAGGACCACGGATTGGCACTGAGGATACAGATGTATCCCACAGTGACTGTCTCTTTACGCAAGTGTCAAGGAAAAAAGTTGTAGCATGTTTTAGTTCACTTCATCATCCATGTGCTTTAATCACCAATGTGCTTTATCTCCATCTTTCAGGTAGCAGTGGAAGGCAGAGCAGAGCAAAAGTGATACAGTCTTTTCACCATGAGATCAAAATTTACTGTTTAGTGCACAAAGGGAAAAAATGACTACAGTAGCCATAAGGCTGGTATCAGTGAATCAAAGCACAAAGCCAGAAATGCTTTAGTGAAACACAATACAAAAATAGTGTTCACTGGTTTAATAAGTTTACATCTCTATTTTTATGACCAACAAGTGTTTATACCACACATGGAAGGCACCCTAGGTGAAGCAGTTTTTCAGTACTTGTTTACAATTATATGGAAAGACATAAGAAGTGTCAACTTTTAAATCAAAATTGAGCAATATAATGAGAAATAAATACGTACTTTACTATTTTTATTGTGGGTTCCTGAACCCTTACAAACTTCAACATATACAAATAGTTTCAAAATGACACTAACACAGAGGAGAGTAAGACTAGACAGATAAAACGATTAGCTAAGTCATTTGTTATATTGCGTCCTAAATGTTGAATCTTAAGTGTAGAAATCATTTTAAAATGCAATAAATTGGTCACAATATAAATCAAAGCAACTTCCTATGAACTGTGTCCTATGAGTTAAAGCTGGACGAACTGCAGTGCTAAGATATACTCCCCCTCCACTATATCCAACAAGTAGAAACCAGTAAACATTCAAGATTAAAGTATAAACAGTATAAAAATGAAGGTAGCAATTGTTGTAATATAAGGGTGCTAGCCAAAACCACTTTAACCTGCAGACATCAAGATAAACGTAACATTACTGAAAATATTTAAACTATAATACTTCCGGAATTAAAAGGTTACCAAAAGTAATAAATCAGCCAAGTTAGCAGAGGGTATTTTCTTTCAAATACATGAAGGTTTTAACTAGATATGTCTATCGAGACATTTGTCCAAAGCAAAACAAATACAATACTCTGAAATTTACCATATTGTGGACAACAGTCCTTGACAGTCAGAAGAGGCAGAGATGGTCATAATTCACTGTTATGCACATCCAGGTGTTATTAAAATAGCTGTAGGGACCAGCCCTGATCAAAGACAAAACAACCCAGATACTCTGTCAATAAGATCTGGCTACTGCTTTTTGAAATGCTCATATGTCCTTATTATGAATTTATGAAGATAGTTTCCATATCCTTCCATATATGCCAACTGGCTTTTTAAAATTTTACCCATGAAGTCCATAGTATACAGATAAAACCTTCATAGTAAACTCAAAGCTCTATGTTATAAATATGTCAATCAAGGTAACTACGTATATTGCATATAAAATTAAATATCTTCTGTTTGCCAAGTATAATTTAAAAAGGAATATCTGTGGCTAGTTATAAAAAAATATTTATTAACCCATAGAGATTAGAAGGCAATTTCACTAACTCATCCATCCAGCACATTTGAAAGAATTGCACTGGGATTCTGGATAGGTGACTTTATCTAATCATATTTTTATGATAAATAGATAATTTTCATTTCTGGGCATATATAAGAACACTTTTGAAAGCTGCATATCGTGAAAGAAAATTACGTTGTGTTGTATACTCTAAAGGCTCTTATAAATCACAGTGTAAGTAGTTTTTTTTTTTTTTTTAAAGATTATTTCTAGAATACAAATGGTTAAATTATAGACAGATTTTAAAAAGATAACGCAAAAAATAAGACCGAAACAACAAAAACTCTGGTTGGACAGCACCCCACTTGGTCAAACAGATCTGACCAAGTGACCAAGTGGCTAACGGAGATAACAGTTTACTAGGAAAAACTGTGAAGCGGCATCCAGAGATTTCCTGATTATTTGTGTAAATCCATTTTTAAATTAATTTCATCTGTTAAAATAAAGAGAGGAATATGGCAAAATTTCTACAAACTATTTTCAAACATTATTTCTGGGCAAATAATAGAGCATTCTGCTGTTTTTTGTACCTATTTCAGTTTCATTTTTAAAAGATTACTTCTGTTGCCACTCAATCTAAAACAGGTTCAAACACAACATTTGTATCTGCACGGTCTGTTTGATCCTAACTGACTAAAGGCCCTCCTCCAAACAATCCACTATGTCATGCTACTGCAGAACAAGAACTAAGTACTCGAGTTTCCAAAATGCTACGTGATGACCTTACTCATTTCAGTGGGACTGCACAGCGTGCAGAGCTGGGCAGAAATCAGAGGCCCTTCCTGTAGCGCTCTGTCCTCGCTCGTCTCGCTATCCTTGCTGCAGATACAGGCGGCCCTTTGGATGCAAGCATCCAAGTCCTGCAGCTCTCTGTGAGCCAAAGACTACGCTTCAACTGAGTAAGAGTCATCTGATAATCACGTTCACTTAACAACATCTCTCAGATATATCTTCAAATCTATCATCACTATTAGTGCAGAATCTCTTCACCTCAGGGTGTTTTAAGGTTATCGGGACCCCAGAGACATTTCTAGGCTTAGTTCTGATTAAAGGTGTCTCGTCTCCTTCTCTGTTAAATAATAATCCTCAAATGAGGGATTATGCCTTTAATGTTCACATATCATTTTGAAAACACAGGATTATTAAGTGTCAAGTCTGGTTTTCTCACTCCTTCCCACCCTTTTTCAGATCTCAAACTCATGACTGGATTCTGCCTGCCTATTTATTTTTCCTAAATATCTGCTGAAGATTTTTGGCCTGAGAGCTTTCAGTGCAAGGCCTGCTCTTTATGCTCCAATTTTCACATACAAAGCTGTTTAGTATCTCATCTGAAGTAGGAAAGAAGGTATTGTTTTTAATAGTATTTGAATTGCTACTTGGCTGTTTGTGAAACGATGCCCTGAAACAGTATTTATTATTATTATTTTATTTTTTTTTACAAAAAAGAACAGGTAGGAATGTTTATAAAGGTGCCATGTGAAAAAAAATATATAGAGCAAAGACTAAAGAGAAGGAGAAAAAGGGATGCATTAATAAAAGCGTGCATTAGATAAGCATTGGCTCTGCCTGCACATCTCCAAAATAGCACAGAGGTGGCAAATACAGAATTTGTTTAGGGATCTTACACATCAAAGCTCATGAAAAACTAGTGGTTAATTCACTGATAACAGTCCACACCCAGCTTGTAGCAGATCATTTTCCTGCTATGGTCCACAGCATTCTTCCTAATAGTGTTAAGAATAATATTACTTTAAGACCAGTAAACCTGTAGTATTAGGAAGGGGCAATTGTCATATAGTACAAAGTAATTCACAAAAAGAAGAAAAAAAAGTAACTATTAACTTAAGGAAGACTGGATATCTTCCCAGTTTCCCTCTCTTCTTACTAGAACTAATAATGAAACACAGAGAAAATAAAACAATTCTAAACCATACGATCAGATGCACTGTGAAACACAGATGTGACAAAGCCTACGAAGAAGCACTCTCCATTAGTGATTTTATTTAAATTCACACCCTAAGGGACATCTTATGAGCAAAAGAAGGCAATGTGCTTCTACGGCATAGCTTGTTGCTGATGCCAGACACCTGAACACAAGGACAACGATGACACAAGACTGAAGTACAGACACGAGCTCTCAAGAGTCAGTACCTTGTCTCTCTAAGAGGGCAGAGGTAGAAGAATTTCTAATTCGTTCAGTCTCCGAGGTCGCAGCTCCTAACAGAAAACGTACGAAGAAACACAAGTAGCACACCAACTAGCTTCCAGAGTTCTAGGGAAAGAACAAAAACGTCCCCAGCACATCCAGCCCAAACGTCATGAACTACTATAAAAGGGGAGAATACTATACTTAATGATAGCATGTCCAACGTCCTTTTAATTATCTTCCATATAGTGAAGCAGACACTATACAGATCAATGACAAAGAATTAACAAAAATAAAATATCAAAACATAAGGCAGATGAGGAATGAATACATGGAATGAAAGGAACAAGTAGAGAGTAAGGAGGAATCACCTTTACTACAGAGCAGTTAAACTGTTAACTTAGTTATTAGCTACGGTTTTAGAAACTCACTTCTATTTTAGGCAATTTGCTTATCATTACAGGAAGGCATGATAAACTTCAACTAAGGCTGACAAAACTGAACTTAGCATTAAAAGAAAATACATACTCTTACAATACTACACAGTAATTCTTTTGCTATTGCTCCAATTATTTTCTATCATTTAATTCATTTTTTAATATCTGTACATTGGTTACAAATTTTGCCCTCATTTCTACACACAGAAATATATTAAGATTGCATATCTGAGGGCACAGGCTGACTTTAGAGGATTAATCAGAACTCCAGCGCGGTTTCAAGCACCTCATTCCTACATGGTTCAACTGTTTAGCTTTAATTTATTTTTATTCATACCACTTTTTGGGTCCCTCTGTGGAGCCAAGCAGCATCTTAAAGAATAAATTAAGTTATCCTTCTATGTTCAGCAATTTCAAGCAAGACTAGCTGGCTGGGAGAAGCAATTTAATGTGACTTTTCTCAACAAGTTTCAAAAAATTAAACTTTCTGTCCTATTTTCTTCCATAAGTGATTTTTTTAATCATATTTGCAGTTTGGGTAACAGTCTTTATTAAAATATTTACCATCTTTCCAAAAGACTACAGTGTAAAATTAAGTCTGGACAAAGAACTCAACTATCTATATATCATATGATCTGAATACTTCAAATTTATCTCTCACATCTACGGTATTTACCTTCTCTATAATCCAAAGAGTAAATAATGTCTCCATAGACCAATAAATCCTTAACTTAGATTTTTAGAAAGGATATAGTGTACAATACTAAAATCATCTTTGGTCCCCAAAATAAGAAAATTACAAATTTACACTTCTTTTCTTGCTTACAAAGGGTATCAGAAAGTATTTTAAGTTCATATTCTTTTTGAATTCTACCCTGAAAGCTGCGCTGAGCTCAAGTCTTGATGTAAGTAATAAATAACAGCATAGTGTTCTCAGCTGAAGACAACTATATTTAATATGTAAAAGCACTTGAGGTCATACAGGTATACTACCCTAGAGGGTGAAGTAAATTATACCATATTAGAAGTGTAACTGTGTATCATTCATACCAATTAAGAAGCATTTGTCATTCAAGCAAAAAGTCAAAGGCTTTTCATGATCTTACTTCAGAAAAAGCTCTGCAAAATTCTCCTTTTTCTAGGTAAGGAAAGGTGTAAGTCATTGAAAGATATCAAGTCCATGAACTTATAGACACAAGAGACTATCCCAAACCTCTGAGAAACTCAAAGCGAACTCTGAAGTGAACGCAGCGGCTGCAGAGAAGCAAAGGGGCATTCTGCTGCACGCCACTTTGGTCCCTCCGCTAATCAGCGAACAGGATACACGCGCAAGGAAAAGCCTTTGCTGTGTATCACATCACGTCTGTTTCTTGGCTTCAGATGAGGATTTCACTCTAAAAGCATCGATCTTCTGCAGGACAATATTTTGCATTTGAAGAGGGTCTTTTGTTTTTTTTAATGTTTGTGCCATTTGCTTTAATACCAATTTAGAATTCCAGTTTGGATCTGATGGTGTTACTTTTGAAAGGGTTATGGTGTATGTTTTTAAAATAATGGGCAGTGTCTAAAAACTGTAAGCTTCGTCCTTGTACTAGGTACAGAGTGCTGAAAAGCAGCAGGATATTGGCTACAATAAACTTCATTATTTAATGCCACACTGAACATTGAACTATTTACCTCATGGAAAGTACACCCAGTAGTCCTGATGAAACACCACCTTAACAAAAATGGCTGTTTTAAATCCAACAACAGAGGTGAGCTTGAATGGCTTGATATTTTAAAATCACCATTCCCTTTGGCATCAGCTTTCAATGAAACACAATTAAAATGTCAAATATAGTAACTGGAAAACCACCGCTAGGTTAAAAAGGGAAAGTTTTCTTTAAAATCTTTACTAAGTCCTCCGTAATTTTGATTTCAGTCTTAGTCATTGAGGTGAAATGCGTACAACAAACTGAATAATGAAAATACCCCACCTTTTGTAATCTGGTTTTCACACATCAAAATAGTTCTCTGTTGTTTGATTCAAACATTGCAGCATAAAGTTCAAATCTAGTCCTCTCCCAGTGTCTTCCAATATTAAAACAAACCCACACATTTGTACTGATCTTCTGTTTTCTATAACTGCTTTTCAAAGTATTTCGTATTTAAAAGTGACCTATCTGAAATGTATTGCCTTTTGCTCCTAAGATTCCACTTAACCGCATTCATCCACTCAGGATACAGTTACACAAGAACACAATACCAAAAGCATACAAGTCAGATGTAGGATAAATTCAGGCCCATGTGGGATACAACTCCACTAATTTCAAATAATTCATCAGCTCAAACCAGGTAGGAATTAAGCTCTAAAGATCATCCCACAGATTTTCTTTATGTAGGCACACATATGCCAAATGATGGATTACATGCATAAAAATACCAATCATGAAACTAGAAATTATCTTCCTCCAATTATCTAAACTCATTTTCCAAAGGGAAAAATCCAAATCAAAAATCATTGTTTTTACCTACTACCAACAGTTTTAATTTTAGAAGAAACAAATAACCCCCAAAAGTACTTTCCTACATGAATTGCAACATTGCGATCTTCAAAATATTTTATAAGACACCATAAATTTTTGCTAGTTCCTGCCTACCCTAGAGTTCTCAGAAAGGGTGAATCTTAAAAAAAAAAAAAAAAAAAAAAAAAAAAACCCTAAAAATGCAAGTCCATCAGAAACCCCTTCTTTCTCTCCATTCTCCATCACTGTGTCCTTCTAACCCCTTTCTCCTCCTCTCCCTCCCCAAACATTTTTTTCCATTTTGAAACAAAAAATAGCATGTATCCCAACATTAGCAGAAAACAACATACTTGTACTGGATGCATTATGGTGACCATTCAGCAAACATGCTAATCTTGCACAAGTTCAGATCTGACTGAGATCACACACAAACTGAGTATGATGATTTCAGAGTAATTCACAGGATAACTACCTTATCATTATATCCATCAACCCAAAAACGTGAAATGGTGTCTATTTCAGCTATGTAAGTAAACAAACAATGAAACTGCACAAGGTCTTGCAGATGAGAACTGAACTGCACTGCCAAGGCTACATGAGGAAGGCTACAGAGAGCTGTTGGACACAATACATTGCTAAAGTTATTGCTATTTGCCCCAATCTACTTTTGGTGAACTTTTTTCTTATAGTAATCAAAAATATAGTGTTGGTCTTCATGTTTATGGTAGATGAAGAAATAGTGGCAGAACACGTATATTCAGAGCTTGTACTTGGGAGAGGGAAGAAAAGTACTGTGCAGTTAATCCAAAATATTAACATACTTCAGATACCTATCTATGTGGATGTCTTAAACTGATCTTGCTTTTGAGTGATCAACATTTATTCTCTTCATGACAACAGCTTCTGACTCAATGCACCTCTGTACATACACAGGGGCTGGGCATTCTTTGCCACAGTCTGATCCTCCTTTTCTTCCTTAAATAAAGGAAAAAAAAAACCCTTTATTCCATGAGGGAAAATTAAGAACGCCTTTCTCCCTTTGCAGTCCCGTTCAGATGTCTCTTTCATGCATCCAGACGTTGAATCTCAGGGCGATGATCTACTTCTCTGGATTCTGTCCGAGCGCGCATGTAATCACTGGTTTGCCGACTGTTTTGTTGTCTGCTGTTCATTCGCCACTTTTTAATAGCTAAGTATGTGTTCACAGCATACACTGCCATTGCCAAGAAACCAAATATCTACAAGAAGTAGAAAAAACTGTCAAAGAATTTTTGAAAACAAGAACAGTAGTTTCATAACAAATCCCTCAGCAGCTTAGTTTTCTACTTTATTTGCACTGACAAATTGTTATGGCCCGCAAAATTGATGTTTTTCTTCTTAAATGAATTAGAGAATCTGTGAAAGCTACTAAGATCAATGATCTCAAAAAACAAAGTTCTCTGTCTACAAACACACTGTCAACTAAATCCCGCAGTGCCAACTTCGCAGCAAGACCCTCTTGTAATTGAGAATACAGCTCTTCATCCGGCAAATAGCTCATTCCTCGGGATGCATGTAATAATGAATGGCCAAGAAAAAAGTTCCTTCAATACGTTTCCACAGAATTATTGTGTCATTTTCAATACTCAGGTTTGCAAAACAGAAGTTTATCAACTTGAGCACAAAATTAATTTGCTTGACCTTACTGTTCCAGATTTGAAGTCTTAAAATAAAATACTACTATTCTCTTCCATAGAGCAAAAGCAAGCTGTAGTGAACAAGAAGAATTCAGCAAGATTATGTGTAAGAGGCTCCAGCTTCATCTGAATTTTTGGTTCTCTCTCTCGTGCAGGCTTGCCACATAGGGCAGTACTATCTAGGCTAGTTGTAGAGAAACAGGCAAATTAAACTGTTAAGAGTTCTCTGCACCTTTTTTCCTGTTTGGTCTTGCCTCAAAAGCCTTAAGACAAACAACTCCAAGGGCATCAATACTTTTAAAAATCAAAACTAGTAGAGCCAACTGTACAATTGTAAGTATACTGGGATGGCGAAGCAAACAGAAGTTTTCAATGAACATGATGGAAAAGTTATCCTTAGTTTTAACATAAAATATGAGTCCCGTTTAAAGAAGTTCAAATTCTCTTACCACAGCAGCAATTTCTGCTCCAGTTTTATGGTTTAAAGCAGCGAGTACTACAGAGGCAATGAAAAAGAAGAAAGTGCTGAGTCCAGTGTTGACCAGATCCTATAAAAATAAATTCATTAGTATTACTAAACAATGATTCTTCGCTTGCTTTTAAACAGAAACTGGTGAAAATGAAGATTAGAACAAAAACTGTGACAATGTTTTCCCACTTTCTAAGCAGTTTATCACTTTTACAGAAGAAGGCAATGATTTTCATATAGGCAACATGTGTGCACACACTAGTATGCGAATTGAAGTCAAACAGCATCTATACATAAGGCACAAGGGCAAACTGTAAATGTGTTACTCCAACTTCTACTGGGATTATTTAAAAAGCACTGTTAGCATAAGCAATGAATGTTCTCAGCTGACATTAAAGTAATCTGAATCTCAAACTTTAATGCTCATCTGACACTCCGAGAATC
Source organism: Struthio camelus (assembly GCF_040807025.1). Classification (NCBI taxonomy): domain Eukaryota; kingdom Metazoa; phylum Chordata; class Aves; order Struthioniformes; family Struthionidae; genus Struthio; species Struthio camelus. The sequence continues at coordinate 10,979,844 of NC_090951.1, forward strand.
CCTTGTTCTCTTTCACGTCACAACAACTCTTCTAGCATTGCCTGGATAACACTCAGGGATTTCTCTACAAGTTCTTTGAAGCCTTACTTGTAAACAAATGCATGCCCTATGGTATTCCTGCGAATAACAGCTACCTGTACTGTAAAAAATACACAGGTATATACATATCCACTGCAGAGATTGTTGCATGTTTCAAGTAGACTTTTTAAAACATACATATACACACAGTGACACCCCAAGGGCTTCTAGGATCAGGGAACATTCTCTTGCTTTGTTTCAAGCGTGGGGGGGGGGGGGGGGGGAGATAAGCAACATGCAATTCAGTTAAACCAAGTGACACATGCTGCAAACGTTTTCAGATAACTATGACTGCCATGCCTTACAAAAAATAGGGTCGTAACATGTTGCTGGGTCATAACTAAGAATTCTGAATGGCAGCTATTGGAAAAAGAATAATTAATTCAACACTTGATTTTTAAGTGTGATTAAATAACGTAAAGGCCTAGAGACTTTAAAACAAAAGAAGAGCAAAGTGCTAGATTCACTAGGCACTAGCTGTTTTAATGTGTTGTTCTCAGCCTCTTTCACCTTTTTTATTTTATTTTATTTTTTTTAAAGTTTGATAAATGCTGTTCTGGAGCCTATGCTCAGAGATAAGGAACACTAAATAGCCTCCAAGACAAACACTACACAGATGTAGGAAATAACATATTCTAACGATAACTGAATTAATGGATGAAGTCAAAGAGGAAGTAGAGTCGTGAAGGAGGCAGGCAATGACAGTTCAGTACAGATAACCTGAAGGAACACGAAAGCAGTAAAATGTGAATACTATCATAGCCAAAAGGGAGGGAAAGAAAACCTGTATACAAGTTTGCTGTGCAACTTACAGCTTTGAGTTTAAAAAAAATGAAACACTGAGCATGCTAACTGATATTTCCCACCATTTAAAAAAAAAAAAAAAACACGTTTAATTAGAATTCGAAGAAAAGTGTTCATACTAGACTGTTTTCTTTCATATGCAAGACAAACTTACTTCCACTTCCTGTTCCATTTACTACAGCAAAATTTTTTGCAAAGGGCATCTAGTAAAGTGCTGTTAAGAAGTTAGGCTTAGAATACTCGACTTAAAAAAATCTAAACTCATTCCCTAGCCACAAATCTGTTGACTAAGTTTCCGTTACACAGCACAGAGTCTTCACACTGACCATCGTCACCTAACAGTCCTACAAAACCTTCCGTCTGGTGAAGAAAGAAGTGATTAAATCCAAAAACATTTTTATTTTTCTAATCATGATTTGAGAATGCTTTAGGAAAAGTAATTGTAAACACTAGACGTTTCTAATGCTGTTTTGTTCACAGGGAAAAAACTACGCCTTCGAGGACAATGACTCACCTACAGCTGGCCTGATCCTCATCTAAAAGGGGGAGTTTCCCGAGAAATTTGAGAAATGTCCATCCACTGCTCATTGCTATTGTTACTCAGATTTAACGAATGCAGTAAGACCCAAACTATCTTCGCAAACAGTAAAGAAACAGAAGCAAGTTGCAAGTATCTTAGAAACTTCATATGAACCATCACCATTTTTTCACACCTGCCAGCGTATAATTGAAGACAGATACTTTACATCTCTGTTCAAGCTTGCTGGGACAGATGTTATCTGGTACTTGTGACATGCAGAGGCATTAAACAAAATTAGAATGTTGTGCAGTAACTATTGCATTTTTACGAAACAGAGGTATCAGAAAATAAGTGGCATTTCACAACTTCTCCAAGTAACCTCCTCTTCCAACTTTGAAGTAACAGCGTTGCTCATGCCTATGGGGTCTCCAGCAAGAGCTCTGGATCTCATCTGCACAAATCTGAATTCTCACCATTCCTATTATCCAGTACGTTAACGTCTCGCTATACATGTCAATACATAGCGCACCCAAGAGCGTTTAACACTTTCATGAAGTCTATAGAGTAAACATATGTCACCAGGAATGCTGAAACTGTACATACTGGGGAGAGGGCAGCCATACTGGCTATGCCCTTCAATTAAATGAAGGGATTATAGTTCAACCAAAGGCCAGGCTACCGATTTTACTACCATCTGAATTCATTTGCCACCTACAGAATGGAGACAAAATCTTGAAAGAAACAGCTCTGAGAAGAGCTTAAGAATTACAATAGGTAAGCACCTCACATGTGAAGCTGTAGAGGAAAAAAAAGGGAGGGGGGGTAAGAGAAAGAGCACTTAGGCATTCCTTTGGACATATGGACACAATAGGTGTAGGGAGGTAATCTTACCTTTGTAAGGGACACTGGAATGCTGCATCCTGTTCCGGTATCCACATTTTTTAAAGTATGTTGAAAAATTGGACAGGGTACAGAAAAGAGCCACAAAAGTTATTTGAAAGAAGGAGAAAATTTCTCACAGTATGAATCAAAGAACCTAAACTGCTTTGAATATTAAAAAGATTCAGCTGTGTACATGAGGACCTCAGTGTTCAAATAATCAAGAAATATTAGCTGATTAAAAAGTTAAATTTAGCATAGAAAAGCACATCAAAAGCAACAGCGTAACAAAATCAACAGCTGAAAGGTTAAGCCAGAAGTCATATTCAAAATGAAATAAGGCTTATCTTTTGGTCTTCTCTTTTTTTTTTTTTTTTTTTTGTTTTACTGTAAGGGAGCCGACCATCAGAACAAATAACCAAAGACGTGCTGAGTATTCCACCTTTTCATTTCTTATTGGCTAGATGATTTTATTCCAGACACATATTTTGTACTTGCTTAATACTATATTCAAAAAAGGGTAACTGGATGAAACGTAAGAGTATGATTTAGATGGTGAGACATACTTATTAGTTTATTCTGCTGACCTCTGACTTTTTGAATGTATCAGCTCGATCAGCTTGTCAAAAGAGAATACCATCAGCAAGATAGTCGGGCCCATCCACAACACAACAAGCATCATAATCTATCTACATGCCAAAAGTTGACTTGAAGGCTTCTTATAAGAAGTCTGAGACACTGCGGATTATGATACACTGCCAAAATCGGACTGCCAGTGCCTGTCATGAATCTACCCAGGAAACTGAAGATATAATGACAACAACCTTTTTAGGGCAATTATTGACATTTTATTTTATTGCAATCTTTATAAAGAACATCAAATTTCTCCTGGCAAAGAATCCAACAGTTCAAATGTAAAGACTAATTTATTCCATCTAGAGTTTCCAATTTATCAACTTCTGCTGTTTTATTTTCCTCGTTTATGTTAAAAATCTTTTAATGTAACTAATTATTGTTTCATATCCACACAATAAAGTTGATTTCTTAAAAACTAAAACTAGCGCACTCTGTCATACGCACATAGGAGACTGTTTGGAGTATAAGGAGCAAAAATAATAGTAATGTTGGCATACAGGTACATAATGGCAACATCACAAATTTATATATTGATGGAGGTTTTTAGTCCAAAATTTGGTACTTACTAATTAAGTAGAAAGATTGGGAAGGGAAGAAATACTGTGATGGTTTTGCAAGAAGTCAGAGCAGAAACAAAAGAGAATGAACCACAGCAAGATTTCAAGAGGCAAAGGACACTCCCTAAAATAATGTAGCCTTTTTTCCACGTTAGAGAAAATGAATAATCATGACAATAAAAAGAATAAACTAATTGAAAGAAGATGAGCTGTTTCAAATCTGGCCATGCTGTAGCTGAAGTTCTTACTATTACAGACAAAGTAAAAACCACATCACACAGATAAAAGAATTTCTGCTGAAATTACAGCAACCTCATGAGACAGTATGGTGTGCCATAAAACACTGCACAAAGCTGCCATCCATAACAGAGAATAAAATCTATGAGCTGAATCAAATCCACTCTAGACTGCTGCCGCTCCCTTTACCCTTTCCCAAAAGGGTTTAATGGAAGACTGATTTGTTGTCCCTTGCTGGTTATTCACAAGTCATTTTCTTCAGCCATCAACTGTCCTATTAGTGGTATTAATCAAAAGGAGAGTATCCAAGGACGTCTACTTGCTACTGCCATGTACGATACTACCATCAGCAGCTATCTGTCCTACTCAGACAGAGCAGACGAGGCACCTTATCTCAAACTCTGGATGAAGATGGGTTTATGCCAAGACAGCGTTTTATACTAAAGTTGGCTGCTGTTTCATTTTGCTGAACCTGCTCTAAAAATGGGAATCCCTAGAGAGGAGAAGCAGACAGCTGGCAATGCTTATTTCTGAAAGCACTGCACCACCACAAGCTCAACTAAAATGCAGGGGCCCCGAAATATCTGAGGGGGCCAACCCACAGTCTCTCATTTTTAAAGGTCAAGTCGGGACAGGCATGGTTCCTGGACTAAGAAGGCCGGAAAGGCTGAATTGGTGCTGGGAATACGAGAAGTCTGTTAACAGGTAGAAAAAAGCCTCCTGAAAGCTGCAGAGGACATCAGCTACTGAAAGCTGCAAAGGCCATCAGCTACAAAAACGTTTGTTTAGTCCTGTTGATCAGAGGCTCCAGTAATATACGCATGCTTTTTAGCCACTCCTCTCCATGACTTCACACGTACAAACTTTAAGAGACAATCAAACAAGACACCTGCGTTGCTTTTTCTCCTGTATTTTGTGAAGTAAGAGACTGCACGAGTGCCCAGGTACTATTCAAAAGGCAGTCGGTGCCATTTCACAATTAGTTAACAAAAACTGGATTGGTTTTTTGTCAGTTGCTTTTCGAAATCCAAGAGTTTACATATAGATGGAGTTTAAAATAGCTAAAGGAATGTGAACTGGAAAAGAGCCTGCACGTTTGAGCAGCGTGAGTCTGTCACAGAAGGTCACCGAAGTCAGTGGTCTGCTGCTGCCCACGTCAGTTTCCACAGAAGAGAGAGCTCAAAGTAACATTTCCTTTTAGTTCTGTTTTTTTGTACAATGCCTCTAATTTTTCTCCAACCAGCACTTTGTTTGCAAGGTTTGGGAAGTTTTTCCCTTGTTTCTATGTGAACCTACCAATTTGAAGTTTACAAACATACCAGTCAATCCTCTATACCAAACATCCCTGGTCAAACTCCTGTAATCTGACTCCGTAATCATGTTATTAAACAGTGTATGAGCATTTGCACTGGAATTACTAATGGAAATATGGTTTCTGAGGCAAAAATAGGTTGTAGGTAGAAGGAACCAAACTAACTTTATGAACGTCAATGCTCAGGGCACCACTGCAGCCACCAGCCGCCCTCCAAAGGGCCCAAGGCAGCCTGGGGCACCTGGGCTCCTGCGCCGTCCTCATGCACAACCAGCAGCGTCTGTGCTGGAACCAAGCCCCAGGGGTCTGGCACTCGCTAGAAACTGGTTCTTGTTACAGTATCTCAAATATAGTCTACAGAAAACTGAAACACTGAAAGTAACTTGCAAAAACCTCAATCAACTCTCTGGAAGATCAGGGATAAGCCATTATTTTGAAGAAATGGAAGGCTCATATGGTTTCATTCCTTTTTCCGCTTATTTTTGAGTTGGAACACAGGCCCTGTTAGAAGTAGCATTTCTACAGTAAACGACACAACATTTTGTTTCTGAATGAACACTTATATTCTCGGTTTCATTTTGGTTTTCTGAAGTTCTCCTGTCCATTTTCCTCTCACTTCTACTTAACCGCTTTCTATACTCATTTTTCTCATAAGCAATCAAGCATACAGACAAGAGCAGTAGTCATCTTCACAACACAACAGATCTTACTAGCAATAATTACCAAACCTTGCAGTTCTTCTGGCAGTTTAAGCTTCTTTGTATTTATTACAGAATAATGCATAACTGTTTACATTGTGCAGCATCAGTAAGAATTGTCCACCTACAGCATGCACCTGAAGCAAATGAATTCTGACAAAATTTTTAAATTTATAAAAGATTCTTTTTATCCTTAACAGGCATCGCTCTTCTGGCAACAGTAAAATTTCAATTTCTTAGTCAATAGCTAAGCAAGCCAAAGAAAATCAGGATGGTTTTTCAAAAAAGGAAAGATCAAGATCACCCTGTGAAGGCCTTAGAATTACAACTATGTAATTACACTATTCAGAACTAAGGCTGGCATGATAAGATACTTTTGTCTTTTTGGTACCACAAACCGTTTGACCTGTACTTCAGTGTCAGCTGCCTGCACACAAGGTGCTCTCTCTGCAACATCTTACATCTTAGTTTTTAGCGTGTTCAGTCCTGTGCCCCGCTTTTGAGGCTGCTCATGAATAACTGCGTGTTCAGAACTGCACACAGAAGATATACTTCCAATGGATGTTTAAAAATCAAGACGATCAAAATCTATTGGAAGACTTCTTTTCCTGTACATGGACATAATCAGCCAATAGAATGGACTATTTATGCAGTGACTAGACTCCGCTTTACCTCATCATACCAGCTCTCATCTAAGAGGCTGTCCAATTCCAATATTCTGAGCTGTTTGCCATCACTTTTTTTTCCCCCCCAAGTCATCTCAGTTCTCAGCACTGAAAGAGTACTGCAAAATTACTGTGCACTCACTCTGCAGTGACAATAATCCTCAGAAAGGCTGGCAAGTCGCATGCGAATGTATGAGAGCAAGTAGGTTACTACAAACAATTCTGTTGAGCTTACTACTCCAGCTCTACTTTTCACTCATACTGTTTAGATGCAAAACCTCAAACTTTCATTGTAAATCACTTGTGATTCAAATAATGAATTAAAAAAAAAAAAAGAATAATTTAGCCAAACAAATAAACATTATTAGTTAACTCAGAATAGAAACATTTGAAAGCAGCAGCTGAATTACTTCAGCAAGTAACGCTATGCTGTAGCATGCCCTACATCCCCCGAAGCCACTTGCAAGTATCCTAGCAGAGCAAGTTTTCTTTCAGCCATGAAACGTGAAGGAAATGGAAATTTCCGCTGACAGCTTCCCCAGTTTTGCATTCCTTCATAATATTGATAGTGCTACACAACACAGACAAGTGACTATTCTTTTATCTTACTGTTGCAAATTTGCCTCTTTCCAAAGCACCATTTTCTTTCGTGGAATGTTTATCTCAAGAAACTTTGGCTGGCAAGTCTCTAGGATCAAAGCAAGGCTCTTTTCCCCAAATAGCTAAAAATATAAAACCACAAAAAGCTGAATTTGTTAAATTTGCACACCTGTGTTAGCTGCTAGCATATACTGATCCATTTTCATTTTAATCAGGGATAAGGGGACATTAGACTTCTTTCTAATGCTTTATGGATACTGTTTAAATTTCAATAAACTACTAAAAGGAGCAATCCTTTGTTGGGCAATAGCAGTCGAGGGCCTAGTACTTTCTAACACATAGGATTATTCGAAAACAAATGGCTTTCCTAAGAAGTTTGTGCAAGCACTGCGTTTAAAGAAGGACTTCCTCCTAAACTTGCTCATCTCTCTTTTGATCAGCTATATGAACTGAAGCAAAAGCCTGTGCAGTTTATTCCATTTGGCCTTCACATTGAATGCTGACCATGCCACACCGCTCCATGTCGTTGAGGCACAGGTTTGACCATGTCACCATTCCCCTAATTCTTCAAACTCAGGAGCTCAAACCAAAATCTTTGGTTTTTTAATTAGTTGGATTTTAAGCCCTCTTTTCCTAAAGATGTGTAACAGAGTGCTATGCATAAATAACTAATGCTGCGCTCAAAGCGGCGATCTTTGTCATTCCAGTACTTGAAGGGTGCTGCTCAAACCCATAAGCCGGAGCATCTGAAAGGGTCTAGCAGTTTACCACCAAAATCTACTGCATTATTTAGAGGGGAAGGGAGGAGCAGTATTTGGCCTTGCATGCTTATGTATATTCAACATATTGTCAATGTATTGTCCAGTAGAAGAACGGTGTGCCAGTAGGCTCAAAAGAACAAGAACTACAGACAAATAGAAGCAAGGGTAACTGAAGTTATTACACTGACTCTTCCAGAGATGCAAATTCAGCCAAATCATGGACACCATGCAATACAGTGATTTCTTGACTGAAACAGTCTTGTGTAAGCCTGCTTTCAACGTAAGCCAGATCCAGTATTCAGTGTGTAACAACTCCTATCATGCCAGGAAAATAATCATGTGCTTTCTGTGACATTGACGCACTTAAAGAGTTACAATGCTCTTTTACACCTCACTGGCATATTACAGAACTGTATGGTATATAAAGACAATCTTAAATTGCTGTTATCATCTGTCAGGGTGTTGTGATACCTATTAAACAACCAGACAGGCAAGAGAAACAGAGACTATCTTCTCACTGCAGCTGCTGTTTTTCTACTTGCCATGAAGATAAACGATGCGAGTACAGGCAGAATGGATATGGAAGGAGCAAAGGCTAGACAGCTCAACAGAATTCCACTGGTTCCACAGGTTTTGTTTTGCAAGACACCTGGATCTCCTCTACCTACACAGTTACCAGTCACAGTTCTCAATCCATCTATTTAATTCATCTAGCAAGTACTCCTAGAGTTCCTCAAGAAGTCAAGTATCTCCAGGGTACAAAGGATCATCTACTTCCACATTCCATTCTCATCTCAAACAAGTCATTTAGGCTTATAAACAAGCTATTGTTAATACGCATACTACAACATTAATAATTGTCACTTTAAAAAAAAAAAAAATCACACAGAAGCCTATAAAACTCTGGAAGTGGTCTCCAACAGTAACTCCAAGAGTACTTATAAAATTATCATTATTAAAATAAAACAGAATACGAGGACAAATATCTGTAGCGTCAGAGATGCTCATACAAATAATGTCCTTAAAGCAGTAACATTTTTTGTTAGTGACTAACGTGTTGATTTTGAGACCTGTGTTTATGCAACACAATCTGAAAGTTTAACTCATAATAAAGCATGAAAGTGGAGACCTGTACAAGAGGAATGTGCACTGCCAGCAGTTCTTTTCCTAAAGCTCCTTGTATATGAGAACACGTTAAATATTGCCAGTCAATGTTTAAGAGTTACGTATGTAAGCAATTCAATACACCTGGCTTTCTCGTGCAGAGAGCACATCATTTTTTACACTATAACCCAATGATTATATTAACTTGCATAAAAAAATATATATGTAGCTCTCTCCTAATATAAAAAGAGCTTAAGAAAGAACAGGCTATCATAAATATATTAATCCCTTTTCAATTTGATTTACAAGTCTCACAAATATAGTTCCTAATTCTGATGAGAGCATCTGTCAAAGTTAAATGACTACAGACTGCATTTTCACCCAGTTCATCCACACACAGTAACTGCTGGCATTAGTTGGAATTCTTTCCTTACAGAGAGAACCTACCAGGAGATAATCTCAGTTTTATTTAATAATGTTGTAAGTTTAAACAACATTTCGAAGCTCGTTCTGCTATTAGGATTTCACTCGGCATAAACAGCACTCATACAGAATCTCAAATTATTAGTAGAAACTAAAGTTCAAAAACCAAATTTAAGAAGTTTTGCAGCAATTTTTACAGAGTGAAGATTTGTATGAACTTACAGTAAGATTCCAGTTGATCTGTGGTATTCTTGTGTGAAGATTTAGACTGAACATAAGCAACAGAACTCCAGTAACCACCAATGCACTACAGCTCACAAACTCAAAGAAATAAAGGCCTTCGCAAGGGGAGCATTCCATGATGGTCTCTATGCAGATGAATGCAATCAGTGCCAAAACCTACGAAGAAAAACAAGTGGAAAAAATATAAATAGATCTCCACATTTTGAAAATAGCCACAAGTATTCCTGAAATTTCCATTGGGAACATGATCAGTTTGCACTCAGGAATGTGCGATTTTAGTTTATAACAGGGTACTGTGTAAGAACAAAAACAAAAGCAATTTCATACAAGACTTTTTGGATATCTCCTGTTCAATAAAGTTTTTTTTAATAGAATTAAGTCTAACATCCAAATGACTGAGACATGCAAAAAGGCATGAAATCCCTCCAGGACATTAGCTTAATATGCAATACAGAACCTCAAACATTTTATTTCATTTTTTTACTCATGACATCCCATTCCAAAATTTGAAGATTCAATGCATCTGTCTTTCAGATCAGCCCCAAGTTCAATTTTATAGTATTAATATAGTGTGATTGTTATAGCCATTTAAAATTATTTCAATAGAACTTATTTAAAATTCACTTTCAGCTTGAAATCTAAATCAAGTAAAAACAGCATAGATTCAGGATCTGTACCTGCCTCCAAAAATGCCTGCCCATTTCCATGGCTTGCTTTTTTTTTTTTTTTTTTTTAAAAACATCAAGGTGTTTATTTGAAATAGAAATATGTTTTATCATTTCCTTCCTAATAAGGCAGTAAAAACAGCAACTAACGTACGGAGAAAAATACAGCTAAAGTCCTAGTGCTGCAAAAAAATATCTATCTATAATGGGGATAATTGTTAATCACACTCAATTCAGAAAGACATAGTGATAAAGTTAACAGAAAAGCAGGCTTTTGCAAGATGAGAGTTTAATTTACTATTTAGGATAAAATAGCAAAACTTGCTACATGTGTCCAATGCATAAAACTAAAATATAACAAATACATAGCAATATTAGCTACCTATCCTTCCTACGGGAGGATAGGAGTTATATATGTAAATGTACATGTCAAACTCTTCAAATACAACAGTGAAATAATTTCTCATTCTTCATAGCAAGCAAGGAAGGCCTTAGTAGTGTTTTGCTTTGTTTTTCAAGACAACAACCTCCTGCTTACTCACACAACATCTCTCAGAAAGAACTCACTTTGCCGCAAAGTTCTACTGACATGTTAGTCAAATCACTTAAATTTGAGGATGAAGAACTTGCGTAGATAGCTTCTTCAGAGCTAAAAATCTCACTTCCAATGTTTTGCACAAACAACACTTAAATTAAAAAGGTTAAATAGTAGCCACAATACAGAACAATTTCTGCTAAATTGTTCTCTGCATATATCAGTAAGGCTTTGCAGATTCACTCTTTCTTCTAACACCTTTTTTCCGCAGTTCAGGAGAGCAGGAGCTGCGCTAATTTTTGCTAGTTAATAGAGCAGGCTGGTTCCCATTAAACAAATCCTGAATGAATACCAAGTGACTAAACACTTTAGAGAACAAAGAGTAGCTTTGGATTTTGCCTTTGACATTGAATAGCTACAAAAAAAAGAAGAAAGAATATTCACTGAAATTGAACACTCAAAAAAACACAAAAAACAAAACCCAAATTATGATTTCAGTAATATAACACTAAAAATATGAAATATTCTGTCCAGACACAGCTTCATTTTACACTATTAGCTTGCAATGATGTGAACAGAAGCCTCATAATTGACCATGACAGTGCCTACAATTCTAAAAGGAAGCAGAGATCCAAGAAATACCTTAAATGTTTTAAGTAGGAACAATATCAAAGATTAATACTAAGCATTAACTGGCAAAATTTTAACTTTTAGATGTTTCAACATAATAAAACGTCCAGCATTCTTGCCACTATTTGTGGATATATTATGACACTTCCAATACTTCTATTGTTTTAAAAGAAATGTTTTAACAATATTCTATAGAAATACTGTAGTACAAGGCCTAGTAATATAAACAGCTCTAAACTGTGCCACCAACATTAGGCTGAAGGAACCAAAAATCCTGTACACCAGTCATTACAGTGGACAACTCCTACTGGCATATGGAGTTTGGGTTCTTTTGCTGATGAAATCTTACACTGACTTTTCTCCACGCCAGACGGTATTAATTCTTCAAGGCTGATATACTCATCTTGCCGGTCAAAGCTCAAAGGTTTTACAGAAACGGAGTATGCATGGAAGAGGCACTTAGGGCAACGAACTTTAATCGTCACACATTACTTACTCAATCCCAAACTCAGATGGATACAGATTACCACAACTTTGAAGTAATGCTACCTTAAGATTTCACTTTATTACTCAAGGAGTGATAAAAGACATTTCACACACACTCGTAAGAGAAAAGTGCTAGTAGCATGCGCCTAGCTTTGACCTAACCCAAAGTTTTAAATGCTAGTTAAGACAAACATGGGTTTTCACTAAGTAACATGCTTCAGCACTGTTGTACAGTATCCTAGGTTGTGACGGCCTAAGTCTACTGATATGTTTAAGGGGCGACTTGGGAGGAAAAAAAAATCACAATTGCTTCAGTTTCTGATGAAGAGTCTAATAACAAAGGTGAAGCTGATATTTTGGAAACCTGTGCACAACACTAACTCGCTAGAAATGGGAGTATTCCCATCACAGGGTAGACCAGGACTCCTGGACACTTGCAGAGACAGCGAAAGGAGAACATTCTCATGCCCACAATTTATTTGCAACACTTCTGTACTGCAAATCAGGTTCCAACTAGATGCCTCACTTTCTCTTGTGATAATGTATTTAACCCACCCCAAAGATTATCTTTCCCACCAATGTTAGGAATAACGCCTTTCTGTTAACCATTTATTATTTATCTCACAATGAATGCTGTGACTAAAAATAAAACCTGAGTTATCACATCAAAAAAGTTAGCCTCCCACAGACACTTCCCTTTTTCAACAATAAGGAAAAAAAATTTTATTTTTTTTTTTTTTTTAGAAAAAACATCTGCTCTTTGATACATCAGGATAATCTTGTCCTCCTACACATTTTTACATTTGCCAGAAGTATCCTTCCAATTAGTTATAAATAATGTGAATCATCTTTAAAAACTCACTAATGCCACTTTCACTACTAATTTCAATTTTGATATGAACTCTATTTTATTTCTAATGGAAAAGTGAACTATTTTGTGAATTCGCAAGATTTCTGGAACAAGAGCTGAAGAAACTTGCCCAATGCCATGGTTCATTCATTGATCAAGTTCATCGAAAAAGAACATGTTAACATTGTAAGAAAAACTATTCATCCTCACTGCGTTATTAAATATATGAAACAGATCATCTGTCAGACACGTTATATAAATTAGGTAGTGAATTAATACCATTTCCCAACAAATTGTTTCCACTCAGAATACCATTTGATTGATGTAACTATAAAGTAGGATGCAGTTTGATCATAAGCACGTACGGAGCGTTCAACTGCAAAGTGAAGATGAACAAAATATATACTTATATGTGTATATGTATATATCTCACCAATCCCAGCTCTTATTTTCTGATGGACTTCGCTGCAGGTTAAGAGCTAAACATTTTCTCCTGCTCTCTCATAGAGCTCCATTAATTATAACCAAGATATTTTCCTTCTAACATCTACATTTTTTCTCCATAGCCTATCTCCATGAAAATAAACATCGAAGTAGTTTTCTATAAAATAATTTTTGTATAAAATGGTATAAAATTAACAATTTGAAGTATTTGCCACAAACTAGTAAAGTCTATGGAAAGTAAGACTTTCAGACTACTAAAAAAAACTCTACATGTTCCCTTTTTTTGGATAATCCAATTCCTCACAGACATACATGAACACAAGGGAAGTTCAGACTGGATACAAATAAAAGACTTTTTCAATATGGAGACAGCCAAGCAGCCTCTCACCCAGAAAGGCTGCGCAGTGTCTATCCTTGGAGGTTTTCAAGATCCAACAGAATACAGCCCGAAGCAACCGGATCTCACCTTACAGCTGACCATGCTTTGAGCAGGAGGTTGGGCTAGAGACCTCCTGAGGTCCCTTCCTTCCAAGCCTATGATCTAACATAGTTTGATCATGGCCATTTTTATTACTTATACACATACACAATTTTAAAAAAATATATAATGTTAATTTGTTTAAACTAAGGTAAATCACTTGGATAGGATGCACCCATTTTACCTAATTTTACCTGATTTGGGGCGTTTTGTAGTCACATGCCTGATTCATAGTAATCTTTCCTACCTGACTACTATTCAAAAAAGTCCTTTGTAATCCCCCACCTCCCCCCAGAAGTGTCCATCCATTAAGGCTGTTTCAGGAAACGCTATGTCCAAGTCTCAGTTAAGCAGCCCGATTTTTCAAAAGCTTTTTGCAAAGCTGAATAACAAAATGACAAAATGCCTGTTGAACTAGCTCAACTACATGAAGCTTACTGCTTACCAAGGCTCAGAGACCTGAAAAGTGACTTCTTCAGATCTTCCCATACTATTCCTCATTCCATCTTTCTGCCAAACCAGATATGTAAAACGTAAAACTGCTGCCCTGGCTTGCAAGTGTTGGCTCTATCTGCTCTCGCACGAGGGGAGAGGCAGGATGAAGACCACGCGACTGCGCCTCTTCCCCTCCAGCCTGGGCAGTTCCATCTGGACACCATTTCGGGGCACACAGATTCACACCGCACCATGTGACCAAGGTGCAAAATTGCAGATGAAAAAAATATTCATTCCTCAGCTGCTGAGGCTTCACTACCGCTTTATAACACACCAACCTCAGGACACCAAAGACGGGAACTATTTACGCCTGTGTCCGACTCCCATGACTGTTGTTACAGGCCTACCTAAAAACAAAACAAAAACACACACACACGCACTGTACTGCGGCACAGGTCCCAATCAACAACAAAAAAAAATGCTGCAGTTTAATCTAATACAGAAGGCAATCTATACTTTTGTCACACCACTTTTTATACTTTTAAGGTGATGAGGTTTGACATAAAAGTTTTTCCGTAAGCTCTAGGTTGGCTTGCTGAGAAAGGATGAGGAGCTGAATGTGGTGGAGATCTCCTTTTGCATGAATTACTGCGCTCTCCTAGAAATGACACAGCTACAACCCCTTCGAGCAGAGTCAACAGAGGAAGCTTTCTCTGGTGGATGAAATGAAACTTCTCAGCTGGTTTTCTTTGCAGTGAATACTTTAGGGAGTTTTCTATTTCACCTTAATCCCTCCAATGCCCTAAGGTTTCCCTTCTATTTTTATACTCTTCTTGAGAGAGATAAGTAGCTATTGCATCTATATGAATGCATATAGAGGTGTTTATCATGGAAACACCAGGTTATTTCCCTAGATGCCTGCGTCCATGCAGAGGGACTCCAGGCTACCACCACATCGTCTCAAACAAGGGAGGTGCAGGAGTCAGGCCAACAAAAGCAGGTCTGCCCAGACTCACAGTACAACGCGTGCAATACAGCTTTAACTTTGCCCTAAAGGAAGCTCCCCCAGCGCCTTCCTCCCTCATCTCCGGCTGCCAGGTAACGCAGAGACAGGAGAACAACAATCACCAACCAAAGCACCACGCATAAGATATATTTCCCAATAATGGACCTTTGGGCTTTTTGTTTTTTTAAATAAACTGGCATACTGTTATGCATTTTTATTGTCTGAGACATTTAGGATTGCTGAAATAATTCATGCAAACGCTGAGGCTATGGCACCTGTATTAAAGAGTACTGAAGCCCCACATAAAGGCTCTGTTCAGGAGTGACGCAGCCCCTCACTGGAAGGGAATGAAGCTACCGCAACTTACGGCCGCTTAATTCTTGAAAGAGAGCCTCTACACTGGGATTCAATGTCCTTTAATTTAGGCACATTAGCCTCATACCATTATTTTATTCACCTCAAGTTTCCTGTAAATTTCCCTGGAGATGAGCCCTTCATGAAAAAATCATCTGCCTTTGGGCTAAGTAAATGGTTTATATTTACATCATTTTTTTTGGCAACACAGGCATTTAAGACATAAAACACTGTATTTCAGTAAAATGGGCAAAATGTGCTATCACAGGCACCCAAACTTGAAAAGGAGCTTTTAGGAGGGTACTAATGGTATATTTTTCCTGTGAAAGATGAAACACACTGCATTTTATTTTTGGGGAAAAAAAAAAATCATCAAATAACTTTAGCATTAAAAATAAAAAAAGATAGTTCTGCAATGAAAGCAAAGTAAAAAAGTAGTTTTCCTGTTTATCTAAAACGTACCACAGAAAGCCTTATTGTGTGGTTAAATGACATAATTACACATGGTTTCCGAAAAACCACAAAATGGTCAGCATTTTTTCTGTCTGAAAAATACCCACAAAATTTTAGGAAAAATGTCACACTACCAAGACATTTTTTCTATCCAGACTGTTTAAATTAATGCTACGGCACAATACCCATGCACAAAGCAGAGAAGAAATAAATTGCTTTTACACCACTTAGTATCTGAAGACATTAAACTTTCTTGAATTAAATTTTAGATTTATTGTTCTCATTTGCTTGGCCCAGCAGCCCTAAAAATGTATGAAACCAAGTGGGTCTCATTCTTTGCAAAGCACATGCATTTCCCACATCTAAAACAGCTGGCACAGATATGAATATTTTGGATCATATGGCCTGAACACAGTACTGCTTCTCCAGCAGGAAACCATCTTTTACCCTAAGCAGAAGAATGACTGATTTCCTGCCTGTTCCTCGTCTGCATCCTTCAGACTGAAGAAATATGTTATTAACTCTTGTAATCAGACTGCAAGGAGCTTTATATCACAAAAAAGCATAAACTTTTCTTAAAAAATAGGAAATTTAGGAAAACGATGCTTACCAGGGAAGGCAGTTGAAACGAGCACAAATAATTCAGCACCCTGGATAAACTAAATGGCACCCAATGGCACCAAAATACTGACGAAATACACTGAACAAAGCCAGAGCGCTAGAACTACGCTAGCCAGCGAATTATACCTCCAAATTCAAGTTGGATCTATTTTTGGTGGTGACAATAGAAATAACAGCAGAACACGCACATTTCAGATCTTCGTTTCACCTCTAGTGCTGTATGTGTAGCTATGATCCTTAAGTTTTCCACTATCTTTAGCTCAGTTTTGGATATACCACAGTGAGATTTCCACATTATTTAATATTGTGAAATTCTTACTAAATCATCTGATCTTGTGCCACTTTCAAGGATTACAGAGAATTAATGGAAGCTCAACTACTGCCGACTTCCCTTTCTCAACTCAGGCATAAGACCAATTCTAAATACAGAACATATTTCTAAGACCAGAAACGTCTTGATGGCGTATTACGGGGAAGAGTCGTATCTAAGAACAAGGGTAACTTTTTAACATCCACAGAGTTAAAAGAATGATATTTGCTGTGAAACATTTTAAGTAAATTACACCAGAACTGACACTTATTCTAAAAGAGGTTAACTGGATTGAAATAAGGTGAACAGAAGAGATGCTCAACTAAAATGGAAATGCATATTTTAAAAGTGAAATGAATAATAGTCTAGAACAAAAGAAACCTGTGTAGGTGAAGCAGTACCTTATTTCCTGCTAAATAGGCTTTGGTACAGTATTTTGTTTATTGCTTAAAAACACCTATCTAATAAATACTCTTAGCTAATAATGTATGTAGTGTAATACTAATTCCGATGTTAATAGCATTACTCTAAAATACTATTGATTAAGGAAATATTTTATAAAAGGGCTTTTTAAAAGAAAAAAAAGTTAGTTCTTACTGTTATTTCTAAGCCAAATAATTTAAGCAGTTTTTTTTCATGTTGCATTTATATTTTTCTCAAAGTAAATATATTTTAGCATTAGAAGTAATAATTTAACATGCAGACAGTTGTGATGTTTTTCAACAGCACAAACCCCCCAGTTTGTGCAATGCCTGCACAGTTCTTTCTGGAGTTGTCAGTCCCATTCCCTATGCAATAGCGAGTCCGAACAAGCATTCTCACTCAAGCGCTACCACCACCCCAGTTTGTCTCCATCGCTCATGGGATTGTGGCAATTTACACTTAAGCCATTTGAATCCACCTAAGTTCCCCGTTCCCCATGCTATGGCTCAGAGCAACAACAGTGATGATACTCCACCGAAATCTCACAGGGGAAAAAAAGGCAGCCTAGTCTGTGTTAGTAACAGATGACTTCCTTGTACCATTTGCAACAGCACATCAATTTAACATTAATAGGCACAGAGAGTCTTGCAGATCTGCAATACTAGACTTGTACCCTATCTGCACTGCTCCATACCAGGTGACCTCAGGCTGCAGTGTCAGACACTCCAGTGTCTTTGTCCTGCTTCTCCATCCCCTTTCTCCCTGGAAGGAAAGCCGCTGCTTGAGTGGTTCTTCACACCCTGCCCTCAACACCTACAATGGCACCAAGCCTGCAGGACAAGGTGGTGAGAAGAGTCATCTCACTGCCTCCACCCTCCTTAACAGTGTTGTAGCTAGCCTATCCTATTTGAAAGTTCATTTGAAAAATCATACAGAGAGCCACGCTTCACATAAAGGCAAATAAAGCACACAAAACGTAGCTAGCTTCTTCCAATGACTCCTTTTGATAACAGCTTAATCTCTAGTCCCTGGGAACTACAGTTCACGTGCATCGTAATTCCAAACATTTTCATGCACTGGAAGCTGCATGAAAACTTCAAGCTAAGGAAACGAAAAGCTTGCAAGTCAAAAGGCTTATTCTGCACCAGATACACTAACTACACTATTCTACACCAAATTTTGCCAATGGCTTCAGCAAATGAACACAAAATAGTAAAACACAGGACTATTTTCCCCCCTTCCTTTTCACTCTTTCCCGATATTTGAGGCTTGGTTTTCCTGTTCATTGTCGCATGCTCATTTTGATGGCTACATATTTGCCAGCCTAGCTTTTTATAGCCATTTCTCTATTATTCCAAACTTTATAGGCTAGTCTTTCTAATGATACTGTCTAGTGCAAGACACCAAAGACTCCTCCGTGGGAGCTACAACTCGCTAAGGTCAACGGCCAGATAGTAAAAACCTCTACATAGCTGGCTTAACAAGACTCGGCGTACCCGTGCCTACACAAAGGGAGCCAAGAGGGACTTGCCTCAAAGCACGCTGAGCTCTTACAGACTAACCATTGTAATACTTCCATGTCAAACTTCACAACAGCAGCCTGGAGTGTTCATAAAAAAGCATAAATAAGCAGGCACATAACACAAAAGTGGGAACTCTTAACATGTAAAACTATCAAGCTTCAAGTCTAATATTACCATATTTGAGTAACATTTGCATATCGTATCCCTCAATATACTACCAAAAAATAAGTCATGCATTTCTTCAGTGCTGCACTAAATAATTTTGGGTATACTGACTCCTTTGCTTCTTCCTTAGCCACTGCCAGCTTTACATATTGGGGGCAAAGGGGAGGCAGGGTGGGGGAGATGAAGAATACAGTATTTTCCTAGAAGTCCCATTTGCTATTAGTCCTACTCAAACCAGCTTTATTAAAGTAGTGGAGTAAGAACTGACTGAAGGAAACAAAGTGGGGATACATTCTAGCTTAACAGTTGAGTTTAAAAAAAAGTTTTAGTAATCATCACTTTCAAGCACCAAGGCAGGGGAAGACGCATCTTGGCTTTAGATTACATATATTTTGTAATCTGTCCATTTTCACTTTTATTAGCCAGAAAAGGAAAGGAGCTTTAGAGAAGCCTACTAGCATGAGAGTTAACATAAATAATACAGTTAACAGAACTGTTAACAGAAACAATAGAAGACCTGGTCTGAAAAAACTTACCAAGGTCCAACAAGCCTATCGCTCAGGCCTTAAATGACAAAAGCAATCTTTTGGAATGAACAGGTTGTGAACAGAGAAAATCAACTGGTTATAGTGCCAAATAGGGTAAAAGCCCCTACAAATTCCTCCGCAGAAACATTAGGTCACAGGATTACAGCTTCATGTGAAGTGAGTTACTGACTCATAGGAACTATGATCAATTTCATTCCTATTTTTATTCATAAAAATTCCTTGATTTTTTTTTGATTTTTTTTTTTTTTTGCCAAATGCAGTTTTTAAACTTAAACACAAAATTACTGATTCACTGAACCTTTAATAAAGGCTGCCCTCAATCTGATAATAAAACATAAAAACACATTAAAAGACTAAGGTTGCAAGTCTAAAGCTCAAAACTGGAAAATGCTAAAAATAGGTTTATTTTTCATTAGTGTGACTCTTTAGGTGTTGTATACTATGGCACCATCTTTCATTCAAAGATTAAAGATTTTCCCAAGAATATTGTCACATGGAACAGATAATACTCACAGGTGTTCTTCCTAAGAATGAATGGTAATTCTTGTTTGCTACTTATTTTGGTGACTTAAAGACTAACATAATAGTTTCACTGCAAGTCACTGGTTTTGTTTCAGCATTTATTAGTTTAAGAACAACTATAAAATATGCTTAAGATAACTTTTAAAAATTCATTATCTCCTATTTTTATCTCTAAATTTACCTAAATTACAAAAATCAGGAAAGAATTAAGGAGAAAGTAATTGAAAAACAGACTGATACCATTTAGCTGACATCCCTCAAACATCACCGGTGCTTTACTACACCACTCCACAAACTAACTCAAACTCATACTAATAAAGACAATTTCGTTTGAAAATTATACTCTTCCACTGTATGCTTCCAAAATGCAAGACGAGCTACTTTTTGAGTGAGTGAACTAGAGAGAGAATCTATGCTTGTCATTGTTATTATGTCAAGCTGTAAACGCTCCTAACTTTTTATATCTTTGCTGTTCAAAATATCTGGATACATGGAGTTACCCTATTCTTGTCTTCGGGCTGCATGCATATGGTTCACGCACACTCACTCTCTCCTGGGACACAAGTTACTCAGATTATGCTTGTGTGATTTTTAAACAAAGTATAAAAGAACTTGGTTATTCCTTCACTTTATGAAAATTCTCAACTTAGCTCTTAAAAAGGAAAAATCAACACTTCTAAACTGGCTTCATGCTCTCATTCATATTCATAGGTCAACCTGCGCTGGAAACCAGGATATTCAAAACAACATTAAAACACAGTACTGTAAATTCTGTAACAAATAGTAGGATAAATTAATTGGTTTTAAAAAGTAAAGGTGTACTCATAAAATCTGTTAATGTATTTGATCTGTACTGCCTCACGTTTAACTAGCCTGTTAGGTTATTTTAAAAAGTGAAAGTACTATGTTAAGACTATCAGAATAACTCTGTATCCTTTAAAATCCTGTTTAATCCCAATTATGAGTAAACATCAAACATCCCACAAATACTAAAACAAGAAAGGAATTTTAACGAGAAAACAATCAAGAAGTTTAATGGATTCCTTAGGACCACTTTAAGTTTTTTGTTTTTGTTCAAAGGAAATGGTGCAAAATGTCCCTGCAATCCCAACGTTCCCAAGATTGCAATCTGAAGGCCCCCTTAGATGCCATGCCTTAAAAGGCAAAAATAGTCTAGACATACTGGTAAAACAGAACATTAAAAAAAAAAAATAATAGATGTAGGCCAGAACGTTAAAGAGCACTGCCAGCTGTACTGGGGAATGCATGAAACTCTCAAGCTTGTCTTGCTGTTTAAAATCGTCTTAAAACTATTATCTAGTAAGAGTTCATCCAAAATAGAAAAGAACCAACAAACCTTCATTGCATAACTGCAAATCCACCTACTTGTGATTTTATAACTAAGGAACAGATCTGCCTGAAGACTGCAAACACATTTGACAGACTGCAAACAGAGGACTACAAAAGGTTGTTACCACCACAAAAGCCTTAAGACTCTACCAACAATGCCTCGGCCTTTTGAGTCAAGATCCTTAC
Source organism: Struthio camelus (assembly GCF_040807025.1). NCBI lineage: Eukaryota > Metazoa > Chordata > Aves > Struthioniformes > Struthionidae > Struthio > Struthio camelus. The sequence goes on from NC_090951.1 coordinate 11,001,345, forward strand.
TGGACTATCACCATGAACTAAATATACTTCACAAAGAGTTAACTCATTTTCCTATAATTCTGGAAGGACACTTCTAACAAAATATTTTGAAGCTATCACTAAGTGGTGCCATCATATAAAATTAGAAGATCCCAATGTTTAATAAAAGGATTCACCTACATTACACAAAAACAGCCTCTCCCAAGATAACAGAGTTAAATGCAACAATTAGCTTCTTTTACAACAGTAAAAGATCAAACACCCAGTTAGTTTCTTCTCAACATTCAACTGGTAATATCAATTACTAGCATGAAAATAATTTCACGAGGCAAAGGTTACTGAAGGTTAAGACTCTTAATTTAACTGTTTCATGATATTCATAACATCTGTGCTTGCTGGTTGCTTTCTTGCATGAATATTTCAGTTTTCAATGTATAAAACCAAAAAAAATTACTAACATGGAAATACTTGTAGTCAATTCATAAAATAACTTGGCAACAGAATTGCCACAACATCACAAGAGTGCCACCACATCGCATCGCGGGCAGATCTGCAGCGTTTGAAAGTTAGAATATTTACTTTAAATGAAACTTGCAGCCGAAGTATCACTGTATCCAATTCCAGATCCGAGTACAGGGCATATTTCCACATACTGAGTACACTGTTGCTGTGCTTTCAAGCTATCTAGTAACAAAAGGAACTATCAAGAACAAGCTTGCAAAGCTGCAAGCTAAACTTTTCATGAATTTAGATGCAAGCAAAAGAAAATTTAAAGAAATGTCTTGTTCAACAGCATCAGCATCTGAATATCAGGTTACGTACAAAAAAAAAGAAGTGTAATTGCAGATAACGCCGAAAACACTTGTTTGGGTAAAAATACACCGTAATTTTCCATGAGCTAAGGCATTAAGTACCAGAGCCTTAAGATCAGTCAGAATTGGGATCCGTGAAATTATAGTTCCCAGTTTAATTTGCATACAATGAGATTAAAACTTTAGAAGTTGCCCTGCTTACCTGAAACCGTATTTCAACCTTTATCCCATTCTAATAACATTGTATCGTGACAACAGATTTCACCCGAGGTGCCTACTAAGTAAGATGATGCTTGAGATCCCATAACTGCAGACTCGGCATTACCTGATTCACGCTGTTCTGCGCTGCACGGGCTTCTCGTTTCAGGCGAGTGCTATGCTAGCTATGCTATGCTAATGCTGAGACCCGACTACTTCTCTACTCATGACTATATGTTCTTATACCTATTCTACACATGGTTTGTTTCATCTTGCTTTTGCTTTCACCCTCCCATTATTCTGAAGTAGTGACTGTACAAGCTCCAAAGACACCTAAATACTACTTCCATGTTTTGGAAACAACTAACAAGCCATCCTAACCTTAAGTGACTTTAAAATAATAATAGTAATAACAATAATAATGACTTTTTTTGTGCAGCTCTAATTTAGCAAGAGTAACTGCTATCATTATAGACTAGCAACAGTTGTTAAGATGTCTATTCAGCATCCATTCTGCAAACAGCACTCTTCACATACAAAATTTAAGTACAAAATCAATTGCTAAGGTCTAGAAGCAAGGCAAGTATTTCTGAAATACAATTTTGAGCATGGGATGATGACTACTAGAAAGCATACAAGTTGATTTGACAAACGATGCATTAACTGGCAACAAAAGTAACTGGTTCCTCCCATGCTGGTTGTGTTACAAGAAAAAAAAAAAAAAATCTCTTAAATGCCAGGCCCTTCTCCTTGTCTCCTCATCTCAAAATACTCATTAAGTCACTAGGACGGCTCATCGGCATAAGACAGATTACTAGAAAGATTACAAGAGAAGAAGGTAGTTTTCCAAAATAGAATTCCATTATAGGACAATTCTCATTACAGCATCTGTAATTAGCATAATGTATCTATTACTATTATACTGGTTTATTAGGGGAGAAAATAATATAGTATATATATTACAAAGATTACAGAACTTTCTTCAGAAAGCAAAATTTAAAACTATCCACTGTCTCAGAGAGAAACTGAAAACAGGATTTTGGAGTTTAACATGACAGTAGGACAACAGTAGATGACATTTAGGACCCACCGCAAAAGACACCCAAAAATCATTCTCTTTTCTGTAGAAAGTAACTGCTTTAGCTGCACACAAAAACAATAAAAAGAAAAGCTAAAACAGTGTTATCTCATCGTTCTTCCTTCTATGGTAGATGTCAAGTATAAAAACATCACATGGCAACACAGATCTAAACCGTTTCAACAGAAATCGGTTAACAACAAGATTAAGGCTGACTATGGCAACAACGACAAAAGAATAAACAGTTATAAATTTGCTAGAATTAGTTTCACATCAGAAATCAGAAGGTTTCTATACCTCAGAAGAGCAGAATAAATGAACAAGAACTAACTTTAAGAGGAACCTTTAGCACTTATGGCACAGAGCTGTGTGTGATGCTAAAGCCTGCCTTAGAAGACTTCTGATGTCTCCTCCAGTGCTCTGCTTCTAGCTGAGACCACTAAATGCTTTAAGAGGTCTGGCTGGATGACCGGAATGCTGAGGAGTGACCTTACTATGCAATAAATATGACAGAGAAATGTCATTTAATGTTCTCTACCAGGTACAGTCTGATTTCTTGTAGCTTACTTATTACTGCATTTATAGTAAAAATAATAAAAAAAAAACACCTAAATGTCATGACAACTAATGTGAAAGAAATCCAAATTTCTTCTTAATCACATTCAGTGGCTAGCTGATAACTTTATTATTTACAGAATAACTACTGCTGGTAAAGCGCCTGGTTCCCTACGCTAAGAACCCGCATACTAGGCGGAATAAGATCACATTGGTTTACAGATGCATGAGAGCAGTATAGACGGACCAAGAAACACAGAGATGGGGAAAGACATGTCCAAAGATATGAAGTAGTAGATCGGGGAGGAGAGGAAGGATCTGTCTAATCCTCACCACCAGAAGCCATCAGAATGAGATACTGAGCTGAAGGCACCAGAATACCACAATAATTAAATATGAGATAACTGAACACGTCTTTACTTTTCAACCTTATTCTCATGGTTAGCAATTAGCTTACTCCTTGAAACAGTAATTATATTAAGAGTATTAACATTTTAGAAACAATTCTCAATAGCCTTATTATCCATGTAGATATGCATTACAGGCTTTTTGACTTTTTAGTTCTTCACTGCAATAGATTCCAATAGCAAAGAATTTTAGCGTAGCCCTGGACTTAACTAATTTCTGGATCTGGAAATGCATAACGATAGTAAGTCGCAAAATAAGTTTTTCCAGCATTCAGCTGCTCTCCACAAATGAAGACTGAACACTTTATATTCAAAAAATTGAGAACACAGGAACTGCTATACCCATCAGAGCTAAAGTTCATTTATCCCAGAATCTTGCCTCACCCAACAGGCATTAGCATGTGCCTGGAGAGGAGAGCAAGACTGCAGCAAGCACGCTGCGATACTTCCCCAGCACACTCAGCAGCTTTCAGCTCAGAGACCTCCCAAGCAGAAGCATTATCTTCGTTAACAGCAGCCTGATGCACTTTTGTAGCAAAATTTTGTCTGTAGAAACAGACACATTAGGAAAGTAAGTCTAGGACTGTCCTAGCCACAAAGATCAGTCACCCCCTATCACAAATGCCACCCTCTGCTAAGGTGGCACATGATAAGGGGTTTTTGTTTGGTTTGCTGGTTTTAGGGGTTTTTTTCCCCCCCCCCTTCTTCTCTTTACACTTACAGCTTCCCTCAGAGGGTAGTTCTGCAATCTTACTGCTCCAGTTAAACCATTCCCAGCTACCACCAATGTCAGAAGGACTGGTTAGGCACTATTTTTCACATCAGCTGCCCCAGTTGTTAAAGGTGATTATATTACTTTTAATCAAGCGCATGTGGAAACCTAGCAGGGTCCTGATGGGAACCGATGAGGCTGGTTCCCATTAGGATCTTGCCTGGTTTCCTCATAACTCACCTGCTGCCCTGACAAAAAACCCACCATGAGCTACAGCTCCAAAAGAATCCAGCAAGGAGACAACTCAGGCACTCATGATTTTCCACAGAAATTTCAGTGCCAATATACTCCCAATATCCAATTCTAATAATAGTAAGATCCTTGAAGATGCAGAAGATAATCATGAAGGAAAAACAATTCTCCATATAGAAAAGCTGAAGTGAAAAATAAAGTGAGAAAAAGAAAAGCAAACAATCTCTTCTATAGAGAAGTACAGCAATTTCCAGCGACTCACGCTATCAAAGATTTGTGGGTAAGAGGTGCTACCTGCTAACTAGCCTGTCTCTTTTGGCCTCCTTCCAATTCCTTATACAATAAACAGCTTTATTAAGCAAGCACTGTCAGAGAGAGGAGAGGACGTTCTCCTTAGGAAGTGTAAGGATAAACGGGCAGAAGTACTGAAATCATTTGAGGGTGTCGATAGTAAAGTTTTCCAGGGATATATGTTTGATTGTACAATAATCTCCATGGGAAGTATTAAAGTGCCCAAAAGCAGGGGAAACATAAAACCGTGCCAGAGAGAGTAATGAAAATAAACTCTAAAGATCTCTTCTGCAGGTCTCCGAGGACAGCTCTGTAATCTCTCACGTGTGCAGTATGGCAAGGTACTAATCCATCTCAACACTGGAAAGTCAGTTAGAGAATTCCCATTTACACTGCAACTTCCCAAAAGGAAAAAATATTTCTTTGTATAGTACACATTGTCCTAACTTCTCCCTGCCTTCCATTTCAAGTTCAAATCTTCCTTTTCCAAAAAAGGTAAAACTCCACTCAACTTCAAGTCTTTCTTCTCCTTTCTCCTCATTCATTTCCCTTCACGCCATTTTCTTCTGCCTTGCCTAATGACATCTTAAGTCCCTCTCAGCCACCCTACCGTCTGCCTGAAAACGCCTGTCCCGATACCGTCCACACTCACTGCCTACTTATCTTCCTTCAGGTGTCTTTTTTAAAAGAGGCCTGCTCTAACACCAATTAAATCAGAAGTTTCCTCACAGATCCAAATAAACACACTGTCTTTCAAGAATTAATTGCTCAGATGTTGCTCACCCCTCATCTTTATCTCCAGCTAGACACAACCTACTGAAATTGTGCATTTCTCAGGTCAGATTCTTCTCTTTATATCTAGCCTTATATAAGTAATAGCAGACACCAAGCAACTGCATTTAAAGAGAGACGTTACTGTTAGTTGCATTAATGCTCAAGAAGGACCAAAAAAAAAAAGCTAAAGCATCTGCTGTTGCAAGCTGGTAGGGTTTCTTTCTTGTTTTTCAATTCCTCTTTATAGAGCTATTTCAACAGAACGATAAGATAAAACGCAAGTGAAAGGGCTGCGTTCTAAAAGCTCACTCATCTAACAGTAAAACATTCAAGAGAGTCAGCTCAGTGCTAAGTTCTTCGACATTGGTCCGTTTTATTACTTCCTCACTATTCTTCATATTTAATATTAAATGACTATGAGCAGAGAGCCATATCTACTACATAATTGCTAAACTTAGCCTTGTATATAGGTAAGAAATCCCAATGTATTAAAACACAATTTTTAAAGACTGCATACCCAATGTAAAATTAACAATAAATATAGTACTCAGTCAACCTTTTCCAGGAGCCAGGGGACAAAAAGTCAAAATAAGACTCAAAAGAGCTGTACAACATTGCACATGAAACATTAACATCATCACAATCCATTATTACAGTGCCCCTTTAAAGGCACTTTATGGAATATTCTCTGGCAATATTAATCAATACAAGTTAAAAATATTCTCTTCATCTACATCTCTCTAAATTGTTCCATACGCCTAAGCTGTCAGATCGCATTTCATCTTGCAACAACTCCGGTAACAGTACTTTGAATCAATAAAGACAAATCTTCAACAAAATAATAGAGTCATAAAATTATCTGAACCTTTATTTTCAGTCATTTTTCCCTTCCTTCTCTGTTACTTCTTGTGACAATTCAAAAAGAATTCAAAAATAATTGCTTTCAGAAGAAAAGTCGTTTCAGTCACAAGGCCCAAAAGTTATAACTTATGATACACCACCAAGAACTGGTAGAAAGCACTTAACCTGAACACTGAAGTAAGTGGCAACAGCTGTCTTAAATCAATAATTTTTTCTGCCAATCATATATGTATTTTAATACAAATTCTGATGCTTAACAAAGTATGTGCATTGTAATCTTTCCCGTAACATTCTCTTTTACTAGAATATATTTAGAGACACTTCCTGTTAAACAACATACTCCTTTTTTGTTTAATTTTCTTGTGTGCAATACAGGGAGTTTCTCTTCCTTTTTAAAAAGGGTTAGAGTGCTATACCATAGACTTCGAAACCTTTGCAAAAATACTGTAGGAAATAAAATGTATTATTATTCAGCATTATATTAATTAAAATAATTACACTTGGCAAACAAGTGAATTCAGTGCATGTTGGAATGTGTTCTCTCTTTTCCTTCTTTTCCAGAATTGCTGTTTTCCATCAGTTTGCAAAATTCAGTCTTTACAACGAGTCAGATATAGCTTCCTTTGAGTACAAATAAAATTGAATGTTATAAAATAATGCAGAAAGTAAACACGTCAAGATGGTGCACATCCTTTATTACCCAGTTTATTTTCTTTTTAGTTTCTCACCCACTGGACTCATACTCTCCTGTGTGCAACAGGTCAGACTACTATTATTAGAAAGACACAATGCATTATTCAATTCATCTGGAAACATTAATCTGCAGGTACTTCTTCCTAATGATATACTAGAAGTAGTGACATATTTGTTCAACAGACAAGAAAACTCCCGTATCTGCAACCTCATCACAGTCCCTTTTTCCCTTGTCTTTCCTTACAAGACTTTTAAAAATTTAAGAGGCTTTGTGCATATGCCTTCGCAACTTGTTCCAAACCAATCGGAGCTTAGCAATAAAGGACTCACCTACTCTTGTTCAATAACCGCTCATTTGAATTACAAGCTTTTAACATGACTTGCGAAAGTCTATTACTACACTACAGACAGGACTGGCAGTAGGAACAGAAACAAAACCCCTTAGGGCAGATTATTTCCACGTTATCAGAGAGCATCACCCCAGGATTTCTACCATATAGACAGTCCTTAACAGTTCAAAGACAGGTAGATGTTGCTTAGCGATGACAGATTCTTTGACTTCAGTCCTGAAAATACATAACACAAACGCAGCTATTCCCCGTTGTTAGAAGACTACTCACATAACATGGTCCTTGCTGCAGCTTGCAGAACATAGACTTTATGCTACAATGAGGAGAGGGCAAAAAAACAAACAAGCAAACTGCATTTCCAAATCCTGGATTTTCCTGGGTGTTCATAGGAACAAGTCTACAATCAGCAGAGTCCTTTATAAGCTTGTGGTCTAGAGAGTTAACATCTACTCGCTGTTGAAACTAGGATAATTTGAATATATATATATTTGAAATGAAACCTGTATGTGCGGGCTTTGCCTTAACTAGCAGTGTTTTAAAGGCCAAAGCAATATATATGAAATATTAAAAAGTATCCCTCCGCATAGTCCTCAAAGTACAAATTTTTTTTTTCTTTAAACAGGTAGGTTATCACCTCTGTAAGAAACTACTTCAAACTGCCGTCTTCAAAAGACACCTCTTAGCTGCATAAGGGGCACACGGTGCACCTCCTGCCCGGCTCGCCCCTTCCCTCGGCGCCCCAGGTAGCCGCCGGAGCCCACGCCGGGCAAGGCCGCTCCTCGGGCGAGCGCCCGGGGCCGGACGAGGCTGGACCGGCGCGCCGGGCGGGCAGAGAGCCGAGGTCGCGCAGCCTCGCCGGCACGGCTGCCCACCCGGTCCTCGCTGGGCTGCGCGACCCGCTGCCCGGCCGGACCGCCACCGACTACGCCGGAGCCGGGTTTGTACTTCTGGCTGCAGCCACAGCAGTTTGGCAACGCCTCTGTAGTAGTATAAATTCATCAAAATAAAATAGTCTTTGCTATTTAAATTGAAATATTTAATGCGCTGAGACAGGGCTCCTTTTTTTTTTTTTTTTTTTTTTTTTTTAAACCACATGTTTACACAAAGTCTGCAGCGATGTTTCTGTAACGCCCCAACGATCTAAGGACGCAGGCGGACCTGGAAGGCGTACAGGGGTGCTATCTTCCATGACAAACCGACCAGCATCTTTTTTTTGTTTTTGCGGGCTGGGGGGGGGGGGGGGGGGGGGGAACCAACACAACCAAACACAACGGAGGCCTAAGGCCAGATCCCTCCCGCCTGCAGAGGAAAACCACAGAAACGGGCGGGAGCCTCGCAGGGCGAGCGCAGGACGCACCGCCGCCTCGCGCCCCCGTCCCCAAGGCCGCGGACCTGGAGCGCGGCCCAGCGGCGGGGCGGGAGCTCCGCGCACGGCCCTGGCCGCGCAGCTGACGCTCTTCCCGGACCCCGTTCAGCCCGTGGCCGACGCAAGGCGAGCGCGGCCCGTAGCCCGGGTCTGCGCGGCCTTCGCGGCCGGCACGTCGGGACACGCGGCCGGGGACACTCGGGGAGAGGACACCCGCGCGACGCCTAACCAAGCGTCAGAGAGCCCCGCTGGGCCCCGCGCGTCGTAACCGTGACAGGACGCCGACGCCTGTGCGCGCCCTGAGTTAAGTTTTACCTCACCGTTTCAGCCGGGCCGGGGGGGGGGGGGGGGGGGGGTCCGCACCCACCGGCGTTCAAACGCGCCAGGCAGCGGCGCCCCCGCAGCCGCGGCTCGGCCCGGGGCGGCACCGACACGCGGGGCCCCGCCGCCACCTGCGGCACCTTCGCGGCCCCCACGCGCGCACAGCCGGCGCCGCGGGCAGGGCCCGGCCCGGCCCAGGCGCCCCGCGCTGCCGCCCGAAATGGAGGACGGTTGGGCGCGCGCCAGCGCCGCGGCCGCAGGTAGCACCGGCCCCCCCGGCCCGGCACCTACCACCTCGGCCAGCTTGATCCTGCCGAAGGCGCCGCGCAGGTAGTCCAGGTCGCAGCGGAGGCCGCCCAGCCCGCGGCGCTGGCTGACGGGCTCCGTGGTGGGCTGGTAGGGGCTGCTGGCCCCCGAGATCATGGAGGTGCTGGACGCCTCGCCATCGAAGCCCTCCAGGTCCTCGCCGTTCCTCATGGCGCCCGCGCCGCCCTGGCCCGCCCGCCGCCGCCGGAGCCGCGCTGGCCTAGCGGAGCGCCGGCTGCATGGCAGGGCCGGGCGCCGCGGCGGGCCGCCTGCGCCGCGCGGTCAGGCGCGGAGGCGCGGGGGCAGCATGCTGCTGTGCCCGGCCCGGCCGCGCTCCGCTCCGCCCCGCCGCGCGGGGGCGCCCTCACCCGCCCGCACCCGCGGAGCGGCCGCCGCGGCCCGCCCCAGCCGCCAGGGACGGAGCGGCCACTCCGCGGCTCGCTCCCCTCCCCCGGTCCCGGTCCCGGTCCCGGCACCGCAGCTCCGGCCGGGGAAGCTGCTGCCGCCGCCGCCGCCTGCTCCTCCCCCTGCGCGCAGCGGAAAGGGCGGAGAGAGCCGAGCCCGCCCCGCCCCGCGCGGCCGCCGCCCCGCCCCGCCCCGCCCCGCCCCGCCCCGCCGCGGCACCTGCCCCGCGCCCCGCGCCCGGCGGCGGGGGGGGCGGAGCGGAGCGGGCGGCGGGGGCCGCGCAGCCGGCCCGGGAGCCGCTGACGCTCTGCAGGGACTGAGCGTCCCGCGTTAAACTCTCCGCCAACGAGCGTCAGCGCGGCCAGCACTTAAGTTTCCTTTAACTGTTTTGGCATCTTCCCCACCTCTTCTCGCAGAAGCTTACCTCAGCTTCATTTGAATGTCTTGAGGAACCAAGGGGGAAAAAAAACAAAGATTATAGGTAGACTCGTCGGCATGTGTAACGCTTTTGTCAAAAAAAAATTTTTTTTCCGGAAAAATCTTGCGTTGTTTGCCCCTGACTCGTGCACGAGCGTGTCCCCCGAAGGTTGAAACAGCCGCTTCCTGGTGTTCTGGGCACTTTGGATGGCACTAGCAGTTTATTGCATCAGAGGCTTTGGGGCTTTTTCCTTTCTTAATATTGTTGCTGATGCGAACAATGAAAATTTCAACAATACTGACTTTGAAAAATATTTGTAATGCAGAGTTTATCCTTTGAGATATGATATATGCCGTTGTTCACATTTCTCAGTTACTGCTTCAAGCTGTACCTGCAGTCGTTTGAATATTGAAAACCTTCAAGGTTTTCCATGGGTGTTAGAAATGTTTTTAAGTGTTACTTTAAATAACAAACTTTAGCAAGGAAAGGAAAAACAGGCTCTGAATGACTTTTTGGAGAGATACTTACTTTTTCTCTTGCTGTGTCACCATAACTAAGGAGAAATGTGCAACATAATCTGACAACTAACTACATTTACCTCATATGCAGCTGAAGAAGTCTTCTAACTATATATATACACACATATTTTACATATATATACACACACACACACAGGGAGCGAGCGCACATCATGCATTAGACTGAGCTGGGGATTCAAGGAGTTGCTCAGTATCCGCTGCCTTTAGCGGCCAGATCCCTATTCCTCTTCCTTCCATTGACAGTCTACATTGTTTTCTCCTCTTTCACATTTCTAGTAATGGATTTTCACGTGTATTAATCCTTCTAGCAGCCTCCCCATGCCTCTGAGCAAGGTCTCTTACCGCTACAGTTTTTCTGCCTATTTTCCAAGGACACTGCAGATTATCGCCCTCGTGATTTCTTTTCCAGTCAGATTTGCGTTTTACCTCTTCTCTCCCTTTCAGTTCTCTTGAAGCCCCTTTCAGCATTTTTAAGAGGGTTTTGCCCAGCACCACATATGTTTTGCTTTCAAGATGTTTTTCTTCTTTTCTTTGGTCTCCCTATGAAAGATCCCAGGAAGCAGGACCGAAGGGACAGCATCGAAGAGCGCCCGTGGAACCTCGGCTGGAGAAAGAGACTTTTTTTGTCTACCGTCAACAACCGTTGCTCGGCTACTTGGAGAAGTAATTGGTATTATCAAGCCCGTAGCAGTCAGTTCATAGTTTCTCTAGTGCATCCTCCTGCTGGAAGAGGCTGATGAGCATGATTCCTAACTCTCCCTCTTCCCAAACTTAAGAAAGCAGAAACATTTCTACCTCTTTGGTGAAGGACAAATGGCAGGAAAAAAACATGAGCAGGACAAGGATGGAAACCTCTGTTGTTTGGGTCACGTAAAACTAGCCTAACAATAAGAAATCATAAATATAAGGGGAAAATCCTGCATTGGCACAGGGCTGGCTGTGATGGACTATCAGGTTTTTACAGTTTCTTATTTTAGTTCTGGTATAACTCTGGGAATATTAAAAGTCTCACACAGCTGCTTCCCGCCCCCGGAAATATCACGGCTAGGTGGTGGCCACTTACGAGAGCTTTTCTGGATTCTTTTTAACTTAAGACGCCACTGCTGCTTCAGAAACAGAGGTTTCCCTATTTGCCTGTAAAGAGACATCTATCATTTGTTTTGAGGGGCTGCGGGGGTGTTCCCACACAGTGAGCATAACAATGAAAACATTTCTGAAATACCCAGCAAACATTATTTTGATGTGTTGTTTGTGCTCCCAGCCAAAATGCATCCGCACGTTGAAGAACCAAAAGACGTCCGAGGAGGCAAACGGAGGACGAAGGGAGAGACGGGCTGAGCGGTTTAAGAAAAGGCCAAGGTGACAAGAGAGGTTGATTCTCCTTCCTGACTTAGCCACAGCCTCCTGTGCAGCCTTCAGCACACATAATGTTTGTCCTATAAAATGGAGGACAAAAAGTCTAAACGTATGTAAAATTATCAGAGCATTTTGAGAATGCTGCAAGTTGCAGACGCACTGAAAAGTCTCTGTTCTTCAGCGAGTTTCTTGCCTACCTAGCGAGAGGAAAGCACAGCAAGTGCTCTCTGCGCTCTGAATATTTAAAGCGCGGTTTGAGCAGCAGCGAGGCGCGTTTTCCGTGAGTGTTGACAGTGCCTCTGACCGTGGTTTCGCAGACGTTCCAGGCAGCTCCTGGGGGCGGCACGGTATCGGCATCACCCGCCGCAGCCCCGGTGCCCCTTTCGGCACCGTGATCTGCCCAGAGCGCTTCCCCCGCGCTGCAAATGGCACAAAGCCAATACCAAGCCGTAGCGGGGGATTTCTTGGCGTCCTCGTGGAAGGGTGGGTGGGCTGGACAGACTTGGCAAGGGCTTGTGAGGTTTCTGCCAACACTGAACAAAGGAATCCTTTACACACATTCTTGCCTGATACAGCACCTTTTTAGTCTGCTCTGTAGCACTTGAAGGGGAAAAAAAAGTCTACATTTAATATGTAAATAAAAGTATTGATCCAGTAGAAAAGGTCATTGCGTTTGCCCAAGGCAGATCATATTGCTTTGAGATAGCTTTGTTTTTACAAGTAATGAGTCTTTCAAGCAGAGCCCGCCATTTCACTGGGTGTATGCGTACCAGGACGAGCAAAATGGGGAACCAGGTCAACGACCAGCAGCCAAGACACCACTGCAGCAGCAGCAAACTAATAATCAGATCAGGGTGTTCAGGAAAGACTCCACATCCAGCTACAGTTTGACTTAACAGTGGAAACGAGCAAGAAATAGATCAGAGGGGAGGAAGTCTATGCTATTCACAGACCATCAGAGATGTGCGTTTCCACTGAACAGTTAAGCCAGCTTTGACTGAATTAAGAATTCCCCATCAGAAAATCTCCAGCACTGTGGTGACAGGCTAGAACCACTTGATCATCTAGCCATAGAAAGCAGTGGGAAAACAATCTACATATTATTACTGATCAGGCTGAACAAAACAATTCTCATCTACCAGCTGTTCATACAGCCTTTAAATACATGGCCTTGAAACAATTTGTGAACTCCTTGTGAGCTCGTTAAGCACTTTTAAATGTTATTTTCAAGATCAAAAGTACGCGATCCTATTGCAAATGAATATGAATATCAATTTAAAACCTGATTTTAAAAGTTACATTTATGTAGTTTTAACATATTTGAAGTATATTAATGTTTATACATAAAATTTTGTAGATCTGAATGGTGCTTATTTGGGGGAAAGGGTAGCAGAAATGCTGAAGGCATTCGAATCCAGTTCAAACAGGAAGGTTACATCTGTGCAAGTACCTGACAAGAGCAGAGAGGTTCTTTAAGAAAGCGCTCCAGTATTTCCACATGACCTACCAAAGGGAAGGAACGCTGGTACGCTGCCAAATTCCAAGAGAGCTGAGCAGTGATTAGCATTTAACTCCAGCATAGGAAAAGTTTTTTTTCCCCTTGAATATCTCAACGAAAAAATTCTGAAGCTGCCTCAACTTTTCAGTGCAGAAAAAAACCAAATACACACAAACAAACCAAAAAAACCCCTGAAGGGTAATAAAGAATTTGCATTAGGAAAACGTCTGGTACTTTTAAGCGCGTTAGTTCAGCAGACAGCATATTTTCAAGCTGTAAGAGTGTGGCACGCACACATTGATTTTGTAGCCACGGGCAGCACGGGAAGCAGGCAAATAATGTTGCTGAGTCAGAGTTAGAAATTAGCACGATATACAACAATAAAGGTCTCCCATCTTGCTGCTGCTCTTAAGTTCTGACGTGGACTTTCGGGAGAAGGAAAACTGAATGCCAGGGTGGAGCCCCGGAGATACCTGGTGCAGCCAGGTATCTCCCTCTGCTAGGGGATGGTCGTGGCTGAAAGGTACAATGATTCCTCCCTTACTGTGCCCAACCGCAGCCGAGGAAGTAACGTGCAGCCTCCCAGGACAAGACAGCCCTGTCCCTCACTCACATAGCTCCAGCCCAGCAACAATAGTGATTACCTTGCAGAGAACTGAATTATTCAGCTAGGAGTCAAAGCAAAATAATATCAACAGAAGACCTGATGACCTGATTTCCCTGTACTTTACAGGTTCACAGGGTAAGCAAACCTGAATTCTGTTCGTAAGCCATGAAATAAGGCAGCAGCTCTACTACAAAATGGAGTTAAAATCCTGATTCCTCAGCAACTTCCTAAAATGTCTAAGGTTAGTTTGTAAAAATCTCTCCAAAAAACTATCAACCATTCAAAATAATATTTTTCAGATGTTGTCTTAATTTTAATACTGAATGCTGCTTTACTATCAGTATCCATGATAGGACACTCAGAAATAGAAAGAATATAACTTACAAGGCATGTCCTCTAGCAAAAACTGTAGTCAATAGGTCTATAAAAATGGGCTAATTCATTCCATAGTACAAAATTATTTAATTCTTAGGAGTAAAGCTTAAGATTTGGAAGTGTAACGGATAAAAACAATCATCTCTAGTTAAAAAGTGCAGATCTGCTAACAGGAAGCGTTAGTGAATCCTGTTCATATCCTGTAGTCATTATTACATGCACACTTGAACACCTCCACCTATACCCCAGTCTGCTCATGCTTTTGAAAATAAACAGAGCAGCCCTGAAAGGCCCTACAGGCTCTTTATTTGTGTGCAACAATTTCCTCCGATACGAGCACCATGGGACAGCCATAAGGTCGCACAGCTGGGACCAGAAGGCAGCAGTAGCTACAAGCCGCTCCAGGCCCTGTCCCAGGGCGCTGCATGCGGTTGGTTTCACCCGTTCAAGGGTCAGGTGAGAACATCACCCCTGGAATTTCACCATCCCTATCAGGAAACATCATTTCAGAATAAAAAAAATAAGGTATTGATTTCAGAAAATAAATCAAGAAAGGCAACCTCATCAATAAAATTAATTGGACCCTTACCTTCCAGACTTATGAACATGTGATTTTATATGCTATTAACAATGGTCCATTCAGGGAGTAATTTCTTTCCCCAGCATTAGAGATCAAAATCTGCTTCAGTAGTTTCTAACCATCTATTTTCCTCCCTACTTTCATCACTTACGAAGTTGCCAGTTACTCCTTCCCCCCCCCACCCCAACTTTTGAGGACGCATGCAGTCTGCACACACCAGATAGGGGCTACTTTGCAGCCGCATCTGGGAGGAAGGGCAGCAGACATTCTGTATCGCTAGGAGGTGAAATTAATTTCTATTAAAAACAGAAGCAAAATCTCATATTCTTAATAAAAGTGCCAGTGGACCTTTAATAGTGCCGGGAATCAGCCAAGACTGTGGGCTGTATTTCTTTTGAAAGAATCCTGCATAATAAAGTACCCTGAAAAGTATGCAAGGAGACTGACAGCAGTGTTTACTGCGTTCATGGCACTAAACTAATTCAGGAAACAAAAGGGGAGGAAAAAGCCCTGACCTGGGGCGGGGGGGAATGGCTTCTTCCAATAACAGGATAAAAAACACAGAGACATAAAACAGAAGGTCAGAAAACAGTAGTTCCCCCTGACTGTGTGGGTACAGTCATGCTGTCCCTGTGATACGCAGTATTTTTTTAGCAACAGAAAGGACGGAGCGTGTAGGATATAGCAGGCCTTTGGAGGGAAAGAGCCAATTTTTATTTTTTGAGGAGGTGGAGAGCTGAAGGGGAGGAAGAAGAATTATATAAACCCTGTTTTATAAGCAAAATTTTAAAGGTCCCTTAGCAAGCTTTAAAAAAGATGAAGTACACTCACTACATTCTTTCTTTCCATGGACAAAATGGGCCAGCAAAAACAACTGACCTCAACTGTTTCAATACCGTGTTTGGTGTTACGTAACCAGACCACTCCGTCCAGTGCTTTTGGGAGCACTGCAAATGTTTCTTTAAAGAAGTTAATTTTTTAATCATTCTTCTGAATGTGTTTTACCTACAGTTATCGCTAACATCAATTAACAAGACAGTAGATCCAAGAAAAAAAATTTATTCTTTTTATCAGCCGCACTTGATTCCTACATATGACAGAACTTTATATTCAGCCAATTTTCCTTCCCTTACAGATTTTTTTGTTTAGTTTATATAATGATATATATATATATATATATATATAAAGAGAGAGAGAGAGAGAGAGAGAGAGAGAGAGAGAGAGAGAGAGACACACACGTGAAGGGTTTTTTTTTTCCCAACAGGAAAAAAAAAATTTAGGTCTTCCGTCATTGGCTATAAACTCAAAGCAGGCATATGGCCCCAAATCTATGAAGCTGCATACAGCGGAACTAATAAATCCTGATTCCTTGCAGACTTATGTCTTCTCTTCCTACCTTCCCCACCTCACCCCTCCCACTGAGCCAAGTGACCCAGCACCCTCCCGAGGGTCCCTTTTCACACACAGTAGGCTTAGCGCTCCTATTTATATCCTCTAACTACTGCTTGAACAAAAGAAAGCAAGTGCGATGCCAAGTTCTGTGCGCAGACTGACAGATTTTTGTTTGGCCTGTCCTGTGTACTGACTAGCCAAACTTACTTGGCAATCTTTCACTATGCAGAGGAAATCTTTGGATCCATCTTCTCCATGGAGCCACTAATTTTCATGCAACCAGTATTAACTCAGTTATCTCTGAGATCTTTCTTGACTTACTGAAGTTGGCCAAAAGATACAGAAGCTATTTTTGAGGCGAGAGTAGGACAGGACCGACAGCACAAATGCAAAAGCAGATGAAATCAAGCTAAAAAAGAAAGTAGAAACAGGACAACATTCTCTTAAGAGCTGTGCTTAAAATTTAAAAGTTTCATTCATCTTCTGTTCAACTAAAAAGTGGTTTGGGGAGATTTTGATAGACTTTTGCTAAAATGTAAGTATTTCGGATTTTGCCACTTTCACTGGAAATGTCCCATGGCCCAGCACAGCATTATCACAAGGTATCACCTGTTTTTAAAGCAAAACATATCCTGAAACAGCTAAGCTAGGTGGCCTACTAGTAAGCCAGTATTATTCTATGGCATGTGTAGTTTTCCCAGAGTGGTCTTTTTGCAGTGGTCTTATTCCCTCTTTTCTGTCAACTCAATTCTAACACCATCACTTCATTCCCTCAATTAAAACCAAGTCCTCGTTTTTCTGAATACTTTCAATCGGGTAAGTGCCAGAGATTTAGAATTCCATGCTCCCTTTTCTCAAGAACGTCAATATTTTACTGCACATTCTTGTGAAGACTCGCGCAAGAATATTCCTAGTACTTTTTAGCGGCAAGCACCCTTTTGGCATATTTTGAAGGATTTTTTAAGCATTTAGCAAGTCTGAGACAGGGATAACAGTTTTACCTGCAACACAGAAGCTACATTAAGTGCTACAACACTAACAAGTACCAGCAATTGCATTAAGTGAATATTCACAGGGAAAAGTCAAAGACTCAAAGGCAGCTTGAACAACCTAACTCAGCCCCCTCTGTGCATGATCAGATTTGATTCTTCTCTTTCAGGGTTGGACACTGCCATTTCAGCTTTTGTTTTGAAACAAAGGAACCAGAGTGTCTTAATTAAAACAACTCAAAAACAGAAAGAAAAAGTTTAACTAATACGAAGAAAAGTCTTAGAAGTTAATGACACTACTTTTGTTTGGGAAAAATTTCAGCAACTCACTCTTCAGAGGTTATTTGGCTTACAAAAATTCTGCCGCACAATCATTTCGGAGACGTTATAAGCAATGAATACAGCATCTTACAATGCTAAATTAAGCAGCCTTCTCTACAAGCATTGATACTGATCCCAAGTCTGCCATGTTTTGGAACTCAAAGCATTTCATCTACAGAACCTATTAATGTTAGCTTCTCAATCTAACTTTGGTTTCTCTCAGTGATAAAACTGAATCCAAAAGCAATGTCTACTTTATTTCATACTAATGCACAATATCTAATATCTTTCAATCAAACATAATTATAATTAATAGCAGGGGAGAGGAGAGTCAAAGATTTTTTTTTCTTCAGATAAAACGGCTACAACCAGCAGCGTTGACTCTGCCACATATGAAGTCTGCAAGCATAGGCAATAGAAAAAATTAATTTCTTCCCTTATTTACAATACACACTTGCAGATTTCTTGCATGAATGCAATTACTAGTACAGTTTAAATAAAACCCCACCAGTAACTAGACTCTGTGGATACGAATACCAGAGCACAAACCAAAACACGCAGCCATTTCCAAGGACAACAGTGATACATACCGACCTATACTGACAAGTCAAATCTTTTGTGTCAGTCACTTCTAAACAATGTCATCACCAAACTTTCAGGTGCACTTTTGTTGCGGGGGGGAGGGGGGAGGAAGGTCTAATCATTATTTTTTGCAAACCAATTTCAAGCAGAGGGGCTTTTTCTCTTACTTTTTTAAATCTGAAGACATTTGCCTTTCAAAAAAAAAAAAAAAGAAGTACATATGTATCAACAGCAGTAAAGTAAACACAAAAATTACCAAGGTGTTCTTCCAATTCTATCCATGGTCCATACGGTCTTTTGAAGAAAGTCACTTTCAGCCTCAGCATATCTGAAGGTTAAATCTTCGTTTAGTTTGCCTGCAATGTTTTTTTAGTTCTCTAAAATTAATATAGTAGATAATTATCTTAATATAGTCACAAAGTATTTTTAGTCCTTTATAAATTTACAGCATTTAATCTTTTACTGTGCATTAATAAAGTCTTTATAAACACGAAGCATTAGGGTAATTCTAAAATGATCGTTGTTTCATGGCCTCATAAGGACTCACTTCTAGAGAAACTACGTATTTTAGAAACTATAAGCTTGATCAATTTCTATTTCAAAAGACAAGATGACTCAAGAAACACATAAATACCTAGAACTTCAATCTATGCAGCAGAACATACAGGCATCCAGTTAAAGCAACAGTTAAGTAAAGCAAGAAAAACAAATCCTAGTTATGTCAATCTACTACATTATGCTTAGTAGGAAGAACCTGTTACAACCATTAAAGGGAGACAGCTTTTCTTTGCTATTGGCGGACTAGGCATTTGCACTGCACAAGTAACTTCCTCCGTAAGTTTCTGGTAACCTGGAATTTCATCTTGCAAATTTAAGGCCACCCTTCTGCTTTGATGCGGTATTCCAGCAAAGATATATGGTATACCTCTTAACCTGGGAAGACATACAACTATTTCCCAATTCATATGAAATAAGTTACTTTGCATCAAAAGCAGTTTTGCTGACATAACTGTTCATGTTATTAGCTATTGCTAGCACACCTCCGTCGGCACATCTAGCTATACCAACGTGGCTTAATTTACACAAGATGCACACTCCGAATTCCTGAGAGGAGCTGCAGTAATAAAGGCTGGTACAGGACCTCCTAAGAAGCAAGCTGCTACTAAGATATCTTCCACACAGTGAACTGCATAAGCCAATTAATTTCTCCTCTTCACAGAATTCACTAATATTCTGCTCCCATAGAAACAGCTATAGAAGGGTGATCTTAAGAACAAAGAAAAAAAGCACAGCAGAAAGCAGTCTGGATTCACGTTTATTGAAGCCAGTAATTAAAGACATGTCCTCATTTTGCCAGCACTAGAAAGCAAGATTCCACATGACTGCATACTGCACCTGGTTAAAGCCATACAACTGGACTAAAGTTTGTGTTTGATACATCTGCAGTCCTAATTGTAAGTTTGGAAAACAAAAACAAAAAAAATCCAATAACTTTAGTATACAGGACAGTGAACTTTCATTTACAGCATTTATATTGTTAAGTTCATGATGTACAAAGCAGTCACTTTCAACGTAGTTAAATTAAATAAAGTATGAAATTCTGTTCAGTTTAAACAGCTTTTTAAAATGCCAATAAAAAAGTGCAAACTTAAAATCAAGCAGCATAACCATAGCATTTTTATGGAGGGCCAATCCTTAAACTTTTTATTTGCTTCAAGTTGAATGATTTCATCTTTTGTTTCCTTAGTTTAAACATGAACAGTAGATGCAGTCACTATAACGCATATAAATATAGTCATATAATAGTTTAAACAGTCTACCATACAAGTGTATCTGCAAATAAAATGAAGTTTCACTTGAAAAAATGTAAAGGCTGTTTGCAATTTGGCCTTTGGTTCCAATGCTTGAAGACACCAGAAGAACAACTGTGCAGCTCACCAAAGTTGACAGACTTTGGCAACCACAGGGCGCTACATTACTTACAAATTTTCTTTCAATAAACTAGGAGCATTCACTTGCAATTAGAAACCCAGAAATCTGTTTCTCTTTTGTCAGAAGCATCTTTCTGCAAAACTGGTATGTTATCATACATTATTAGTTTTGATCAATTTTAGTAAATTTAACATTCGTACAAAAATGGAAAATACTTCAATTGCAGGTTTTAGCCATACTGCTAGAGAAAGTGCTTATCAAGTTAAATGACCAAAAAAATGCAGTTTTGTACTGAGGTTTTCAAACGATATCCCATTACGATCACACTTTTTCAACGTTCCTGTCTTGATTTTGATGTTTTAGTCTCCAGTCTAAATTCTTAGTGTCAGAAGGACAGTATGTAATTACTTCTTCTGGTGGAGTAACTCGCAACTGGCACCCATTACACCAGGAAGTACATTCACATGGTGCTAGCCATCCACAGTCTTAGTTTAACTGTTATCTAGACAAATGTATAACTTGAGGTCATACCCTTTAGTTAAAAAAAAAAAAAAAAGTAAAAAAATTATAATATTTTCAACAAAAAACTGGCACAAATAACATACTTATGTTAATGTTTGTCAAAGAGGCAAGTAAATACTCTTAGCTTTCTAGATAATATTTAGACAGACTTACAAGAACAGCCTCTTGATGTAACATAGGATTTGAAGTTAACAACCAGTACTGTGTTAGTGGTCAATCTAATTCTGTATATCTAAGTAACAATATATATTAGGGAAGTTTTATCCAGATATCCGATTTAGTACAAGTTCATATCAATAAAAAGTAAACTCTGCATAATTCAAATTGTGGTTTTTCCCTTCAGCGTTAAGAGCATAGAATATGCTTGGTATTTTTATTTTATGGTAGTGTGTACATGTAAAACAAGCATACTGTATATAAAATCAAAGTGCCATTTCAGTAACCATAGCAGTTTTGTTTGATTTTACAGAATGATGGTTCTAAGTGACCACGGACAGAACTCCGTTACAGCAACGGGGACAACCACTACCCATCTTTCCAAATGAAATGCTACATTAAAGGAAATACAAAATCAGTTATTGACTTTATGTTCCTCATATACACATTCATACCTTTTTAGGTTACCTTCAGAATTGGGGTTGGCTGCACCTGCAGCAGATGTGGTTGAAACAAGGGCCTTGAAAGTTTTTTTTAAAAACCTCCATAGGTGTAAGGCAGGAATCAGTTTTAGCTTGGTAGCTAATATTTAGTTACAAAAAGTAAGGAAAAAAAAAAAAACCCAACTATTCTGTAGCACGTTTCATTATGGGAAAATGATATGTCAGCCACCATTCTTCATAGGCTAGCCTCTTGGCATAAAAAAAGGCAGAAGCTATCAGAAAACAGGATTTAAAATTAAATACAAATTGCCAAACTACTGATTTTAAAATAAAACCAAACAGTGACTGTTTGTACTACAGTGCACAATAAGTTCAAGCACCTTCTAAAGACACATCACACGCTGTGCCAGGCACTTGGATCTAAACAAGTTATAGTTTCTCCCTTTTGTCAGCTACACCAGAAAGGGCATCCACGCTCTTAGACCTTTTTAAAACTAAAAGAAGATTTATAACAAGAATAAATTCCCATGATGCTTAGTGTTTGGCTTGGAAATCTCCAATGTAAAGTAGTCTTCTTAAAACAGTGATTATTTACCCTATGTGGAACACAGGATTTAATGACATTGCTCCTCTCCAGTCAATCCAACATTCTAGTTTCTTACCGACCCAAACCTGTTTCCCCTTTTAGGGCTGCATTCCCTTTCCAGGCTTCTTTCATCTAGTTAATGCTCTGTTACACCACCATCACCACCTTTCCAAGTATATAATGCATTTGCAAATATACAAGTAGCCAATTCCAGTAACTCTGAAAAAAGATTTCATTTCTCTTTCTTGCCTCGTGTGCAATCAGTAGTAGTATTTTACTAAGAACTCTGCATTTTGCTTCTCTGTGCTCTTTACAACAGGAAATGCAGCTGCACCTGCTTACCTCCAAAAATCAAAAGAATTGCCCTATATAAACTCTAAATGGTTATCTTATACAGAGGGATTTTATATGCAAACTTCCTGAATGTGCACTTTTTACTGGGACAAGGCAATGACATAGTAAGCTCATTTCCCCTGCCCCAAGAAAACTGATAGCATCTGCCATAGCAGAAAATTCCTGGTCTTATCAGATCAATATACATAGTTATTTGGTCATTTACATATGCATTTGTAAGCGTTATCAAGCTTCATTCTCTGTTGGAGGAGAGTTTGTTGTTACCATAGAGTCTGGCTTGCGAGTCATCCTATCCAATTCCTCTTGAACGTTTGTCAAAACTGTTTTTTGTCCTAAAATAAAAATGACAAGATTTAAGCAATTTAATTTCAAGGAAATGTTTCAACTAATGAATACAAGCATTCATAAAGTCATCTTTGTATGTCAACGTGTTATCTAATTTATTATTTCACCACCTAAAGAACATAGAGCCTGACCCAATGCAAGGTAACGTTTATGGAAAGACTTACAAATACTAAGGCTTGATTTGTTTCCAAGAGATGAAATGCTGAATTGTACAGTAACAAAGTATGAAAATATCTGATACATCTGATAGCAACTGACATTTTAAAAGCAACCACGCTTTGCAACTTTCTGTAAAAGTCATCTGCACGCAATTCTATTAGCATGGATAGCAAGCAATTTATTACAACCTAGTTTTTAATCACAAGCTTTCTAAGGTACGTAAGGCGCTTGCTCAATAAATAAATAAATAAATAAAATATACAAATTCAGGTTTGTTTGGTTACACCCATCCTTGCTAGCTTTTAATATCAAATAGCTGATAGGAGGAACTCTTATTCCTGCAGACAATACTTCCCTATTAAAAAAGGGGGCATGACTCACATATTCATTTAATATCTCAGAGTATTCATTTCAAAGGACTTCTTCAATTGGAAACAGGCACACTGAAGTATTTCATGCAAAGGCATATCTTACATTTTTATATTAGATTCAGAACTTTGTACCAATTCTCCATCTGAACTATCAGTTTCAAGTTAATTCGCTTATTTTGAAAGTTTTTAACCCACGGATAAATTATTCACTAAAATTGGAACAACATATTCTAATGTTCACAGCATACAAGCATTTTAGATTAAAAAGCTACACTTTTAGACATAAAATAGATTATATAACCATGTACCGCTTCCTTACATAGCCAAAGAATTTAACAAGCATCTGTTTTCCAGCTCAAATGTGTGTGAAATATTAGGTGGATTTTTTCCAGGGTACATGCTGAAAACATTAAGGCGGCAAGACGCAACTATTAGAGATTTAAGTGTTTTTTCCAAAGTACAGAGACATAACCAAGGTAAAAGGTTATCTTTAACCACTGTAAAGACGTTAGATTTCTACACTAGTCATAAGCCATAGTATTATTAATAGCATCTATTCAAAGCATCGGTACTTATACAAAAGTAAAAAGTTAGAACATTAACTGTAATATAAATGTATTTATAACTTACAACACAAAACCCTTCTTTGTAGACTAAGTAGACCTTAAGTCAAAAAGCACACACAAATTCACAAAAACCCCAACAACCTCGTAACGTTAGAAATTAAACAAAAAAAATCTCAAACAAAAGGCGACCTAAACAAAAACTCTGTTTTTGGTGTGCTGGATGGACTGGACCCTTAAGCCTCCAAGATAATACCAAGCAGCTGTCTCCTGCAACTACCTCATTTTACACAGGATTTTACACAGGAACATTGCCAAGTTGTTCTATGATACGTAGGTTTAGCATACTCTCCCCTACCGCCATCATGGGCGAGCATCTTTCAAAGGGAAAGAAATACAAGGAGCTGGTTTTAAGAAAATAAAAACTTCCTCTTCACTCTAAATTAAATTGACACTTGCTTTCCGTTTCCCTATAGAATATTGTCAAAGATAGCATCGACCTCGGTCAATTAAATACGTGCAATATGCTCATATACATAGTCTTTCCTAGACATGAGAGAGAGAGAACAGGGAACCATTGTTCTTCATCTACTGCACAAGGAAGGTGAAGGCAAATCTTAGAATCGGAAAGAATCTTCTTGTGAATATAAAAGGAATAACTTTTTGTATCTAGAATTCCATGAGAAGAAGAAGAAAAAAAATCCACAACATAACCCACCCACAACTGAAGATCTATGCATGGAAGAAAGAGACCAGCAATGGAAAGGCAAATAAGACAGGTCAAGAATTAGGCTGCATGGAAAACAGACAGAACAGCAGCATCCGCCTAGATGAGAAGTTCTCTCAAATATGAGTTAACACAGCAAAAATAAATCATTTAGGCTGACTGATATATTGAGATCCACAATGTCTCTTTCATCCTGTGACAGAATCAAAATTACAATCACAGGATATCCGCAGCTGTGGGAGAAACAGCCAGTCTCTTTAAAACTAAATATTTTTAATGGTAGCCTTCTGAAAACTTAGAACGCTTTAAACAGTTAAGATTAGACATTTAAAATTCCTACAAAGATCATTTGAGTAGAGAAGAGTCTGCTATAAGTAAGGCTACAAAGTCGTCATTTTAAGATCTCCTCCTCAACTCTTCCACAAAAAAGTATGCTTTTCCATCATCACTAGCATCAGCTGCCTTATAAACTAAATACCAATATTAGAAGCCCTTACCTTCTCAGGAAAGTTTAATCTTATATTGGTTGAATGTAAGATGTAAGAACATCAACTGGCAAGGAACAGGCAAATTTTCTTGTGAGTGAAAGTTGACTGTTCAATTCCCTAAATCAGGGGATGATTGTGAGCTCACAGTGTGATGCAGCAAAGAAAAGCCAGCTGTGATCCTGGGATCACTTGGGAAAGGTACTTCCACCCCAGAAAGAAGTATCATTGCTGCTATATATCTCATTTTAGTGCCTGATATCTGGAGTGTCGCATACGGTAACTCTTGTGTTCATCTAAATATGAACCAAAAATGGGAACTAACGAAGAAGAAACTAGCGGGGAAAACAGAGCTCAATCTCTAACAGCAGACCAGAAGAGAACTTGTCTAATTTAGTCTAACAAAACAAAGTTAAGAAAGGATGGGTGACTGCTGTCTCTAGATGTATCAGGAGAGAAATGAGCTATTCAAACTATAAGTTAATGTTAGCAACGAGACAGACAGATAGATAGTTAGATAGATGCATGTATGCACGTAGCCATTAGTTATCTCTAAAAACTCCTGAAAGGCACTTGATGTTCTAGAAGACTGAAACAGAAAAATGAGTCAAGCCTACTACAGACTAGCTGGCTTTTATTCTAGTATTTTTCCAGAAATTGCAAGTATGTTTTAAGGGTTTACAAATAGTCTACCAGCACAATCAACATCAATCTGTTACCAACAAGTTTGGTCAAGCCAACTAAATTTCTTTTTATGATAGTGTAACAGGTCCTGTGGAGAAGGGAGAAGTGGTTGATATTACATCAAACATGACCATCACTATATATAAACTACTAAAAGACAGCTTTGATATTTTAGACGAATGAGTGCATTGTAATTTAAAAAATGAACTTCATTACCCACAGTACTAGCCACTATTTTTAATACAGCCATCTACCCTGTCCAGTTGTTGAAGTTATCAGATATGCAAGCAAGCATGCTGGAAGGGACTACAAAGGATTTTGAAAGATAGCGTTAGAGGTTAAAAGCTATCCATATAAATTATCAAAATGGTGCATAATAGAATGCAAAACAATGATAAAGCAAAAAGTACTACCTTTGGAAATATTCAGGTAATACGATACAAGCTGAAAAACATCTTACTAGGAAGCAGGAATCGTGTTAAACTGGCTGCATTGTTATAACAAATCCTGATCAATATCCTACAGATGCAAAAAAGCTAGCATCATGCTGAGATGTCTTAAACAGGAATACAATACTTAAAACATTAAATAATCCCTACTTAGAACTGGCAAAGCCTTGTCTGAAGTACTGTGCCCATTTTTGAGCACCAAAAGAAACATCATGTGAGTGGACACTCCAAAGAAGAACAGTAAGAATTATCAGAACCACAGAAAACTTGTCCTATGAGCAAAGACTGACAAAAGTGTGTTTTTGTAGTCCACACAAGAGTGAAGGGAGAAAGTATAACAATTTTCAAGTATGCAAAAGTCTGCTGCAAAGAGAAAGGGAATACATTGTTCTCAGTGTCCACTGCAACAAGACAATTAGTACTGGGATTAAGAAAAACAGAATACACAATAGAAAAAAAGAGAAAAAAAAAAGAAATAAAGTACTGGAACAGACTTCCAAGTGAGCTGAAATTACATCCATTATTTCAATGTTGTTTTTTTTAATCACTAGCCAGGAATGCTGATGTAATTGATCCTGCCCCAGATAACAGGCATGGATGAGACAACCCTTAAAAATTACTTCTAGTCCTATTTCTGTGAAAACAGTTAATCTGGCGTTGCTGTCTGTAACGCCATGATGCTGCACTTCATGAAGTAGGAGGCACTTGTCAGTGTTTAACTGAAGAAGGCATTCTGGATTAAGACTCTGCTAGTACATTATGTATTGCTTCCCACTTTATTTAGATATAACCATTTCTGTAGGGCTGCTCCTAGCCATTTTTATAGATGTTAAGAATAATTTTGTAAATTAGGGAAACAAATGTTTCCATTATACTATAGTATAAGGGAAACAAAATTTACAGAATTCACCACTCTAAAAACAAAAATACTGACCTCCCATAAGTCAAATTCTAGCCTTTTTTTGAGCTTTCAAAACATAGAAAGTCAAATCAATCTCCTCACCATCTCCAACCATCCCTTTGTTTCCTTGTCCAGGAACAGTTTCAGTTCAAATACATACGCTCCAGCAACTGCTCTGGTTCTCTTACTGCCTATATCACCACTGTGTCCGACATCAAAATCTTTTCTATATCCAGTTCAGAATGTCTGGGCCTTACACTCTGCTTTAAGCATTAGAAACTGTGGCTTCGGCATCACTGTTATTTTTGAATGATTTCACAAGTCTGGGATCAGAAGTAGAACTTCTATCAATAACTGAGCAGTGAAATAATTTTGGAAGTAAGGAAAGCTCCAGAATGCAGAGGAGTGACAGGAATGCCAGGATCAAAAGGAAACAGTTAAATCATTAGCAAAGAAGTGAACTTCTAATTTTGAATGGAACAACTATGTGTTTTAGAATACTGAATTTTGTATAGATACCAAATATTCTGATGGGTTTCTTTTATTTTTACCTAAACTAGTGCAATTACTCCTCAGTAAACATCTCATAAAATGAGGTCACAGGCATACACGCAGAAAGAATCCATTTGATCAGTGCTATTAATTGCACGGGATCACAATAAAATACTATATAATTAATGAGGGAATAATTTAAAGCTGCCACGGGAAGAAATTCATTTAAATTTGAATTCTGGGGAGAATTCAGTAGTTTGATTGAAAACTACAGTCCAAAACCAATAAACTAAATTCCTTTCATGTAGTATTTAAGTGTCAAGGAAGCAATGAATTCTGAAGTAAAAAATTAGCACCTTCTGAATACAAGCAAGACTCATTTGTATTTATTTCCCAGCAGTGCAATTTCACTCAGAGAATCAAGTTATGACAGGTTTAATAGAAGCCCCACAGTTGGGAAGTTGCAGTGGTCTAGTTCTTTTCTGAGACACGTTATGTTTTGGCTCTATCATCTGTCAAGCTCTATCACTTCACTGACCAGCTTAAACGATAAACGTGGGCCAAATTATTAAAAATATGCCAAATAGCCTGCAAAAACACATCCAATACCTGATTTTTTGGCTGTAGTTTGCACTCCTCCAGCGCCAGGACTCCCAGGAGAGCCAGTTTTCTTGCTCAAGAGACTGTTAAAGAAACTAGCCAAGACACCTTCACTTGCAGCATTATCTAAATAAACAAATAAAGCACAAACAGGTGTTAGCGGTGAATCATAGAACTTATTTTTTCTATACCTATGCAACTATCTCACCAACCAAGGAGATAAACCTCAACTATTGGACAGTCTCCCCCTTACTCAGTCCCTCTTTTAAGACATTAGTCCTTTGCATTGCTCAAAAGTCAGAGATGACTGAAAGCCCATTACTGGTCTTCTGGGATGGGGGACATAATTTCATTCTAAACGTTTTTGTTTTTTCTAAACGTAGAAGCCAAGAAATGAAAGTATGAATGCACAATGTGCAATTAAAAGAGTTATAATTTATATGATTGTTATAAAATAAACTGTTAGAGAAGTTTTAAAGCTGCCTTCCATGTCACACTACTTTTCATTAGTCAGAACTTGGATATACAGAAATGAGAAGAGACCTAGAATTGCATGAGTATTTCAATCCATGTTAAGCGAAGAACAATACTAAATACACAGTTAAAATCAGTATTGGTCCTACCTAGTTTCTTAATGGACAGACAGGAAAGAAACCAGTCAACAATGTGGAGCTACATCTTAGGGGTCTGGGGGAGGCAGGTGTTAAGTTCCCAGTTATTTTAGGTACTATAGGAAATGACATTCTGGAAGAGGGTTTAAAAAAAGAGGAACAGGTTTCACTGTGGATTCCCGAATTAGTGATATAAATTCTAAATTTACATGTCGTTTAATGTCCACTCTAATAATCCAACTTACACGTAATAAATGTGTTTAGGCAACTTCGGGAATTAATCTGCCTGCTTGGCAATAGCAAAAAAATCAAGTCTACAGCTAAAGATTCATGGCATCAATTCACTTCTGTTATTAAACTAATTAGTGAATACATTCTAGAATTTTTTTTTTTTATAAAAGGAATTTCAAAGGAAAACAAGACATGATAAAAATACTAAAACGCTAATTCATACTTTTAATATTTGGATCCGGTTTCTTAACTGATGTTATTGGTGAGGCACTGGGTACATTGGTGGGACCAGCTCTGCCTTGAGTTCTTGGGGATCCTGCAGGTCCTCTGGCGGGAGATTCCTTAAACAAAACAGTCCAAATCACACAAGTCAGCAAGGAATTTAAATGAATTAGTTACATAAAGTAAGCGTAACATTAAATACCAATTGCTTTTTTAACCTTTATATTGGTATTGTAGTATAAACTCACACTGGGAAAAGGCAAAAAAAAATTTAACACAAGTTGAATTTGGGCATATGCTGCTAGACTAAGTGAGAAGATAAATTACTATAGCAGATTTTTAGCTCAATAATCAGCTACTTCTATGTTTCCACAGCGATTTCTAAGCAATGTTTTAAAATACCGCCATATAATGTTGAGTTTTCTGTGGTCTGGGCAAATTATGTATTTTACATTTAGATTTACAAAAGGAATCTCTAGAAATTAGAGTAATTCACGGCTCATCAGAATCATGCCTTTAATTTAGGAAAGAGATGGGTCTTTTTCAATAAGCAAACAAAACACCTCCTACTCTTCTCTGGAATCTACTTACTGATGCTCTTGTAGGCGTTGCTGGCTGCTTGGCAAGGAATGACTGCAAAACAACATATTAAGGACTTTAAATATATTCCGGAGAAACTAAAGGAACAAAATACAGTGAAGCTAACCGACCATTAATTTATTTGATCATTTATTTTCTGATATTTATAGACTTTGTCTCTGATATTTATAGATATCCGGACTTTACCATTAGAGGACCGAGTTAAAATGAATAAAGAAGCTTCAGTCCTTTGTCTTACACAGACCTTCCAGAACCATAAACCAGAACCACAGACACCCAAGTCTGTATCCTCTATGATATTTATAATCAACTACATAGGAAATTACTGTTAATTTTAACAATAGAGCAGTAAAGAAAGTAGCAAGATTTAACACTGCCAAATTTAACACCTCAAAGCCTTCAATGCCTCTGGCCATTAGAAAACTGCAGCACTGAGATGTTTTATCTTACAGAACGACACAGCTGTGCTGCAAAATTTCAAATGCTCTGTTTGCTCTTCTGCTTTGAAATGTAAACGTCTTCTGTTTTCAACACTTTTTTCCCTTCCACATGTCAAGATGAAGCCATATTTTCTACTCTTAAGCATTAAAATAAAAAAAGTCTTTTTTCACTATTACATCTTAATTTGCAAAACCGTACAGTGAAGCAAATGAGGACTGGCAAACTGAGAGCAATAACAACGGAGAGCTTAAAGTGAGATCTTGTTTAGTAAGGGCTTTGTTTCATTCTTCCATTCTTACCTGTTGCTTCATAAGAAATACTTGTTCATCTTCTGCTGCCAACTCTTTATCATGGACTAACTGTTGAACAACACATTTTCTCATTAGAAATAGAAACCAAAATTACTCTTTTTATGATTCGGTCATCAAAAGGGAAGAAAGAGGCAACCGTTTTAACACCGTTCCTTACATTAGTATTAGCAGCCCTTCAAGCAAACTGTATTGTGGTGTAGGGTGGGAAAGGGCAGGGAATGGCAGTGGATGACAGATGACCCCATACCTTTCTTACAGGAGGTTTTACAATGAAGTCCTCATACGCATCTTCCGGTTTCACTGTGGTGAAGTTTTCATGTAAAATGGCAATTTTCTTTTCATTGTCCCAACCAGCAGGTCTATAAACCAATTTGAAAGAAAGCTTTTGCCTTTTCAGTCACAAAAAATACTTCTACAGAGACCGATTATTTACTGCCCGCTACCGGAACAAGGTGAGTTCATTAAATGCCGATCCTTACTCTCAGCTACGTTTCAAAGATACTAAAAAGCTGGTAGGGTATATTCTGCGTCAAGTAACCCAAGTAACATGCACTGAACTGTTTTTTAATCCAGGATTTCAGAAGACTCATATAGCAAGCTTTTGAAAGACACAAACCATTCAAGGACAATTTTTTCTTTTCAGAACCAAACAACATGCTCTAGATGGTTTGCACCTTTTTCTAACAGATGGAAGTTGAGTTTGTTACAGTATTTCACATTCCGTTTCCAGCTTAAGAATATTATGCACTAAAATAATAATACATTGAAGTAATAACTTCATTACGTTCATATGGAGCGCAGTGCTTTAATGGAAAATAGTTTGAAAGCATATCTTTTACATAATTGACTTACATAAAAACTGCATCCTTTTCTACCACTAAGGCAGGTGTGGTAAACTGAAAACCGTATGTTTTATGTACAATGTACTTATACAACAGGTCAAGGTTCTTTTCCTCCTTAACTGATGTATATATCAAGGCAGCTCCATCTGATTATTCGTTTAAGGAAAACTATAAAAGATGCATTTCTCCAAATGATAGTAAAAATTTCAAAAAAGGAGCTAAAGGTCACATATCTAACCGCTATAGGGAAGGGAAACAACAGGAGAAGACTCAGGCTACTTTCATTTGACATACATCAAAAGTTACCTACCCTCCCAGGTACATAATCCCCTTAATCCTGTCTGGGTTTAAAGTGAAAACAGCAAGTTTTGGGGTTAAAAAACAAACCAACCAACCAACCAACCACCCACGCACCCTTAAGAAATACAAGACAAGTCCTTTGTAAAGGAACAAAAGCTCAAAACCCCATGCATGATTTAAAAATTAAAAGAAGTTTTACATATCTCGAAACGTTTAAAAAACTACAAATGCGATACAGCAAATTACTAAATACCAAGAAATTCTGAAGTACGTTTTCTCAGGTTAACTCTATAGGCAACTAGTTCTACACTAAAACATATTCCCCTGCTTCCATATTTCAGCCAACTCTTCAGAGTAGGAAAGGATACACTGTAAGCAGAATCTACGAATGTGTGACTGAATGAAGTCAAAGTGTTCTTCTCGGTAATCATGCTCCTTCTCTAGTACACTCACTGCATCACACTGGGATGGAGAAAGACAAAACCAAGAACAAGCCAGCCATTTCATCCCAGCACATCTCAACATATTTTCCTTAATATCACACACACTTACCACATTTACTTTAAGCCTTTGATTTTTAAAAGGCCACCAATAAATCAAAATATAAAGTAATTAGCATATAACAAGAGGATTATTACCCGTCTTCAAAATTAAAAACTGACATTGATGGTAGAAGCCTACTTTTAAAAGAAATCCCTTTATTATCAATCCAGATTTCTGTCCTGCAGTTGTCCGGATAAAGCATGTCTTCTAAAAGTAAAGTAATTACATTTTTCCATAATAGTGAACAGAACTAGAAGCTCACTTTTGTACAAACTACCAGCACAGGAATACCAAGATTGTGAGTCAGCACATTTTCTCCAAGTGGCAAAGAAACACTTTCATCCTCTTGGCCAGAAGAAGGGCCTCTTCTCTGCGGTGATCCCTGGTAGCCTTCTTCAGGTTCTACATACTCTTGAAACTCTTTTATAACTATGAAGAGAGAGATCTTCATAAGGCAAAACAAACAAATTCATTTTTCTTTTTAAATTAGAATTAATTTGAATTAAAATAATTATATCTATGACTGACTAGAAATCTCTATCTATTCTTTTTAAATGAGACACTACATGAGAACAGAATTCATATTTAAATAAAAGGCATCCTTGGCTGCCCTTTCAAATATAACAATTCTCCTCATCCATAACTTACATTAAGCTAAATCAAGTGCAATTCGGAGCTATTACAAAACACCAAAACTAGCCGCAAAAAACTGTACTATATACAAAATATACACTCCTCAATTCAACGTATTTCATTTCGGAGATGTTAACAACAGAAGATACAGGTGTAGCTTAGCAATCTAACCTAGACTGAATTTATATTTGGTTGAACTTTTTGAAGAAAGCATGGTCCAAACGTAAACAGACACAGAAAAGACCAAACTGAGACAGCTACTCCTATTTATAAACCACCACTCAAAAAATTTAAGTTTCTATTACTCTACCTTTCCGTCTTACAGGAGTCAGATGCTATATATAAATATAAAACATACACTGCATAAATACTAGATTCAAGGACTCCTGAATGTTATCTGAAGAGACTCAATTACATTCCAAAAACCTACAACGGAGTCTAGAGAAAACTGGCAGCAATGAGGGTTCCAATAATATTAAGCACTATCAAATACTGGCATATCTAAGAAACAGTATTGTTTTGGAAGCGCCCTGTGAGCCATACACAGTTTATCAAAACTGGGCTGCACTCTACTCCTTTTGTGTGTTTTTTCAGCATGAAAGCTGCAGACCAGATGCACCTCTCAGTGGACGTGCCTGCTCCCAGCCACCCCATTTCCTGGGGGCCCAGGGCTCTCCCCTCTCATGGCTATCCCACCTGAAGCTTCCTTCTCTCTTGGCCACGAGGAGGCCTCAGAGGAAAGGGGGCAGGCAAAGCTCCACGATTTGTTCCCACGAAGGCATCTTTACTTTAGAAACAGTTACAAGACCTACAGAGGGAGCAGACTGACTGTTATGTACAAACAGGAGAACCCTTCAAAGCAGCTCTGAATCTCCAGCACGTTCACAAAGAGACAGTTGTGCAGCAGATCCACCCACGCGATAGGGAAGGAACTGCTACTGCGCTGCATGCCAGCCGTAGGGTACTTCTGAGGATTAGGAACCGGTAACAACTTTGGAAAAGTTTGTAAGTCAAACCTTGCAAAATGAAGTCAGGTCACCGTACCCTTTCAAAATATGAAACAATTCAGTGACAGAATGGGGACACGGCAGGAAGAACAAATCAGAAAAAACAATTATTCTCTTCAAAGCTCCACCATCTACAACTTTCATTAGAAATAGGAAATGGAGCAATTCTTGTGGAAGACAAGGGAGCTCTAGTCCAGAACAAAACTTATTTTGTTTTAAACTTAAACCATTAAGACTTTCAACCACCAATTCAGGATCTCCAGAGAACCAATGAAACAAATAATATCCAAATGCAGTACCTAAAATTGGAGAGGCAGTGCCTTCTGGTGGAGAGCTTTTCACAATGTTCGGAAAAACATGTTTGCTTTCTAACATTGTTCCAAAGTCCTCAACTGGAAATTTAAATTCTATTACACATACTGTGTATTTAAATTTTGCATTAACTGTCTCAAAGAAAGCCTGTTAATTCTAGAATATTTAATTAGAAAAGAGTTTAAAAAGAAAAAAAAAAAAAAAACAGACTTAATTATTCAACCAGACTCTTCCTAGTTTCTCATGACAGGAATCTCCTATTGAAGACAAGTGCATCTTCTTGTCAAAACATGTATATAAATATCATTTTCAAACATTATCATTTTCAATCTGCTGAATTCAAAAGGTATAAGAGAATATTTCACAATAGTGCTCTCAATTTAATACAGCAATTTAAATAGAAAATGTTAGTTTCCTTAGCTTGTTCCATCAAAGGGAAAAAGTCTTTTCTTTATGCAGGTATTTATTAGTATAAAACCTATCAAATTTGGGAAAGAAAAGCTTCTCTTTAAAACAGACTCTCACAACATAACACACCCTTATTCAAGTTATCACAACGGTTTCACTAATATAAATAATAGCAAACGCAATACAGAAGTCTCCGAAATCTGAGACACATCCCCATGAATTTTTGCCTAACAGGTATGAAGACTATAGCCCTAGAGAGCAGAGATTCCCAACTCCTCCCTCTCCCCAGCAATAAATAGTACCATGCAACATCCATCGCTGGCCAGTTATCAGTAAGGCTGTACCTCACACTGATTGATTCATGCATGGAAAAAGGAAAACCTTTGCTGTGGAAATGAACTGCTATTGTGGATTGTTAATGAGGCGTATGGACTGAGAAACGCTGCAGAACACATTCAGCTTTAGTTTGCAAAGCTCTCTGCTGGACAGGTAAATACAGTTATAAGCAGGTAAGACCTATCCTAAGAACCTCTAACGACTGGATCTTGAAAATAGATACACTTGTTTCTGCAATTACTTGAACTGGTTACGATGTCAGTTCCCAATAGTTCTTACACTAATTTTTCAAGACTCTTATTCACTACTTATTCCCATTCAAAATTTAGTCTTGTTATACCTAAATAAACCTGTTATCACAATGCTGCTCTTACGACTAAGCTGCATTCTAAGATAAATAAAAAAGCCTATTCCTGTTTAAGCGTTTGTCAGACAGTAATTTAACAAACTTTTTCCTCACCTCCCATATCTATCACTTCCTCACTCGACCTCCACTTTCAAACTTTCAATGGACAGAAAGTTCCTCACATACTCAAACCGCTTGCATAAACCTTT
The DNA here is from genome assembly GCF_040807025.1 of Struthio camelus. Lineage (NCBI taxonomy): Eukaryota > Metazoa > Chordata > Aves > Struthioniformes > Struthionidae > Struthio > Struthio camelus. The sequence goes on from NC_090951.1 coordinate 11,036,483, forward strand.
CTTAAAAGAAAAAAAAAAAAAAAAAAGAGAGAGAAAGGGAAACTATGAATATTTTCTCCTCCAAATAATTCATATCAAGTAAAAAGACTATAATCTATATGGTATAGACAATAACCTCTCTTCTTCATTAAGCAGTAGGAAAAAAACTCTTGGATTTAAATGTCTTTGTTGGAACAGGAAATACAAATGAAACAAGTAAAACACCGCACAAAGTAAGAGGCTAGAAAAACGCCTAGTCATCTAAAGAGAAGCAGGTAATACTATGCCACCTAGCATTAATGCCCAGAGTACTAAGAATGGCCTATCACATTTGAAAATAGATAGTATGCTATTTAAAAAAAAAAAAACAAAACCTTCATTGATAGATAAATTAGAACACTGTCAATCAAACTTGAGACATATCTAGATAAAAAGCCCTTTATTTATATTTAATGGAATAAATGAGTATTTCTGCATTTGGCACAGCAATCAAATGCAAGTTTCCCGTTAATTGTGTTGTTCTCAGCACTGCTTACTTCCACAGAGCTACTGAAAGACAACTATTACAGGAACAGATATCATGCATGTCATAGGAGCAAGTGACTTGTAGTGAGGTACCAGCCAAGAAAGCAATCCAATTATTCTTAGCTTCAATTGTTCTAGATGCAATAAAACCCCCAACCTCAGAGTTCATCGCTATTTAACAATTTTCAGATACATGTGTTAACTCTATTTACAGTTTTTAGCTTTGAATAGTCCAAAAGAAATTAACACAACAGCTACTTTACCAGTATACTTCATTTCTGCATTTCATGATTTTTGATATCTTTTTCTGCTCTGCTAGGGATGCAAAAAAACATTTTTTTTAAGACTTTTCTTGAAATAATTCAGTGCGTGTCATATAAACAATGATTTATCAGAATTTGAACGTGAATTAAGTTAGAATATTTGAACTGACATAATTTATTTAAATCCACATTAGCCAAGTTTTTAAACAAGGAACTTCCACAGTTCTAAAAATAACATATAAGCAGGTCAGTAGCAGGCATCAGTGCAGACAATGTTCTTCATATACTTTCAATAATCCAATTTCTTTCAAAGCAGCCTGTTGCTTCCACATGTGTGTCCTGCCCTCCCATTCTGGAAGCTCTTTAGCACAAAGGGAAAACTTCTCATATACCAGATGGGGCTCAGCAGCATCCACCCAGTGAAGTCAAGAGTCAGTATCTCAAACAGCAAACACAAGACAAAAGACTGGGTGGGGAAAGGCCACGGAAAACCTTAAAGCAAAGACAAGCAGTCTAAAGTCCAACTCAGTAGAGAACAGTGAGCTAACAAAAGGATTTCTGGAAATTGGTAATAAGATCCTAGTAACGGGGAAAGAACAACCTAGCAACACTTCAGATGGGTGTTTGTGGGGTACCACTTACAAGAAAGCTTACTCTAGTAAACAGGAACTACTGTTTACTGGAACTGCTTGGGGTCATAGCTAGTGCCGACACTCAGCTTGGTCCACGTGAGCCAGCCTAAGTCTAGAAGCAAGCATAAAGGAATACAATCACACAAACTCAAGCCTAGGAACACAGGCATCCACGTGGCATTGTGCTGCAATGGGGCTTTACTGGTGTGAATTTGGTACATCTTTTCATTCTACACCCTTTCTCTGTGTTTTGATTGCCAGCTTTACATATGTACTCGATTATTCAGATTTTTCTCATATTGGGGCTGTTAAAACACAGAGCATTGTCAATTTTTTAAGTGGCAGCTTATTCTAGAAAGCATACAGAGGAGGATTCTGGTAAGGAAAACTTTGCTGGTATAGCTTTTTTGGTGGACCGTAGTCACAAAGTAGTCTTCATTGTGTGCTTTATACCGTCAAGGGAATTTTGTTAGTAATATAGTCACGACTACACTAGGGATTACTTTTGGAACAATCACAGCGTTAAGAAAATTACAAACTGTGAGGGCCAAAGTTTTGAGCACAGATTTGATCTGACGCATAGTCTGGACGCAAGAACTTAGGAGATATGTATCAGAGATGACATAAGCATCCTATACAGTGACTAAGAAAAGATGTGGGAGGAAAGTTTGTGAGTGGAGACAGTCCTGTTTTACCTGCATTACGATACTGGACTGAAGTTCACTGCTCAGCCATAGGATGGCAGCAGAGTCCTGCAGCCCGTGCAGTAGGAGGCTCTCCGAAAATTTTCTTTCTCCCTCAATTCTATTAAAGTGCAAGAGAAACTAGTAACTTCTAAGACTCTTCGATTTATAAATCGTTACGATAGTACTACTGGAATGTCTTCTAGGTTCCCCAAACATTGTGCTAAAGCATTGCCATAACAGTAACTGGCTCTTCCACACTGTACGCTCTTAGTGAAGTTGAGAACACTTCTCTTCAAAAAGTCAACCTTAAATGCACAAAAAAATCCACATGTATTGGGACTGCCAAGAACTTTGGTATGGCTCAGCAAAATACAAATTTGAGTTAACTGTTGCATTTTGAGACTAGAAGTAGCTAAGTATAGCCTTTCCATCCTCCCCTATAATCTAATCAAACCCCCCATGTAAGAATGCTTTTTCCTCTTTAAAACTGCTAGATTTTATTTTATTTTTTTAAACCAATAGCCTGATGATCAAATCCCAGACAGTTTTAATCAGTAAGTATAACCTCCAACCAGCATGCTGTACGCACCACCCTCTTGGGGAAGCAATATTTAACATCAGAAAGGAGATCAGCTTTACAGATACATCTGAATGCTCACATGCCAAACAGATTACACTACTCTCTAAAGTGAATCCAAGGAAGCTACTAGACAGCGTTTACAAGGTTTAGACTCTCCAGTACAGCTAGCCACCAGCCATGAACAAAAGCAGCCAGCCAGGATCAGTCTAAATTAACAACTCAGCTGAAAAGGAATGCATGTTGCTAAGATCTTTGCCACTGAAGGAAATTTATTTTGGTGAAATTCAATATGAATAAAAATAAATAAATAAAACTGAAAAGAATCAAAAAGACATGAAAAGAAATGAGCCTCCAGGGAACAATACTGAAGCGATAACTGCTTGCCAGTGCCAGATTCTTTCCTGCCACAGCTATGCCAGGAAAGAAGGTTAATTTATACAACATTCCTGAAGTCACAGGGGAAGAATGGCTATACTGAGAGACAATTAGACATACCAGGATCATGGTCTGAGGCTCACAAGAAGCAAGGGGGGGGGGGGGGAGGGGGAAAACCCAAGGAAACCTATTGGAAGACAAGCACAGTAGGGAATGGGACCTGGCTGGATACTGAGAGAAAGTGGATATGTTTGTCTTTCCAGTGATTTCTGTCATTATTTTAAAGCTCTGATTCTGTACAAAATTAGCTTTTTAAGAATTAGCCTTTTTAAATTAAATAACCAATATCTCGTTACTTTAAGGTATTTGCCATCAATTCACCTGAAGTTCTGTTAGCAAAACGAAAAGTTCTTTTAAAGCCTAATAGAGTCTATTTGAATTAGAGTTGTAATCACAATTTCAAAGTAACTTTTAGTCAGCTCATTCTTGAAACACACACACACACACACACGCACACAAAGGTTCTAGAGAGCTACCCTAAAGATGCAAGAGCCAGTAGAAAAGGAAAAAGAATATGGGGATGCACAAAGACTTACACTTCTGTTCCATGTCTCTCATCTCTTCTGGAGGGATTTTCAGCTTGTCAATATGTTCCTGCAAGACACTGGCCCACTTCTGTAAAGACTCCATAACAGTCCAAGGTCTAGACATATCTGCAACAAAGACTACAATGGTGTCTTGCAGGGATTCTGCAGAAACTGCAAACTTCAACAGCCCTTTATGGTATAGGTCTCCATCCAGAATCCAAACATTACAGCGAGTATGATCTGAAAAGAACAGGTACAGTTGTAACTCAAAAGATGCCAGCTCTTTGCTTTGCTAGTCTACGAGTAAAGAAGAGTATATTACAGTGTTAAAGGAAAGACTGGAGCCTGGCTACCAGCAGGTCTTGCCTGTTTGCTTCTAACATGGATACAGGTGCAAATGCCCAAATTACTTTGTAGGTGCCTCCATCTAACAGAATTTCTCTTCAGTTCAGGATCTTTTAGTTTAAAAGATAACTTCTCTTCCTCGGTTTTTACCAAGAAGAGCAGGCACAACAGTTTCCAGATATTGCACAGCATTGCTGAGTTTGAAATATGTACGCTCCAAGAAAATCAAAGATGCACGTTACACACACGTAACTCCAAATTCAAAAGGGGATAATTATAGCTGAGGCCAGCGGGGAAGCCTTAGGTGTCACACAGAAACATAAGCTGTTTTAACATACTAAAGACATCTCACAACAGAAGTAATCTGCAAACAAGATACAAGTAATAAGCAGCTTAGGTTTCTGGGACAGGAGTAGGAGGGGTAAACGTAGGATAAACTTACAACCTACCAAACTTAATGACTGTGCTTTAAGCTGTTCTATCTGCTCTTAAGTCATGCTGATTTAACATTGGCTTCTACCTGTAGTCTCTTTAGAGAACGAGTACTGGATAGAAGATTTTGTATTTCAGTTTTTGTGTTTCTTCCCTCCATTGTTTTGATAGTGACTTGACAGTTTTTGTTGAAACGCAAAAAAGAAATCGGCTGGGACGGACAGCAGACATGAACAAAATTTATCCCAAACATGAACTCTGGCAAGAATAAAACAAACTGAAAGTGGGCTATCAACAGTGGGTCTCCACACGTATTACATGCAAGATAGATGAATTTTGAAATATAAGCACTAGATCAGCAAACTGATCATTACAGACACCAGATTTTCAAAATTGCTACTTTATAATTACTCTGGTACACTCTATTTCCCTTCCCTGTACTCTAAATCATTCAACTTCATAAAATAAAACCAGTCATTGTGGCTGTGAGCACTTCACTCGAAGAAGGAATCCATCAAGATCACAACCACTACCATATTTGCTCTAGAAAAAGACAAAAACTTGACTAAGGAAACCGAAAGGAGAAAAGAGTAGAGACAGACATATTGCCCTTCTAATCAGGTCTTAAGTAAGATTACTGAACAGTCCAAATTAAAGGCAGATGACACTCTAGATGCAGTATATGGGCAGTCTTACTTCAGCATTTTTATTATGCTCCTACTGTCATTCAAACACTAGTCATCACACAAATAGGCCAACAGCTATGCTTTTAATTTAATTAAAGATCTTTTCCCTTCCAACTGTGCACCTCAGAACTACAATTTGCAGTTATATATAAACAGTTACAATAGTATGTTGTGGTACTTAAGGAACGCTCCTTTGCATATTCATCACTTAAGTTCGTCCCCTTCTCTCCCCCCACAAACTTCAGGAAACCATCACAATGATATCACCAAGGAGTCTCACAGCACTGCATGTATGAATCTAAAGCTACAGGAAGGCCAAGAAAAGGTTTAAAAGCTGAGGGAAAAATCTTGTAAAAGTTTGGAAAAGCAGAAAGGTTAAGTTCAGACATAACGTGAACACAGACACAACAACAACAAATGAAACATCTATGCAAGGCTCTCTTATCCCCTGCGTCCCAGAAGGATCCTTTGTGTATTACCGGGAAAAATCCACCAGTCAATAAGAACTCCCACGGGCTCTGTATGGGTTTAAGGTTATTAACAGATGTTTGATAGCACGAATGCCTTCCTGAAGCAAACATTAAAGTTTTAAACACATAACTTAGGTCTATGAAAATTTACAACTCTCATTAGCACTTCCACAGATTCTCTTGTGGTAAGCACTTCCATCACAAAGAAGATGTCAGACCTTAGTGGATAACAAAAATGAATGAATAGTCTAGTTCACTGGGTATGAGTCATTTTTTTAAGCCTACAACTAAAGGTGACAGAGTTTTGGTTTGCTAAATACCTTTGTCTTACTTAAGGATTCTGTTTCTACTTACCCTCTAGAACATGGAGCCAGAAACTACCATCTAGATGAAATCAATCTGACAGGAAGAATGGATGCCTAACATTCACACAGGTACAGGACATTATCTTTTAAAAGATAACATGGTACGAAAATGAAAAGTTTTCCTCCTTTTTTACAGTAAAAGGAAGACTATCAGGTATGGCCTGTGATTTACATCTATTGTGAATTTAAAGATATACTCAAAAATACAGTAGTGTTTGTTTAAACCTCTGGCAGGGACTTGATGGCAAATTCAACTTTGTCAGCAGCACATCAAGCTCCCAATTAGTCATATGACGTGACCGTTAACTCCACCTCTTATAGTGGCTATTACATGAGATGATAAAACAGAGTAAATAATTATCAGATCCTGTTGAAAAATAGGTGCTACTTATTAAAGAGTTACAATAACTGATATAATACTATTTCTAAATTCTGTCAATATTTCATTAACCCTTTAGCGACAGAAATTGTTTTCCATCTTTGATGAATTTTACTGTAGATAGTTGATTCCATGAACTGTAACTACATATCCTGCATTTATTCAGAATGTGTCAAAGTTGATTAGATATATTTAAAACAGATATTCTTGATCCAAGCTGTGAAAAGAAGTAGAACAGGGAAAAATCATTTGCAAGAAAACTACTTCAAATTTGCTGACAAAAAAAAAACAAACAAGTATTCCATTAGTGTACCAGCCCTTCTTGGCTCATGCTGGAACAACCCGTTCAACCGGAATATGCACGTGATATGACTGAGGCCAGTTCCAAACCTGAGGCAAAAAAAACAAGATTACTTGATTTTTTTTTCCTACAAGTAGCGCAAAAATAGAATGGCTCCACTTCACCTGCACATTTGCAGCACCACCTGTATTGCATTTGTGATCTGATGCAGTTCAACTGAAAATTCTCTGTAGTGTTCATAACTGTCTGCTAACCTGCACAGTACTCTACGAAATGAGTCACCTACCGGTCGATGTAGAATGTTTCACTGTCTTGCTGTACATCCTCACTTTAACTCTGCCCCATTGCTGCAAGAGATGCTGAAACCTACACTACAAATACAGATCTTACAACACAATTATGCAGAACTCTTCTTCCACATCCCACAAATTAAGACTCTCAGCTCTCAAAAGGTGACTAGCCAGCACCGGCACAAAACACCTCCTCATCACAAAAAAAGGTAAAAAATTCCATCTTACTTACCTAAAAATTCCCTAAAAATTTAACTAACGCAGGACTCGGGCCTGAGCTCCAAGGTCACTTAATATTTTGAGTTAAATTTACAGCTAGCGCTATAAATGCTTTCATTCAGATGAGCTAAGGCATCATGTATGTAGAAGCCGCCATACGCTCCACGGATATTGCACCTGAGGCTAATGATCTAGGAGAATCCTCTCTGTCTCTCTCTCTGGATAGCTTGTAAGGCATCTAGGGACCAAAGTAGCACATGTTACATTGAATGACTGATGTCTGACAGAAACAGAACTGAACCAGCTAATCACCAAGTTAATGGTTACATAAGCATCTTGTCATCCAAGCTAGGTATCAGCCACTACCAAGAAACAGGCAGATGACAGTGAAAACACAAAAGTTACAGGACACCTGTATCAGTCATAGAGGTCCTTCCAAAATAAAAAAAAAAAAAAAAAAAAAAGGTATTTTCTAGGCATTTGCTTCACCTTCCCAGAAAAGAAAGAATAGTTTGATCACTGATCTGGTCTCTGGTCTAACAGGGAAAAACCAAGAGTAACTGTAAATTAAGTTATGTATCTAGCAATCTAGAGTAATTCTACCCCAAATGTAGGGAGCATGATTCAGCAATCCCCCAAAGAGAATGAGGAAAGGGGTGTGGAGGGGAGGCTAGGGGAAGAAATAAGAAGCAAGACAGAAGATGATTTCCCTTAAGATTTTCATAGGGAGGTGGATAATGACTCAGCACTATGAACAAAATATTTTTTCCTAGAAACAAAAAACTGTTCTGAAATGAAAAGGACAAAAGTAAAGACAGTAAAAACCACAGAATGAAGATAAAAAGACCCTTTCACTCCACTATGATGTTTCAGCTACTAGTGTTGATTTGACAGTAAGCTCCTGAAGGCCCACCTTTAGATTCTTGGCGGCTTCCTACAACTGTGGGTCAGTTAAAAGGCTTTGTTCCCAAATTTGTTGTACAAATCTGTACCTGGGCATAAATATACATAAAGTATGCATTAAGAGTTTAAATAAAAAAACCAAAACAAGTCCTTTAGAAGGAAGGGTGTCATCCTTGCCTGCTGGGAGGTCCTGACCCACTTTGCCATTTATTTTGCTTGCTGATGACACTAATGAGACAGAAAGGAAAAAGGCAGGTATTATTAGATCCTAACACGTCCATTAAAGGGATGCATGAAGACCTGAATTTTCAAGCTGGGTTTGCTAGTCAAAAAGGTCTCTTTTTCCCTGCTGCTGCTGCTGCCAGAGCTCTGATGACAAGTTTTCCCTAATCACCTCAAGTACTTACCACTTTCACATACTCAGAAATAGTCCCAAAATAGTTCTAAAGTAGGGAGATACTTAAAGTTTGATAGACGGCACCAGGAAGAACGTCAAACTAAACACACCAGCTTATAATTCCATCTCCTTTGGTATTGCCAAAAAGCCTGATGTCACAGGCTGTCTTGGCACCCATAACGGTAGGGTTTTTTCCATCGAAATATGTATGCCGTACTGAAGATTGTCGATGGTGAGAAAGCACTTACACTAAGAACCTCAAGAAGCCAAGAACGGCCTCAGCACTGAGAATTCCAGCACAGAAGCTTTTCTGAGAACTACAAGGTTAGGTGGCCACTGAAGACACAAATAACGTACTCATCCCTTAGTTGTGCCTAACTTAGCATCCAAAGACAGTTTACTATCACGTGAGCACAGGACCAATCTCCGTAACAACCAGTCACATGTTTCTTAAATCGCCCATGCAAGCCTGCAGTACATTTCCATTGCCAAAGCACCGTTACAGGATATAGTTCACCTATTTGCAAGACCAAGGATGAACTGCCACCATTGCTTCCCTCTTCCAAGCTGAAAACTCAGAAAACGATCAGTAGCACGATTCTCATTTTATAAAGAGGAAAAGTAACACACACAGAGATCTGTCAGTTTGTCCAAAACCAGACAGCCAGAGGCAGACTTAGGAGCAAGGATAACTAGCTCATTCCCCATCTCTTCCTGTCCCTACCCTAACAATAGTAGTACTCTGATCCCTATACCCTGCCACCTCCCTGCTGTTAAATGGTGTCTTGTCCCCCACATACTGTGGGATAGCAATCAACCACACAGAAAGACAGTGGGGCAAAGAGAAGTTTCTCCAGTTTGAGAAAAAGAAATACTGATTCTGCAGTCTTAGGCTCTGTTCTTCACTCATTCAGCTATGACTAATAAAATGTCTCCGTTATACTTAACAAACATAACTTTTAGGTAAGTCCCCTCTGCAAGAAACCTCTAAAAACCCAAACCCTGAAATATATATTTAGAATTAAGTTCTCATGGATGCGTCACTTTACAGCTGTAAGTACGTGGACTTGATGGTAACTGATCTGCTAGTCAGTCAACATCAGCAAAAAATATCTGTCCTGAAAGTAAACGGATCCCAAGAGAGCTGCTCGAGTGTACTTTTTCTTCATATGCAGGTCAAGCTGTGAGAAGGGCAATAGGGAGAAAGCAGTCTGAGTGTAAAACGGATTTCACTTGTAAAAAACTCATATAGCTCATAAAACATACACAAAAAGCCAATGCTGGAACCACCTACTTGGATATAATCCAAAATACACTGATGACACCACAATTTTAAAAAAGCTACTTAGTTACAGCAGAAAGATTACACATAAAATGAACTTACCATCTCTGTCTTCATCATGAATATTTAGATATAAATATTCCAGCCCTCTTCCTTTCTTGCCATGCTCTGCTCCCTGTATTTTAGTCATAAGTGTGGTTTTACCTGAACCATCATCACCTGCCAGTAAGTTTTTACAGGAAAAAAAGACACATTCAGAATTCATTTTATTTTTGTAGAAAAGGTTTTAAAAACATGCTTACAAAAAGTATTCTTGTCTATTTCTGAATCACAACTATTTGTTATTTTCCAGCTGAATCTGACAGTTCATACCAAGACAAACATAAAGCAGTACTCCATTGTTCAGTTTTACATCCCATTTATTTAAACTATATTAAGAATCCAACAGCAGCATAAAGTAGAAAGAAAGTAAATCTGCCAGCCTCAGAATAAGAATACCATATCCCTTATTACATAACCTAATTTTAACAAATTGATGCGTCAGTTTGTTCACTTTGTCTCTGACTATGCAAAGGCAAAGGCATACATGAAATCTAGAACAAAAGAGATGATAAAAAGAAAAACAGCCATATGGATTTGTTTTTTTTAGTTTGACTGAAAAGAATATTACAACACCAAATACTTTTCCTTGAGTTCAGGCAGGAGAACAACCCTTTGGTATTCTAAAACGATCCAGAGAGTATGTATTTGATGTAATTCACAAAAAGCAGAAATAAAGAATGTCTGAATATCCCAAAGACAAACCATAGAAAAATACATAATCTTTTACCTAACAAGAAGGCTCATCATTTAACTCAATAAACCATGCCTACATGTGTCAGTACTACATGACAACAATATCAGAATATATGTTTGTCTATACATACAACTAAATTCATTTTTTTAAAGTGATTTTAATACCAATATTTAGTTGTACAATCCATACTCAAATCCTCAGGTTAACTGCTTTTTTTGGTTTGTCTTGTACTTATACGGCTAAGTTAAGCTGAAACGTGACAGTCAACTCAGCACCCAGACAGACTTTTAAACAAAATAAACTCTCTCCGTTACTTAAGGTAATACTAGGGTTTTCTCGTTTTAAACACACAAATGCATTTTGCTTCTACAAGAAGAAGGAAAAAAAAAAACCCTACTGCTTGTATATGCTACTTACCAAAAACAAGAATATTTTTGCCCGATGGCAATTTAGATCTTGACCGGGTAGAAACTTCACTCAGTATGGAGGACCTAGAAGAGGAGCAGCATCGTTACCCGGCTGGTTGTAAGACGCCCGCCGGCAGGCCGAGGCGGCCGGCCTGACAGCACCGGCGAGCTCGGCGCATCCGCGCACACCAACGCGATTACGTCCCTTCTACGTACAAACAAGACATGGCACTATAGCTATAGAGTCAGGTCCGTTTTAAAAGACCACCTCTGCAGAAGTATCTATCTCACTCACAGCGGAAAGTTTTTACAACATCTAAAAGCTCACGCAGGAACATTTTTTCTCCCTTAATAACGGGCAAGGTTACAGCAAAATAAACCTTACTTCTCAGCTGATGACTAAGTCTTCCCACAATCCACTACCGCACCTTACAAACGCGTTTGTCTCCCGTTGCCATTAACGAAACAAACAGGCTACTGGCAGATAAGCGGCCGGACCGCCGCAGACCGGCTCTCCCGCAGGCGTCCCGCCGGGCCCGAGCCGAGCCCCGCCAGCCCCGCGGCTCTCCCCCCGCGGCGGGGTTCCCTCCGCGCACGCGGAAAGGCCGGGCCGAGCCCGGCCCGCGCTGCTCCCCGGCCCCGCGCCGCCGCCGCCCGCCGCTCCTGTCAGCGCGGCCCCGCCGCCGAGCGGGCGCCGGCTCCGCTCCGCTCCGCCCGGCCGGCCGCGCCCCGCCAGGGCCGGAGCCCCCGCCGTGACAGGGGCGGGCGGCCCGCGGGCGGCCGCGGGCCCGGCTGCCGGCGCGGCGCGTCCCGCCCCGCTCACCAGAGGTTCTGCCCTTCCTCCTCCTCGCTGGGGAGCTCGGCGCCGCCAGGCCCGTCCGGCCCCAGCAGCTTCTTCTCCGCCAGCACCGGCGCCATCTTGCCAGCCGCAGCCACAAAGAGTGACCTCACCGCGGCCCGCCGAGGACCCCGCGCCGCCCTCCCCGCGCCCGCCGGCGCGAGCCGCCCCGCCCGGCCCCGGCCCCGGCCCCGGCCCGCGGGCGCTGCTCCGCGCTCTGCCCCTCGGCCGGCCGCCGCGCCGGCCGCCCGCGCCCGCGCCGCTTTTCGATCAGGCGGCGCCGGGGCAGCCGCAGCGGCGCGCCCTCCCGCCCGAGGCCGCCGCCGGCAGCGCCCCCTGGCGCCCGCTGCGCGCGCAGCCGCCCCGCCCGGCCCGGGAGGGCGCGGAAGGCGGCGCGGGCGCGGAGGGGCGCGAGCAGCCGGCGGTGCCGGGGCCGCTGCCGCGGTAGCCGCTGCCGCCGGGCGGGGGGCCGCCCACCGCCGCCGCCGCTCGCCCTGTCCCCCGGCCCTGCAAGCGGCTCCTGCCCCCTCCTCGCCCTTTTCCAGGGCGAGGCGGGGGAGGAAGTAGTAAGAAATAGTGGAATAAAGAAGATACTGTCTCATACACGATGCATCATGACAAAGCAGAAATAAGCATCTCTTAAGCATTTCCAGCTCTTAAAGTAACTATAAACAAGAGTACTGCATCTACTAGGGACGTTGAATGCATTTATTTTTAGCCTTAGACAAAATCCTAGACAGTTTTATTCGGTAGAGATTTTTAAACACTGCCAACCAGCTTCTCGTGTCCCTTTTTGTTCTTCTAACACGGCTAACACAGCCACTGCGGTCTTTTTGAAAACATCTTTTCCTTCATAATTTGATAGCAGTTATCAGTGAATTGAGCTTTTCAAAGTACTGAAATACTGTGCTGGGTGGCTTAAGAAGCCCAAAAATGGTGTTGGTCATTCCTGCATATTTTTTGTGATTAATTTCATGTGTAGATTGCAAAGCACTTCATTCAAGAACATAAATCAGATCATCAAAACTGTACAGACAATCAAAATGAGACAAAAAGATGAATGAACTTGCACAAGTTCTCACAACAGGTTTCTACTCACTTCTACTCCAACACTTTTCATTTCCAGATTATATACAAATGTTTTCAATTGCATCTTTTCTAGCAATTTGCATTAATTATTGGAAGAGAGGCTGCCCAGAGAGATTATGGGATTTCCATCCTTGGACTCTACAAGGCACTAAGCAATCTGATCTAACTTTGCAATTATCCCTGCTTTGAAGAAATGTTTATAGATTACAGACGCCGGAGGTCCTTTCCAGCATAAATTCCATGAGTCTGTGATAAGGTAAATTGTTGTTACTGTAATTCTCTATCTCCATATGCGTCTAAGATTTAGATGCGTTACATATTCTCTCCACTTGAAATATATTTAGGCCAGAATAATACGGATTACATAAACGCATACACATTGACAAAGTAAAATATAGATTTATCTAGATTAGCTTTTGGGTCCATGGAAAGATACTGTGTAAAGTACACAATGAGTGAGTTCTCCCTGTTGTGTGCATTGCTCCCTTGTTATTCCCTTTGGCTCACATACTGCAAATATATATGCCAATATTTAAGTATACTGCTTTGAATAGCTCAATTCATAAATGTTTATAGGATCAGACCTTTGCAAAAGGTATCTCAGAACACCTTTTCTAGATTTATGAAGATGCTTGAATATTAGTAGTAAATAAAAAACACAATAGCGAAGATATTAAAAGACCTATTTATTATATCATCAGCATCATCCCTGCTGTAAGTCTTCCAATGTTTGGTTATCTTGTTTGGTTTTCAGCCTTGTTCTTATGAAAAAATAAGAAAGCTGCTAATAACATAACTAAGCTTTTTCCATAATAAATTACTTACTTACCAGAATTTATAAAAAACAAATGAAATACTAAGGCTATCAACCAAAAATCAAGTTATTCACGCTTTCACTAAAGCTATCTATAAATATTATGTAATTGAGCAGAAACAGTGGTTCTGCTCCCTTACTTGAATAATACACCAAAAAACGTCCATCTGTAAAGATAAGCCAAATTTGTCATTATCTGCATTCTAGTTAGTTCAGCATTGAACTATTTTATATATGTCAATGAATATCATCCTAGTCATTAATAACAGTCAACAAATACAGTAGCTGAACCACATGCTAAATCTTATATTCAAAAATTGACATTTCCACAAGCTATTTCAATTTACTGGTTTTATCAATGTAAGGTTAAGCTACTGATATAAGTAGGTAACGGACATACATTTGTTTTCTGTCATAGATTTACCCAGTTTTACATGGAACAATTTTTGTATTTTTTTTTTATTCTTGCTTGCAAATAATCCTATCGCAGAGTCCTCTTTCTGAAAACATCCAATCATCTGTCTAGAAATGTCTCTAGCACATGGAATTTCTTGTGCATTCTCTGCAACTTGTATGTTCAAATTCAATAGTTATTAGCATTTCTATCTTCAAAAATGTTTTGATATTACTGGAAGCCTTTGTGACATTTGCAGTCTCTTAAGTATTTCTACTTACAAGCAAATTCTCCTAATTGTTGACCTAACTGCATAACTTCAAACCATAAACATTTAATCTATACTTCTGTCCATATATCCTATTTTCCTATACATACAGTACCTCAAATACTTGACAAAATATTTTAGCTACTGTAGACATGCCACTGATTAGGAGGAAAAAAATGCACACAGGACATTAACACTTATCAGTATCTGACATAAAATATTAATTTTAGCAATATAACCTTTGCTTACAAATGGGACAAAACAAATTGTAAAAAGAGTCAAACAAAAGGCCAAGTTGAGTATTACATAAATGAAATGACAGAGGAGGTTAGAGTAAAACTAAAAAAAAAAAAAAAACCACACAGCACCCACTTTTACTGGGAAAGATTTTACTTTAGCTGCATTAGCACTATTAAAAAAAACTTAGCAAATTACATTAAATTTAAATTTGCAAAGCATAACAATTTCTGTAGGTGAATCTTAGCATTGAAAAACATGAGGCCAAACCAGTCTAAAACAACTCTTAACAGATTGTTTTATTAAAGCAAGACCTCACTTAATTTTGCTGTTCTTCGACATTGTGTCAAAATACAAAATACTCTTGAAAGATGTTATTGATGATCTTTGTTTTTTCCCTGCCTCTGTAAAATGGAGATAAAAGAGAAAATAAAGACAAATGTTGACACACATGTTGTGCAATTCTAGAAAAGGTTTAAGTAAAAAAATGCTTGCTAATCAACACTTGTACACATTTCCAAAGAACAGCAGAAACACCATCTACTCTATCTATAGACAACATCTGTGTAAAGAGTATGTGTATTAAATAGGTTAAAATTGCCAAGGAGATTTTCATAAGCCATCATCAGAAAAGATATTTGAACTCAATATTTACTTGCACTTCTTAGTAAACATAAGGATTAATTTAGAATGCTTAAGCAAAATTCTAATTCTCTTCGTATCCTGTCAGGTAAGGTCAGTGTGGCACTCTCTAAAAGCACCCAGTGTAGCTCTAAGCACAAGCCATGATACTGTTGTAACGGAGACCATTCTAATGCTTGCTGCAGCACAGGACTGCAGTGACAGAAAGCGCAACCCCATGGGTTGCAAATTCTGTGATGGTCTGCGAGGTGTCCTGTCCTTTTTTGCAAGTTGGATCAGAGTCAAAAACTGAAAACTGACCTCACAGCATATGATAGCAGAAAATCAAGTTTCAGTAACTCGTGGTACTTCTTCGAAAGTCCATCCTTTCTGAAATGGGTAGGGCCACAAAAATCAAGTTCCAGTGATGATGCCCCCCCCCCCCCCCTTTTTAAACTTAGTGGTGGCTTTTTTTTTTTTTTTTTTTTTAAACAAAACAAAACAGAACAATGGGTAATTTTTTCAGTTGTGAAATCTTTCTGGGTTCTTCTCTTTCTCTTGTTTAAAGTTCTTGCATTCATGTCCAGGGAACATTTTTCCTTGTCCTATATTTATTTTATTATAATTGAAAATTATGTAGATTTATATAGCATTTCACTTTGATAGATAATGCATTATTACTGACAATATAATCTTAAATATTTCTAAAGAATGATTACTTTGTCAAGGTAGTGATGGTTCTTATAAATGTTAGGTTTAGCCATTTCCTCACTGTCACCCTTTTATTGCAACACAGCATTTTTCCCCCGACTTTTAACTTCATTTCTATTGTTCTAACATAGCTTATACCCTTCACAGTCTGTTTTCCAGTTAGGACATCTATCCCACTGGGTTTCTGTTATTTCTACACTATGCAGATTTTCATTAGTGCAGGAGAAAGCATACCTCTATTGTCTCCATATCCATTATTCAGAAAAGACCATCAGCCAAAAAATGCTTAACTTTTCAGGGTTAAATCCATATGACTGGAGCAAAGTCAATAGAGGGGGATCTGTTTTTAGTAAGGCTCAGTTTGGTACTGGCCTCCTGTTAAAGGTGACTTTAAAAGAAATTATGCAATTCACGATGACTTTATTTGGACATTTATAAGTATGTGAGCGTACAATTACGCTACACAACTAACCTCATCTTTCAAGTGAATATATACAGGTTTTTTTAAACACTGACATTCTTGGTTGCGCATTTGACTCTGTGTCTTCAAGTTAGCATCTTGGTTTTTTTTGGAGAGCTACGAAATTGTGAATAAGCCCATCTCTTAGTTATTTTAAACTAACTGAAATCTGTTGTAAAACTGAATGTCATATTGTAAAGGAATATTTCTTCTAAAAACCTTGAAAATGTAAATATTGCATTATTAATAGTTACTAATATTCAAAAAACAAAGAAGTATCTTTTTCTCATCATTCTGACATTAACATGCCAAGCTTATTTAGGTTTTAGAAGCAGCTAACACATAACAGGAATTAACTCAAAATAAACATCAATAATACTATGACTGAAAATACAAAAACAACCCTAATTAAATTCTCAGCCATTTGTCTCCAGTAGCAAGCACAGATGCTTGTATCAATGCCCTGACCTAAAGGCAAACTTGATCTTTAAGTTAGGCAAATTAATTTTCTGGCAATACAAACTATTTTTTCTGGTAATACTCACATCTTTCATAGGTGGGTATCAAGTTATACTTTTCAGTCAACCAAATATTGTTACTACGCTCATCTCTGTTTGAACTATCAGTTTTGTTTTTTCTAATTGGAGTCAAAAGGATACCTTTAAAAAAAACACAATAAAAAGTTATATCTTTTTCTTGAAAAAAAGCACAGAACATGGATAAAGTTTTAGGAATTAAAATTTAAGGCAAGACCATCTTCTGAGCTATACTACTATCTGGTCTTGAGAGAAAGACTGGAAAACCCAGTTTACTTCAAAAAAATTTTTACTTATTAAAGGTAATTAAGGTTGTTGAGATGAAAAAAACAGTTATTTTTAAAAGACTTCAAGGGCTATCATAGCCAGATGAATTTGTGAATTTGAAGAAAATCAATCATTATCAGAAATTTATCAATAAAATAATGATGCAACTTATATTCTCTTTTCCATGTCTACCTTATCACAGACTTTTATTCGATGCCTCATACCAGACAGCCAAGTAGATCTCATCTATTTAGTTTTCTGCTAAGCTCTTAACTTTGTTGCTCTAGCATTGCTGTGTTCAAGTTTTACCCTTTTAGCTGTTTCGCACACTGAGATCTAAATCCTTAGCAGAGTTCCAGGCAGGTACAGAAACAAGCGGAACAGGATAACACTACTATAACAGTATAATAGAATGACGTTGAATCCAGAAACATACAACTGCACTATGATCAGATCCTGACTACGCATCACTGTTTTAAAAATTAAGGTCACAAAACCCCAAAATAGTGGAGGGCATGTAAGTAACCACGACAGGATTCAAACTGGTATCTACAAAGCAAGTGCCAATATACACATTAGTTAACAATGAAATTAATTTAATTATAGAATATCCATTTTCTGGCTCACAATAAGAATTTTGACAGTACTCAGAGCAAGAACTTAATTCCCTACCCAAAGGCTCTCATGGAAGTCCTGCAATAGAATCACTCAGACGATAAGGACTTTTTACATTAATTTCAGAACTAGGCCCTTACTTTGGAAATTTTCATTTCTGCTCTTAAAAGTTGATGTCTCTTTATGCAGTCCTCCTTTATTCACTGGCGTTAACAGTATTTCTGGAAAGTATAAGATGTATGCTAGTGCAAATGCCAGCAATTAATAACTGTTTAATATATCTTCTTTTAAAATACAGAAATACAGACTGAACTTTCCTTTAATTACTTCATTGATTAAGGCCTCTTATCCATAAGGATGCAACATTAGAATTTAACGAGCTTGTCATCATGCATCCATTCATGTTTATTTCAACTTAATACATTCCCTTCTGTTAATACTTCACTAACTCTGCAAAGAGGACTTAGAGCCTCACGAAAACCTATAATGAGGATGCATCACTACTGCCAGGAAATACATGATCGCTACTCCTCAAAAGTGGCTAGTTCTGATCTCATTTAGTAGAAATGACAAATAAATTAAATCAGCAATTACCAGACTGTTAGAAGATCAGAATCAAGCCTAAAATAAACAAACATGATTTAAAACATCAGTTATAGGTACTAAGAAAAAAAAAGTTCATAATTACTCTTGTAAGCTGCATAACTGCTGTTGCTACAAACAGCCAGTTTCCTGAGTTCCTTTTTATATCTTTCTTCAGCTTCCAGAATGACTTTGTGACGATCACATGGGTATGGACAAGTTTGCAACATCTTGCTAAAGGTTTTGCTATTGAAGGACAGGCCTGGCGCTGTACATCCTGGTGGGGGGAAGGGAAAGCATACTATAGAAACAGCAAGCATGACTGTTACAGCAGCCATCAAATCCAGCCTTTTTGTTATTTTGCTCACTATGATCTACAATTTGCCTTCCATTTTTTCACATACACATCTCAAAAAAGGGCAGGCCTTTCTGCATCTTCTTGAAAATACTCATTTTTTGTTTTGCATTTACTCTCCAAGAAAATATGCATTTTCAACATGACCTAGGAGAGCAAGTTATACTGCATTTCTACTGCAGAAGTTCTGAATTAAGCACAGATCCTCTACAAAAGTAGAAGAATACTGACAGGACAAGAACAGGTTCTTTATACAAGGGCCAAATATAGAAATTGTATTTTCTATACTTTGAAACATTCTCTACATCATAACAATTATCTGCATTAAACTGAAGGAACACTAACTTGAACTCAGGTATGAATTTCCTCACAGCAACGCCTACCTGTTTGCTTCTGAGGACACACCTATGGTAATTTACAGTCGGGCACACAGTTAGTCAGCAGAAGAACTTTCTCTGCTCTAGGGCACGATAGGAAGGGCACTGGTACATATGTCTTCACAGTATTCTGGCCTGAGATAAAGCAGCACTAGAGCTCCAGTTGAATCCACCTGGACAACTTCATTTCATATGACTTATCTTAAATCACGTTCAAAAGTGGATTGTGGGCTTTTAGGTGGGGTCACAGGGTTGATTACAAAATCCCCTTATAAACCTTGCGTAGCATTCACATAAGCTACTGCAGGACGGAGTCCATGATGTAGAAGATGGGGTAACCGAAGGCTGCAGTCACTGGTTACTACACAGACTGCCTGTACTTAATAGCAGTAAGAGGAAAATTGGAAGGGCTGCAGAATAGTTAGGAAGCGTAAAACATTCGGGAACTTAGCGTTAAATTTTTTGCTCCCCTTCTCCGACAAGGGAAAGCAGGAAAATAACTGTTCTTAAGTATTTCTCTAAGTATTTTATGTTTTTTTAAGCTGTTTTATATTCTGCTTATTTGTAAATCTATCTTAGATAAAGATATATAGACCTAAATTTGAATACGTTAGCTTTATTTCAACATTTATGTTTTATTTTAGGGGCAGAAAAAGGAAAGGAAACAATTAAGAATTGCAGATTAGTTAATCCAATAGATGTGCTAGAATTTGTGTAATGTCAGCTCATTTACTGAATTGCTGAGATGCTACAAGACATCTTGTATGGAATTAGGAAAAAAAGAGACCTAAAATAATACTTACCCAAACACCTTAAATCTCCTGTTTTAAGGGATGCAGATGTAGTCAAAATACTTTTTTCTTCCTTAGTTATCTCTGAGTAGGATGTATGTTGATCTAAATTAGGAAGAAGAAAACACTGAGAAATGAAATGCAATCTATTTTTTGCTGCAGTAATTCTACATCAGTATACTATGTTCAGTTGTATTTTCTATTTGCGGATTATTAGAAAAGTTTAATTTACCTAACAGCAAAAAAAAGCTAAAGGAAAATCCTGAAGTTAAATAGATCGATTTACTTTTTTTTTTTTTTTAAATCTAGAATAATTCCATTTATTTCAATACTTACTTTTGGTTTGCTCTCTAAAAGCAACATATTGTTTCAATTTGAACATACCAGGAAAACTCTATATACTTACTTTAGCTAAGTTCTATAAGCTTAAATTGTATTTGGGATGCGATGTTGAAAAATGTGATGTATTGGAATAATCCTTACTCTCCATTTAAATAGTCATCATCTGGAGATCAGTTTGGTCCCTTCTAAGGCTACCATTCTGGCAAACACTATTCTAATGAATAATCAGTTTTATAAATTAACAGCCAACTAAATTATGAGGAAAGATTTGGTTTGATTCCAGATGCCAATTCTGGAAAAAAAAAAAATACCAGAGTAAAAAGATCAATGCAAGTCTGATAAACCCTTATCCCACAACACATATACCTGTGTTTAACATGAAGTAGTAGCTCCAGGCAAAAACCGCTCTCTCAGTCAGGCTCTGTCCCCCAGTCTTAAGAGTACAGAACAAAACCAGTACCCTGATACGTTTTCTCTTAATGGCTTCCATCGTTAAAATACAAATTGCGTTCAGACTTAATTCAAAACGCTTACCTGTGATGCATGCATTTGAGTAGTTAAAATAAATAAAAAAAGAAAGCTAAAATATGGATTAGAAGACATCTAGAATAAATATTCTCTTGGTAAAATTATATACAATATAAGATTTTCAAAGTAGATTTTCAAACAGCTGTAGAATTTTATGCACAGTAGATAAGATTTTCAAACAGCTGTAGAATTTTATGCATAGTATTCCGTCATCGGATTGTATCTGACAAAAAGCAATGGTAAAAGTAAGTATAACTGACTAATTTTAAAAAAGAACATTTGTTAAGAGCAAAATTATCTAATCCCACCCCCCCCCCCAAAAAAAAAAAAACTAACAGGGAATATTTTTTAACTATTTGTACCTGATGTGCATGCCTGCTTCAGGTTTCTAACAGTCTTTAATGGTTGTTTAAACATATGTTCACTAGGAAGAGCAAAAACATGTGAACAAGTTTAAAATCAGACTTCACAACATACATTTAACTGTAAATCAATAAATTAATACATGCTATACAAAGGCAAAGCAAAAGCATAATAAATACATAAAAATAAAACATAACTCTAGTTATTCCAAGTTACTAGGCTAGACATAGTCAACATGTCATTATATTATAGATCTGATAATCAGAGATCTGTGATTATCATCCCTTGCAGTGCTATTCAGAATGTCTGTTGCCGCATCTGCGATTCAGTGCTTTCACAGGATGGTAATTTCTAGAGTCATTTGTAATTCTGGTTTACATAAGGATTACTTGGTGCATGCAACTTTTGCAAACCCTTTGTTGCAATGCTGTAGTTTTCACCAGATGTAGCAGTCGCTCTAAAAGATACTTCATTTTCTTCTCTGATTTTCTTACACTGATTAACTTTTATTCTGCCAACATGATCCTACAATATGTGTGATTTCATCATGCATTTTGCTGTGTTACAAGCTACCTCTGAATACTGCAGGAGCAGTAAGTCTAACCCATGGTCATACTTGGCTATTTCCTGTTTTCACACAAACCCATATACCAGGAGAGAGGATTCTCCCCCCTCCCCCCCCCAGTAATTTCTTAAAAGATTCATGCTTTAAAGGTCAGAACAATAAATAAAGAAGCTGTGTGAAATTACATCAACCAGTAGCAAAGTAGAACTTACCTAACCATGGAACACACCCTGTGTTTTCTGTAATTTCTGTGGTAGTTGCAAAGTCACAGTATAATGCATGTTAAGAAAATACAGAGGAACATGGTCCAGACAGCCACAGGAAAAAAAAAATGTAAAAATGGGAAACCCAAAAAAGGAGAATACTGTGGCTTTCATACTCTCATTGTCTAACAGGGGGGTGGGAGGTGGGGAGGGAATATTCAAAATATAAATTCAAGATAAAAGAATTTGTATTTATCCTTGCAGTTACCTATTATTGACTATCATTTTAACGGATAGTAAAGATAACCAGGAGAAGTGAAAAAAAAAGAAAAGAGAAAAGCATATGTTTGTGTGAGACTGATATACAAAGCAAGAGAATAGTAAATGTCAATACAAGGCTGTATCTTTGTCATCCCATACGGAGAAACAGTTGAATGCGAGGGGATATTCCTACTTTGTAAGCAATACCATTTCAATTTTGTGTAGAGCAGTTCTGAATTGCTGTTTTTCCAGTAGGTGAATACCACAGAAGACTGTGTGGTTTCATCTAAATAAATGGGTCAAAAACGGATCTGCTGAATCAGTGGGAATTTTGTGGCAGACACTATGGATGCTTTTTCATCATTACGCTCAAAGCAGTAGGACATAACCAGTAACAGGCTCTCTGTACAATCCATCAGATGCCTACCCCTTAAGAGAAAAAGATGAGAAGCTTTTATTACTGCAGCAAGTGTCTATAATCTTTGCTCTGTGATGTCAAAAATATTTCTGCAATACTCTCCGGTGGGCAACCAAAAGGCGCTCTCTCTCTTCACTTGCAGAAAAAGACATACTTGGTAACCATTATGTAAAAAGGCTGACATTCTCTGTGGAAATTACTAACGAAAAGAAACAGTATTTCTGCTTAGATGTAAAATACATACCTTACTTGAACAGACTGATTTTTTTCACAAGCAGTTTTTTCGTGTATGCTTTGACTTTGAAGTACACTGTCCATTTGCAGTTCAACCGAACAGGGAATATTACTCTGTTCATTTTGTCCAGTAGAAACATTCATTGGATTCATAGTCTTCAGTGTTTCATTCTGCAGTGGTAGAGAATTTGCAGATGGCACAACAATCCAATCATTTGACTTACAGGTTAACTGTGGACAACGTACTTTATATGTTCTTTCCATTTGAGTTTTTAGGTCACCAGCATCCATTTCATGGCATTTTGATGCATCAGTACTGGCTTCTGAAGATCTGTCAATAAATATTTTTCTTTGTACTCTTTCCTGTATTGAAAAATACTAGTTAGTGATTATATGAGATCTATAAAAATCCTAAAGTAAATCCAGTAAGATTAGGATAGGCCAATATAACTCTAAAGGTAAAGCAAATTCCTCAGAACTTCAAAAACCCCAGATTAAGTTGAGAACTAACAAAACAGCAAGGTTGTTAGAGTTGAATATACAGGAGTTGAAGGGAGTGGTTATCAAGTAGCAGTTCCAGGTTGAAGCAATGGATTCTGTACTAGTACAGAGCACTGCTAGTAATTGAAAGATTGAATTAGCTAAATAAGTCAAAAATATGCTATTCTGCACCCAAAGATAACAAGTAGTTATACAACAGAAAAAGTAAGAAATAACAAAGCTTCATTTTAGTTTATGGTCAGATCTGTCCATATAAGCTACCCTGTAATAGTTGTACAATCGCAGTCATTTCATGCGAGCAAACGTTAAAGTTACAGATTCAAAGTATATATCAGAAATTAACAAAAAACCCTCTAGTTTTGCAACCTAGATGATCTTGATTTTATGCAAAGTCTCATTTTATAATAGACTAAAATGCTTCATTAAAAAAAACACAGATGACTGCATTCTCCAATTGCCCTGCATATTTCTAGCTTAGTACGATACACAGTAAGGACAAATTTAAAAATTAGAGGATTTAGTTTCACATACATCCGGTATTTTCCTTACTTTTCTAGCTCACACTGAAATTATCTTAAAGGTGTACTTCCTATTTCTCCTTAAACTCTGGCGACATCTGCTTAGTTTTATCCTATTTTGGTAAATAGGCCAACCTTATCATGCTCTTTTTCAATCAAGTTTATTCTGTGTAAAATTTCTTTTGCTTTCTTCCAGTAGTCTTGGAGAGTTCTTTCTCTGCTTTGCACATCCACTTCCAACTGTTCTGCGCTGTTCACGTTTAATGAGTTCTCATTTATTTTCAGGGACAATTGTTCAGCTTTATAAATTATAAAACAAAAATAATACTCCAAATTTTATCATCGAATACCTTTATAAATATTTATTACATTTTAGTCTTGAGGGACAGGCCCCCCAAATAACTTTTAAAGCAAAATATAATCTCTTAATAATAATTTTGATACAACTGTTAAATTAAGTTTACATATAACTGTTAATACATTTCAAATATAAACTACCATCACAAGAGGCAAGCCCACTGTTCCAGCTCATTAATAGTTGAGCTTGTAATTATTGCAAGTTGCTTACAATAATGTTCTACTGTAAAAAATAATGTCTTTACCATGGGCTTAATCCTCATTTAGCAGGTCCTTTACCAGTATGGATCTGTTCAATATGTTTTTTTTGAAGAAGCCTCCATATTGATGGCCATTGAAAAGCACTGTCTCCTCAATCTTAACACCTAAATAAGACTCCCAGATAGACTTTTACTACAAAAAGGTATATATATATAATTTTAACACTACTTAGCAATTGCACAATATCTTCTGGTGCTGTAGAAATTAAAGGAAAAGTCATTTTTCTGTATTATCTGTGGTATTGTACAGTTATCTAAAGAACCTTAAACAGGATCCTTCAAAATACACCCTACTTCAGAAATTAGGATGAAGGTTTTTTGGTGTTTTGTTTGTTTGTTTGTTTCTTGTTTTAAACACTACTGTACAATAATTGCAGTCATGGCAATTACAGGCTTGGTCTCTGTGTACAATGGTACATCTGTGTAAATGGAATTCTAATTGGGTGTGAAATGCCACTGTTAATATTTTGTACAAGATTTATAGCTGTGAAATCTTTTAAGAACTGTCTCTACATATGTAGGTTAGACAGATGCATTCTTAAAATATTCTTAGAATTTTAGAACATTTCTTTTTTCCCCTAAACGCCATAATCATTTCATTGTGTTAAATATGCAACTGTTCTGCAAAAGAAAAATATTGGTGTACACAGCATTACAAAGCTGGTGCACTTTAAATCATTTGGAAAGTCAACAGAACTTAAATATGAAGAATAACTTACCTAATATTTCAAACAACAACAGTAGACTTACTCATGTGTTTGCAGTTTTGCAGCACAAAAGTAGCAGCTTTGTTTAGTTCCTCATCCTGAGACTCAGTTAACACTTGAATCATAAGTGGAAGACCATTGTTCTTAAGCAGTTCGTATTGGTTTTCTTCTAAAATAGACAGTGGTAAAGGAATATAGAGCTGCTTAACCCATACACGCTTAATAATCCTACAGTAACTTTATAAAGCCAATACCAGTAACTTTCAGGGAAGTTCAGAAAAAATAGATTTTTTATTATGGATTCAAATCTATTGTGAAGGCCTAATTCTTGAGTTGCCGCAGAAGCTGTCTGGAGCACAGAGGATGATTTGATCACAGTTCAAAGTATACTCTCTTGTTCTCAGAGAACTGAAGGAAGACTGAGCCAGATTATATGACAGCAACCCAATTTCACTGGATTCTTGCCTAATACATTTGAATTACGGATTCTATATGTCTTTATCTCTGGTGTATGCCCTTAAGTCTATATGCTACATTTACGTAAACGATGAGATGCAGAAATTTCAAAAGCTGAAAGCTTATCTTTAGCTAACAGCAATAAAATCGGTGCTTTAATCCAAGTTCTTTTAATCCTGTTCCTTCATAGACAAGAAAAGACACTTCATCCTCATTAAGTGTGTAATTATCTTCTTTTTAAATTATGTTATCATTTGCAGCATGTATTCATAAAATTTACAACTTTCTAATAATAGTTCTGTGTTGTCTAAATTTGATAAAACACAATCACATTTCATCTTTTATTGGTTTCTCTATTTTGACAGGGTTGACATTTTAAGAGAAACTTTTCTTCTGTAGGATAATCATATTTATATTTGAAAGATACTTTCCATTAAGCAAAGCACTTTTTGCTTCAGTCAATTCTTCATGAAAAGGAAGATTTTTAAAGTGTAAGATTTACGACCTACTGAAGCCAGTTACTGAACTTGTTATTGACGTTTCAAGGATGCTGATCAATCAGGGTTTTAGAACACTTTTTGATACATTTCTGAGTACATACGAGGAAAAAACAGCAACATCAGTAATAATGGTCAGTATTTTTGCACTTTCACATTCTGTTTACTTTTATTGCCATAAAATACCAACTTAAGAGCTATGCTTTGAGCAGATGTGCTTGGGCCAGCCCTAAGGAGCATGGCAAAAACATTACAGGTTACTTGCTGCTTATATTGCTTCAAAAATAATACCATTAAATAGATTTTTGTTATTATTAATAGCAATATAAACAGTAAACAGAAGCTGCATATACCAAAGGCCATTAAAATAGAGCTCCAAAAGATTTGTGTGGCGTGCATGTAGTTTTCAGGACTTGATGAATTTTACCTTGTGATACCTAAAGACAGCTGAATTCTTGTATAGTATTCTACTTTAAGCTCTTGAACATACCATATGTTAACAGCTCTTAAAATCTAAAGATAGAACATTGTAGAAAACTTTTCCTTAATAGTATTAAATTATTTAATAGAACTTTCCCTGAAGTTCCAAAGTTAAATGAACTGACATGACTGATGCATACTTTTAACTTCAGAATTAGTAAAAAAAATACTAGGAAAAAAACTTACCACAAACTTCAGTACAGTGTCCAATTGTTAGAATAACACTAATTTTTTCTCCTGTATCCAGAGTGTCATTAGGCAGCAGCTTCAGTAGCTCTGACACGGTGTGATACTTGGCCAAGACAACACCCATGGTAGCTATTATGTTGAAAATAATTGAAGAAAAATAAACTAGACAGTGTATAGCTGTCTAACTACTAGAAGATACTTCATCTAAGCATGAAATACTCCCCCCCTTCCAGGAAAACTCTCTACAGATCTATATAAAAGCTTTGGGATTGCACAGTCTTTTTTTTTTTTCCCCTCTTCTCTCACTTTAATTTTAACACTCTCTTGGTGCAATAATTTTGCCCATGCTACTCCCCAAATGCAACACTGCCTTCCCCCGCCCCAGAATAAAAATGCATATGTATAGAATTGTGGTAGAAGCTCTGACAAACAAAAGCTTTGCATCATTCAAAGACTGCAGATGTGAGCAGAGTTTCTTCACAGCAGTTCAAGAATATAGCAAATGAAGGCAGAATAAGATTTGATTCATTGGGTATCTACCACAAGAAGAGCTAGGAATGTTTCTGATGAGCAGATATTAAAGGGAGCAACCTCTTCCTGAAACTAGAAACACCACTGCTACTAAACACATACTGAAAGTTTACCCTGTCAAGTACCCACTTCTTTGAAACTGGGCTCTACACCAGTGCAGGTGCATTCTCTAAGCTTTTCCGAGTTTCGGCTAGTGAGCACATAAGGCAGAAGCGTCAAAGATACTGCACACGGCCAACAAAACAGATTCATCAGGCTCACAGATTTCTCAAATCTTCTGATGGAATACATAAAGACCTCCTTAGGCTGCAGGTGTACCAGGAGCCATACTTACATACTATGTTCATTTAGCTGAACATCTGAGTTAATAAAGCCTCCTAAAGCTTATAAAGCTTATTAGTTTAGACACAGGGCTACGAAAATACAATTCTACAACTCCAGGATCCACGCAGACAACAGTGTCCAATTCTCAGCTTTACTTGCACAAAACTAGCTCTGGTATCTTATTTTGTGATTCTCGGTATGGTTTAAATTTCACTAACTATGTTTATTTTAGTCACAATGGAAAAGCAACCCACCTCAAATGCCAGTGCACTCCCACTACATGAGTCTGAATTTTAAAAATACTGCAATATAAACTGTACTTGGGATGTATATAACTTAATTGCCTTTTATCATCCATTCACATTACTTTGCCTTTAAGACTAGACTCTTAACAATTGCAGTTTAGAAATACCATATATAAAAGCGGTAGGGGTCCTTTCACTCACAGTCATTAGCAATGCAGGCATCCAGAGTCTTTGTTACTACTACTGCAAGCTTTGTGCTTGAGTGGCTCATATATGAATCATGCATCAGCTTGATGAGGACTTTAGCTAATGTATCCAATCCTCTAACAGAAGCAAAGTATTTCTGTACATATGCTTAACAAAAAAAGAATAAGATGTGAATCAATTCATATACATCTCTAGTTGCTTTAGCATTTTGTTACTTAGGCCCATCATGATTTTTGTATGCATGTATTAAACGCTCCGTTTCCGTCCATACTACGTAACTGAAGTCGGGTATGTATTAGTCTTGAGCAATTTACTAATAGTCTTATAATAACAAGAAATGCACAGCCCTAATAAATGCATGTTAATGGTAAACATCATGCCTGAGTTCTACTTAATTTCAATCATTTTCAGAAATGTAATAATGACAACTTATATCTGTAAAATAATGTTAATCAAAACAACTTCTAAACAGCTTTACATACCTCACTAAACTGTAACCAGTGAGGCTGTTTGTGAAGTTAAGTACAACCCAGGGTAAGTGAAGACAGTGTAATCTACCTCGTAGAGTAAGTCATTGGAACAGAACAAACTTGTAGAGACAGACAAAAAGAAGAAATCATACATTTAACTGCAGAACGGAGCTTACTGTTACAAAAGAAAAACTGTTCAGAGGCTGAGCTGTACTTACAGTTATTTGCAACTGTGAGTCCAACAAATGAACAGATAGGACGAACTATTTCAGGCTCTATGCAACTTTCTAGCCACTCTTTTGCGTACGAAAAAACCGAACAGCAAATGTTTTGATTATCTTCTGGGAAAGTAAAAACAATAAATAACCCCAAATTCAAGTGTAATATGCCATTTCACCGGAACAATAAAAACAAATTGTTGCCGCTTTTGAAAAATATTTTATACTTTCTTCAGGTGATAATAAATGTAGGAATTTTAATTACAGTATTTACCATTTTGAGGATTATTAACACAGGCACAAAGAGTACTGCAGACTGAAGACCACAGCTGATAGCACTGATTAATATTTTCATCTGACAGATTAATCTCAGATATGGAAAGAGTTGTTCTGTTAAGAAAAACAAAGCAAACAAGTTCTAAATAATCCATCGTTTTTCTGGCTGGATTGCTACTGTATTTGTTTACCTGAATAACTGTAGCAGAAGACCAATGCAGCCTGTTTCTCTGACATACGTTTGCCCATTTTCTGAAAATGAACATATACCAGCATCAGAAGAAATGTGCAGCCTGAAACAAAATCTTAAAATGGCAAGTTTAATTTACATATTTACATTCTATTTCCCATATCCTAAGTGCACACATCTCAAAAAAAAAATCCAAATTCAAAAGCACATACAGTGGCAACAGTGTTCCACCTCTCTCTATGTGTTTAATATTTTCTATAATTTTTCAGAAATTACCGTTTGCATCATGTTTTTTTTGAAAATCATAGTTACATTCTTGAGAAATAAAGTACTTTCTGCTACCGCTACTTTTCTGCTCCAGAACTCCAAGTAATGGATGATCTACTTAGATACTTCAGTTACATGTCACCATTAATCTTTATAAATAAGCTTTACCAGAACATTACAGAAATCTGGAACACTCTAAATAATGTAGATTGACAAACAAAAAAATAAAATCATAATTAAAAACTTGGAGTTGTAACGCAGAAAAACACAAAACAAAAAACTTACTGTTATTTGAAACCAGTACTAAGATGACATAAACAGACATCCTTTTCAAGTTCACACCAGAATCTTTATTCATTAAAAATGAAATAAGATCTTCAAATAATGCAGGCGTACACAAAGTCTGTTGACAATAAACTGAAACCAGAAAATAAAAACATTAAGTCCAAAAGCCATTTATAATCTTTAATTATTTTCATAATTAAGTAACGAGAGTCTCAGTCGCATCCAATATTTTGTGAATGGAGCCTAAATGGGGCTACAGAGGGATTTACAACTTCCCTTTGTAGTCAGTTCTAAACCATCCTGGTCCTAGGCAAAATTTGTAAGTCTGAGTCATCATGCATATTAACAAGGAACTGAAGTAGTACATCTGTCTGTTATCATAAAGACATGTCTGTACAAATCCTGAGGAGCAGAAACAGTAAAAAACAATGAGGGATTTCTCCAAATCTAGGACTAGGCAGTGAAACTATATTTAAGGCACCTTTATTGCCTCTCACTCAAGCTAGTATTCTTACAATCCAACTTTTGGTGGAGAAAATCATGAAGAGAAGACAATATACAAGCAGAAGTACTAAAATGTGATGATAACTCAGAAATGTAAATAATAGTATTTATTATTACCATTACTTTCTATTATAATTCCTAGTGTAAATAAAGCTGCTTCCTTCACTATGCAATGAACGCTTGACTTTGCAAGGTCATTTATAAACATCAAACCACCGATTTCTCGAAAATATTCACTTGCTTCACCTACAGCAAAAAGAGGAAGCGAAGAACAAAAATTAAAATTTTGCTTTTGTTTCTATGGAAAATGAAGATCTTCCAAGATTTTATACCTTCAAGTCTTATAATGCTCAGATGTAATTATTTTGTAAAGTGAGGTGACAGACAACTCCTTAACATATATTGTGAAAGTAAATGATTGTATTGTTTCTAAAGGGAAATATCCTGAGGCTAAAGCGATTCTTACTGTTTTGCTGACAGATTGAATAAATAGTTATCAAAGCCTCTTTCTGAGACATAGGGCAGTCCATCTGGTATTTAAGGCATTCAAGCAGTAAGTTCAGATCTGTCTTCACATCTATAAGGGTAAACACAAGAAAACTTCACAGAAGGTGTTTTCTTTATATTAATCTATTTAGTATTACACTACACATGCCACAAGTATAGCACAGCTATGTATTTTGTAAGAAAAAGAGTAAACAAAAATGGAGTTACAGCTCTTCTATTCCTCTGTAAGTACACTTAACCTAAAAATATCCCTCTCCACTGAGGGCGTTTTCCTTTTGTTATTGTAACAGTCCCTTTTTAGTATTTCCAGCCTTTAACTATTAGTAATTTACATCATATTTACTAATAAGTTCTCTGAATGGAAGGTATTTAAGGCATAGTGTAGAACTATGAAAGTACGCAGAGCAAGAACACAGTTCAAAACCCAAGTGAACTGGGAGAGAATTACTGACGGAAAAGGCTAAATACCAAGGCTCCCTGTATATGTAGTTACAGAAGACAGAATCACTTATCACAACAGCTAGCACCTTGAATCAGGTTGTTAGGCTTGTAAATTAACCAAAACCTTTTTTTTAAATCATTCTGGGCATCTATACACATACCTAGGTATATAAATTGCTTTGAAAAATCTGTTTCTTAGTCTTTGGGGTACAATAAAAAGACTTAAATAGTAATTATTTACAAACTTGGCAAAAACAGATACTGTGGTTTTCTTAAACACACCTAATGGTTTTGTTTTCTTAAGAGAAATTAAATTACAAGAAAAATGTACATAAACATTAGCAAAAGAGGTGACTTTCCGCAGGTATTATTTACTATTTGAAACTTTGTCATTAGATTTGCCTTTTTTCCATCCTAGTACAGAATCCAAATCACCATCACATAATAGGTATATCAGACTGCTAAAATTGTGTTGAATAGATTCACAAAAATAGATGATAAGCGATTTTAGAAATCTTACCACACTGTGTTTTCTGCACCTTTTGATTTTCCATCTTTGGTTGTATCCCTGTTCTTATTCTTCAATGGCAAGGGGAAGGAGGGAGGGGAAAAAAAAAAAGCAAAGCAAAGCATTTTCCCTACTGTTTAGAACAGCTATGTTTATTATGTTATATGCACTACAAATCAAGTCATTTTTCTTAAAATATACTCTTTCCAATTCGCTGGTTCTCTACTAGCATCTCACAGGCTCACAGAGTTTCGTGTGTTTGCAGATGGCAAATATTTCCTTTGGAAATACACCATTTTATAGTAGCACTCTATAACTACTGCATTATTAAGCCAACAGTTTTGAAAGTTAACATTTTGCAGAATTTGAAGCAATTTTACTACCACTGAGGGCACAAAAAATAAGAGACCCTGGCATTCATGTGTCTGGATGTATTATTTATCACAATGATCTGCTCTACTTTCCCTTACAAGAGGCTGCCAGCTTTGCTATCAGTCAAAGGACAGTAGGACCACTAGATAATTTTATATTGAGGACCAAGTGTGTCTGAAATCCAGCATAACATTTTCAGCCTCCTACAATTTAGTAGTTCACTGGGTAGCTGTAATTGTAGCATTACTGAACAAAACCAAAAGATAATAATGAATGTTAATAGAGACATCAGTTATTCTTTAAGCTAAGAATTTATTTTTAGCTAAGGAAGTTATCACATTACATACGTTAAAACAGAAGTCCACAGCAGTGATTTTAAATAAACTTAATATACCAGCATCTCAGATTAGCTGAGCAGTATTCAGAGCAAAAGGTAGGTTTAGAAGTAGAAAGATTGTTAAACTGTGTTTGAGGTCTGTGGCCACTTGTGCCAGTCCACACCCCTATAAGCACATTAGAGTGAAGTAAGAGGTACTCTCAAACTGCACATTAGAGTGAAGTAAGAGGTACTCTCAAACTCTCTACCCAAGTGCTGAAATATGCCTGAATTCATCATTTCATTTCCCTGAACCGTACCCAGAGCCCTAAACACAGGGAGAGGTTGATGTGAAAGTCACTATAGCCCCTCTAGATCTCTCAAGAGAGATTAGCTCCAGGTGGAAACTAGAAATCATTGATTAAAAACAGCTTAGTAATAGATTACTTTAGTTACCCTTTCTCAAAGTAACAGCTCTGAGAAATATCAGTGTCATCCTAATAAAAACAGCCAGTCCTGCTTTCCAGGTATAGCTCGTGACTGACCCCATTTCTCCACTGCTTCCATTGGTTCAAATACTCCATATATATCTGTTCAGTATCATCAGTAAAGCCTGTGCCTTGAGAGGGAAAGGGATTCATCTCCCTTTACTATTTCAGTACTGATGATACATGCATTTCTCTCATAAATCTAACCACTGTGGAATGGCAGAAAACCTGCAAGTCTTCCTCACCTCATCTTGCCCCTACCTGATACCACTCTGCTAGCCTAAAAGAATATGAACTGCCTATATATTTTTTAGCAAAAGAAAGGCTGTGCAAGTCAGTTCAACTTCAGAGCAATTTCATTTTCAGTAAAGCTTAATCAAATATGTATTTACACAACTGAAGAGCCTTTCATATAAGTAACCTTTCAGAAAGAAGCGTCTTGACTTCAACTGCTTTTTCTCTTTTGAGGCATACAAAATGTACGTAAAGTATTTATAAACCAGCCCACAATAAAATAAAAATAGCTTAACTCTGTTGTATCACATGGCTAAACTAACAAGATAAATAACAGAATCTGCTGCAACAAAATTTTGGGAAAGGTTGCCTATAGAAGAAATTAGATTATCTCTTCCTTATCAGTTATGCAAAGTAACCCAGCAACATCCTCTTCAAACCTCAAAAAAACCCCAACCAAACAAGAAACCGCCCCAAACACTTTACATACAGCTGTATTAATCCTTGCGTCCGGCAGTATTAGAGCGCTGGCTCGACCATTTGGAAATGGGCCGACACAGAGGTTAGGGGAGCTCACGCAAAGCTGATGAGAAGGTCCTGAGAAAGCTGGGCTGCAGGACTCGCCCCTAGGCAGCCGTACCAGGATAGAAAGGGCAAGCTGCAGGTTAATATATATATATATTTTTTTTTTTTTTTAAACATCCAGCAGTCAGATCCTGAACTATGGTGTGTTAGACCAAGTCAGGATTGCCCAGTGTCCTGCTGAAATTAAAATTTACACTGCAGACAAAGGTATGTCTGCTAACCTTTGAGAAATGCACTGTTCAGTGCAATGGACATTTTAAATCTTCCAGTGCTATTTTAGCATTCATCCCATCCCTCCACTTTCTGCTCAAATAAACCGTGTATGATTTATGATTATTATCAGAGTTCAACTTCAAAGTTGAAGCCTGAACAATTACTCCAGATCATCCCCAACAGAAAGAATATCTATAGGATTAAAAAAAAAAAAAAAACAAAACAAAAAAAAACACCCGAAACAAAATGAAAGCAACACTCTGGACATAGAGCTGCGAAGCACTCTTCTGTCAGCCTCCTCTGGGGGTCTCGGCAGATGGGAAACAGCCCATGCGTTAGCTCCCTTTCGATTTGGCCGTCACGTCGCAGGAGCGGCTCTGGTCAACGACTAAGGCGACAGTCTTGCAGCCCTCCCTCCTTGCGCCGCCCTAGCAGAGACCCACCTGCTGGCGTGAGGAGAGCAAAACCCGAGCGCGGCGGGGCCGCCGCCGCCGCCTCAGCCACGGCGCTGAGGGCAGGCAGCGCGGGGCGGTTCCCGCCCAGCCCAGGCCGCGCGCCGCGCCCCGGCCGTTGGGCGCTCGCTCCCCCGCCCCCCCCAGGCCCTGCCACACGGCTGCTGCCGGCGGGGGCCCCGCCCGGCAGGGCAGGGACCGGCCAACGCGACTTCTCTCACCCTCTCCAAGGTTTCATAAGCCCTCTCTCCCCCAATCCGAGTAGCAGCTTATTTGAAACACGCAGTTTTGTAAAATTCATCTCTACAGCAAACCAGGGAGACCGTTTAAACAGGTAAACTGGTAAATGCAACCTACTGTTCCAAAGGGCTTTTTTTGTCTCCAAATGGAAATCAGAAATTTTTTACATTAAAAAAAAAAATCAGCATTTGGTATGATTTTATTTGTCCGCAGCATAAAATATGGTAAAATTGTTACAAATAAAGGAAACTTTGATTTTCAGATAATACAGAACAGTCCAGTCAGCGGCAAAATGCCACAGTAACAATATTTACAAGACACAGCAGCACAGCCTGGTGGCAACAAGTGTGATATAGCTATTCTACAGCTGGAAAGTCATTGAAGTCTGTGACATTCCACTGTAAATATAGGTGTTGTTAAAAATTACAAATTGCCCTGTAATGACTTTGATAACCTCCTGAGCAGCAGCTCCTATAAAAGGGGGGGGGGGGAGGGAAGGGGGAAGAGATAAAATGGAGTTAGCAGGTCGTACTTTAAAACCAATAGAAGTATTTCATCTAGAACTCAATACACTAAAAATTGGACATAGCTTGCTGCAACTGCAGGGTAAAATGCTTTTCAGTACTTGCTAATACAAAGCAGTCTCAAGAAGCTTGTGGCTTTAAAAGTTAGCTTCGCATACACTTTACTATACATACCTTCTATATACTGCAATTATCTTATCAAAACAGGTAAAAAAATTTGTAAGAGTGTGTGTGCATGCACAAACCGACACAAATAGTTACCTTTCTAAGTGACTGAAATTGAAAAGCTCAATTAAGAAAATTATATATAGTTTTCCCCCTTTAAACTGCAAAATAAAGAGGTCACTTCACTTTGATCCCTGTGTGCTGCTGCAAGATGAAGTATTTTGTAATTTCTTCAGAACACAAGTTATCTTTACACACATTTCAAATTTTGCTTAACCAGAGGAAAAAAAATTCTGACACCCATGTAACATTTAATACTTAATATCTTTAGCACCACACAAAGCCAAATAACGGAAGTAACTCAAACTCATACTTCAAGTATCTATTGAAACATTTTTAATACCACCTGCAGGTTGAATTAAGGGAAGCAATCAAGGCTATCCCTATATAACAGATACGTAACATAAAATTAATTACAAATACATCTTTATTTAAATTAACATATTTAATATTACTACTATTCTTTATTTTTAATCAAAACAGTTATTTTCCAATTTACATATTTTTTAAGCTACTGTAACTGTTCACTGAGGTTATTTCGTAAGTTTACATTGTGTCTTCCATTGACCTCAAACCCCAGTTATGCCCAGTTTTCTATACACTGTAGGAGGCCAGGTCTAGAGAAATGAAAAGGCAAAGATTTTGTTCTAATGCTATCTTAGACACCAGCCTATGATTACAGTCTTTCTTCTAACACTGCAAAGGAATTAAAACAGTGAGATCCCAATTCAAAAGTGACACTACTACAGTGCACTTGTTTTTAAATGAACCTTAGAAATACAGTGACATTCTTACCTCCCATGAACGCAGCAATAGCATGTGGCTCAGCAGCTCCATAGCGACAACTAGATAGCAGAGTAACAATTAGTATTTTCCTTGGTCTGTAAAACAGACCTGAAAAGTGACAATTATCATACAACACTTACAATTCATGAACATAGTCATCCTTCACGACTACAGACAACCCGTGTTCTTGTAGGAAACCAGTGAGGCAAGATCTCAGTTTCCCAATATCGTCTTCTACCTGATAGTTGTAGACACCTGGAAAGTAAGTTATGCGATGAAACAGTTGATAACTAACACCATATTCAAAATTAATGGGTTTAAAGTGGCAATGTACGTATTTTACATTTTTAAAGTTATTTCTGAGGTGATTAATATACTAAACTTGTAATACTAAACAACATATTTATTAAATATTTCCACTAACGGTAAGAAATTAGTGCATAGCTGAATTAACTCATAACACACCAGCACTATCAATCCAGATAAATTCATCAAGTTTCCAAAAAGAAAAACTTCTCACTTTAAGTTTTGCACTAAAAATCATATATTAATACAGAAATACAAATACTTAATTTATAGTTTATACCTAGTATTGTGATAGTGATTAGATTTTTTGTGTTTCTTATAATGACATATCTAACTGGTATTAACTTACCTGGGTATCTACCATGCTGCTTATAAAATCTATCTACAGCTCGTAGCATTAAGTACAGAACTATTTCATTGTCTGGGTTATCCATATTGGAAACTGAAAAATGGGGAGAAAAGTTGTTAGCTGGTACAGATGTAATGGAAAAAAAAAGATTAAGTTACTTCAAAACAATCAAATATTTCCACGTGCTTAAACTGTAAAAACTTTTGATCTATTTTCTGCAGGAAGCAGATATCTTAGCCAAAAAAGCCTGCAACTGAAACTGAGTCAACTGTCAAAATATACAACCTGGAATCCAGAGGGTGCATGACAAGATGATACTGTACGTATTTCATATAACCTCTGGTAAGTGAAAATATTTGCATATTTCAACTTTTCCAGCTGCTATAACTTTAAATGAGATATTTCCTTAGTATTTTAGGCCTTGCAATGCATGCTTTACATATTTAACCGTAATGACTACAATTACGCAACAGATTTTAAAGTTCCTTAAGACACAGCTCAGCATTTTCCAGATCCCTGGGTTCTGAAAGAGTCCAAGACAACTGTTCTCAAATCTTTGCCCAAGTAAAAACATCTTTCCAGCTCTAACAGAAATAACTGAGATATAGTAAAGTTTAAAGAAAACCAGAATGTTTAACCTACATGGTATTAAAATAAAACATGTATGGGGAAAACTAGAACATACATTAATCCATAAGGTCATTTTTGAGATTTCAAAGTAAAACCAAATCCAACATTCTAGACTTATTAAAACTATGCATCTAGAATACTGCTGATGCCAAATTATAAAACTGCATATGGAAGTAGAATAAGATATAGAATGATTTTGTGATCAAAAAGAATTGAAGTTGAAAATGCAATTAAAGTATGTGCAAAAAAAGGAATACTTACTAATTTCATCCTTGTTAAAAGTGTTTAAACCATATTCTTCAGACAGAGATCTACATCGCACTACTCGAAGAAAGGCTGAATTGCTGCCTGAGCAGAAGGTGCAGAAAGGAGAACATTACCTACTTAAATGCATCATTAGTTACTAACTCGATGTGTCTGTCTCTCTGATCTGCTAAACATGAAAAGACTAAAACTTATCATGGATAGTTTTGTTTAACCCTTTCCCATTTCTTCAGGCAGGTGAAAGTAATAAACTCTCTTAGACTACATTTAGATCTATGATCACAGGTATTTTAGCAAAATATTTACTTCTAGAATCTAAACGTATCTGTTGTGTGAACGTAAAAACTCACAATGTGTGACTTTCCTTTATAGGATCACAGCCATCAGCTTGATGTTTTCCTCTTCCATGCTACAAATGAACATGGGTTCTTTTTATCTTCCCCCATATCTAACACTGTCTTACATGTTCTCAGTTAACATTCTAACAGTGCAGCTACAAGCAAGAAGAGGTTATCCACCACTATCAATTGTATGAACCAAACCAATGAGCAGCTACTAACCAGGCACTCAAAAAATGAGGAGCTCCATAAGACTGTCAAAAACTGCAGCAAAAGACATTTCAATGCAGGGGCAACATGCTCTTGCCTACCTGCTTAGAGGCAAATTTTCCACTTCTGAGGAGACTCAGACTCAGCTGTATGAACACATGTATGTATCCATAACAGACATAACCTAAGTTGTCATAAACAGTACTGCATCTTTATTTTACTTTTTCAGACTGCAGGAAGTTGACTGAATCTGCACTCCGAAGTCAGTATCACAGAACAAGCAAAAGTGATTAGATACTAATAATAAAGTAGAGGATACCTTCTGTTTGGACCCAAAGAATTGTATTTTTTTAAGCTTTATTGTTGTAGTTAAGGCATATGGAATGCATCTGCCTCCAAAAGCCTTCATGGACTGAGAAATGTTGAACAACTAACTTCCACTGAGGATGAGAGATGCAAGATACTGGGAGATTCTGAGCACTTTTAAAAAAAAAATTCATATATTGAGCTAGTAATAAGTACGTTATCATTCAAAACTTCCTGAATGTTTCATCATTCGTATAAACACAGCAACAGAATCCAAGCATACTCACAGAGCAACTTTAATTCTCTTTCTGAAATGAGCTCAGGTGCCTAAAAGAAAGAAGAATATACTGGTTTCAACACAAACAATTATCAGAGAATTTGTTGCCAGAGATATTCACATACTCACTCTGAAATAACTATGTCTTCTTCTAACAAAAAGAATTAGAAATTTTAACTAATAAATCCCTGTACACCTTTCACTTTCATTTTGTATTACCACATCAAAAGTGACAGATAAAAAAGACCACAGATATTGTGAAGTTACATTAGAACTGTCCAAGAGAATGAAATAATTAAGTTTGCTCTTCTTATATCTGGCTCCTTTGACTTGTTTCTGCATATGTATCACAAAAAAATTATTTCAGTTGTCAGACTGTACATTCAACCATACCTTGCCTAGGGACTGTAACAATTTAGCAGCATGGTTACCCACAGCAGCAATATCTTTCTTTGCTTTTTCACGGTATCTGTTAATAAAAACAGCCTTATTGATTACCGCATAAAATTATCAATTTAAATTTAATATGGAGAAAGTTTTTTTGTCTTATATTGTAAGGATAAGATACGATCAATATGAATGGAAATGAGCAACCTCAAGAGCCATGAATGCACTTATTACCGCCTTAAAACTGTCCTGCAGAGGCTCTGAACTGTTTACTAAACATGCAGCTTAAAAACCACATGCGTAACAGTGTTCTTAGCAACCATTAATAGTAAAAGGAATATTACTACAAACAAGGAAGAATATTAGGAAAATGTTTCAGAACAAGTAGCTATTAGTACTTCCTTGGGCTTTTTTTGCTAATTACTTTTTTGTATTTTAATATAGGTTTAACCATAGTACATAAATTGAATTTCATGAAATACTGTGTTGCTCAAATGTTTGCATTAATTTTTTGAAGAACTGTGGTAAAGAGCTCATTTTGAGCATCTGAAAGCGTTTATCAGGGAATTAAGACCTTATATTATAATGCTTATTTGGAATATGAACTAAAGTAGATAATGATTTTCAAGTTCAGGATTGATACTTATAAAATACAAATTTACAAGTTAGGTTTTATCTATGGAAACTCAAGTGATTATGATTTTGTTTGGCAAAATAACAACATAGGTTCTTGGATTTACTCTCTTTATACAGAGTAACTTCCATGGAGAAGTAACAATAAATTTTTAGATGTTTAAAATTTGATATTTTTATATCCATCTTTTTAATGCTATTTGTGGCAGTCAGTTTAAGGAACATATCTTTAAAATTACAGTTTAAATTTTGATTAGTAAACACTATTAAAGACATACAGTCCTCTTTCTAGCACAGGTTGTATTTCAGAACTTATTGTTTAAAACAAATTCTGATTGCTTCTCCATACTTTCATACTGGCACGAGAGCAAGTCGGAGCCTAGAAAACCCTCAGTAGAACTGCATAGACAAAGAACAAGAAAGAGGCAATCAACTGCAAAGAGATGTCAAGACCAGAAAAAAGGTCTTTTGGCCAGAAGACCTGCACCAAGTCCAAGACACACAGCAGTGGTAAGGTCATACGGAGGATACATGTATGCAAGATGGCTTTCCTAAATCTTAAACCTTACTGATGCTGTTTAGTGTTTGCAGTTAAGATATTCATTCACCAAGTCTTCATCCTTATTATCTGCCAAGAAATCCCTTCAAGGGAGATTAGTTAAAATTAAGTACTTATAAATAAATCAGGAAACTACCATTTCTACAGCCACGTTGACACACATACGGGGGAAAGACAACAGCTGTGTTTCAGCAACATTTGCTTTAGGAACAGGTTCTGCATTGCAGTAGCTTGACTAGGAGGAGCTCTACCACCTCATAAGTTCTTCAGTAGATTTATAGTTAAGAAAAAGTGATCACTTACTACCCAACCTTAGAAAACAGAGAGGTATGGAAGATTTAGATCCTGATTTCAAACAGCAGATAGCAGAGAGCAGATGGGCCAACGCTGCAGCGTTATCCTCACACAAACACGCACTTTCTCTCTCTCTCTCTCTCTCTAGGATTTTATCTGCTCTGTGAGGTCTAAAGTCACCACTTCTCATTATCATTAATAAGCATTAAAGAAAAACTTGAATACTTACACATTTTGCAATTTGATAAATTTACTAGAATCTGCTATCATATCAGGAATAGTGCCCCGAACAGGTAAGCTTCCTTGCCCCTCATTTGCCACAAATTCCTTTACAGCTCGAGCCAAAATCCAAAAGGAGGATGACTGCAAACATATAACAGACAGTCATCTATACAAATGTTATTTATAACACTAGTCCTACATTTAACAGTCTTACCTTTACTTATTACCTGGTTTGTGAGATTGACGCAACACTCATCGTTAAAAATCTCTTCAATACACCTTGGAATCTATGAAAAAAGTTACATCGGATTTGTATTTACTTGACTTTCTCTTCCTCGAAATAATTCGACACTTACTACGTAGATGATCCAATCCTAAGTGACCTCAGAGCTTCAAATGAAAGTAATCTTTTTTGAGTTTTGTGTACCGGACAAATTTCAAATAGTATTGCTTGAAAATAAGATACACACTTCTGATCAAGAAGAATGTTATGAACAAAACCTCACCTTATTTACCTCTTTGAAATGGAAGAGAGCTTAAAAAGCAGTAGCCACATCAATACAAGGTATTACCAAACCCAGCTGCCCATCCTACCTGCTAGAGGTAAGGCAGCAAAAAAAGCAGGTGAATCAAAGAGAAACACAGCCAGCAAAAGTGAAAGCGCTCTGTCTTCTTAACCACTGCAGTTTACAGTCTGGCATATACACTGAAAGACAACGTTAATATCCTGGGACACAGACTGTAGTGGCTCAGATGTCAATACAAAGTTTTACCTGCTGCTTTCCTGAGAGACTTAACCTCTGACTGCCTAAGCAAGTATCAGCACAGTTCAAATAGAAATGGAATGCAATCTAGAAATGGCATAACAGAACATGCTTTCACCCCAGACAGCTTTTGCAACTTAGTGTTAACTAGAGTAGCATCACAGATGAGAGCACTAAAGCCACTTTAAAGCGTTAAGCCAACTGATGCAATTACAGCTATAGTTTATGTTTCTTAAATAAAATCCTAGGTCAATCCTAACTACGAGGTAGTACCTCAGGACTTAAAAAAAAACAAAAAAACCCTTCCCTTTCAGTGTTTTCAAGCTTCACCAGTTTATGGAAACAATTTTGTTACATGCTTATTTAAGATGAATAATCAATCTGATGCCCCACAAGTCCCCTACTGCCCTTCATTTGGGAACAGAATGAATACTGTAGGCTCAATACAGCACAGTTGCTTACTGTGTTTCCCTCTTAATAATGTACTGAAACCAGACATTAGCTATACTGATTGCTAGTTCAGTATAACTATATTAAATCACTTATTGGATTTTCTTTTGTAAAGAAAAGCAGATCAATGAAACCGTAAATTTCTAAGATAGGGATACATTACTAATAAACTCTGGATGCTGACTTGTCCTATACTTGAATTCAGTACATCAACAGCAAATAAAGATTTGCCCTAGGCTACACTGCAGGCTAATCGAGGCCTATTTTACATGGCATGATTTAAATTTTAAAGTTGTACTACTCCTGTTGTACCTAAATATACATGTTGCAGGTGCAATTTCTGTCCTACAAGCAGATAATAGGCTCTGAAAAAAATGGAGCACTTAATATTTCCAGTTCTTTGAACACTTCAAGCTTATTTTATGCTTATTTTTACCTTTGTAGTACTTAATGCTGAGTTCACATTTTTTATAGCTTCTTCAAAGTTTTCTTCATCTTCTGGGGTCCCATTTTCATTCTTTAGGATACCTTATTGAAAAAAGAAATCAATATAGAATCCCATGAATTTGAGCTTATCATTTAGGTTTTATCAATGAAGCAGATTGGCTTTGGATGCATTTGTGGCATAATGACATATCATTAAAACATCCAATTATCAGTAAGACATACTGATAAAACTAAATACATAATTCCATCAGGGAGTCTGCATGTGATTATTTCCTGTAATATTAAACAAAAGTCACTTATTAGAAAAGTATCAACTGACTTGTATGAGAAATGAAGAATCCAGTTTTATAATCACTAAATGAATGCAGATGTCAGTAAAAAAGCAATTCAACTCTTCTTCCTATTCCTAGTCATACATATTTCCCCCCCCACTTCTGTTACATTAGCACAAATGCTCATGAACCCACATGGCAAGCCAGATCAAGAAAGTGATCCAACAACAACCAACTTCCCAGTAGGTAATTATGTCTTTTCAACCAGATCAGTCCCCTAATCCAACCTGGGGATGAAGATTATTTAAAAAAAAAAAAAAAAAAAAACCACACTCTTCGCAGCACTCTCTCCCCCACACACTCTTCGCAGCAATTTGCACACAGGTTGGCTTTAAATAATAAGGGAGTTTCAAAAATTCAGTTCGTGTTTTTAGTCATTTAAGATAATGTAAATACATTACCTAAACCATTTTTTAAAAATAGCTCAAAAATCTTAGCACCTGCAAAAGGCACTGTACTGACAGATTTGAATAAATGGAGTTTTCTGTTCACAGACTAATGACAGCATATTCAGTAGCCTCATAATCCCTTGCTCAGCCTGTATTCTCCCAGTTTCTTTCCATACAGAATCAGCATATAGAGGGAAGACGACGGAGGGAGGGAGGGCCGAAACACTGCACATCCATCACTGATCATTCGTAACTTAAATGGTTATCAACAATTTGGTGGTCCAACTAGCCAGCTAATACTTCCACTTAACAACAGTTCCAGTGTTAAAAGCCCTTGATTTCCACTTTATCCCATTCTTAGTATTAACCATTAAATTTTTCTGTGGGATTCTCTCAGTGCCTCTCGCTCCCAACCAAATTGTACTCTTTAAACAAGAAAGAAACACAGCCAAACTGAATTTATCAGCAATTCAGGATCAAAACAACCTTCTGTATATAGCGATAACTTAACAGAAGAATTGTACTTTATACACCACCAGATTTTCATAAGGTAACCCTGAGAGAACTTCCACATACTTTTAAAGTCAAGCTACTGCCTTAATATATCCACCACTCTGACAATATGATTCCTAAAACAT
The DNA here is from genome assembly GCF_040807025.1 of Struthio camelus. Lineage (NCBI taxonomy): Eukaryota > Metazoa > Chordata > Aves > Struthioniformes > Struthionidae > Struthio > Struthio camelus. The sequence goes on from NC_090951.1 coordinate 11,080,419, forward strand.
ATATTACCTTGTCTAATCAGTTGTCTGAAGGCTTCTTTTTCTTTACAACTCTTAGGCAACTGATCACTTTTCTAAATTTAAAAACAAAAAGATTTTACTTGTCTTGAAAATATCTAATACTAATCTCATGGTGTTCCGACTACTAATTTCTAAGAGTCTGTCAAAGTTCAGTTACGTTCATTTCAATCAGCAATATCTTTTATGATTTCACTTTGTTTTCTTGGTTACAAGTTGCCAAAATAATAATCTAGTTTTGAAAAGACAAGTTTAACATAATGGTAATAATAATAAAAGTACATTGATGACTTATCCTGTTTTGCAATATACCTCATTGAACCATTTTGTTAGATACTTGGCTACAATCACAATCCATGGAGTGTGGCTATGGTCCTGTAATTGAACAACAGAGAAATCTTTGTAAAATTTATGAGAGAAGAGACAGAAGACAAATTAACAATCTATTTTAAAGGTAAATTAGTATTAGAATAATATCCCTTCCACTACCTGACCAGATAGGACATGCTCCAGACTTGGATTCAGAAATACAGTTCTTCAACTACTATGAAACAAATTACAATTACTTTACTTGAAAGCATGGCTGAAGCAAGTTCTCAAAAATTTTTCTGATGTGGAACTATATTATGCATAAACACCCATACTACAAAGCTCAGTAGCAGTAAGTAATTATAAAAAAATACACTCTAAAAAAATTGTCTATGAATATTACTCACTTTGTAAAATCCCTCTAGCTCAAGATTGAAATACAAACTGTAACATTTACGGTATAGGCTTAAAGTACTACCTCATGACTGACTACACAGTTGCCTCTGCCCAGATAAGGCCTTCACCAAAAGAAAGTCATTCGCCAAGATACATTCTCATAGAGCCCCTGTTCTATGCCTGCATCTGTCTTCAGAGCACATGAACCACATACCAACCTTTTTGTCCATATGATCCAAGTCATAAGACTGAATATGTTCCCTCAATTCTGGAAATGGTTTGTCCAGTCTCAGATCTTCTAACGCATTGTCAGGGTGAGATTCAATAACTATGAAAAAGTTAAACAACTTATTCCATGTTTTCATCTCCAGCCCTCAAAAGAGGGGTACACATCAAATGCAATATATTGCTTGCTCATGTAACTGCTTAATTCTCAAAACAAGTGTTTTGTGTAGGATAACAGTCTAATGTCAGAGGAGAACCTCCAATTTTACTATTTGTTGTAGTCCATAATTTATATGTACTTTCCAAAGAATGCTCACAGTGAAGAGCTGCAAACTACACAGGAGTTAACAAATACTAAATACCTCACAAGATAACAGTGAAAAAAATCACAAATTGACACTGCATACAGAAGCAATAAAAAAAGGTCTTAATTTCAAAAAGCTCTCCTACCTGGATGTTCTTTAATAATGACTCTCATATACCCAACCAGTCCGTAAGTCCTACAGACCAGCAGAGGAATGTTAGAGTTCCAGAGAAGTTCAGCTAAACGCAGCAAGGTACTGTAAACAAAAACATTTTTTTTTTTTTTAAAACATGTACAAGAGGACAACAGTACTTAACCAGAAAAGTTATTTGTGTAAGGTAAGTTTTCTATGACAACAATTCTAATACCATTATTATGATTTTAAGCACAAAATAAAGGATAGTAATTTTATGACATTATAATATTCTGGAATTACGTTTGTCTATTAGCTTACTCATATTTAACTCCATTGTTTGAAATACTTTGAGCATCAATTAAACAGAACGCTTACAAGGGTTGTAAAAGAGGAAGGATAAAGAAAAAAAAAAAGAATTAGACCTGTGAGCTGCACAGACAAATATAACTCCTAGTAGAGGCAATTCTAATCAAATTAATGGAATCATGCTCTGCTCCCTTAAATTTCTCACTGCTCTGAGCATACTCATTTTTAAGTTCTACTGTTTACTGGAAGGCAGCATGAGAGAGGACTCTGAGAAAGCACAGGTTAAAAAAATTTGAATAACTTCTGGTCTTAAGGTTTAAACGTGCATTGTAATTACATACACAGACAAAATGGAAAGAGCTATATGAATGATAAAATACATTCACAAAAAATCTAAAGGCAACTCAGATCAGGTTCTGTTTTACATAAGAAGAATATTTGTTATAACACTTTTGGACCAGAAATAACTTCCATTACAGAAAAATATTGGACTCACACAAGTATAGCAGAAAATAGCACCTAGGAGTCACTTATGGATCTGAAAGATTTTTTAAACTATATATTAACATATGAAAAGGTCAACAGAAAAATGTCATCATTTGCTATAACCCTCCCTCACAAGGGAAGGGTTTTGCTTTGCGTAATTTACCCAGAATGCGCCTGCAATTGAAAGCTGTTTTTACAACTGAATGAAAAAAAAAAAAAAAAAAAAAAGAAATACTTCAAATGATTCTTTACCTTTCCGGTAGCTGGGTTACAACCACTAAGTTAAAGCGACTGAAAAAGGAGGGATCATTGTCTAGAAGTTTTTCTGGACTCTAAATAATAGTGAAAAACACATTTGAGGAAACATATAGTGAAAATTTCTCAAAACACAGCAAGTTTGAGCAACATGAAAGTGAACGCAAAGTCTTAAATGAAAGCTACAAAATTATGATGAACAGACAAAATAGTATTTAACACACAAATGGACTTGTTGCAAGTAACATCCTTCTCAAAGGCTGCATCTAAGGTACTTAAAACTGCCACATTAAAATGAACATATAACTATTATTCCATACTTCCACCACATTGTATAACAAAAAAATCTACAAATAACATAAGAAAACAAACCTCTTCCACAAAATTTCCAGAAACATCATTATTCAATTCTTGCAAGAGCTCAGTGGCACTCTGGGCACGATTCTGTTTTAAAAATAATTAAAATAGTTTCTTTAATCTCTCAAAATACAATTTTTATATTGTACCTGCATTATACATACTACGCAACAAATAAGTAAATTTTATCACATATTACAATTTATTATTACAAGTCTTATTTATCTGAAGGAAAAAAAATCACTTCATAGCAGGCACCTGTTCGAGACATATTTTTAAAAATACTATTTTAAAAACAAAAATTATGTTTATTAATTTCCAGTTTTGGTGAAGAATTTTGGGGAGTTACCTGTGCCTTTTGTAGTCTCATATTTTTTGATTTTTTTTTTCCCCATGCACCTCTGCGCTCTGAGAGGGACTGCCTTCAGCCACAATTCTGTTCCACTCTTTCCTTCCAAGGATACTCTTAACCTGGTCCTGATAACTTTTTTATTCAATGGTGCCAGAATTGAGCTTTTGTTCTCACTTAAGAGCAACTAAAAAGCAGGCATGGAGAATTTTATCAAAAAATAAAGGGATTTTAACCTATATGTACATACTTGTAGCATTACTCACATAACAATACCTCTGAGCATTTACTCAAACTTTCATTCTTGCAATATATCTAAAGTGACATTTGTTATCTCCTTACCTGACCAATATGGCTTTTTTGGAGGAAGAAACTGAAAAAGGAGACAAGAAAAAAAATACTTCATGTGAATTTGTATTTTGAAGAAAAGTAATATTAAAGTTACCTTACCTAATGCATAATATGTTATTGTGCCTCACACACAACAAAATAAGGTTCCACTTAAATCTGCTTTTCCCCTGCCCACCTTTGTTATGTTTTCCTCATGATCAGTTTCTTAAGGAAGCTTTTCAATGCCTGAGCCACCTCACTGAAAAATAAGACATACCAATCTTCTCTAGAAGTAAGGGTCATACTACAGATTTTTTTTCACTAAGCTAATTAAAGATCCATTAATACTTCTTTCTTCATGTAAGGGAATATCCTTACCCCACACATAACCCCTGTAAGTAGGGAGATATTTGCAGGTGTGTACCTGAACTGTAAGAGAAAATGATCTAGAATAAGTAGACAAATTATTTTATTATAATATTTTGTAATATTTCTTTCCCTAGCTGCACACAAGCTAATTTCTAGCTAATTTTGTATCTTTTGAAGCTGTGCAAGATAATAAAGAGACATCAGTCACAGTTTCACAACAATTAACTAATTAAACAGAAGTTATTTTTGTCACCAAAACTATTAGGCCATAAAGGTAAAATGTTTCACCATACTGAAAGTCAAGCAAATCTTAGGCCTCAAGATGACACCAAACAAGCAACAAAGATTTTATGTTTATTAATATTTTTAAGTAGATTAGTGTCTTTCTGTACTAGATATGTGAAGCAAATAAACCTTTACTGTACAAAAGAACAACTAAAAAGAGCATGTCAAATTAAGCAGCTAATGTCAAATTGGTGATTATGTGTATTGTATATGTCGTAATAAAATACAAAAGGTTTTGAAAAAATACAGAGACTTAAAATTATGGAGAATTGCAAATAATTAAGATGTATACAGATGGATACTTATGATACCCTGTTACTTCTTAATTTGTAGGGGAAACCCGTAACAAACCTACTTGTTGCCAACATCTTCTCCAGAGACCCGGTTCCCATCAACAATTGTAAATGAGCCAATACCTTAAAGGGGGGGAGGGGGGAAAGAATAATTAAACATTAGGAACTTATCAGACATATTACTAAGCAATTATAGAAGTGAGGGGTTTTTTTGTAACCTGGCAGCACTAAGTTCTTGAGTATTTCAGTTCCTGTGGCAGTTGCATTTATCACACAAACATGAGCGGATTCTAAAGCTTCTTGTCCATGGTCACCCCATAATCTATAAAGGAATGGAAACAGAAACATTCTGAAAAAATTTCATTTCAGAAGGTAAACCCAATACAAAAAAAAAAAATGAAAGGAGCTAAGCAATTGAAAACAGAGGCTAGCATACTACTTTTTGTTCACTGTGAAGCAGAGCTAGCCAGTGTGTGTTAGAATAGGCTTTCATTGGGAAGGTTTACTGTGATGGACCTAAAGCCTTCTAGAGCACAACCTCATTTTAGTGAGGTTTCATTTCCTCCAGTTTTATACTTTATGTCATATGAATATAGAAACTTTTTTGTATTTTAATATAGTTTACTTTTTAAAACTAGCACGGGTCACTGTTATAATTTGAGAAGACACCAGACATTGAAATGTCAACAGTACAAGCAGCTAGATAATAAATCTGGATGAGTTGTACTGCTACATAATGCACTTAGAGCACTATTAAAAGCAAAATGCAGGCTGAAATCCTGACTGTGCCATTTTCAATAGCAAAAACTCCACTGATTTCACTCTCTTCAGCTGTAGGAAAAGAGTTACTGAGGAGACACGGTAAAGCATTACAACTACTGTTAGTCTTGTCCATGCGTGCAAGCATATGAAAGCTAAGACCAGCCCAAGCCACCCTTCCAGCATCAGCTCCTCCCAGCGCGAGCCCCCTCACCCAGCTTCGCCTTTTTTCCTGCCCTCTCCCCCAAGCCCGCACCAACACCCACGAGGCCGCACGGTGGGCCAGGCGAGCACCTTTTCCAAATTAAAGTCCCTTGTCAGGGCCAGGGGAGTCCCGCCACACGGGGCCACCCCGCCGCCGGCAGCGCCGGGCGGGCAGCGGGCACAAGCGGCACGGGCCGCCAGGCTGCTGCTCCCCGGCTGCCGCCCGCCTGCGCGGCCTCACGCCGCCTCTGCCAGAGCTGCTCCCGCCTTCAGAGCTGGCAGCCCAGGTCCCGGCAAAGGCCTCCCGCTGCGCTGCGCTCCGCGGCGCGGGGCCAGGCCGGGCGCCGCCGCCGCCGCAGCCCGCTCCCGGCCCCGCTAGGCTGCGCTCAAGCCGAGGGCCGAGCGCCGCGGCCGCCTCGCGTCCCGCCCGCGGCCGCCGCGCTACCTCAGCTGCCGGTCGTATTTCTGCTCCTTCAGGCTGGCTTTGCCCTGCTGCGCCATAGCGGCAGCTCCCCGGCGGCAGGCGCTGCGCAGGCGCGCGCGGCCGTTGGCGGCGGCGCGGGGCGGGGCGGAGCCCGGCGCTGCGGAGCCGGAGCCGGAGCCGGAGCCGAGGCGGGGCAGCGGCGGGAGGCGCTTGGAGCGTCAGTGCGGCGGGGCGGGGCGGCGGCAGGGCCCCGGCGGCCGCCCCGGGCCCCGCCGGGCTCCCGCTGCCGCGGCTGGCTCGCGGGGTGCCCTTCCCGACCGCCGTCATCCTCGGGGCTGCGAGCTCTCCCGGCTTGGGTTTCGGGGACGTCGGGCTGCGCTGCTGGGCTTGAAGTATTCCCCTGACGTCCTTGTGTGCATCACTAGCAGTGCTTGAATTTTATGTAAATACGTGAAACATTTGTGCTGCCAGAGCGATTTTATTAACTCCGGCCAGGATATGAGAAGAGTTGCCATCATCCTTAATGACGTTTGACACATCCATTTGGGAAGCGGTAGAAAAAAACCACGGGTTGAGAGAGCAGTCCTCGTTTCCCCTGGGGACGGACCCCTGAGGGTGACGGAGGCAGAAGCAGAGGAGGCTCTTCCCTTGCGAACGTATTCCTAAAAATATGGTGTCATTTTTGGATTTTTCTATTCATAATGGAAATTTCTTTTCAAGTCTCAGTCTCTGATAAGAAGTTTTGAAGCACTTTGTGGCAGTGTGAGCCAGTGGCCTTGAGGTACCTACAGCCACAAAAATGAGTTCAGCTGCTCCTCGCAGAGAGCGTGCACTGTCTCAATCGTTACTAACTACTGTACCACTGAGACAGTAACATTGGAAATCTTTGTTGGGTCTAAGTTCTTCTGCTATGAAAATCCTGCCGTATAGGATCGGTACAGTTTGTAAAAGAGAAAACTTTTGCATCTTTAACAATTTCAACCTATTTTTTTGCTAGTAAATTTCAACAACCAAAGAGGTCCTAAAGCCTCTTCCTCATTCCGGCTGATTTGTTAGCACGTACAAGTTGTTATCTTTTTAATCTGCTTCCGTTTAGAAAATGAGTTTGCTGCATATCTTCTGGAATACAATATACAACAATTCTATTATAATTTAGTGCTTTATACTGCGTAGATGACCTTGCAAGATAATATAGTGCTTCCTCTTTTTTTTTCCCCCTATATACAGTATCTCCTCCAAACTTCATTTTTCTCAGGCTGTGTGTTTGCTATCTCACAGTAAATCCTTCCTTCTGTTGAAATTTCACCAACTGTTAAAATATTTAGTAGGAATATTCTGTTTACCAATGTCAAAAGTCAGGTCGTTCCATTCTTGCTATCTGTTACAATTACATGGTTTCCACTGGTCAAACCATAAATTATAAGTACTTTTTCAGACTTAGTTCCAAAACAGAGTCCCTATTTCTAGCATAAAGCAATCAAACATGTATTGCTTTAGAAGTCAAAGACAGGTTATATAACAAATAGCACATGAAGGCTGGGAAGCTCCTAGGGTGCCAGGCACCCAACTCCTCGTTCCTTTCCTGCTCCACTTTGCCCAGAATGTTTCTAACAAATTCCTGCTCTTCTCTTGGCCTTCTCTGTTCTTTTTCATATTTTACTCAGGTTTACTCAGGTTGCAGAATTGTCTGTTAGTTTTATGCATGTCCTTTTCTTCTCAATCCTTTGTTTTCTTAGGAAACCTTCCTTTTGTCTTATCCCTTATGCCAGGAAGAGATGCCCAGTAAATAAATGTCAGGGCCTTTCCCCTTGAAATCTCATGAAACTCAAAATACAGCTGTGGGAGTAGGGTTAGTGCTCCAGCTCCAGAAGTTACATTAGACACATGAGAATCTCGGTTTTTATTCCTACAGTCACAATCGCTTTTTTTTTGTTTGCAAAGAAAAACTTCAGAATACAAAATTTATGTTGCCAAACAACAAGTGAAGGTTGTCACAATTTTTTAAATAAAACATCCAAAACTATTAATTTTTTTTCTGGGATGATTCTGAGTTTTACTATCTGGTGTTGGCAGCACTTCCTCCTGCTCATATTTATATTGTATTTTTGTACAGTTTTTGGATTGATTAGAAATTCTTTTAAGTCTCACATAAAAAACAGCTATCCCACTAGTATAGCTCCCATTTAGAAACTGCCAGCATTAATAATTGCAATGTAAGAAGAGAGATGAGCTGTCTGGATAAACTAGATACTCTTTCAAGAACCTGAGGTGCAGGCAAGCTCTGGAGTGATGAATGTTTTAACATTTAATCTGCTCCTATCTACTGTTCTTCAAATGTACTAGGGTGTGCAGCCTGTATCCAAACTGATTGTATTTCTGCCATGTTTTGTTAATAGGCAATGACACATCAGACACATTTACGTGTGTTAAACGAAGAAGGCACACGACACCTTTTTCAAATATTAAATTATTAATTATAAATGTTGTTATTACTGAGGGTACTCGAAAAAGATAATTGCCGAGCTACTGAAGCAAAAACACTTACAGCACCCTGTAGCCATTCAGCTTTGAAGCAAATAACTACCCTTTCCTCTTATGTCTCCTATAATTGAACTCTGCTCTCTACAGTGATGCATTATTGTATATTAAATGTATTATCTCCAAGGGACATAATTTCCTAGCGCAAATATTTCCAAATGACTCCAGATCTGGATTATAGATCAAAACTCACCTTAGAAACTCAGAAATTCAGTTTTCTCAAACCTGCAAAGCCTGATATGTTCAACTTTTATTTACCAATTCCAGTCTTGCTTGGAGCTTTCTAACAATAATGGCTAGTTCTTATATAGCAATTTTAATAGAGGGACATCAAATTAAATCATAAAGAAAATTATTCCTTATATAGTAATGGGAAAACTGAAGCATTTCTCATCTTTTCAGTATCATAATGTAGTGACAGGTTCAGAAAAACAACCCGTGTATTTGTCCTAGGCTGCTGGTCTGTTCATTCATCATTACTGTAAAAGAGGAATCAAAAACTTAAGTATGAAGACTGTGGCAAAGATAGAATTATTCTTGAAAGCAGCCTGGAATGTTTCACTGTGGTAGATGGAATTATGTCTTCCTGTCATTCACTGCTAAGCAGACAAATTTTAAGATGTAGTTCGAGCCCTTGGGAAATTTGTGAAAATCACGAGTACTGACTCAGCGTTGGAGACATGTAACTTTTAAGCATCTGCCACTCTGTTCTTTTGCTTCTGTAAGTTTGACTTTATGAGTGTGATGTAATTATCTCTGATTTAAGCCAGTGAAAATAAGACCAGAATATGATTACTACCTGTAACTATTTAAGTGATATTCTTGAACAATATTTTGAGGACACAATCAGTGAAAATGCATTATCAGAGGCAGCTAGTATTGAGAGACATCAGGGTTACAGAATAATCTGATATTTGTATACACATTAGTATCACCCCAGCTTTAAGGAAAACTTAATTTTTGCCTCTAAAAGAAACAAGGCCGATTGGATGAGGGAGTGCATTAAACACTGTCTGTCATTCTATCTATACACTGGCTATCGTTCATAGCTAAAATGGTATTCGATCTGTTTTTATCTGTTCTTTTAAGTTATCATCACTCCCCTTTTCACTTTTTCTAAATCCAGCTATTTAAACCTCCATTTTGTAAAAAAATGTCCACTTCCTGTCATATCTTAAGCACACTTTCTCTTGTCGCAGTTTTCTCCTGTGCCCTTCCTTTGAAGGCCACATATTTAGCCATCATGTTTTTGAATATGACAAGATAAAAACTTATGTGCTGAATGGTATCAAATGCATATAGACATTAGGTCACTTCAGTGGCACTGTGCCCTGAGAGCAAAAGCTGAGTCTCAGTCTTCAAGTTTCTCTTGAAAATAACTGCTCAGTATTCTCTGCCTTGAATACAAAATTTCCCCAATCTGTTCAATGCTTTTTTAAGATGCAAAATTCCTCTTCCATTTCTTCTTGTCACTGGTAAATTGATAATTTTGTTTTTTTTTTCCCCCATGGTCTAGAACAGCTTTACTGATTAGCTGCCTCAGATTGACTCTATCCATATCTGATTTCTGTGTACGTCTACAAAGCCAGCACAGAGCCAAGCTAAAATAGGAACCAGAAGCGTCAAATCTTCTTTCAGCTAATGAGTCCTACTAAGCAGCAGAATATTTTAACCCAATGGCTTCCCATGCCAACACAGTTATACTGCTTCCAGTACTTGAGTCACCTTGAGTACCTGTGTATGGCACTCTTTAGCCACCTAGACCTACCTGCAGTATCAGTGCCATCCGGCCTACTCAGGGGTGTAAGTATATCGTGCTCGTTTACCACAAGTAAATTGAGAAGTTGATCTGAGTAAATCACTGTGAAATTGCTCTGTGGACACCTTTATAGAAGTTTAGATCCCTTATTGAGTGGTTTAGCTTGCATGAGTACATCTCAAAGGTTCCACATCTGGCTCCTGTGGAAAGCTCCTGAAAAAGCAAATGAATTCTTAAAAGGTAGCACAACAATATAAAAGTTGCTTAAAATGCTTTCATTGATTATTGCCTCTTTTATTTTCTTGGCTGCATAATAGGAGAATCCCTAAGTGTGTGTGCTATTGTTTTTGTGAAAATCAATGATACGTTTATAAAACATAGCCTTGACAGACTGCATTCCCTTCGATCTAATAAAATTACAGCTAAGAAGCCATTTTTCTTGCCACGAAGATGTCTTAACGGCTTTTACATCTGCACACTGGATAACTCGCTGTAGCTTCTTCATGAGTTTAGCAGGATGCTGGCAACTACTGGATCACACCAGGTCACTGAGATTTCATAAACTGGCTCCATTCTCTAGAGTCTGCCATGTCCTGTTCCCTGAGCTAAGTACTTTTCTTTTTGTCTTTTAAAAAGTTTCTTTAGATTTACAGAGAAAAAAATCAAATAGTCAGTTTATCCATAACTGGTGTGGTCTTGCTTAGTTTAAAGGCAGCACAAATCAGTATTTCTGAGGTAAGAACGTTCTCCATTTCTTCTAAGTATTTATTCTGAAGTTTAATTGCAAATCAAGTAGTAACATCATTATTTTTTTGCAGCTGAAGAGAGCGTGTAAGAAAAGAAAGGGCAACAGCTAGGAGATGCTTCTCCTGCAGAGTACCCAAGAAAGATGGGTACATCCCTTTACAATCTGCACATGTTACTGTACCCTGATGCTCACTCTTTGGCAGGTCATAGGCTGTTGCTTGCTTGTGGGTGGAGAATGGGAAAACACTACTTTTTTTTCCTGCATTTGATCTCTGTGTACAAAAACTTTGCTAGTTGCCACCTAGACAACTTCGGTTCCTAAGTCCTAGGACATCAGTTACCTGAGTTTTACGTTTTCCTTTTCCTACACTGAGTTAGGATACAGAGCAAGCAGCAGCAAGTGTAGCAGCAGCAAAGTTGGGAACAGGAAATCGCTTTCGTCCTGCAGGAGTTGCTTCACTTGCTCTGTGTCTTTAAGAGGCTGACTCTAATCCCACGGTGAGCCTTTATAAAGGCAGGTAAGCAGCAGTGCCCTGAGCAAATAGCTGAGAGCAAAGCAGGGCACAGCTTCTCTGTAATGACTGGTCATCACTTTTGGGGATATGGGCAGGAAGACGGTAGGTTACATCCTTTCCATGCTGCATCTATCTTCCCCCCTCCTCCTGCTTCTTCATTTTCTTTTAAGTACTGTTGTCTGAGCCCTGCAGAGCTGCCAGCATTTCACTGTCTGCAAACATCAAATACATATAGCAGGTAATTAACTACTTGATTGATAATAAATAGCATGCAGAAACTGGCACCAGAAGATGCACAAACTTCTGCCTGCTGCTTTGCATTGTTGCAATGTAATCAGTGTTCTGCAATCAAGCAGTACTGCAGATACTAGAGATGTGTCCTTTTCCAAAAAGATGCTATGAAAATGACTTAACTGTGTTTATCTCTCTCAAAACAATTCTTCTGTCTAAAGAAGACTTAGAAGAGCAGTAACAGATCTGATCCTGTACAGCTGTTGAGATATGATATCTAGGCTTCCACAGAAGTATGTTATAAACTTCTAGAATATCCATGAATTGTACAGAACAGCATCAGATGTCTTTTATTGAACAAACTCCCCTTTCTGATTTGACAGTGTTTTTAATTTAGTCATTCTCTTTCTTTGTTTCCCATCTCCAAGAATGTGTGTCAGAAAGTGAGAGAATTTATGAAGCTACTGGAAGTTTCCTACAGTAATTTGGTACAGCATTTGTATCCTTTGCAGAGCATTCTCTGATGGATGAATGACTAATGTCACCTGACAAGATAGGGTTTGCATAGCCTTCAGGAGCCAGTCTCTTCCTCACTCTTTGACAGCAATTACTTTAGTTGCTATATATCCAAAAGGAAGCTTGAACACTCAGTGAACAGTTCTGGTAGACAGTGTTATGTGTTTAGGCACTAATAAAGTCATATATATTACTGCAAAGCTTAGGAAAAGACAAATTATTGTCTAAGCTTGTGCAACAGAACTTAACACCCAAATCTGCTTTATAAGCAGGCTGAGAAAAGGAAAAGGTATTACTTTATATGCTTAACTCTTCTATACATGCCAAAGATAAGTAAAAATGTAATAGATCATATTTTTTCTTGCTTAGATTCAAGCAGGGGCTTAGCTTCAATCTGTGCTTGATGAAAAAATTTCCACTTGTGAAACTATGTGAGAATGCTACAGTTAAAATGTGCTTATTGTGAATCTTAAAGTGAAATTGTTACTGTTAAAAACTTTCTGAATGTTAGCAGTAGAGAAATTGAATGGCTTTTTGCAGCACAATACAAAAGTAGAACAAGAGAATTGGTCACAATAAACAATTCTCTGAACCAGATATGGTTTTGTTATCTCAAACTGTATGAGAATGTTCCAGTTCTGGCAAGGGAGCTATATGATTAAATTGGTCTTTCACCCCACTCTATTGTGGTCACGCAGCCCAAAAATGTTAATCACATTGTACTGATCATTCTGGGTAGAAAGATACCGTAATGGGCATGAGTGAAGGATGAAGCTGCCTCAAAGACTTACTGCAGTCATAAAATGGATTTAAAAATAACTACATAATCAGTAGCTGAAAGATTGAGTCATCTGCATCTAATTTGAATCACTGGAGCTTTTACACTGTCTTATCCAGGAAGAAGTAAATGCTCTTTCTGTGGGTGTGCATGCATATGTGTGTTCATGCAAGTGTTTACACACACTCATCTTGTGAAGATATCTGAAGTCCTTCCAGTGTAATTACCAACTTGACATGAAAACTAGTGGCATAAGTAACCAAAGATCTGGGTCTGTAGATGTGTTGTAGTTTCCTCAGTATGTCTTGTAAAACATATCTGAATCTTCCATCTAGTTGCTGACTGTGCTACTAAAAAATACACCATCTTTAGATTTTAAGTCAGCTCCTTGGATGCCAGACTTCTAAGTAGCTCCTGCTCGGCAAGCTTCCCTTCAAGCCTCGTGAAAACCTGTAATGCTTATTTTGTGTACAGCAGGAAGAAAATAACAGTGCTTTCCTTTCTTTGGTTTTGAAGGACCCGCTGAGTGGTACAAATCTTATCCTATTGCCCAAGGGAACCGTCAATCACCTATTGATATAGTTTCTGCAAAAGCAGTTTATGACCCTAGTCTGAAGCCGCTTATTATCTCCTATGAATCATGTACATCTCTCAACATCTCCAACAATGGCCATTCAGTTATGGTTGAGTTTGAAGACACCGATGACAAGACAGGTGAGACTAGCACACACAGACAAGTAACTCAGAATACCATTTCGTGGCTTAGTAAGGAGAAACAATTAAGTACATCCTGTGAAGTATATTTTATGCTATGTGTATTTTTAACTTAGGACAAGGTATGTAACCAGAACCTTTTATTTTGTTTTACTGAGCTTTCTTTTTGTCTTGAGTCTCTCTAGCAATGCTTTATGTTACATAATAGAATAGTGTTTCTGCATGAGGAAGAACTTGCAGCAGGACCCTCTGAAGTTTGTTTGCAGTGCTTCCTTCAAAATAGGAATAGTCAGTTTGCTAGATAGCATCCCTGCAGCTCTCTAGCACTCCCAGACCCCATCCAGCATGCAAGGTAGGTATCTAAACTCCTCACAATCCTGTTTCCATGGTCATCCAAATCAGAGATACTAGCATGTCCCAGCTCACTCTGGCTTATTGCCTAGTTTCCATGCACAGGGGAAGGGAAAAGAGTAGGATCAACAGGTATCAGATCATTTAGCATAGTCATCATAATCATACTGCACCAGGCCTATTTGTATCTAGACCAGTCACTGATTATTATCTCGCACTGTTTTCTTCTTTCCTTACTGCCCCATAGCAGTATGGCTTCTTCAGAAATTATAGTGTTCAGCTAATCCTGATTTGAGTGCAACATATACAAGCTGCTACATCTGCAGTTACATTATTCTTGCCTCTTTTAGCTCTTGGCAGAGTGAATATAAATGATTTAAGTGATTGATTCTGTTAATGCTACCTCATGGAAGATTTTGCTTTTACATCTATACTAAAAAATAGCATTAAGATGAACTGGAGACTATAAAAACTGGTAGCTGATAAATGGAAGAGTGCATTTAAAACAGGACTTCCTACTAATGAGTTTTTATTTTAACCTGTTATCAATTGATTTTCACTTTCCATTTGGTTATGTTCATTGACTCCAGATAAATAGGATATAATAGACAGTCAAAATTACTTTCTGGGAAGGGACTGGTAACCCTTTGAAATAATCTCAAAGCTGCCATGGCTGAGGGTTAAAATTCTAGTCATTCGGTTCTAAAATGTCTCCTCTTGAATGAACTTAAACAGCCCAAATGAATAGTCACTCTTCAAGGATATTTACTGAATTTGAGAGGAAGACTATGCATGTACATTTCCCAGAATTTACTACATAAGATTCGTAAGCGTGGCATGTCATCCTATAAAATTTGTAAAATGTATCTGGAAGTATTATCTTAACTTGCTTACTACTTTCATTCCAGGCTGGACTCTACCTACATAACAGTGAACCTTACACAGTTTCAGAAGTTTTGTTTAAGAGCACTGTACATTGCTCCTCCAGATAAAGACATGGGAGCAAAAGCAGGCAGTCTTAGAGCATAGGCAGGAATGAAGACCTCTGCCCTTTCTGTACCGTGGAGAAGCCTTGTGACACTTCAAGGAAGACGACTGCTAGGATTGTAAAACTGGATTAAAGTGTTTTTAGTTCCATTGAAATAGATCTAGTGACTCACAGATCTGCATAAATGATATAACAGACTTCTGACAGTACCCCATCAGAACTAGATTTTTTGAAAGAAGTGACACACTCCAGTATGCAGTATTAATTAACAAAATTAAGTAACTTGTGGTATGCTTTGCTGAACGAAAGAGCTTTGTTTTGCCAAGACCATTTCTTGCACAAAGGCCAGCTGGAACTATGCGTATGTGGTGGTACAGTGCATGCCTCAAGTCTAAAGGTTTTTGAATGAATATAATGCCATGGTCTGCACAGAGGATAGAAAAGTGTTTTACCAATATTATGTCCAATTTAAATATTTCTTAAAGATCTAGATGATTAGATTTTCATGTCTGTTGGACAGAATTTTATTGATTTTCTAATGTCCCATAAAAGCACAAGAGAACTACTGATACACTGATAAAATATCTTCTATAGGTAGCTTCTTACACATATGCATCATCTGTTCTTGTTAAGTGTTATTTCTAAATGATGTATAAACTTTCTGTGTAGCATTTGCCCACCTTTAGAAGGTGATTTGAGACCCTCTGAATGGTGTTATGTCAAGTCCAAGCTATTATTTTACAGGATCGTGTATTTAAAGGAAACAAAATATAGAGAATTTCTATTGGAAGGAAAGCATTCTGAAGAGGAAATACTTGGCTGAATTATCTACTTGATGTTTGAGATATCAATGCTCTTTTGCACAAAATTCCATGTAGCACTGGCAAAAAATTTTAGATGCACAAAAGTTCTATTATGATTTTTTTTTAAATACACAAATTAGTTTACTTTTCTGTAAGTTAAATAGGAAGGGTAAAACTGTAACAAAGCTACTAGAGCTTCACAGGTCAAATCTACTCTTTCAAAAGCAAAACAAATGTTGTGAAATTCTGAACAAGTAGCTACTCAAAATGTTTCTTTTCAATATAACTTTTTCTGCAAATTCAGGTGTTCTCCATGAAGAGATCTTACCCTTCTACATGTCTGGATGATGCATCCTTTTGTATTGGCAACTGGAGAAGCTGCTGTTTTTTCACTGTTATACCAATTAGTTTTTAGTAACAGGAAGTTAAAAAGCCAGAATATATAATCTTTATTTTCTTCTTCATTTCTGCTTAGCAATCAGTGGTGGTCCCTTTGAGAATCCCTTTCGGCTAAAGCAGTTTCACTTTCACTGGGGGACAAAGCACAGTCAGGGATCGGAGCACACAATTGACGGCAAACCTTTTCCCTCAGAGGTAACAATGTGTTTTTACAGATGGGATTAAATCATGCAAACACTGACACAACACTGTCTGCAGCGGGGACTGGAAGTGCACTGAGATTCCGATGTTCACTCACCATGGTTAGGTCAGCACAGACTTGAGTGAGGATTTTTCTTTCACCCACTCAAGCTCATCTGTCGATTGCCCTGCTTTGGAATGCAAACTTCTCTCCCCAGTGCAGCCCTTTCTCCAAGGTTTTCAATCATCTTTCTTACTCAGTTCAGCAAGATGCAGCTAGTCCCATGGTTTAGCTGCTTTCCTCCCAGAAAGCACTGCTTCTATGTCTAACAGCCCTCTACTGCCTAGTTTAGTCTGCTGAACACCATCCGTTGCACCCTTCTGTTTGTGTAGATGGAAAGGACATTCACAAACATGATGCTGAAAAGCACAGAGTAACTCCATTACCCGACACAGTTAAATTGATGACCACGATCCAAAATGACCATGCTGCTGCTATACATAGCTTAGAAATGGCTTCTTTTGGGGGCTCTTGAGAATTTTCTGCAAAGCTAGAACCAAATACTGGCGCTTCCCAGAAAGGTCTATCCCAAATTGTACGATAGGGTAACATCCCATAGTCCACCAATGAGGAGTGGAGCACAGCACTTCATGGGCTGAAGGCCCCTATCATGGAAGTTAGCTAGATCACAGAATCATTTAACACCTGATTTGTTTCAAATTAAGATTGATTTAAAAGATCTCTTTGCTTAGTGCCTGCCTATGCTTACTAACTGATCCAAAAGACTGATTTAGAACTTGCTAATCTTCCCAAATATGCCTTCAAGCAAAGCTTATATTCTGTTACCAATTGGTGTTACTGCCTGCTAAACATGAGGCAACCTATGTTGAAGGCTTTTATCTTTAATTTGTTCCTATTTCTTACTCTCTTTTAAAGCTCCACTTAGTTCACTGGAATGCCAGAAAATATGCAACATTTGGAGAAGCAGCAGCCGCCCCAGATGGCTTGGCAGTAGTTGGTGTTTTCTTGGAGGTAAGAATCTCAAAAATAGCATATTTACATGATGAAAAGCATCGTACTGTCAAATGTTTGAGAACCAAGCCACATATTTAAGAGGTGATTAGCAAAAACAGATGACTTGATTGGAAGCAATAACTCTTTGCAAATTGTTGTTAAATCTACTTTAGTAGGAATTTTGAGATTCAGATAAGAAAATAATTTTCTACCTAATTTTCTAACATAATTATAGTCACTTAATCTGTGCATTGCTATTTTAGATTGGGAAAGAACACGCCAATATGAACAGACTCACTGATGCTTTTTACATGGTAAAATTTAAAGTAAGTTTTAAGCTCTTATTTTTTCTTTCTGGAATATCCTTTAAATATTAAGCTCATGTACATGTCTGAGACGCAAACAATAAAAAGAGAAAACTGCCCACCATAAATCCTGCCATCAATAGAACATCACTGAAATTGTATCCTCCCTGTCCAATGCCTCCATTCCCTTCCTCGCCAAATTTTGGCTGATTTTTCTATCCTCAAATGCTTCCCAATGCTACGCTGACCCCATTTAGTCATTCTGAGGTTCTACCTTTCCTGGACTGTCTAAAATCAAAAGCTCCATGACCCTTCAGGTTCAGCTCTTCCACTCAGCAAAATCTGTTTCCATCAAGCCTAGCCTTGAATAAGTCAAAGCTGGTTGTCCAGCTTAATTCTACTGGAAAGCTCTGTCAGGGAGCAAGAGCTAGTCTGCCCTTCCACAGTGAGACCTAAAGGTAGCCTTTAATCAGATATGCCTGAGAGCTTTGCTGAAGGCTACCTGCTGCATTTGTTGAAGCTCAGATCGATTAGACAGACCACCACCACGTTAATTTTTTGATTTACATGGGGTTAATGCACTCTGTCACACGCATGAGTCCTAATAAGGCAAAATAAACTGTATGTAATACTTGAATAGACATATTTAGGCATATTATTCCTTGTTCCTCTTATATATGCATAAGAAAGATGAGAAGTAAAAGCAATTGTTAAATGCAACATGTAGATACATTTGACTGTATTTTGATATTTAATAAAAGTGATGTCCTCCACTTATAGGAAAGAAAGTGTTATCCCTCAGTTGTAGTGATGGAAGGTCTGCAGGTCTGTCGCTGGGAATAATATGCTCATTCTGTTCCTTGTGAGCAATTTTACAGACAGTTGGACAGTGTTCTTAATGTGAGTGACTAAATACCTTGAAGATATTCCTGAATACAACCACAGGTTGAAAAATCTTGCCCTGGACTGTGATAGCCTTGAAGGCAATCACTTTAGACACAGCACCTGTCAAAGTATTGTTTGGGCTCCTTCTACTGGTTTTTTGATTGATCCATCGTGCTCTGCTTCTAGACTTGCATGTTTTACTTTAAAGCTAGTATTTGTCTCAGCAGACAATGACTGTCTTGGGCCAAGTCTTTCATAATTTCAAACTGTCTACTGAAGTAGATGGAAGGCATAGACAATAGCAAGTAACAAGTCAGAGTCCTGCCACTCCTTACTTAGGGTCACATGTTATTATCTACAACTCACACTGGACGTTATACACAAAATATTTCATACACTGTTTTTGGACCTTTTGTGAAAAAAGCTGAGCGCTTTTTTCAATGCAGCAAGACCTCTCAATGAGGCAATGCGGTAAGACCTCTCAAAGCCTAGGAAGCTAGCAATAGAGGTCGTACTTGCCACACTACAGTGTGTAATGTTTTCCTTATTCTATCTTCATGCTACCCTTAGATACCAACCGTTATGAGGCAGTCAAGCCACCACAGGTTTGCTTCTCCTCCCCCCCCGCCTCGCCATTTTTTAGACTCCTTTAACATGCACATGAAAGAAGAAAGAAAGAAATTTAAAGTATCAATTTTTTCCAGGGGACAAAAGCTCAATTTAGAAGCTTCAACCCCAAATGTCTCCTGCCTTTGAGTCTAGATTATTGGACATATCCTGGTTCCTTGACAACACCGCCTCTTAATGAGAGTGTAACATGGATAGTGCTGAAAGAACCCATCAGGATTTCTGAGAAACAGGTAAACTTCTGATATTCTCCCAGTTTTTGTAGGATTCAACCTTGGATTAAAGGCAGTGACTGTATCATTTTGCAGAGGGGGCAAGTTAGGCTGTGAATACTTTAATAATCAGAGGGCTTCTATTTCTCCTATTAATACCCTCTAGGATCTTTGCTTTAACCTGTACTGTTGACAGACTGTAAAGTACTGAATGCTTTCCTTTGGTCCTTTTTCAAAGACATTGATATCAATTTCTCCTTTAAGCAGTAAGTTATTTCACATGAATTTACAGCTGGAGAAATTCCGAACTCTTCTCTTCACCAGTGAGGAAGACCAGAGGATCCAAATGGTGAATAATTTTCGCCCCCCTCAGCCTCTTAGGGGGAGAGTAGTTCGAGCTTCCTTCAAGGCCTGATGAAGAAAACTGATAATGGCCCTGAAATATCCAAGAGCTTCCACATCTGAGACCAGAAACAAACTCTGGTCTTCAGATCTCCCCCTCATGGAGCACACAAGATAGCCGTTTCTGTGAACACTTTGTACTTGGAGGAGAAATCATCTCCTGATTTTTATATTTTACTTGAATCAGACTCACTCTTTTGAAAACATAATAATGAGATCTTTTTAACTAAAACTCTTTTTAAATGGAAGGGATAGCTGAGTAATCTGGAGTGCTCTCCAGGACCCGGAACTAAAATATTAAGAAGAAATTAAAATCCTATTTAATAATATAAAATGGATCACATTTAATAACATAAAATAAGAAATGATAATGATCTATTAGTACTGATTACCACAACTTCTAATTGTCTAATTTAATATATGATGAAATAATAATCAAGAATTTTAATAGACAAATTAGGCTTAAATCTTCCTGCTGACTTCTCATATATTTTTTTTCTTGCTTGCTAGCATCTCTGATTTGCTGAGGTGCCCTGAGTTAATTTCTTTCACTGTATTCTTTCTGACTTTTGACACTTAACAGCGTGCTTCAGTAGCACTAAAGAAAAAGGTGTTCGTTACCTCCAATGAGCACTGGTACAAAAATGGCCACACATGTTTTAAAGTTACTGTTCTATGATGCTATAATTGATTCAAATCAATTAAAATAAATATAATGTAAATGTTCTCACAATTTACAAGCAGGCCATTTTATTACATAGTATTGTTTGAACATTCATTCTTAGCCCGTGCAGCATGCATAATTATAATGTCCTCGTTACTTTTAGTTGAAAAGAATGTCTATAGCAATTCAGGTATATATTTTGTAGCTATCGTGATATTGTTCAAATTCTACCTCAGCTACATGCTTTGCCCTGCAATACAGTTTTTTTTTTTCCTAAAGATTGTAGACATTTGCTTTAAGGAACTGACATGGATAAAAATCACCTGCACTGAATGGGCGCTGCTGTACAAACCATTTCCTAGTTACGGCAAGCAGGTCAGGGACGTTCTCTATAGATATGAGGTTTCATCAGTCCTGAGTACTTTTACCTCCTCAAAAGAAAGTTCTTTCAGAAAAGCCATGCTTTAGTATTATTACTGCTTCTGCTGCTTTGGTGACAATTCTTCAGACTTCTGTTTTGCCCAGGAATAAATACTGCGATGTTAGCTGTAACTATTCACAGTTTAAGTGGTTTAAATTAATTCTGGGCTTCAAGTGTTTTGCTTACTCTGTGTAACTTCACATAGGAATTGCTGATGTCTTAATGTTTTTTTATCAGCTTACCCAACCTTAGATTACCACCTTACCCTTAGATTACCAGCCTTCAAAGCTGTACAATTTAAAAGAAAGCAGAAAAAAAAAGGGAAGAGGAGAGAAATAGCTATTATGGGCAAATCTTTACAGAAAGGGAGAATAGAAGACCAGGATTCTAGACTCAACTCTTCTATAGTTTTTCAGGCACACTGTACTAAACCTTTCCATTCCTCAGATTCCTCCTCTCTAAAATGAGGATATCTCACAGGGATGTTGTGAAGGCTAATTCAGCATTGCTTAGATTTGAGATTCTTACACCCAAAATGCTACAGGAAATGGAAATTCATTACAAAATGCAATGATTTTAACTATTACGAATGTAATCTGGCTAGTAATGCAAACAGGTATTGCAGAAAAATCCTTCATATTTAACAAATGAAATAAATAAGGTTTTAAAATCATGTATGTATCTCCTCTCTCTTTATTTTGAAGCAGCCTACTTCTCCCAACCTCAATGGAGGGAAAGGGGAGGAAGAGACCACTTTCCACAGCAGTTTTTTGTTGTTGTTGGGTTTTTTCCCTCCCCTTGTACTCTTCGGAGAGAAACACTGCTTGGTATCTTCAGCCAATAGGATTTAAGCAAGTCACCAATGCATCTGTCTCAGATCAAGGAATGATTTGATGCCTTTCCTCCAATGTCACAACCCTGACATGCTATAGTATATGTAAATTCAGATAATTCTTAACCCTCTCACGTGTGAATTAAAATGCTATCATGGTCGCAACTATACGATAAGTGGTATCACACTATATGTTTATACTTCATATACATACATAGTTTATAATATGTTTATATAGATCAGTTTTAAGGATGCATTAAGAAACTTAATCAAACCATCATTACTGATGCTGTATTAGTGCATATATCACCATGGCAGGTCCTTTCTCAAGATTTTCAATTTTTTTTTTTTCCTTTAATGCTAAGAATTAAGTAGGTTTCTGCTCCTTCAGAGTCTCTCAAGCAGAAGTTAAAGCCTAATTAGTAAAATCACAGGGCAAGGGGCTGTTTGGATTCCTTTCCTTATTCTACAGTGAAGGACTTGTATTTCACTTGTATGTCCACTTTCTTCCCAACTACAACCACTTGGTCTAATAATCTTATTTGTCCACAGAATTCTGTGACCTTGACCACATTACTTAAGCTTCTCTAAGTGTGGTTTACTCATCAACAACATAAGGATAATATTTGGCTCACAAGGTTATTGTAAAAGCTTAGCTATTGTAAAGAGCTTCAAAAGTTGAATCCTACAAGGTATTCAGAGTTTCTGGGAGATATTTACAGCTTCTTTTACAAATAATTTTTCTTATTTACTGTTTTTCAGTTGTGTGATTAAAGAATATGATACATCTTACTATGGTGAAATAAAATTTAGTGATAATAGGAAATATTTTGTATTCCTTGCTTCCTCTTGAAATGCTGATGTTCTAATTTAAAAAAGCACAAATATGTAATTTTTACATGATCTTAAACCTTTATGCTACATTTTACAAGTTAATGCACTTCACTTATTTTCAGATTATAGGATGAAATATAAAATATTATATGAAATACCAAATTTGATTGTATAGTCAAGGAAGAATATAATCAGTGTAATGAAGATACAGTATTCAATTAGATTAAATCTTAGTGTGCTATCTTTTCCCTATGACTAAAAATATAGTCCTCCAGAAAGAACATAGCAAAACTGATAATGATAAAACTATTCCCCACAAGACTACAAATCACCAATCTAAGCTATTTTTCAGAAGGGGTAACATGAAAAGCCTCACTTGATGATTCTTTTTCATTTAGCAAAGTTCTCCCAGTAATGATATCCTTCAGAATAAGAGCTCATGTTCATTTGTATTCTATATGTAAAATCTTGACTTGTTAATATGTTGGCTGAAATACAGTTAACTTGAGAGCCTCATAGCAAGAACTCCTTGATTCCTTTTACCAACACTATCTTATCTTGTTATCCGTGAGATGAGGATAATGAACTTGAGAGTGTGTATACTGTATTTACAATACGCTTTGTGACCCTCAGAGGATAGTAACTATGCAAGTACAAACAACTATTATCACCACTTTTGATCTGAGCTAAAATTTGGTGTCTCTGTATACAGACATGACCATCAATTTACAGGAGTGTTACATTGTGTAAGACCATAGGAATCAAGTAACTAATAGCAGTTTGCTTGTCTGAAGTCTTAGCTAAGAGTATTTTAGCTAGCACCTCTGACACAAATGTTCCCTTCAAAGGCTTTTCATAGGGCCAAATACCTGTGCTATGTATGAGTGCTTTTTGAGGATTTGCTGAAACCTCATATTCTCTGCTTCTGTTCTGAACTCTTTTCCTCTGCACAGACCTCTGTCTAAACAATACTCAGCAAAGTTCCTCTCTCAAGGTTATTCAAATTCTGAAACGTGTACTATACTTATTTATCTTTTAACAACTGTCTTGAAAGAAGAGTAGCAGCTGAATCTTAATTACTTCAACAAGACTTAGCCTAACTTGTAATATGATCAAGACTGTAATATTATGTATGTAATATTTGTCAAGACTGAAAAAACACAAGGCCTTATATTTAGGATAGGGTCTGAAAGTGAATAGCTGTAAAAACTAGATTAAAAATGCCATCTAGTGGTATCTTTCCATTTCTTCACAGAATCACAGAATGGCTGAGGTTGGAAGGGACCTCTGGAGATCATCTAGTCCAACCTCCCTGCTCAAGCAGGGGTCACCTAGAGCATATTGCCCAGGATCCAGACAGGTTTTGAATATCTCCAGGGAAGGAGACTCCACTACTTCTCTGGGCAACCTGTGCCCGTGCTCTGTCACCCTCACAGTCAAGAAGTTTTTTCTCAGGTTTAGGTGGAACTTCCTGTGGTTCAGTTTCTGCCCCTTGCCTCTTGTCCTGTTGCTGGGCACCACGGAGAAGAGGCTGGCCTCATCCTCTTGAGGCTCCCCCTTCAGATACTTATACAAGTTGATCAGATCGCCTCTCAGTCTTCTCTTCTCCAGACTGAGCAGGCCCAGCTCTCGCAGCCTTTCTTCAGAGGAGAGATGCTCCAGTCCCTTCATCATCTTTGTTGCCCTCCGCTGGACTCTCTCCAGGAGTGCCACGTCTCTCTTGTACTGTGGAGCCCAGCACTGGACACAGTACTCCAGGTGAGGCCTCCCCAGGGCTGAGGAGAGGGGCAGGATCACCTCCCTCCACCTGCTGGCAACACTCTGCCTAATGCACCCCAGGAGACCATTGGCCTCCTTGGCCACAAGGGCACATTGCTGGCTCATGCTTCACTTGTCCACCAGGACTCCCAGGTCCTTCTCGGCAGAGCTACTTTCCAGCAGGTCAAGCCCCAGCCTGTACTGCTGCGTGGGATTATTCCTGCCTAGGTGCAGGACCTTGCACTTGCCTTTGTGGAACTTCAGGAGGTTCCTCTCCGCCCACCTCTCCAGCCTGTCCAGGTCCCTCTGAATGGCAGCACAGCCTTCTGGTGTGTCAGCCACTCCTTCCAGTTTAGTATCATCAGCAAACTTGCTGAGGGTGCACTCTGTCCCTTCATCCAGGTCATTGATGAATACATTGAACAAGACTGGACCCAGGACTGACCCCTGGGGGACACTACTAGCTACAGGCCTCCATCTTGACTCTGCGCCATTCACCACAACCCTCTGAGCTCGGCCATCCAGCCAGTTCTCAATCCATCTCACCATCCACTCATCTACCCCACACTTCCTGGGTTTACCTACAAGGATGTGATGGGAGACAGTGTCAAAAGCCTTGCTGAACACTTACCAGAACACTTAAAATGCTTAAAAGTTTTTAAGGATCCTTCAGTTAAAATACAACAGATGAAAGAAACAAACTTTAACTTTGATGCTAGTTATTTTTAAAAGGCATGGGTAACTGTAATTGAAATCCCTGCACTGGCTGTAAGTACAGTCCTTGAGTCTCCTTTAAGAAATAAAAATCAATCTTACAAAAAGAAACTCAATAAATCAGTTACAATTATTTATCTCTCTTCACTGATAAACTGGAGGTATCCTCTGCCTGATAAACTGCTCACTGTGTTAACTTTAATTTTTTACCTTTTGCACTTCTAGTTCAACTTAGTTTTTTTTAACCCTCTGCAAACAGAATGATTTTAAAGCAATCTCAGTGACATAGTTGCCATGATCTAGCAGTAATTTATGATGGTAAGTTTCATAACTGGTGTAAAGTAACCCAAACATAAATTTCACTGGAAAAGTGTTGCAAGGTGCCTTATGAGATGCCACTTCTGGTAGCATTCAAAGGTCAGAAAGATAGAAACAGGAGTAATTCAGGAAAAAACAGAGATAAGCCTGAAAAAAAGAGATTTAATCTTAGACTTCAGATTAGCTGTTTTCCTCCCTGAATTCCTTCTGCATGCAAAGGTGACCATTTTGTAAAAAGATGCTAAGTATCAGAACAAAACATATTGTTCAACATTGCCTGTAGCACTGGGGTCTCCAGTTTCATTTCAGTCACCCTGATGAAACTGCTGTATACTGATGAAACCTCACTGACTTTAACGGAACAATTCCCAATTTGCATGGCTGTAAGGCAGGGAATACTCACAGCTCTGTTGTTCTACTTAAAATACTACGTGCATTACCTCTGAATTTTAGTAAAAAAAATTCACCTACTCAACTCCAGGCTGTGAACAGCCATATAATAATGCAACCTGTCATTAATTTCAGTCCACATTAATACAGTGGAAGATGAAATGTAGCAATTCAGGAGAGAATACAGCCTGTCCATCTGTTGGAGGGGAAGAAGGTGGAGCGGGAAGAGGGAGGAAAGGAACATAACTACTTTTCTACATCTAAGCACTTCGGACCAAACCAGAAGAACTGCCTGCACTTGTAAACTGTCCCCAAGGAATTTAAACTTACTTTTACAATGGTCCAGAACCCTACGTAGACATGTATTTCAGTGCAAGTGTGGCTTTCAGCTTTACCCAAAATAGCTCATAAGCAACTTCAGGTAAAAAGACAATATGGAAGAAGTTCAAATCCCAATTACAGGAAGTACACAGGCCTTTGCAGCAGTTCAGTTACATTAACTTAAACTGAATCTTCAGTTTAACCACTGTAACTTCACATATAGACACACTGTTGAGTCTCTGCTGAACAGCAGAAGTAAAATGAAGTCAGAGAGTTGCAATGACATTTTGCCAACAGTTGTTCATTGTGTTTACCTCTGTGCATTGACACTTCTTGCAGCTTGTTTGCTTTTCTAGCATTTGACTATTTGTTTTAGATTATATAGAAAGATCAAAGGCTGGAATTTGCTGTTCCAAAACAGAAAAATGCAATTGCTTTAACAGACTTTGAGAAAACTTATATTTCCCAGTCTCATTTATGTCCTTTTGCTTGTGAGAAGTCATCTTTGCATCTAGGGTGCTTGTGAAAATTCAAAAAGCCACATGCAGCAAGTGAAATGTATGTCACTGCTCACAGGGCAAAACACCTAGGCTCCGAGTGTGAAAGGATCCAAGCGTTTTGTGAACTGAAGTTGTACTAAATTCCTTTCCAAAGGATAGTTAGTTATACTGTTGCACTTTTTGTGCAGAAGCAGGTTCTAATTCCCCTTGTATTCTATGCTATGGGTCAGAGAGTGAACTCATTCAAGGACCTACCTTCCTTTGCACGACAGTCATCCACTTGCTTCAAAGTGTTTGCATCTATGGCTAGTTTCTAATGTGCATCACTAGACTAAGGCCTTCTTCCCACTTCAGCAAAACATCAAGTAAACTGTTTTCATTGCATTCAAATTTTGTTTGTTAACTAGTAGGCTTGCTGGAAAACAGCTTAGTTATTCACCAGAATAGTGAACAAGCTTAGTTAGTCACTAGAAATGTTATTCTGATTTTAACCTCTTTTCTTAAGAAAATCAAGTATATTTGATGATTTTGTTCTTCATGTGTCCCCATAATGAGCAAAGCTTACAAAGCACCAGAAGTCCCACAGATTTCATGAATATCAGCTGGTTAGTGGAGAGTAATCCACATAAACACCTCCTGTAAAGGCAGCAGTAACTGATGGGCATCTGTTTTCTGCTTCTGGAAATGGAAATCTGCACATATATCACACGAAATTAGTCCCAGCCAGTTACCCAGTCAAACAAGGATAGAGGCAAAAGGAATGTTTAATGGGAACACAGGAAGCCTCAAGGAGTGCAGTATCAGGGTAAGGAAAGTAAGAGAGAAAGCTTGAAGTTTCACTAGCCAGTTACTTACAGAACTAGCCTCCTTCGATAATAGGATATGAAAAAGTTGAAACAGCTGCTCTGCCATTTCCAAGATACCTTTTGGGCATGTTTCCTAATTTACACTAAAGACCAAAAACTGAGAGCCGTACCAAGTTTACTTTCATATACCCTTTCTTTTTAAGAAACATTTGATCTAATGATCACATTACCATATAGGAAGTTGGATCACAATCCCACCAAACAAATTATTAGTTTGTCAAATCTGATGACAGCTGGAATTGCCGTGAGGTCACATGACAGCTAAATCTGTGGTGGATGTGGCAGAGACTAGGACTACATCTCTCCACAGCATCTAATCGTTAAATTAAATTCAACAAAACATGAAACCAATTCTTAAGTTTCTTTCATAGTCTCACATTCCTCCATTCATACAAACATATAAGCTGGCAGAATTAACTTAAGCAGTGTCCTCCTCTCTCAAATATCTGGCATGATTTGTCTGCTTAGAAACTCCTGAGGTAATAACTTTACATCTCAAGTGAAGCAGTCGTGTGCTTCAGCAGCCTGAAAGCAACCTGTTTCATGCAATAGCCTTTTGAGACTGACCTTTCAGGCTCAAATATCATTTAACTTTATCTGAAACCTACTGAAGTCTGTTGAAACTGCAGTTTACTTTGATGGGAGCTGGATCATGGTCTAAACAAGCAAAACAGGAATGAGCAAAAAAATGCATTCGCAAAGGATATCAGAGTTGCAGGCTGTACAAGTCAATAGATAAAATTATACCTTGAAAAATCTAAATATAACATTTGCTACATTTTAACCTATCATTGCACTTTAATACAATGCCCTTGGAATTACATTTGTTTGCTTTGAACTGTTGGCAAGAACTCTTTCCTGGTGTAGGACACTCAAGACCAAACTTTAGCTCACTTATAAAGAGTAGAGTCAAAACCAAAGCCTAGCTTTATTTAAAGAAAGTAAAGTTATGATTTTTTTCAATGCAAATTAGCAAGATAGAGTGCTATGGCAGCCAAGCCACTGTTGCCAAAGAAATTTGCCATTGCTAATTACATGTTCCTCAAGGCAAAAATATTGCAGACCTGAGCAATACTGTTTCTTTCCTCAAATTATTTTAATGAGTAACATTTACACTTTTTTACTCTAATTATACATCACTCTGGTCCACAACATCAGCATAAGCAAACACTGCAAAGCAGAATCTGAATCTCAATTCAATTTAGCATTCTGTCCTGCCAATATTAACACTGAAAACATCTAAGTTTCTTTAAAGCCTACATATGGTGTTCCTCCACATACTTGGATTATATGAAATGAAAGCAACATCTCACCTTCCTCCGTAGGACTGTTAATAGTTTCACTTTCACGTACACATTTAATAAATAAACTTATGCATATGACTTTATGAAATTACTGCACGAACATGCAGTTTTCAGTCGAAGAGAAGCATTTTAACATGCCTGTAGCCCAGGAAACTCAGTGCCGTCAAGTTAGTTTTCAGGCTGCAGCACAAGGTGTTATCACTGTTGTAAGTGGTGCAAAAGCAAAAATTTGGCAGGTCAGAATGAAGACTGTTTGGGGACCCAGGAACCACTGTCAGCATACAGGAACAGTGGAACAGAGCAGGAAGATGCAGGTGCGGGCTACTGTAGCCCTCTTTCTGAGGGCTCTCTTACCGTAGCCCTACTGACCTCTTTCAGTTCAGCCAATTCCTCACACAAATAAAAGAATTGTGTACATTTAAGATAACTTGTTTCCACGTGTGCCAAAACAGCATCCTGAAGTTTTTTCCCTAAGCTGACCTTCCATTTTCTTTGTTTGGTCTTCCCATGGACATAAAATCATGTTTCATTGTGTTAACAAAGAAAGAGAAACAAATGAAAGTTCAGACTCACGAATACGATCACACATCCTTCCATTTACCGGACCACCTGGGAATGCATTTATCTCCTCTAGGGCACCTGCAATACATTATTTAAACGAACAATGCTTCAGTATAAGAAGCCAGTAGAATAAAATATGAACTGATCGTAACAAAGCCTCTTCAGACTTGTGATCCTCTGCTTTTGCAAAATCATTATTACAGATTAATGTGATGACTACTTAGTAGCCAATACATAATAAGCAATAACTACTTGTTAACCACCATGTACTTGGGGCCCATTCCTTGTCTTACTACACTGTATAAGCCCAGTCAATGGAAGTGCTAAGACAAACAGGCCCTGAAAACTTAAAAAAACGCAGAGCCAGCAACCTTTAATCTTTGTCCTTCATAACTTATACGGCCCATCATTTTCAAAAGGCTTTGTGATTTTGATCCTCAACAGCTGACAGCCCCAGCTTTGAGGTGCGTAGAATTGTATAAAAAAGAAAAAAGCCAGAAAAGAGGAACGCTCCCAGTGAGGGCACCAGAGTGACTTTCCCCAGCGCCTCAGCCTCAGCCTCAGCCTCAGCCTCAGCCTCAGCCTCAGCCTCAGCCTCAGCCTCAGCCTCAGCCTCAGCCTCAGCCTCAGCCTCAGCCTCAGCCTCAGCCTCAGCCTCAGCCGGCCTGCTGCGCACCTACCACCAGCAGGGGCAGCAGCGCAGGAGAACAGGGCGCAGGGCCGTGAGGGGGGCGGCGGCCGCGGCCCCTGCGCCCGCCCCCGCGCCTCCGCCCGCCCGCCCTGTGCTGACAGGAACCGCGCACCGCCCCTGGCGCGACCGTTGCTGGGGGCGGGGCTCCGAGGGCGGCCCTGCGTAGGAGCAGCTGGTTGGGCGGCGCTGCTGTCAATCAGAGCCTGGCGCCCCGCCCCGTGCCGGCGAGCCCGGAACCTGCAGGCGGCGGGGGTCCGCGTGGCGCGTGGCGCGGAGGTGCGCTAGGGCCGGGGGGCGCTGCGCGGGGTCGGGGCCAGCGAGCGAGCGAGCTAGCGCGGCCGCGAGAGGCGTGCGCAGCCGTCCCCAGACGGGGGGGGCGCCCAGCGGTGAGCTCTTCCCGCGGGGCAGGGGGAAGAGGAAAGGGAGGGGACGATCCGGCGGGGCGGCCGGGCCGGGCCGGGCGGTGCGCGGGTATGCCGCGGCTGGCCGCTGTGCCCACGCGGCGGCGGAGCGGGCCGGTCGGGGGAGGCCGGGGCCGTGCGGGCGGCTGCGGGGCTGGGCCGCCTCCGTGGGGGCAGGGCAGGAAAGGTGGAGGGGTGGGGGGCGTGTGGGGGGGGCGTGCGTGGGGGTGGGAGGGATGTGGGGGTGGGAGGGATGTGGGGGGACAGTTGGAGGTGTATGGGGGGGACTTGCGTGGGGGGGCTGGGGGGTGTATTGGGGGACGTGTGGGGGCTGGGGGAGTGTAAGGGGGACGTACGTGGGGGGTGTATTTGGGGGGGGGATGTGTATGTGTGTGTGAGGGGGTGTCAGGATGTGTGCCTGTGGTGGGGGAGAGAGGTGTGTGTTTGGGGTGCCGGGGTGTGTGTGTGTACAACATCCTGTAACGGGTATCTGCTGTTCCCGTGGAAAGCAGCAGTTCCTCCTCCGGGAGCCCCCACTGGGCACTCTGACTTCTCAGGCGTAAGTGGGCTGTGTTGTGGGGCAGTTTGTTTTTTAATGACAATGCTAATTCACCTGATTAGGAAGTGCTGCTTGCGTTTGGTGCTCAAGTGGTAGCTATCCCATGCAAGGAATATTAAGATTTATGTAATCAGCTCTTACATAAGGTCTTTAGCACCCTGCTTTTATTAGCACTGCAACTTTGTTTTACCTTGGATTGTGCTGGAGTAGCTAATGAGCGTGGATGGGCTTCCTTCCTGGGCAGCACGCTGCGTCTGCACACTGCGTCAGGGTAGGCACCTGAGGATGTGAAAATTGTAGGTATGGGCAATATGTAGCAGTCATTCAGAAACATGCTCTAGGGCTGACCAGTGCTACCTGAACTTTGGCAAATACATGCTTAAGTTGCATTAGGTAGCTCTGCTGTTAGAAAAAGCTTGCTGTGTCTGTCAGCCAGGGTGTGAGCAGTGCAAGGCTTTTCAAAGCATTATTTCTATCAACTTTTTGAGTGAAACAGTGACTTACACATTCTTGAGTCTCACCTGGATAAGAAGGGAGGGAAGAGAAAGAAGATAAAAATAAGATGAGGAATGATCTGGGAAGTGCTGACAAATAAGAATGCTTGTTTTGCATTCAGAGCTTTTTGGGTTTAGCTGATGTTGGTTCTAGCAGTATCGGCTAGCTTTCTCTTAGCTTATTTTGGGCACGATCTCTGTGCAGTGTTGCTGGTGTCGATAGATTCCAGCATCCCAGGAGGCTGTGGGGGAGCATCAAGCAATGAACTGATGTTGGCTTTGCCACCTGCTCTCCTGACATCAGCAGTAAAATTACACCGTGTCTTGGTCTGTCCTCACAGAGTGATAATGGGGTGCTCCTCAGTGGAATAGGTTATCCCATCCTTTCTCTTGGTAAGCGTGGGTGGTGGTGGTATGCTTCAGATATCAGTTGTATGTGCTTTGTGTCACGTTGCTTTTGTTTTCCAAATGGGATTTCAGTGAAGTTCTTGGGTTGTATTAGGATGCCTTTTGTTTAGACTTGTTTGGTTTTGTTTTTAGCTCCTGCTGACTTTTTAGAACAATTTTTATGCAACTGGCTGAGCTGACTTTTTGTTATTTCTGATCAAGTGCTCTGCTAAAAAGCCAGTATTGCGGTAATATGTAGCCTCTTTGGCATGAGGTTTAAAGGAGACAGTGCTATAGGCAATCTGAAAGTGGTGACCTCATAAAAAGCTGTATAGTTCTGATGGGTTGCTAGTAAGACCTATCAGGTGTGCATATGCTTGCAGTGCTGTTTTTTAAATCCTTGGGGCAAAATTCTATTCTGGAGTAAGCATCTAGTTGTACTTTTATTCAGCAGTTTTTACCTCCCCCAGCCTGAATGCCTTAATTAAAATAGGAAACAATATGATGGCATGTCTGCTCACGGCAACTGGAGAACTTCAGAGGTCAGCTGCTCTAGGTCTCAGCACTGTTGCTTACCCGGCAGCAAAGCTCTTCATAGCTCCTTTTTGTTCTAATTGTACTTCAAATAAAACTGTAAAAGCTGTAAAGCTGTAAAAGTAACTGTAAAAGTAGCTTCCTAACTGTAAAGCTGTAAAAGTCGTCGATGCGACTGCTGTAACTTTCACTTCATCAAGGCACGATGCTGTGATAAATACATTAACCAGCAGTAGAATCTCACTTCAGTTATGTAAAAATCCTACCTGACTGAAGGCTGGTTAAGATCTTGAAGGTACAAAAGGCTCAAGCTTATAAGCTGGAACAGAATTAGAAAGGAAGGCTGGCTTGCTGTAGATGTGAGGATCATTGCCATTTATACAAATCGTTAACTTGTCTGCCACATCTTTCAGGTTTTTTTTTAATAGAGTTTTGAGTACTGAGTAGAGTTTTGAGTAGTTATAAACATTTCTGTGAGCTGTAGACTTGCATTTGCATTGCTATATGGAAAATTTCTTGTGAAATATCTAAGTTTTACAACTTTTCTGTTTCTATCTTTCAGGCTATTAGGGCATTCTGCATTACTGAAAGAAGTCGCTCCTGTTTGTGGATTGACCTATGATGTCAAGAACTGCATCATCCTGGATTTTAAGCTCAGCAAGAAACAGCATTGCTTTACAAGGAAAAGGACGTTTGTATTCCAGGTGTATCCCAAATAGAAACAAGATAAAATGGAAGCTTGTTTTCTGCAGAACACGCCTCTTCCCTACTGGAAGCTGGAGCTTAGACAGTACTTTCCCCTTAAGAAAAGCTTTCAGACATACTTCCACTGAAGAAGAACAATTCTCTTTTCAGTTGTCTCCAACACAAATCAATGATGTACTCAGAGCAGGTGAATTATCCCATAAAATACTGGATTTGGATGGTAAAAATGCCAATTCTGTATTGAGATTTGAAAGTAACCAGTTGGCATCCAACACCCCTATTGAAGACCGCAGAAGTGCAGCCACTTGCTTGCAGACCAAAGGGATGATGTTTGGGGTCTTTGATGGCCATGCAGGTTCTGCATGTGCTCAGGCAGTAAGTGAAAGACTACTTCATTATATAGCAGTATCTCTCATGTCTCGGCAAACCTTGGAAGAGATCGAGCTTGCTGTGGAGTGCATGAAACCAGTTTTGCCTATTCTGCAGTGGCACAAGCATCCAAATGATGTAGAGTATCGAGAAATAACTTCCCAATATTTTGAGAACCTCCGGGTTTACTGGCAGCATTTACTGGACCTAGACACTGAGCCAGGATTTAGTTTAGAAGAAGCCATGATATGTGCATTCAAAAGGCTAGACTCAGACATATCACTGGAAGTTCAGGCTCCCCAGGAAAGCGAACTGATGAGAAATATTGCTCTTCAAGTAGCTTTCTCTGGCGCAACAGCCTGTGTGGCTCACATTGATGGTGTTCACTTACATGTTGCAAATGCTGGTGATTGCAGAGCAGTTTTAGGGGTACGTGAAGAAGATGGAACATGGTCTACTCTCCCTTTAACTCGAGACCACAATGCCTTTGATGAATCTGAAATTAGAAGACTAAAGAGAGAACATCCAAAATCTGAGGAGAAAACTCTATTTGTGAATGACAGATTACTGGGGATTCTCATGCCTTCCAGAGCTTTTGGAGATGTCCAATTAAAGTGGAGTAAAGAATTACAACACAGTGTTCTGGAGAATAGCTGTGATGCTGAGGCTTTAAATATTTATCAGTATGTTCCTCCAAACTACCATACACCCCCTTATTTAACTGCAGAGCCTGAAGTCACGTACCACAAATTAAGGGGCAAGGATAAGTTTCTAGTTATTGCTTCAGATGGACTATGGGAGATGCTAAGTAATGAGAAGGTTGTACAACTTGTTGCTGGACACCTTACAGAGCTTAACATGGGGAAACCACAGCTGGCTTTTGAGAAACCAATTAATTTGGGTTATATGCACAACTTGCTGCTTCGGAGGAAAAACAGAGGCATTGGCTCACTTGACCAGAACATAGCTACTCACTTAATAAGGCATGCAATTGGAAATAATGAGTATGGGGAGGTGGACCAAGAGAAACTTGCTGCAATGCTGACACTGCCTGAAGACCTTGCAAGAATGTACAGAGATGATATCACAGTAACTGTAGTGTATTTTAATTCAGAAACAGTTGAAAATTATTACAAAAACAATGAATAGAGACTTGCTGTTCTATATCAATTTAGTCAATTTTGGTACTGGAAACCATTGCTATTTGTTTTCCCTGATACTCGAGCTGGTACAAGTGTCATCCTTTGGAAGTTCCTGAAACTTCTGATTACTGACTAGTCTTGAAAATAAATTTCTAGAAGTCAGTCTAATGAAAGTTGCTTGGGTTTCCAGGTCTGTGCACACTGAGGAAAAATGTTTTGATAAAAGTTAACTGAAATATAACTGAACTAAAGATTGCCAGTCTAGTTCTGATTCCACAGGAGCAACTGGTAAAACTTTTCAAATGAACAAACAGGCAACAAATTTCACTGAGACTGGTGCAGTTTGATAGGGAGATGAATAGTAGCTGTAGCTGCCTGGATTACAAGAAATGCTCCACTCTTGTGCATAACGAGTAGCCTCCTATTGAAGCACTGTAATTGAAATAAATGAATAAACTCCCAAACCACTATTTGATGTAAGTGTGTCAGATACTTTAAAGAATTGCTTTGTATGTGTGAAGCTTAACTAAACAAGGCTGTTCAGACTGCCTTGGGACTGTCAGACGTTTTTTCCTAATGTCATGTCTTACAGCTACGGTAGAAACAAAAGCATATTTTCTTCAGGAATTATTTTAAAGTATGCATATTCTCTTAACTGTGTGTGTGGACTTGTATGACAATTTATAGCTCAAAGGCACTTGAGGGAATTCATGGTTCCTTTTTTAGGAATGTATTCCTAATTTAATAAGTACCTAACGCCATCAACCAACAGTACTGGGCATTCAGTGTCTAACTTGCTTAAAGAACATACTCTTTATATTAAGTATTGATCTGCGAACTGTTGCACAACAAAACCATCAACTGTAATCTTTAAAATGTTCTACAGATCCAAAAGTTGAAAAGTACATCTACATGTAAGTGCGGCAATACATAGAGCACCTTTGTCTCTGAATTTCACTTTCAAGAGAGAATTAGCAATGCTGATATTTCACCAAAAAATATGTTTTATCTTTTTCCCTTTCCTTCTTGCTTTTGGACATGAGCTTGTCTTTATAGGTGCAGATAGTCATTTTCTGTAGTGAATATATGTTCTAATCTCAGAAAATATACTTTTGTGTATTTTATAACAGCTTTCTTTTATGCTGTGCTTTCTAGAGTGCCTATCTAAAGCTTGAAGATTATCTGTATTTTCTTAAATTTCACAGATGATGTTCTCTAGTGACTCTGTTCCTTGTTATGCACAGCAGTAATTGTTGCCTGCAAGAATGTGTGTACTGGGAATAGAGGCCTGTTTACAGCTGTTGCTATGAAGTAAGAACCTGTGTGGGTGAAGCAGAGCTGGTATAAATAAGATCACTTTTTTTCTGAATTCCACTTAAAAATAAAAGCAGTATTCTTCTGCCATTTAATTTTCCTTACAGAAATTTTTAAGTAGATGAGACTTTGGGCCTAAACTGGTAGCACTTGTGGGTTTGAGGGCTTTTTATATATATTTTTCCCCCCCTCCCCCCAGTTAAAAACTCTCAGTGCTTTTTCAGGCATTTAAATAATTTGTTCTGAGGATTGTTTAAAAGGAAACTAAAAACTACTTAAAGAAAATTCATGCATTTGACTACACAGAATTTACCTTTAATTCAGTGTTACAACTGCGATCACCGCATGCATCATTACACATTACAGACGTGTACTTTGTAAGTTGTCCTCTTCCATTTCTCCCACTGCAGCATCTGTAAATTCAAAGCTAATTGTTGTAAAGATGCTCTTTGGTGCAAAAATCTTTGCACCAGAAAAACATTCTACTCTAATACGTAGTATTCTTCCGTGTACTCTGTGTACTGCTGTTAGTGCTCTAATGCAATACTGGAGTGCATCCAGCAATTCAACCTGGAGGCAGTTAGCACTGTTTTTTCAGGTAAAATTTGTTCCCATTGATATCAACGAAACAGGATTGGCTCAAGAAATCTGAGATTTGAATCTTCTTGTTGGTAGGATGCTTTAGGAAGAGTTCAGGTATGTGTAAAATGTTACAGACATTGCTGAAATTCTTGTAGTTTGGGTCCAATTTAGTTTGCTAAGTATGCCCTCATGCATGAGAGAGGTACTAGGTAGCCTGAGATTTTGTACTCCAGAAAAAGGCAAAGGGTGAAGGTCGGGCTGAGCGTTAACCTGAGCAGGTGGCTGGCCTACCTCCAAGCCCTCTGGGTGAGGAGGGGACCACTCTGCAGTGGCATTCCTGAACCCTTTTGGCTTTAAGTGGGCTATTTCCATTCACTTGTACAAAACTTTCTGTATGATTAGTTACATGCTTCATTCCTGTTGTAATTTTGTGCATGAGGCAGTAGAAGACAAGCGCTTCTAGATTACCTCTTATTGGAGGAGGAAATTATTTAACAGCGTAGCTAGAACAACAAAGGGATTAAACGAGATTAGAGTAGATGTGAAGCGATTTGTTTTACAAAAAAAAAATTCCAGAAAACATTTAATGTCGAGCAAACCTCTAACAGCAGAGGTAGTGCAGGAAATCAGTGTTACAGCTAATAAATAGTCTTAAAGTAAAAGTAAGCTGCCTTGCAATGAAGAAGAATAGAATGAGTAGAATGAAATCTACATTGCCACAGTGATTCTCTCAAAAGACATTAAGTCATCTGAAATGTTACTCCTAGATACACTGTTGTAACTGCAAATTGATGATGATTGTTTAAAGGACAGTAAGAAGGGTACTACTAATTTCCTGTTAGTTTTGCTCAGTGTAACATGCAGCACTATAATTATCCTACTGTGGAAAGGGATAACATTAAACCAATTACTGAGTTTTAAAAAAGAACACAAATCATGGGTTTAACTGCATGCTCCCTGACAATTTGTTGCAGGCCAACGGCAGTGATCTGTCCTTACTTGCGGTTATGATGATTCTGTCGGTTTGAATCAGATCCTAGACATTCTCATCTCTATCAGCAAAACCAGCTAGTAGGCATTAATAAGCATAGTGTGTTGTGACTTGAAGATGCAAGAACAACATTTAAATGAGTGAACTAAATGTGTTAATCTGCTCCTGTAAGCACAATGATATGAAGATCTGATAGTACATTTAGGTGCAAGTCTTGTGAAATCCTAAATACTTGTTGGAACAAATATCTTTACAGGCAGTCTGTTTGCTTTAGGTTAGGTCAGTTCTATTTAGATTTAAAAAAAAAAAAACTTCCTTAACAGTCCATATTGGAGAAGCTATAGTCAAAAATACAGTCACTCCAGATGTCTCAAGTGTGAGTTCTAAATAGCCCCAGATGTGCCTCTTAACTCTAAGAAACAAATCTGAGGTGAAGTGTTGATGTATGTACTACAAAAAATATGCTTTTCTTCCCTAACATTTAATCCGTGGGTTTGGGTTGAACTGCAGCTTTGTCACTTTGCTTTTTCTCCAGAACTCTTATTCTGTGTTCCTAAATGATTCTGCTTATTTGTGTTTAAGTCTTCAGGTCTTCATCATGTATTTATTGTTTTTTTTTCTAACTTCACTGTAAATAGTGAGGGGGATCACTGTTTTGTAAATAACATTTACATTTTCATTCTACACTTAATAAAAATTAATTTTGAAACTTTAAAGGGATGAAAGAATTAATGTTCCAGTTATTGTACTAGAATCTAGCATATTTTCCTGTGAACGTTCTCTCTGCTGATTAATAAACACATTTTTTCTTTCAGGGAGGGTAGATGTTCAAGCTGGGATAAAGGTAAATAACTTGAGTAGGCATTGTGAGTTTGTTTAAATGTTTATGCAATTTTCCCACCATGGAAATAATGTTTAATATATAAAAGTCAGGACATCTTAATACTATTGTGTTTCCAGTAAATTAGCCAGTCAGCAGAGGGAGTATGAGTTCACTGGCCAGACTATCCAAATTGTGCTTAAGTTAATTTGATGATCTATGTAAATAAAAATGTTTTAACTTTGATCAGCTCATATATAGAGAGAGGTATGTATGTTCACCTGCAACTTAAAATCATTTAACATTCACATGAAATGTGTGCTCCAATTGTGCCCTAAAAACCATGCATGTAAACTAGAAATACAACATTTATACAACACTGGTAAAATCCTTGAATTATAACAGACTGGTAGCAGCACAAGTGTTCATGTACTCAGTCTCCAAGATTTAACTTCTTTTCCATTAATTCCAATTGTTAGTATTCGGTAAAGAGGAAAGAAAATGATGGAGGGGATAGGCCAGGAGAGAGAAGAGGAATAAGGAGTCTTTTTTGGACAACAAAATACATTTGTCTAAAATTTGAGGAGGATTTTTTTGGTGTTTTAACTGCTGTCTGGGAAGTTCTCTGTTCAGAGCTGTAACTGTACTGAGAAGAACTGAAAGAACTGTGCACAAGTTTTTGTGCTATTGTCAGATATCAGTTGATTACTAGCCAGTCATAGTGGTGTTATGTATTTACTGCCACAGCCTAATACTTCAGTAGAAAGCGTAGAGAAGAAGGAATGCTAGGCATGTGTTTCTCTTCTTGAGGTTATAAAGCGGTTTGACATGAGCAAGAAATGTGTTTTTTCCTTCTTTATATCTTCTTTGTTGCTGAGAAAGAAGTATTTTTGTTAAACAAAACTCTTGAAATTTTGCTAAATCTTTGTCTTCTGAATCTGAGAGAACCAGTTCAAACTACTTTTAGACTTCCCAAGTTATCAGTCAGTTAAGAATTGATCTTATTACTGTGTTAGTTATCCACTGCTCAGGGACTTTACGGCCAGTTGGTCTGCATTAGTCTGGAAAAGAATTATGGTTTCTATTCAGGTTAAGCAAAGAAAGTTCTTAGTAGGGCACTTCCCATTTCTTAAAGAGAGGAAAAAAAGTACCTTTTTTTCCTTTTGGTGAACTTTTCTGAATTAGATACAGTGCAGAAGGGGAAAGATGTAGTCAATTAGCAATGCTTAAAAGGGCACTGGAATTATAGGCAGCAGGCGAGTGCGTCATAAAGCATGCCCTGGTAATCCTGCTTATATGTGCTTTGGTGAGGTTTTTCCAACTTGCATAGATTAATTCAATGCTTTTGAAATAGAATACACATCAATGAATGCAGGTAAAAATCTCTAGTGTGACTGGAAGAACAGTGATCATGTAGGATTTCTCCTGATGCTGAAATTTTGGAACCAATCCTATGGGTCCTTGCTCTGGAGAGAGTGGTCTAATTCAGTCTCTGACTTGGCACTTCTCTCAAACCAGCCAAAAAAGATGCTAGCTGTGGAAATAGTTTTTTCTGGGTGTAGACTACCAAATCTGCAGTAGAAACCAGTGGCTTACTGTCACCTGGGGGTGTCTGAGCTCTGATCTGACATGCTTTATTCTGTTGTTGTTAAACATGCTTTGCTTTATGTTCTCTGAAATGATCTTTGCTATAGCACGACTCCTGCATTGCTATTTCACGCTTCACAGTTGTGAGGTGTTTTTCTTAACAAAAAGGATTTTAATTTCAGTGCTTTACTGAGTGACTCTTCAATTTCATACCTGCAGAACCGAGGTTGACCAGAAGATGTCAGTTGTATTTTGCAAAAGGAAAGCTATGCTACTATATTTACTTCGATCTCTCTCACTATTAGGTTCGTGTTCATAATGCATGAATTTCAGGTTCTGTTACACAAATGAAAAACAAAAATCCAAAATATGTTTTAAAAATTCCAAGGGGTTTATTAGCAGCTACCTAGCACTTCAGATGTATGCATGGAGTAATCTGAGAAAGAGTTTGATTATCTGAGTCTTTGCCAAAAACTAAGTTTTAGTGGCCCTAAGTACCTAAAGTGGCTAAACTTTGGGGAAAATAGTTTCATTGTCCTGGTACTGCTAAATAGAAGAGCATGAAAGTGAGGTTGAGTCACCCACCTTAATTTCCTGAAGAGCCCCCAATAGCACAAGAAAGAAAAGAGCTTCCTGAGCTGAGGAAAGCTTTGCTCAACCATTATCCATGTGTCTAGCTCCTGCTGCCATGCAGCTTAGCAGCTGCAGATGGTCACAGCTGCCCCATGGCTGCTCTGTGGCTTAGGTTACGTTGTTTTGCTGTGAGCAAACATACAGCCTGGAAATTACATTCATAGGTTCCTCAGAGAGTCTGCTGCTGTGAGGAGATGGATACCCACTGTTCAGTCTAGGTATTCTCATAGAGATATCTTGAGCTTTTTGTTGTAAACTGGGCCAGTTAGGATTCTGAAATATGGTGAGGGTTTGAGAACTAAATCTTGATGTTTTATTTTTTTGCTTTTATTCTGCAATTCCTTCTTCTGGATGTAGTTGTCTGCACCTGATGCTGTTGTGACTATCAGAGCTTGCATCTTTTATGTATTTATTCTGTTGTTCTTCCCTCCTCCTCCTCCCCTTGCCTTCTTCTCTTCCCCTTACTCCATGGTTAGTTTTCTGTTTCTTGTTCTGGGCAAGTACCTTGAGAAAAAGGGGCAATCCTGTGTATGTGTGTTTTTAAAGCAATATGAGAAGGGGCATATGGCTGTCTTCTAAAGACAGCAGGTGAGGGAATTGTAGAACGTAATAGGATGTCCTTTCAGCTAGGTGCACCAAGTGTTTTTCCAAAAAGCTATAGAAAAACCTTCTGTTGTGTTCATCAAGTGGACTTAGGTATGCACATGAGATCACAGCTAGTTACCTTGCAGCCCCTGCTCTTACCCTCATGGCTTACTGTTTATAGGCGTAGGACTGAATCCCCTGGCATAATGAATGGCCAGAATGCCTATCAATAATGCAGTGGTTACTTCCCTTTTGGCTCTAGATTTGGCAGCTTTTTGGCAGCTGTTACCTCTGACGGCAATGCCATTTAGCACAGCAAATATCAAAGCACTGAAGTGTTAAGAGATACAGAGTAATTGCTTTGTCCTCTTCATTATCACAGATAACACACATATATCTTCCTTGTAGACCAACTTTATCTTCTGTTTCATCCCAAATTTCAGCCACAGATATGTCTGAGGCTCTGTTCCTAACCTTTTCATCTTGAAAATAAGGCAGTGGGACAACACTGGGAACTTGACTGAAAGATTAAAATGTGGACAGCAATGAGGTTGAATATGGTTGCTATGTTTGGCTGACAGAGTTCATCCTCCATGGACTTGCTGCACAACTGGACTTGGGTCAGGTTCTTATCTGAACCTATTTGATAATTTGATGATTTGCTATGTTCCCTATTAGAAGTGGAATCTAGTCATTTGGCTAGATTTTCAGAGAAACTAGCTCATGATTAAAATGTCTCAGGGTTAAGGATCATGTTGCACCTTGGTATTTTAAACAAAGCATAAGGTAGTTAACTCTCACTGTTTGCATGTATATTGAATGCTGTTTTGTTAAGCACATAAAAGCTACGCATTGATCCATAATTCTGATGTTACCACGCATTAAGATAAACATATCTGTTTGCAAGTGTTTTTCTCTGCTATTATATCTCCTAAGGTACATACATAGAATCTTTCTCTCATTTGCAGAGCTGTGTTTATGAGTAAGAGATAACTGCCATATTTGTTTAACTATGATAATAATAGAGAGTAAATTCCCTGAAGTCCACAATCTTTTTCAGAAAAATGTGTTTAACATCACTGAAAAGGTTACATTTATTTATTTTTTACTGTGACTTTGCTTAAAATAAGCCCCATATCTTTGAAATCTCTGGCTACAGTATCATAGATCTCGGTAGTCTATAGGACTGTAAGCAGTTTCTTTTGGTGCCGCTATGCAGAACAGAGTGTATGACCCTCTATAAAATCTGCAAAAACTGTTTAGTAATGCTACATTGCTGCCCTTTTCCAATTATGTTACTTAAAAAAAAAAAGGGAGGGGGTTCAATTTCATTTTTACTTTGATTTCTGTGTGGTTTTCCAACTACCTGTTATAAAGGAAAACGTCTTGAATTATCTCATTTTCTTTTCTGGAGTGCTAGTTAATTTTTAAGTGGTGTTTTTTTTTTTTTTTTAGTCAGGCTTTTAGAGGCTTTCTAGTGTCGTTTTCAGGGAATGCTAGTAATAAATATTTCTGCCTTATTCACCTGCCAACTCATCTTTTATTCATCCTGCTGATGAAAACAATCTCCCTTGAAACTTCTGTTGCTGAAAGAGTATAAAAACTCTCATTATAGAAACAATAGATCCTTTTTTTGATTGCTGTTAATTTTCTATTACTTTGATATATGTTTTTGAAGAAGCTCAGAATTTTGAAGTTCTGACTTTTAATTAAAGCAACAGAGAGAATGCAATCCAATAAATGTAGCAACAGGTAAATCTGTATTTCCCTTATGCTCTTATTGCAAAATGCCGGTATTGTACTGAAATCAAATGGCTGTCCTTATATTTCTTTAAAACTTCAGTGGTATGGATTTGCACAGCTGTACCTGAAATCCTTACTCCTCAAACAGTGGTGCTCTTATATTAAGGAAGTTGTACCGTACATGCAGGAGAATGGTTACTTGTATGTTTTTTGTGTCTTGGGGACTGGGGCTGAGAATAAATTTATTGATGATATGCATTGTTGCTGAGAAGGAAACACCAATGTAACTGCCTCTCTTCTTCCCAGGTGGGATAAGAACATGCTTATGTAGAAATGTGGGGAGATGCAACTTAAATGAAATAGGTCAATGATATTTCTTCTTTCTCACTTGAGTAGACAAACTATTGAGAGCATAATCACAGCTTAATTGGCAGTACCTCTTTATTAAAAGTTAGCAAATGATTTAATCAGCTTTTCTCAAACCATATTTTGCAAATAATTTTATTAAAAACTGTGAACTGTCACAGGAATTTACATAAGTAGGTAAAAATTTCACAATAAAATGACTAGATACATTTGAAACACAAGTTGTATTGTTTGCTAGACTGACTGATTTATGCAATTTTATATAT
The DNA here is from genome assembly GCF_040807025.1 of Struthio camelus. NCBI lineage: Eukaryota > Metazoa > Chordata > Aves > Struthioniformes > Struthionidae > Struthio > Struthio camelus. The sequence continues at coordinate 11,123,838 of NC_090951.1, forward strand.
ATTATGCATGTGTATATAATGTGTATATTATATGTGTGTATTATATATAATGTGTATATAAAAACCATCATTTGATCTACATATGCAAAGCAAGGGCTGTAGGAGAGTTCTTATCCTAGATAGTCAAGAGTACAAAGATTCTGCTTTTTTAGATATAGTTTGTGTTTCTGTAATATAAAAATGTGATTTTTTTTTTTGTGTTCTACGAATACAGAGGAGATGGGAGGGATACACGTGTATTAGTTTAAGCTTATTTCTACCTAAAGAGGTTTTCTGCACTTCTTGGGTAAACGAAATATTAGCTCCTTCAAGAGCTTTCCTGTGAACTTCATGAGAGGATGATTTCATGTTTCTGATCTTTAGGAACATGTCAAAGTCTGGTTCTGATTTTCAAGATGGTGTTCACTTAAAAGAAAGTGTCAGTGACATAGGTGTTGCCTCACAAGTCAAATCTCTTCAGATACTTGGTCAATAGGCTCATTATCCCTCTGAGCTGTGGCAGAGGGTAAAATTGGTGGAGTAGAAACTGAATGAATGGCCTGTGATTTTTGATTCTCTGGCCTGGATTAGAAAATGAACTGTTCTGCTTTTCCCCGAGATCACATGATATTTCACTGATATAACTTCCTGGGACTCAGTCCAGAGCCAACTGGCCTCTCCTTGAAAAACTTAGGAGTAAGAGCATGAAACTCCTGAATGTGTATGTTGCATCTACAAATGAAGATGCAGTTTTAGATGTGCAGTACCAATAACTCTAGTGATTACAGTTCTATATTCTTATGGCCACACAGGAATATTTTAGCTATTACCTGGTAAGGGTATATTTGTTGTTCATCACTGGGCAGTTTTAGAACAACTTTTTTTTTGGAAGCAGAAATGGTTTAGCTCAATAATCTATTAATAGCCTATTCAAGCCTGAAATTTCAATTCATCCTCACGCTCTAAAGAAAAGGTATTTGCATTGTTCTTTATTATATGCCACCTCCATTTTAACTCTGAACTCATAAATCATAAATGAGCTTGAAGTATTCATTTCCCTCTTTCAGCACTACCTTTATCTAGTATTTGCTGACATGGTTCATTATAACTTATTTTTGAGCACAGTCAGACTTTGTTTTCTGAGCGGATGAATTCATTGTTGGAAAGGATTCTATAAATAGAACTGAGGAGCCACCAAAATGAGAAATTCCAGCTCATTAGGATCTCAGCTGGAACAATGTGATTTGATATACAGAAGTTTTGAACTGATGAAATGAAGCAAAGACTTAGCTAATTGGTTCTAAACCATTAAATTACGAATGGACTATTTTTGTATTGCTGTTAAGGGTGATAGAAACCATCTGGAAAAGAGATTCAAGCAGCATATATTGAAAGAGAGAGAAAGAAGAAAAAATTTAGACTAGTTAGTATTAAGGGATAAGTATGAAGTGTGCACAGTGGGATAAACTACTAACTTTGGTATCTTCTGGTATTCTGAGCTATCGTCTTCAGGTGAGCCTTGCATAAAATTAAACTCTTGTTACAAAATAGCTCTGCCTATCTTCCTCATGTGTAAAAGGCAGATATGTCTCCTCTATCCACATTTAGTGTTGAAGTGGTGAAGTAAATTTATGGAGATGTGTCTCTATTTCAATATCTCAAGTAGATTACTTAAGGATTACTAATGGAAAATGCATAAATCCTCTAAACTATCTAGTCTCATGGAAAGCTAAAGTCTTATGGCATCAGCCCAGAAATATTTCCTCAAGAACGATATGAGTATTTATGCACAAGTTCTGCTTCAAATAAGTTTCTGGCACGTGGTACCCCCCAGAAGTTGAAACTCTGGTGTTGAGGCATACATGAAGACTTCGGTCCAACTCATCTCTTGCTGGCAAGGCTCCAAATGTAGATGCCCAGATAAGTCAAGACATTATTTCACGACAATAAAACTAACTCATGTGTATCATCTTTACTTCATCTGTCCTTACTAAGAAACAAAGCATACTGTGCATACTATAATCTTGAGACATGGTAAATAACTGAGGAGGAACTACAGGCTATTTTTCTGGAATATGTACATTTTTTAATTTAAGAATGACATCATCTCAGTGACATTATCTCCCTGTTTTCTAGTGTCTTTAACCACTAGAAAATGTGGTCTGCTCCACTCCAGCTTTTTAACCACACACTAAAACAGGTGAGTCCATCTGTTTTCTCTAGAGCAGATGTACCATACAACAGAAACCGATGACATGATTTTCTTTGTAACCTAGCTATTTTAAATGATTGTGCTTTAAATAAGGGGCCTGTGAATGTGAATGAAATAAACCATAAGCAGGTACGAGGTGGATGATTTGAGTGGCAGCAGACCATCTACCTTTCTAAAGAGCAGCTAGCGATTAAAAGGCAGAGAAAATCAGCTGTTAAGAACTATTTGTAACTGCTACAGAAGCATGGAGCTTGGGGACCATTGTCAAGGTTGTCCTGCTGTGCCCTGTGTGCACTGCATAAAAAAGTCCATATACTGTGCATGCCTAAAAAGGAATAAAGGGTGGAAAAATAAACTGCTGAAGAAGTGAGAAAATTCCCTGGGATCAGACCACCCTGGGAGCAGAGGAGCAAATGAAGCCTGGGAACCCTGATAGCGTGCAGGCCACTGGGCTGTGTGTGTCAAACTGCTGCTTGTGCACAGCCCTTAGCTCAGGCTCTGCTGTGTGGAATAGATGTGTCTGGTGGAAGTCCTGCCTTTCACATCAGGTGTTTTCTTGTTGATATTGAGAACTGCAAAGCTGATCTAGTTGCACTAGGAATTTGATCTTTTGAGAAAACTATTTGAAGAGATGCTTTTAACTTGGAAAAATTGCATTGACTACAAATCTACTTCTGAAATAAAGCAACTCCTAACATATCTTTATCTGAAAGATTAAGATGACTTTTTCATGTTTATAGCAGTGCATCTAGAAAAGAAACAATGATAATGGCAAGCCAGGTGGCTAGTTTTCCCAACTATTTTTTTCACATGTGTCTTTCAGGTGAGCAGAATTATCACTGAACTTAAAGAAAGGGCTGTAAATGTTATTGTAGACTCACCCATACAAGCAAGGAAAAGGACATATGAACTATCTGAAATTACAGTTAGATTTTGTGTGTGCAACTTGACAAGCTACCTTTCCTTATAAAGTGGATTATTTTTTTTTTAAGACAAACATGAAGTACTTGCAGTCTCAATATTGAGAGCCTGCATGGTTCATAGGGTTTAATGGAATATGGAGCTACCTCTTACTAGCAATTCAAATACAGGACCAGTCTCAGAGATGCTGTAGAAGGTATAAGTACAATGCAGAGAGAACCTGAGCTAGCTCCAGAGCCAGATAGCAGTATTTTAGCACTTTGCCTGGACGAATGTGCCACACTAAGAGGGGTACATTTCCTTAGATAGGGCCCCCCACTGCAGTTGGCCCATGTCTAGTATCGAATATGTCTTGCTCAAAGGTGTTTTGCAGAGCACTCCATTGAGCCCTGTAGGTATATCCCGTTCTCTGGCTGCTAGGTTGCAGATGTATGTTATTTTTCTGGAACAACTGTCTATAGCATAGCATTGCTGTCACAGATGGGATGGTAACAGGAACTGAGTGGGGGTCTAGATGGCAATGATGAATGCAAGGATAACACTGAACGCACACCGAATTCTCTGGGAGTGGTTCCGTATGACTCAGAGAATTGTAAGGAGTCTTCTTATTTTCCAGTAAGCAAGAGCAGCTAATTGGGAAGACAAGTTCTATTCTGTTTAACTGTAATCTTCATTCAAATGGCAAGAAGAATGAATGTAATAGCCCTCTCTATCTTTTTTCTTGTGCGTTTCATTTCAGTTGTCAATACATGTAACTTCAAAGTGATGTTTGTCTTTCTTCCTCAGTTCTGTTTGACTCTGTTATACTTTAAAAATCATTCTTTTACTTCCCCAAAACAGGAAATTTCTGATGTAACTGTGCAGATAAATCTCTTTGACTGAGGATTTCTTGGCAAAATTAGAGCTCTTAAAATAGGTAACTAGTGCATTCAAAACTCAAGAGAAGGAGAACTAAGGCTTAAATTTCACTGTATCCTCCTGTTCTCATGCCTTAGTACAATTTTCTGTTCCCTACTCCAAAAACAAAACAAAACAAGCCCCAAAACACTAGTAAGCAATATGAAATTGGAAAGGTTCGATAGGATAACTTTAATGGTATATCTTGAATTCTTGGTCTACTGGATTAACCAAATAATATATACCATTAAAATATATATACTGTGCTCATGGTCACTCTAATCAAAGTTACCAATCACTGTATCTTCACTGAACAGTTCTATGTATAGATGTTGACCTGGCTTATTAGTCCTGGCTTATTAGTCATCAGCAGACAATATAGTATGTTACAATCTGACTCATTCCACACTTAATTGGATACTGATGGTTGAGTGAATTGTCTCAGATAAAATAAGAAACTACTTACAAATGTCATTGTGTCAAACTAGGTCTTTTTACTTTGTGAAAATGTCTTTTTAAAATGTATGACTTTGTATGGTCTAGGTGAGGGCACGGTATTTTTCCAACGTGCTACAAGGAGTTTGCTGATACCGTGCAGTACTGCTTTTCGAAGCCATGCCAAAGCAGCTTTGATACAGATGAGGCAAACACCCAGGTTAGGTCAGTGAATCAAAACTCCAGTTGTTTGTTAACCCATCTCTGGTCATGCAGTTGTTAATACGGATAAGTTAGGGAGCAGAATTTAAGAAGCTGTTAGATTGCATAGTCTTAGATCTTTTAAAGACGATGATTCACAACCTTTATTCATTAATGGGCATCTGATTCATCATTGGTTACAGTGGGGAATAGATTTTTATATGGCAGTATAGTTGTTCATACTGCTTTATAAAGATTGTGTAATTATTTCTATTATTAATGTCTATTTGGAGGATTTATAGTTTATCTGTAAAACTTGCAACCTGCCAAGCTGCAGCATTAGAGCAATTTCTATCTGGAAGTGATTTAAAGTGGTCATTTTTAATTTATGAAAGGGTTGTTCTTTAAAAATAAAGAAGTTTCAAAGCATTTACAGCCTTTGCTGTAGAGTATATAATCACAGAATCGACTCTAATTTAAAAAAAAAAAAAAAGAAAAAAAGAAAGAGAAATGCCAGGAGAGTCTTCTGCTGATTTGCCTAAACTAAAATGCTTCATAGACACACATTGCTGAAACACTTTCATTTTTTTATATGATAAAAATTGGAATGTTTGGATGTAATCATCAAATTTAAACTTCTTATCTTCCCTTCCTGTTGCTTTCAGATCCAGCTCTTCTCTCATCTCCATCTATGCTGTGTCACATACTTTCCACTTAACTCTTTCCCTTTAGCTTTTCTGAGTTTGACTTCCAAGTCTTACTCATCCTCTGTGATATATTTTTTTTAAACTTGTGTATTAGTGACCCATCTAACTTATTTGTTGCGTGTTTTCTCGTGTCTTTACTCAGCCTGCGTTCTGAGTTCAGCTCTCCCAGCTAATCAAAAAAACATTTCTTGCTGACTTCATCTTCACTCAGAATGATTAACTTGGCTCATGAGTGCACTCCTTCGCATCATGCTAGTGTTTCTGTGATCTCTGGTCCACTAGTATTTGTGATCCATCAGGCACCGTCAGTTCTCATCTCTCTTCGTTTTTTTCCTCTCAATATCACTGCTGGTTTTCTGTGCTGCTCTTTCACCTTTCTCTCTTCGCTCAGCCTCCAGGCTTGCCTTCCATGTCAGCTTGAGCTTTGGTATGTGGAGCTTTTCCAGGAAAAAACATGTCATTAGGGTCTCTAATTTCACTGCTGACATCTTCCTACTTCAAACAAAATGAAAATCTTGTCCAGAATCTTAACTGTCCTCTCACCATCTTCAGATTATTTCACTGATTTTTTTTTTTTTTGCAACTTTCCTCCCCATTTCTCTTCCTGTGCAAAATCTTTCCAGATTTTCCTAGAAGCTTTTCACAATATAACACAACTTCCTTTCAATATAAAAATTAGTGGTCTTATATTCTTTCATATGCCTTCATTTGAGGAGAAGTGCCAATAAAAGTGACAAAATAAAGCTTCTAAACACCTCTGAGGCAGGTAAAGAACAGCAGTTACAGAACAGCTGCTCTATGTCCCACAGCACACCTATGCCATAACAGTCTTTAGTCCTATTCCTTCGCTCCAGCTGTTTTATTACTTCCCAATATTTAACTTTCCAATTCCTAATTCATGTTTAAACAAAAGTTTAGGGAAAAAAAAGTTTTAGAATCTTTTATCCTTCTACAGCACAAATCAACACATCCTAAAGATGCAAGTGATGTAAATACTTTTTTTCAAGAAAAAGTGACAGCTATGATGTACATACATTCTTCAAGCAACACATGAGCTTCTAGGATACATTATGATATATTTAGTAATGACATAAAAAAGGGAAAGGACTTAAGTTTTTTGATTTTTAAGTGTCAAACCCTATAGCTTGAGCAGACTTATTCTGATTAAATTGTGAAGATACAGTGCCATCAGTCTTTAAAGTCATGTTTGTTTCATCTTACCTTGTGAAGAAACTTTATACTTGTGCCATAACTGGTTTGGAAACATGCTGCTTCCTACACAGCAGAAATTTGGATCGTTCCTTAAAAAAAGCTTGCTCATTTCAAATTCCTTTATGAATGGTCACCAGCTATGGACTGACTTCTATCAGTGATCATATATATGCATATTTTTAGTGTTATTGCACATTTTAATGAATTGCCTGAGAATTCCAGGGGATCAAACATACTGCTGGGAGAGCTGACTAATGGCACCAGATTGTGAATGTTCTTTGATGGCATCTCATGGTTTGAGAAACTGACTCATTCGAAGACGCTTTCATTAATAATAAGAAAAATAATAATAAAATGTGACATTTAGTATTTATTATTTCTGTAATTTCACCCAAAATGATTTGTCTAGCTTTCAGATACTCTTTGGCAAGCACTAACTTCATTCTCCCATGCTGAACATGTCTATTTCAGACCTGAGACTGTTTGCTGAGATATGATGCTAGCAACTTTGCAAAGGTGACTGTCTGCTCTGGGTTGATAGCGTATGTGCCGATGGTACCGGAAGGTGATTATCTGAGAGTAAACTTGTACTGTTCACTAGGTCAGAAAGCCATAACAACCCTATTGTTATGAAATGGTTGTTAGAAATGACTATTTCTTCTTAGCTGCAAAAAGATATCTGCAGGGAGTGGGTGAAAACAAAATGTTGAATCTGGCATTTTCATGGGCACAGTAAATCCTTTATAGGCATTTTTAAAAATTGGTAAATTTTTAAAAGCACTTTTGCAATTCCTATCTCACTTTTCAAATATAAAAACTCTGTTCCTATACCACTGAGTATCTGAAGCTTTCAACTAGCTGAGTAAAGTCAACTGGTATTGTATAAGGATTGATAGTCTCCAGCATTATGATCTGTAGAACTGTTGTCTTTGTCACTTTCTGTAGCTTTTTGAAGCTTCCGTTTCTGAGTTTTAATCCCCGGATCCCTGAATGTCTGGGACTCTTGATTTTCATAATACTTTTTTTTTTTCACTTCTGATGTTAACTCCGTTTTTATTTCACACATTTCTCTTTGCTCTTCAGGGCTCACTATTCCTTGCTTTTCTTCTTTCCCAAGGTTATCGTTCAAATTTCTTGAGAAAAATGTCCATTCAGTATGAAGGCATCTTTTTGATTGTAAAGAACTGGGAGGGAAAACTCTTCCTTTTGCCATGTTCAGGAGATAGGACTGACTAAAGTTATGTTTACACGAACAGAAATCAGCTGAAGGAGTCTGAATGTCCAAAATACAACTGAGGCTCTAGGCAGTATTCTCCACAATTGCTGGAACCCTCATTGAAATGTGGCATTTTCCAATGCTGCAGTGTTCCCACTGTTTAAAAGTTAACTATGAAAATGTAATGTGTGTACTTAAAACTTCATTTTGCTTTTCCATCATATTCTGTAAATTTAAGTTTTAATGTAGACACAGGTGATTGATAGGAGACGCTGACTTTTGTATTGTCTTCTGAAATAGTGGCTGGTGTCAAAATGTTAGGAGGATGGGAAAGAAAACAGGCTAGTGTATATTTATAAATACATTTTAAGCTGTCTTCTATTGCTATATTTCTTTGAATTGGGGAAAAGATGTCCTCTATTGGCAGGGTTTTCTGTGAGGACTGTGAATCTTTCATGGGTAGAAAGTCAGAGAGAAACTTTGCATCAGTTGAATGAAACACGACTGTTTTCTTGCACTTTAGATTGGGTGAAAAGAACTGCTTTATGTTTTTGTCTACCTGGGCAACACAGAACAAGTAGATCCCTAACTTAAACATAGCACGTTTTGAAATGCTTTGACACTATGTCTAACCTTGCTCTGATGATCTAGCATCAGACACCATTTATCCACTGCTTTACTTTTGATGCTCTTCTAGCTATTGTTCCACCTCCTTAGAGGCAGAACAACAGGATTAACTGGATAAGGTTATCTTTTGCAAGGCATTGGAAATGGCAGAGATGTACTAATATTGCCTTTGACCTAAGGTACACAGGATTTTAAACCTGAATTCTATAATTGTTTTTGTTTTGTTCTCGTTACATTTAACTCAAAATCAGTTTCAAGCCAACAGTTGTCCAGAAAAAGACAGGGAAGAGGAAGAAACAGAATGTATTTCGCTTACAGTTCAGAAGGCAAACTTTAAGTTAAAGGCACAGCTGGATGCACATGAACTTATATTAATGCTACCTTGTACTGCTTGCTCTGGCTGAGTAATTATACTTCGGGTTTGCAAGGAGAAGGGTGACATGGTCTCAGCCAAAGCCATAGATTTAAGCATTTGACTTACTTGCAAATAATTGATTTTGTACAGTATTTGAATTGCCCGTCTCATGGATGAACTCAAGAATATTTTCTATGGCTGCTATTTTGGGTTTACTTACACATCTTTCCGAAAAAGATCAATGACTATGTGAATTCTGACACTTCAAAAATCTCTCTTGCTAATGGCTGTACATCCAGGACACTTAGTTTTTTGTTGTTGTTCTTTAACTGTTGCTGTGTCTAAGTATTTATATTCTGGAAGTGAAATGCACTCTTTGGAAGGAAAAGTACCATTTAAAGTTCTGATCCACTTTAAACAACAGAGAACGACTCATTAGTCAATGAATAATTTGCTTTTTCTGGTTATGCTTTCAAAATTGTACCTGAAAATCACTGATAGAGTATAAAGTCTAGAATGAATTTGAGCTGAATTCAGGGTCTTAGTTCAGTGTGTCTATATTTGCACTGATGTAACCTTATAAAGAGAAGAGACAAATTATCTGCTACCAAAAATGTCTAAAGTTCTACTGTAGTCTGTAAGCTGCCATAGCACTTGGCCATCTTAAAGCAAGGATGATTTGAACAGACTATGCTTTTCATAGACTATTTTTGGCACTAATGTCGCAGAAGAAAGTTTCTTACATTTTTCAAAAATGGAAAAATACTTTTCAACCAATACAATTGTGGGTAGAATCTCTAGACTCTTTGGAGTGCTAACCAAAGGAAGAAAGACAATGGTGGAAACACTCTTGCTGGCTGGGAGTAAAGACATCTTTCCAACTCTTTGCTGTAGGAAGTATGTATGTTGCTGAAACGTAATAGACTGAGGTTGCTTTGCTGATGTCACACAACCCAGAGCGTGTGGGCCAGAGAACTTGTTCAAAAGATGACGCTGAGCGTTTTCTGCTCTGTAGTGAAAGTAACACTGCTCTTCCGAAAGGAGGCAATAAATCTACTGTTGCAAGTTGGAGGTGAGAGGAGCACGGGTACTGTATTCAGATATATTTGTCTTTAAGAAAAGATAAAAATGTTCTGGTTTTGCATCCTTTGTTATGAGTGTGTAGGGCTCTACCTTTAGGACCCCTCTTGATTTCCTGTATGGGAAACATGGAAGGAGCCCTAATGGGAACTTGTACCAGAAACGTCTCTAGTGGCTCTATTTCTCAGCATAAATTTTTTAGACTTTTCATGCAAATTCTTTAAACCAGGTAAGCTTACTGTGGTTTCAGCCTGCGTTCCATGCACATAGAAATTTGCTAATCTACATTGCGTTAACCTCTGCTGAAAAGTCTATTTATTTAAGCATGTTTCTGGAAAGGGAGCATTCCTCCTTTGTGAGCTAAGAGAAGGAGAATACGTGTGACTCCATCAGTCTGGAGAAAACCCCCAGCTCTGACTGACAGCTGGTGCACATATTACACAGATGAATAGAACTAATCAGTTCTCAGTAAACCGCCTACTGACTACTTATCTGCCTCTTGCTTGCCAAATGTTAATTACACAAATGTCTGTCTTTCTGTCAAGTGTATATGTTGGGATGGTGGAGTATTTGACTCAGTGCTAGATGTGTACTTTATCAGTCATCTGGCCTGCTGTCAGCAGTCTTCATTTCCACCTAGTGCATCAAACTGGGGATAGGAAAAGCCTCCCTAACGATTATGTGCTTGACAGTTTGCCTGTGTGCTCAAACAATGATACTCACCTTTGACACCAGGTTTTAAAACCAGGCTTGGAAATAAAGTGATAACCCTTATCTGTAAAGACAATATATTACCCTATGGTCTTTATAATTGATAGTTATTTTGATTCTTCTCCTTTACAGGCTAAGTTACAAGGAGATTTCAGATATTAATTATGAACTTGTCTGTAGCAAGCATAATGGCACTCACCTTTCTTGGAGTTATTCAGGTTTATTCCAACTGAAGAGAATTCAGAATCACCCACCTCTACCTGGCAACCTGCTGTCCTCTGTAGGTTAAGTGTATTCTTCCAAATATTCTCATTGCTTGTCCAACTCAGTCTGAGTAACCTAATGTCAACTCTCAGATCTTTAAGATGTATAAACAGTACTTCCATTTAAAAACAGGCAACCAAGCCATTAGAAAAAGAAAAGAATCAATTTTGACCTCCTACTTGGGGATGCATCTGGAGGAATTGTTATTTCATTGGGGTCACTGAGTCCACACAAGAGTAATGTACATCAGAGACTAAGCTTGGGTATTTATAATGTATCACAAAGTTCTCCATAGCAGGTTATAACTATCATCCTTTAAAGTGGGTATGTAAGTTGATAAGTCTACAGTAAGATGAGTAGTAGACTGAACCCCAGAGCTTGTTTACAAAGGAAATTGCTGTATGTTAATGGTATGAATTTAGTCTGTTAGCTATTTTGTGGTAACTGTGTGTCGTCTTAAGAGAGTTCTGTAATGAAAAATGGTGCATGGTGAAGTGTCATTTGCTGAACAACATAGCTAGCTACAGCACGGCACTGAATCAGAGTGACCAGCTTGGATTCCAAAGACAGCAAATAGGTATTGGGGTGCAGTGCTGTTCCTTATTTAATGAACTGTTAGCAGGACGTTTCATATAGCGTTGTGCTGATGCGACTGCTTCGTTTTGGTTCTCGTCACAGCTTGCTGAAGGATATCTGAACCATGTTCCATTTTGTGGGGAGGCATGCCCTCGGCCCACATTTTTGTGCATGTTAATCTCTTTTTTGAAGTGTATGCTCACAGGAGGTAGTGGAAAATAGATAATACATAGCATTTCCTTACCCTGGCTTAATGGTGTTGCTGTAGACAAGCCTGTTAGTCACTCTTCAGCAAAGATCTGGTCTGCCCTAGAAAAGTGTAGCCAAAAAAGGTTCCTTCTGTTGCAATCTTCTAACTTTCATATTTTATAGAAATAAGAAAAATGAGCACAGCAGAAATCTGGTGTATGACAATGCAGCTTCTCCCTTGTTGTGACTGCATCTGTCTTAAGTTTTAATACTTAGCAGTATTTTAGTATTTTTACTGACAAGTATCGGAATCACAAATCACTGCTGAATTTCTAAGGTAAAGGAGCGAATTTTCTCCCACATTCTTTTATGCCACAAGAGCGTTGATTGTCTTTACTACATGTTTTTCTGTTGCTCCTATTCTGGTTGACAATGCATATTATGAGTCACTATTAATTTTAGTCTAGCCTATTTTCTGTTGTTTTCCCAAATAAATCACCTACTGACTGATACAGTACAACAGGATATATACAGAGGCCCACTCTTCTGTGGGGTTGTTAGAACACTCACTTTTTTCACTTAACTTATCCAACAAGGACAGGAAGATCACGTTTTTTCAACCCTTTTGCTTTCTCTTTTTGCTTTTTCGTTTCAGTGCTAACAGGAAAAGCTTTCCACAGGAGGTTATAGTCTCTCTTTAAGTGTTTGAAATGGTCAGATACTAAAAGGAGAGGGAGATTATGTACAGGGGGAGAGGAACAACTCACTGGCTGGATTAACATCCATAAATAAATTCATTAGACAACATGTCTTAGAAAGTCCAGTGGACTGAATTTTGACTTAATGATCAGTGGATATTAACATTAGTGAACAGCTAAAAGAAATAGGTATATGAAGCTCTGTGTTCAGCTGTAGCGATTGATGCCTAGGCTTTGAATCTAATCTGGTCAGATTTTCAATCCTTTCAAAGTAATTGTGAAATGAATTGCATTCAGTAGTCTTAGAAAATATACCTTGAGGTCTCCTAAAGTAGGACAAGTTGGAATCATCCTTCTTTCAGCCTTAAGCAGTCTTAATGCACTGGTATTTAGGACCATATTTATTTATACGAGAAACTGGGTCCTATTCACAGGCTTCTTGTGAAATTGTCTTTTAAAAGTATTTCAAATATTGGTAGAAGTGTATTAGACATAAAAGTGTTCATAGCAATGATTTTTCCCTTGTAGGGTTATAACATAGTTCAACTTTAAACTTACATTGATCAGAAGGGGAACACGAGCAAGTAACTCTAAGGCAAAAAGCATTAAACTGGGGAGTGGGGATAAGAGTTCTATGTTTTTTTGATGATCAGTCATGGATTTCTGTACTTCTGTACCTTCCCACCACTCGTCTGTCCTGAATAATGACTAGGGTTGGCAGTCTTTGTTCGTTGTTTGTATGGTGCCTAGTACAAGGACTAGAGACTTTTTGAACTGCAGACATTAAAGAATAATAAACCATACCAACTACTGCTGTTACAGCTGCTAAGTTTTAAGAAAAATTGAAAGCAAATATGTAGTCCTATAGAAATGAACTAGTGTTGAAATGAGACCTAATAAAACTAATAATATCTGCCACAATTTAAAGAAGTATTTGTCGGAAATCTCCAAGCTTTGGGTCATAAAGGAACTAACTCTAACTTTATAGGCTGATGTGGAGTATTGTATTTTTCCTTTAAAATAGAGTCATAGAAAAATTTAGAGTGGAATAGATCTATCAAGTCCAATCTTCTGCTCAAAGTAGGGCTGACTTCTAAATTAAATCAGATTGCTCAGGGTCTTGACTAGCTGAGTTTGTATAGTCAACAGCCTTCGAGATTTTCAAACGTCTTGGGCAACCTTTTACAGTACTTAACACTCTAGTTATGAAGAATATTTTCCTTATGCTTTTCCCTTGTTGCAGCTTGTGACTACTGCTCTTTGCGCTTTTCCTGTGTCCCTCTGAGAATAGTCTGGTGTTGTCTTCTCTATAACCCTTCCCTTTAAGTAGTATAAGAAAATGATTAAATTCCCCACCGGCCTTCCCTTCTCCAGGCTAAGCAAAGCCAGTTCTCTCAGCCTCTTCCCACACGTTATATGCTCAAGCTCCCTACCATCCTTGTGTGCTGGGAGGCCCAAACCTGGAGACTCCAGATGTGGCCTCTTGCATGGCCCCATCTCTCTTCAAAAGCTATCCTTCTAGAGAGTATAGTTGTTTCCATCTCCTGCTATTATGGTTTCCTAGGTAAAGGTTGATTTGATTTTCTGGACCAGTGTTTAATCAGCTACCAATGACATTGTCATCATGAAAATGGTAATCTTTTTTTGAAAAATCTGACCAGTGATATTAAGATGTACAAGGATCAGAAAACTAAATTATCTTCTCTTCCATAGTGTTCTTTCCAGATTCTGTACTGACTATCGTAAACTAGGTCTAATCTGGCAAATATTTTTCAGCTACTGAACATGTAGTAGCAATATTTCCTTGCGGTTTGACTCTGACTACAATAGTAAACATCAGAAACATAATCCACTAGAACATTGATAGCAATGACTACATCAGGTGGGGCTGCCAAAATTTTACTACTCTGTTATCCAGCTGTACTGGGCTAACATGAGCCAAAATAACAAGAGCTCTGCCTACACAACAGCTTCTAGTGTTGTTTATGGCTGGTGGAGTTGTTAGAGGTAAATTATGACTTGAAAATAAGGTCTGGGCAAGGATATGTACAGTCTGTGCTATGAATAAAGAGTAAAATTCTATCTGCCAGAGGGTGAATTTGGCATCTGTCACTAGTACCACATTCTCTTAATAAATAAATAAATAAATAAATAAATAAATCCTCTCCAGGTCATTAAGTGAGGAAATATATCTAAGTCATCCCTGGTGTCATTCCACTGTTAGTTAATTCAATTCAAAATTATTCTCTTCAGTTACATTAAGCATCAAACCATCAGATCTTTCAGAACGGCTTGAAGTGACAAGTCCTTAATATCCCGACAACAGTGTGGAAAAAATCTACTGTGATAGCATAGTCTCCATTTTCTAGGTCAGCTGTTTCTCTAGTGAGTACAAATACCCAGTAGAATAAACATATTTCACTATCTTTAACAGAAGCCACAAGCACTGTGACAGAACTTGAGCTGTGTGCAAAACTGGTCATGTAGGCTACAGATCATGAAAGTTTCTCCCAGTCTTTGTGCCAAAAATAGCAAATGTTTGGTATCTAAAATCAAAGGGTTGCTATAAAAAGATGACTCTAAGCCTGTGGAGTATCCATGTCATTAGTCAGGAGGGTTTATTTTTGGTCTGAGCGTTGACACTGCCACTTATAATCAAGGCAGATAGAAAGTTACTGAACCGTGAACTCCAAGAGCAATGCTGCACGAAGAACACAGCTACTCTCATGTGAGTAAAGCCAGGGTACGTAACCATCTGTGAGGTTTGTATCTTAGAGAAGAAATGATAATTATATAACACACAACTATATTGCTCTTGGTGAAGTCTTCTAAGATCTCTTCATTTCCCAGAACAACTCAAGGACCCTACATGTGGTGACCCTGCCTTTAGGCCACAAGAGCAAGACGCTGCATTGTTTATCAGCCACCAGTGGTTGTTTAAGTGTCATTAGACATGTTCATTCCCAAGAGCAGAGTTTGAAGGCTCTGAGCTATCACAGTCTTTTCTGACCCCCATACTTGAACTCTGGTACAGCTGGATTTTTTGATAGTTGAAGTAGAAAGCTGTGCTTCCAAAAAACAGCCTGTATCTGTCCACTTTTCTAGTCGTCCTCAGTACCTCTGTATTTGAGGGCTTTGCAATCTTACCCTTGAACACCCCTGCGAATGTTTTCAGGCAGGACACTGAGGCATAGACAAGCTAATTACTCATTCAAGGTCACACAAGAAATCTCTGATGGACTTGAATGCAAATTTCCTAAGTGTGGCTGTCCTTGGCAAGACTGCCAGCCTCCGGCAAGGGATATCCTTTGGTAGAAACCTTTACTGTGAGGGATAGGCTGAGGTCAATTTATTTTGCCGGACTTCTGAAGTGGAGCTCCATACGCAGTCTTCTGGCTAGAACTTGCTGCAAATTGCAAGATGCCATACCAGTGTGCAGGGGGAGAAGATATAAGAGGAGAGCGCAGCACAGGCTGGCAGTTTAGCGAGCCGCTCTTCCTGAGCGCTGCTGTGCACTGCAATGTGCATGCTGCGTGATGGCTTGTATTTGGGCAGAAGGGGACTCTCGGTGACCCACAGTCCCAAATTTGCACAAGTTTAGCATAGGGTGGGATTTAGCTCTTAGTATTTTCCTGTTAATTAAAACTAATGAATTATCCAGCTTCGGATTCCAGTAGATCAGCTAATACTTCCTGGATATACCAGTGTTGAGGTTAAGAAAAGAAAGATAGGTAGGCCTCAATGCATAGTAAATAGGGAAAAATCAGATGATGTCCAAGCAAACGTTTTGTATTGCGTATTGTCTGTATATATTCTGCTTTCAGGATACACAGTTCAGTACAGTATTTGCTATTGTTCATAACTTAGTTTTACACACTTTCTCAGATTCTCCGATCTGAGTCCCCTCATTCGCTTATGATTATACCCTGAGGCTATATTCAGCTTTTGTGAGTGGTAATAACTAACTCCGCTGCTGCTGCTGCTCTTTTTATCCTGTTAATAAGTTTTTTTTTAAAAAGATTTTCCTGAAATAAGACTTCCTCTGCTCACAGTTCTCTGATCCTCAGGAGTACAGGAGACCGCATGTTTTCCCACTAGATACACTCTGGCATGTCTTATTTAATACGTCTTTGCTGAAGAGGCAGCTCAGTTTGCCTTGGCAGTAAAATCTGGAGATTGTACTATTACATAGTTTTTTTGGGCGTGCTGCAAAGATGGTAAACAGTTGTTGGAGTTCAAGTTGTACCTCACTGTACCTGGCAACATTCCCATGACGCACACTGACTTTCTACCAGATAGAGACTTGGAGAAAAATGTTAGAAAAATGAAAAGCAACAAAAGGTGGGGATACTTCCGTCTTTCCCACAAATTATTACATGTAAGTAAAGCTCTCTGACCAAGTCTTCCTTCCTGCAGGGTTCTGTTTTCATTTAGAGTCACACTTCTGTCTTCTGTTTCTCTGGGTTACAACAAATCTTTTTTCAATGCAGAAAATATTTGCAGCCACTTCTTGCATATATTAGTCTGCATTTGCCTCCAGCCTTGGGGTTATCATCCTTATGTAAAAAGCTCAGTTTTGTATGCCCCTTATTTTTCCTTATGAAATGACTAAATAGACCAAAATAAATCTCAGCGATGTGAATATAGCCTACTTCTTTTTCATTTGCACTGGTGTAAATGTGAAGTGAGCCTACTGAAGTTAGTGAATTAAATGGATTCAAAATCAATGTACACAAAGTAAAATTAGAGTTTGAATTCTGCTGACAACAAATTCTCTTTTACTGGTTGGTAATACAAATTTCATTTTCTGCACAAACACTGAAAAATTTAAATAAGATTAAAAACAATACCATTGACTTGTCCCTGAATTCTTGTAAAATGAAACTCCTGCCAAGTTTCCAGGGAATGTGTTTGATAAGGACTGGGCATCCTTGTGACCTTACTAAATACTGTCCTAGTGTGGGAATATATCTTACACACTGTTCAGAGTAAGAATAGTAACATTGCTAACTTTGTAACAGATAGCTAAAAACAGACTACTTCACACCTTGTGTAAATTATTCCAATATCTAGTGGATGATGTGCTAAAACCGGCATGTGAGGCTGGAAGTTTGATTTAAAAATGAAAGGGTATGAAAAGAGAGAGTTCAAATGAT
Organism: Struthio camelus; assembly: GCF_040807025.1. Classification (NCBI taxonomy): domain Eukaryota; kingdom Metazoa; phylum Chordata; class Aves; order Struthioniformes; family Struthionidae; genus Struthio; species Struthio camelus. The sequence goes on from NC_090951.1 coordinate 11,141,274, forward strand.
GACTCTGGTAATTAAAACGGCCTAATCTGGCTCCTTTCCGACTCTAAAGTTACGCATGCAGGTTTATATTGCAACTCAGCCCATTAATGATGAATAACTGGATAGTCAACTGAGGAGCTCACATCACCTTTTCCATAGTTTGAGGATGGAAAATTAGTGCCTCAGAGATTAAAATATGAGTGACATGAAAAGTATAGGTGACACTACTAAACAAAAATTCCACAAAATGGCCCTCCCATATTACGTTTGTGTCTGAAAATATCACCCTTTCTTCCTTCCCCTCTCCCCGTTTATTTTCTATTTTTAATACACTGAAACACTGCAGAATTTGATACACAGGCACGGTGACCTGAATGCTGTGTTCTTTACTATTGGCAACTGCATTATTAGAGTTCTGATAAGTATCAACATTTATATACAATGGAGAGCAAAATAGGTGTGGCCTTTCTCTTTTTTCTTTAAACTTTGTTAACCCCCAGCTTCTAAACCAAGCAAAAAAGGTGGTGCTGAGGGTCAGATACTTAATTCTAAATGTATAAACTCTGCTTCGTAACCCATTTAAGACACCTTGCAAAAGTTTGCAGTGAAGGCCAGGTATATTGCTAATTTGACCCGTTATTGAAGATAATTGTGCAGACTTTCTCCGTAAGTATCTGTTTGTTGTTAGACTTCAGGGTTCACTTGGTAACAGGGCTTGGCAATTAGTAAGTTACAATGCAGTGAATTACACAAAAATATTTAAAGACTACAGTTTGTTCCTGGATTGACTAGACTGCCAACAAACCAGTTAACAGTTCGGAATGAGTCTGCTATCCAAAATACACTGGGACATCCAGTCAATAAATCCATTTTTTAAAATTAGTCCAGATTGTGAAGTCTGGCAGATGGCACCGGCATGAAAGTGGTCACTGTTGTTTATATATTTAAATAGTCTTGACCCAAAGCTATGTCTGTATTTGATGTTCCAGTGAAACCTGTGATGAGTTTGTCATCCAATGATGACAAACTTTATCAGATAATTATAAATCTTATTTCTTTTTGACAAAAATCAGTCAAGTTTTCAAAATTGCTGTTACTGAGCCAGCCTTTCAGAAGTTCCTGCCTCATACTTGCAAGTGATAAGTAATTTCAAAATTCAAGGTAAGCTTTGTCAATTGACCTATTTCAAAGCATGAGAGTACTTCATGGCTGCAAGACCTAAGAGTTGAGGGGGGTGAAGAAAAGGCAGGAAATGCTTTATGTATGTTGTGTGTTTGAAAAACACACTGAAACTGAAAAATAGAGGTATATTCAGTGACATTTGTGTTTTGCTTTTAAATCTGCATGGCTCTTCTGCTGTATTGCTTTTCTTGAGACTATGAAACCTCTTATGTATCATTGCAATTTTTGAAATCGCAGCTGAAATAATCTTACTATTTGGTATTCTCAGTATAAAAATTGAAGAAATTTGTGATGTTTGCATCATATAACAAATCAATTTTTGCTGAAAGTTCCTATCCCATGGCTGAATGGGATATTGTATTTTGCCACAACTGTATTTGGAGATGAAATTGACATTAAAGTGCCAGAATTCTAGTATTTCTATGTTCTAAATCATTCATATCCTAAAGCATTCATTCATACCTTCTAAAATATGTATTTTCTAAAACATGATAAAAATCTTTTTCATCAAGTGAACTATTTGTCTTGGCTTTTCACGTTTCATATGCAATTCCTGTTTTGCTCTTTCAAAATACACTATTTATCAAAATGATTTAGCAAACAAAATAAAATGATTTGTAAGTACCCTTCATCATGTACAGTATCCTTCCAAATTTATCTCCTCTCTTCAGTAGCTATAACTGCAAGGTGCTCATTCTGCTAACAATGGGGTTTTTTAATATCGCTTTATATACCTCATGTTATGCAGATATAATTTTGAACCAGAGTTTGCAGTGTTCTGGGAATCCTTGCATAATCTGGAATGTGCTATAAATAGAACATGCACTCAATGGAAGGAAAGCATGACTTATTTTGTAACTATATGCTTGCCACAGATCCAGCTTCCATCCAAAGTCAAATTGTTCTTGTCAGGGCTGCCAAGTTGTCAGTTAGGCAGGGAAAGCTCTTGCAATGTGCAAGGTGACTTTTCAGACAAAAGAGAGTGGGGGAGGAATGAGGTTTCGCTTCTGCTGAGTAACAGATTTCAGCCCTTTTTACTAGGCTGCTTATGTTTTCAATTTGAGATACTCTCCCATAGTGAGATCAAATTGACTGGTCAAGGAAGCCTGCAAGGCACTGTCCTAGGTCATGACCTCTGTTGTGTCCCTATCGGTATCAGCAGATCTAGCACGGAGAAGAGCTGAACCTTTGTGCCATGTACACTAATGAGGCCATACTCAGTGAGGAAGCCTTATGTGTGCCATTCACAACTGCCGACTTGACAGGAGAGAAGGTTAGGCCTTCCTCAGGGAAGAGCGATGTGGGAAGCAACATGAACCTCTTAGCCACCAGTTCCTAATAGGAGTGAGGGGCAGTGCCCAGCAAGGAGGACACTATTCCTTGCCATGCTTCTCATCTCAGTCTTGTCAGACCTACTGGCAGCGCAGAGAGAGGAGGCAACAGCAATGCAAGAACCTGTGTCTGGGTCCATATTTTTGCTCGTTTGACTGGTTGCTTGTTTAGTTTTTATTCTTGCACGCCAAGGTTTGAAGGAAGGAAGAACGTGACTGTTTTCGTTCTCCCAAATCTGTAATCTCATCAGGTTTTGTATCTTCCTTAGGTGTACTTTTCTGAATCTTACTTGACTCCACAGGAACAACCCGCTTTTGTTGTCACTGTGGAAAGCTCTGAAACACAAATCTATTTTGTGTCTTTGTAGTCACTTTGTCTCTGAAAGTTTATTCCTCCTCCTCTTTCTTTGTGACTTCACTCCTTATTTTGGCAGTTATGTGAATGCTCCTCAGTCAGCTCATCAAAATAATTGCATAGTCTTCACTCCCGATAAGCTGAAATGAAGGAATCAGTCTTTCTTATCTAATTTCCCAAAACCACAAATTATCAAGGGATCCAGTCTTAAATAGGTCTTTAAAATATAAATGAGATGATAGATTGGTGGATTATAGGGGGATGGACAAATAAAAACGCATTACCATTATCCCGGCTTTCTGAATGTGTCACTCAAATGACTGAATTTTGAAACTAAAAAAAGAGCAGAAAAAGGTCATTTTGGAGTTTCTGTAATTCCCCTGAATGAGGTAAAATGTTACTTTGTAGCTGAGCCATTAGTACAAAGCAGCACCTTTTGACAACTTAGGAAGTTGTGGTGAGATCACCACAGTAGAGGGGATCCTTGTTAGCCTGAAATTTATGTAGCAGCTCCAATGCATCCCCTTTCTCTTCTGCCAGGAAAATTTTGTGTGGCTGCACTTCTTGTCTTAACTATTTCTATTTTTAATAGGCCTCTTGAGTTTACTGGCAGCTGGTATTACTAAAAGCAGATTTCATCCTGCAGCACCCTACCCTTGGGTGCGTTCGGGCACGTATCCAACTCATGAGGGAATGTAAGACTTTGTCTGCAAAACTGTTCAGACCTGACGATGACATTCTAGAGCAAAGTTACAAGGCATGTGTAAACTCCAAAAATATATTTGGAAACAGTTTCTGGACTCATGGTTGCAATTTGGAGAAATTTTGGTATTTTTCACAGCTGTGTTGTTTTGATCACTTACAAAGAGAACTGACCACCAATTTTAAACAAATCCTTTAAAAATCCCACCTCTAGAAAAGAGAGCTTGTTTATAAAACACAATTCTAAGCAACTAGGGAAAAAACACTAAGGCATTGTAAAATATGATTTTACAATTTGATTACAAGAATATGATTTACAATTTTTATTAATAAATCAAATAAATCCTTTACTACTTTAAAGGTTTCAGAAGCCCCAGGAAACATTTGTAGTGCCTAGAAACAAGCCGTAATTTAAAATGAGGGGTTACTAGCACTAGCCCAGTGTGCTGAGCCCTTCGATCTGCACTGTCAGCCCTATTTTTTAGACTTAGTCCGTTAAAATCAGGAAATCCTAGTGATGCTGAGCTATTCTGTGTATTCATAAAATTAGCATACAATATACCCTCAAACAAAATATGCTATTGGAACCCTTTATTATTCTTTTATTAGTAATTCTTTTCTTAGTAGTTAGGGGGACACTATTATCCCTGAAACTTTTCTTTTTGCTTTTAGTAGAAAAACAAAAGAGATTACTTTGGTTGCTTCTCATTGGTATAATGCTTTAAATTTGATCTTAAGTAACAAGGAGGAAAAATGTGAGGTATATTAAAACAGAATTTTGGGATCCAACTGCATTTGGAAAAGAAAATACCTAAATTGCTGAGGGGCTCTGACATCTTCAGTTCACTCGGATGTTGTGAAATCTCCAACATGAGCATAGCACTTCACACAGCTGGACCTTCCCAGTGCACTTTCTTTGATGAGCTCATGGTCTGTCAGAAGTCTCATAGCCCCTTTGTGAGGCAGGAAAATAATCCCCATGGTACAAAAAGGGTTGGCTGGGGTACTAAGGAAGGAAGTTCACTGGTTGTGTGCTGAATGGATCTAACAGTAAACCTCAGCTGCCTCGACTTCCATTCTGCCCACAAGATAAATCTGAAACAAAACTGAAAAGGCTCATGAGAGCCTCTGGTATACTGCGTATCACATTGAACCACATAAGGAAAATGATTTCCTGTGAAACGGAAGAGGAAGAAAGGTAACATTAATGTGCAGTTTAGAGCACTCATGGGATGGGTAAAAATACGTCATGAAGTTACTAAACAAAAAGACAAAAATAATAACAATTAACTCTGTGTGAATTTATGGATATAAATTACTCGGTAGGATACAAATACAAAATGTAAAAAGCATTTTTGAGTTGTCTACTAACAGCAGTAAACAATAGGCACTTTCATGTTTGAGACCTTCAATAAAATCTGCTAGTGTCAGGCACTCCTCCCTTAGTGGAATTCAGTTTTATACCTAATAACACATTCGCTTGGGACTTTTCATCTATTTCACACCAAGGTTCAGGAAAGGTAAGAAATTGCTTTTTACCATGAGAGGATGAGCAGCATCCAGGATATCTTCACCAGGCCTTCTCGTGGAGCACACTGAATTTTCTTCTTCCACCTGTCTTTTGTCAGTGCCTCTGGAAAACCTGCAGACAACAAACATTTTACGCTCTGGAGGTCGCTGTCCCTGGAGTCTGTTAGACAAGATGGTAAAAGTGCTATCTTTGAGGACAATGACTTTAATCACTGGATATTCTCAGTCAAGAAAACAAATGAGGCCATTGATCCTCTCCACATTTTACTTCTGAGAGAAAGAGGAATCAGTTAATTCCTAGCAGAACTTCACTGCACTCAGAGGAGTTATAATCACCATAGATTTGGAGCACTGAGAATATCTCCTCCATAATCAAATATCCAATAAATAAAAAAATAAAAATTCTGGGAACTACTGCCCTTGTCTGCTTCTTGCGCTCTCTGCACTCTCATGCTTTTACTTTTTCCTTCCCTTCACATTAACTTTGCTCTTACTTATTTTCAATACATTTCATGTAGTTAGAGCTCCACACTTTAGTAGATTCTTATTTTCTGAAATCACAGGTGACATGCTTATAGGTTATTGGTACAAACATTGCTAACTTCTGAAATGCAGTCCCAGATTTATTCTGGGAAAGGATTCCCCTTTCATGAAAAGGGGAGTCTTTCTCTCTCCTAAAAGTGCATTTCTTTAAGGCTGACAATGATTTTCTTTACAGCCTAGTTTCCTATGAAAATGAGATTTATACTATCACACTATTAGTATAACATAATTAATCTTATTTCCCTGAAGAAGTTCTATGTCCATGGGATAATTTTAGCCGAATTTGACAAAAATGCAGAAGTCTCATTCATAATTAAATTTCAATAAAACTGGAGGCTGTTTGGAAGAAAAGATCTGCATTAGTGCCACCACTGAGGGAAGCAGAGCCTTCATACACTCTGTTTAACAGAGGTAAACCAGCCAAACTACAGGCAAGTGCTGTCTCTTACCTGCTGAGGATATTGTAGACGATAGAGAGAGGGAAATTGTATTAATATGATGGTGGGGGTGAGCATCTGTGAGATAAAAAGTACAAATCTACACACACCAGGTCACTCATCATTTCCAGTGCTCACAAAAGCCTTGTCTTCCAGCAGAAGAGTGTTTAGAAGTTTGGAGACCTGCATTTCAAGAGTATGATAGTCTGGAATTATTTGTCCATATATTTCTTATGGCTTTGATTCAATCCTCTGGAAGATTTCTAAGAATGTGCCAAACATGAAGCATATGAACAATTCCATGGGTTTTCTTTCCTAAAGAAATGAATCAGGGTCCAAGTCACTGAGCTTTGGATCAGATTTTCAGAAAGCAACTTCTCCTTTTATCCATCATCCAGATCTTCTCCCTGTAATCAAATATAAAGGCTAATTGAAAACATAGCTTTTGTTCCACTAAGTAATGTCTAGGCAGAAATACTGCAAAGATGCTGGAACTTCACTGATGCTTTCACTCTTAGCAATAATTAAGCAGTAAAATGAAAAGCTGCTTTTGAAAATTTGACTCAGAGGTTTATTCTTAGTAATTTAAGTTTTACTTTGATAAGGTACATATGCACGTCCTGAAGTATATACTAGCAATAAAGAAATGCTTAAGTGCCTTGCTGAACTATATCCAAATACCATACAAAGGCTCTTCTAATATTCTTCTAATACAGAATCGTTAATATTCTGAATTACTACAATCTTGATTCAAGTAGCTTTACAATAATTGTTTTTTAAGTCCTAGGTAGAAAGCCTTAAGTCTTTATAAAGTTACATAAAGTTATATCCCTGACAGAAGCCAATATCTGGACTCGACTTACTTACAGTATTGGAAGTGTGACTCCCAAAATAGCACATGACTGACAACAGGCTGATATCTAACTAGAACATAGTCTTTTCCATTTTATCATGTATATGATTTTTCAAAGAAGGTCAGTTGGTTGCTGTAACCGTAAGAGAGAGATCTGCTGCAGGAATCACGAATGGGCTCTAAAAAGTCATTACTGCTAAAAGGCAATAGGTAACTAAAAATCTCAGTACAGTGGCTTTTTAACATTGCTATACTCGGCTTTGGAAGTTTTCACCACATTTGTTATACACTGAGTCTTTTTGTACTTTGCTTAGGAGAAATACTGTCTTTAGCAACGGTGACAGCAAGGATTTTCTTTGTCTTTTATCATCTGTTCTGGCTATGCTCAGATTGTAGTTCACTCAGGTTGTATTTTTAATTTGGCCCAGGCCAGAGTGGCATTTTTTAATTTCACTCAATGATCCATGATTGTTAGGAAGCTACTGTTGCAGAATTACTGCTTGAGTAGTATTTCAAAAGAAAGGCCAGATCCTTGATTAATAGCATAGTATTTCTTCCAGTTGCCTGAGCTTATCTCCATGATCAGAAGATCATAAACAAGCATTTCATTTGTTTAGGCATTTTACATGCATTGTAACAGTCTCAATTTGCACACTGATTTTCCTCACTAACTCTTATTATTTAACTTCTCAGATACTATGTTCTACTGTTATAATTTTGGAGGGGAAGAGTTTATGGACAGTGGCCAGTTACTTTTAAAATATCAGTGAAGAGTAACTAAACACTTCTGTGTAATACCACATAGCAGAAGCTAGGAAGTAGTCAAGGCAAACTGTGAGACACAGTAGGGGAGCAACTGTCCTCTTCTGCCTGCATGTGACTTGTGGCCAAGGTAAGAGTCATAGGGTAGCTTGATGTGCACAGGAAAAGGTTTTGTAACTAAGTTAATCATTTGCCTGCAATTTTGGAAGTTGCCTGTGATTTGGAAACATTAATGTTTCCATATTATACAGAGAAGAAAATTCATCGAAAACTCAGTCATTCTAACTGGGTGGCTTAGAAGACTTAAGTGAAATGCACTTTAAATAACTTCTGCTTAAATGAGTAACACATATTTCAATGAAGGAAAGTGGGACTCGCTTCCTAACTTCCCTCACTTCTTCAGCTTCCTGAAAGATCTATCCTCTGTGAGCCACAGTAACTATGGAATATTTAGGGAGGGAATCTCAGGTGAAATCACTATATGCACAAGCACAAAGGGCAGCCTGAGACATCTCATTGCTTTCAATTCCATTGAAATTTTGCCCAGACTATTTGCCCAGAAAATTCAAGATTAATGGACTATTTCTGAGGTGAGCACAGTATAAACTCACAAATAGATCACCTTAGAGTGAATAGGTTCCTGGTTTTCTGAAAAGTTCCTTTGAAAAATTCAGTAATAGGAAGAATTAACTTTGTTAAATCGGTGCTTCCTGATTTATGGAAAAACTTGGATTTGAAATGAGAGAATTATTAAGTTGTTATATGGTCTACTTACATATATAGACGTGTCGCTATATTTATTGCAAATTCCTAACAGAGAGGAAAAAGCAAAAAAAGATAATTACAGGTTAAATTCAAGAAGGTAACAATTTAGTAGGTATAGAGTTTTTTCGTTGTGTATTGTACTAGTATTAACCTTTTCACTTTTTTTTTTTCATGGTGGTATTTAGAAGTAGGTTTTTCAAAGACTGTTTTGTGCAGCAGCAAAATAGTTTTTATGAGCTCTGTGTGACATGAGGAGAAATTTCCAGTTTGGACTCTAGGGAAAAATTCTGCCACCTGGAGCTTGATCCATTTATGAGATTAGTAATTCAGTGAGAATCTATTTCAGGTAAATTTACTCATAACATAAGTAAACACTTTGCGGTGTTTTTCTTCTTGTCTAAATAACAAAAAGTTGTTTATTGCTTTAACACATTTATACAACTTGCTCTTTGTGTCTGTTTTAACTTCACAATATATTTCCAAGTATCTTCACACACTAGTCTATTGAATTTGTATCTACTTTATTGCATTATGAAAAGTAATTATGTTTTGTAAAATCAATATATTGGATAATTCTTATCCATCATACTGAAAATTAGATAGATAAAGATTATTATTGAAATACAATACATTTTATATGAAGTCATTAAGAAAATAATTTGTCTTTAATAGAATATTAAGTGGAAAGGGGTGGTAGATAAGCAGCTAATAGTAGAAAATAGAGGCAAAAATTTTCTGGAGGTTGGAAACAGCTTTCCAGCTTTTGTGTGAAAGCAGAGAAAATGGTCATTCCCCCGGGTAGATCTCTGCTGTACTTTTCCAGGCAGCCTAACACCACCATCCAGACCAAATTCACTGACCGCAGCAGCAATGAACCCACAAGCCCAACTGTCAGGCACCCTTTGGATCACACAGGGACGCTACTTACTCAAGCATACCCGGCAGCTTAACAAGCCCAGGCACTGCCAGGCGTGCTGGGGCTGGCTGCCCACGGCCTGCCTGCCGGCCCAGCCCTGTAGCAGCGAGCAGCAGTGTGCACCGCAGACAGCCGCTCACAAAGCACTGCTACAGGGATAGACATTTCAGAGACGCGTAGACAGAAATCGCATAGAATTAAAAGATCCCCAATGTTGCCCTCCTCTGGACTGTCTTAATATCAAGCTTTCTTGAGGACTGGGCCCTAAAACCTGGGGCCCAAAACGTGTCCCAGCCAAAGCTGTACCATTGCAAAATAGAATGAAGGGTTACCTCATGTATGGCTTGTAGACTGCACTTTCATTTAAACCTCTCAGCATGTGGTCTTCCATTTTTGTGACTGCATTACATTGGACTGCATTACATTGATGACTTATGCCCAGCTTGTGAACCACAGAGGTTCCCAGGTTCAGCAACAGTGCTGTCTAATCAGGTATTCCCAATCTTTTATCTTTGTAGTTAACTATTTCTTCCTGGAACAGTATAGCACTTTTCCCTATTGAACTGCATTTTTTTCAGACCATTTTTGCAATTTATCCTATGTACTTGCAGTCTCTCCCAGCTTCTATCATCTGCAAATTTAGTAAGCATAGTCTCTATTCCATCTTCCAAGTCACTAGTGAAAATGCTGATACTGAATAATACTGGTCCGGGACAGACTGCGGCAGAATCCAGTTTGATAAGCCCTTCAGTTTTCACTGAGAATCATCAGATACTAGAATCTCAGTACAGTCTCCAAACAGTGGACGACACCCGTCCTACAGCAACTTCATCTAGAGGACACTTCCTTATGTGTACGTAGTATGAGATAAAAACAAAAGTTTTACTGGAACCAAGATATGTGACCCTTCACAGAAGGAAATTAGAGTGACCTGATAAAATTTGTTCTTGATAATTCTATGCTGGTTGCCATCTCTGGTTTCTTCTATGTGCTTTTATATCACTTGCTTGAAAATACTTCAGTATTTTTCCAGGAATTTAAATTAAGAGGGAGGATCTATAATTCCCCAGCTACTAGCTGTTTCACTTTTTTTTAGGGTAGAAACTACAGTTGCTTTTCTTTATTCACTTTATTTTCTTTATTTATTACCAGCTGTGGGACTGCTTCAGTTACCTCTTTAAATATCCTAGGGTAACAAAGTTTGCCAGGCCCAGCTGATGTGAAAACTATCTAATCTAGATATTTGCTCTTCTAGGTTAAGATCTTATCCCCCTCTCACTCATACTAATTATGTTTAGCTCATGCTACTGCAACTGATCTTTTTAAGCAGGGTGATGAAAAAAGCCAGTAAACACTTCAGGCTTTTCCAGAGCCACCATTTGTTGATCTCTTCCAAGTAAAGGACTAGGACTTTCCTTAGATTTTCTTCTGCAAGCAGTGTGTGGGTGTATTGCTGCACACCAGGGCTGACGTAAAGAACAAATTTACAGCCAGGAGACTCTCCTCTGAAAAATGTTTTTGCGGCTCAGTTTTACTGCTATTGTTCAGATTTCTTACAGTGCAGGAATACAAGGCATTTCCTTTTGTCCTACAGAGCGTGAAGTAATAAAATTTTGAAAACCTCTTTGGCCCCTCCACTTGTCTTGAATTCAGAACATCTGTAAATAGGTGCAATTTATACCATTTTGAAAAAGTAGTGTTACATTAAGGTAGATATACTTAATTATACGATCTTCCGGTTATAGATGAACACAAATTTTCTGAGAAAATAAGACAGCAGAAATTAGGAGAAGATTACCTTTACAGAGATCATGAATTCAATCAAAGGATTGCTCACAAGAGCACAGATGCTCAAGTAAGAGTCACGTGGAGGATGGAAACACACTCATTTCTAAGCTAATGGCATCTTTAATAGCTGCCCTTACTTACAGACAAAATTGAATCAGTGGAGAGGATTACAACTGAGTTGCAGTTCATAGTGTGAACAAATCCTCATCATATTTTGGCTGTTTTAACAAGATCAGCTCCTAACTACACTATGAGCGCAATTACATTCTATCTGGGACAACGGATAACCGAACTGGAACGGAGTCCCTTGATTCTTCCTTATATGTAGCATTATGGGTTCTTAGTACACGAGTGATCAAAGAAATGCAGGTTGGCATTGCTAGGAGACAGGAACTGCAGTGTTAATTTTCCTTTAGAGACTGGAGGCTGAGCAGTGTGCATAGAGACAGAGGTCAAAGCATAAATTAAGATACTGTCTATTCAGATATTCTGCAAGAGCTTGAACCCGCATGGAATTACGATCTGATCTTCATGGTCAGATTCAGTAACAATCACATGCCTAAAGCTTAGGCACCTGATCCCAGGAGCAGAATTCACAATTAAAGGAGAGTTTGAGGGAGACAGTAGAAGGGATCTAAGAGCTGCATGCTGAGCAGGAAGCTGTGAACTATTTTCTAAGGAAATGGTGGAGACAAGATGGATCTTACACTCTGCTTTGCAAGCAATTTTATCTTTCTTAGTCAGGGAGGATCTTCTATCCATTCAGATTCCAGAGCTCTGATTCTTCTTCTGCATGATACCACTTCTGTCCACTCATGGACAAAACAGAGCAGGACTTCCCTTTTTCTTTTGAAAGATTCCCTGAGGAAATGCATTGGTGGTGCCTCCTTTTCTGGGAAAAGCAGCAGCTCAGGAAGGAGGAGGTATGAAAACATGTTATTCATTCCTCTTTTTAAAAATATGCCTGAATGAAAGAAGACTGATTTCCATATTGCCCATGCTACAGAACTGGTCTATCTTTACGCCCCTATTGGAGAAGCAGGGAATACTATATGCAAAAATGTTAGGCATCTCCAGAGTTACTGGTAAAAAAAAGAATTTTATAAATCAGTGTTTTGGTGTGGGGTTTCAAACTATGCCCACAGCCTGTTTTAGGGAGCAAAGGCTCAGATTCTTAAAGACTTAACTTCTTAAAACCCATTTGACATCAGTGGGAATTTCATGAGAGTTATGTGCCGAGATACACTCATGGATCTGGGCCAGTGAAGTAATTTACTTGCTTTGGCCCTCAGCTTCTAACAAAAGACACTTGGCGCTTTGTAAGATCACTCCTAGCGTGGCAAGGTTGAGGACAGAAATATGTGTTTTGCTTTTCCTATTTAACTCTCTATTACAATTTTTCTTCAGTGCGTTATGTGAGAACGCTCTGTGTCTGGAACTCGACTATTTCAATGTACCCTGGCTTAGCCTGGGTTACTTGTTCCCTTCTGAGTTGTTTATGTGCTGTTCCCTCGTTGTTGCTGTTGGGCAAATGCTAAAAATAAGAATTTGCTTATCTAATTTGTATGGATCTTCACAGCGTACGTGATTTCACTGTCTCACTTCCCCTCAAGCAGTGGACAGATTTTCCAGACCTTATGACTATGGACTATGCATTCATTGCTGTCATAAGTCAGAGGATTTTTCCTTCCACTACCGAAATATCAAATTAAGACATCTCAATTTTTTTCTATAGGGAATAGCTAGAGATTACAGTTCCTGCTTGCTCTGATAGGGCCTTGGATCTACTAACTCTGATCTAATTACATTTATTTCCAGTCCTGGAAATCTACTTAGCACCTTGTAAAATTATTTACTGTAAGCATGCTTAAAAATGTGCTAATACCTATAAATTGACTTTTTGTTTTCTTTAGAGTAGAGGGGGAAATTGTGCTTGGTGTTAGATTAATAACTGGTGTGACAGGAGAATAATCAGTGTAAGCTCTCCTTTGCTGTCAGTCCCTGTGCTAAAAGCGGCGCTAGAGAAGCCACCCTGAAGAACAAACAGGTCATTCTGCCTCCGAGCCTGTCTTGTCCCTGGCTCTTCTACCAAAACAACTCAATATGAGCTCCTGTTTGCCAGCAGCAACATCGTTTTTGGAAAGAGGAACTGGCCAAGGATCATTGCAATATAGAGGTCACCAAATGAGCTTTTTGTGGTATGGTTTGGATTTCATCAGAATAGGCATTTATTCTGCTTCTTATCTCTGTCACAAATCACTAACTAGTTCTACAGTGTTAAAGTGTCAGGAGGGCAGTTTGAGAGACAAAGCCAGTTGTTTAAAGTTAGGTAGGCACAATCCCTCCTGTACCCTGCCACATATCTGACTTATGCGGGCAGTTTAATTCCTGTTTCGAAAGGTCTAATGCAAAATATTCTTTCACAGCAAGAAGCATATTAATCAATGGTGTGTTTATCATGCCAAGCATAGGTCTTAGGGCTGTTTTATCCATATGTCTTTACTTGTTAACTCAGATCAGTAAAAAGCTGATCTTAGAAGCTTACAGATGGTAGGAAAGAGAAAAATGCACTTTTTCTTCTTTCTGCATACATCATCCTTTTTTTCAGCTGAACTGAGCAAACAGAGTTGCTCAGTTGTTGAAAAACAACAGAGCAGTGAGTTATGCTGTGACAGTTTGTAACTTCTGTGTATCCTGGCTCAGGCTCTAACATTGTTTTATCACTGCACAGCTCAGCATATGTGGAGCCAGTCTGGAGTCCCGTGAGACTGTGGACAATTGAAGACTGGTTAATTTTGCTGGCTCAATTCATGTGGAAGTATCCTAAGATAACAGGAGTACTGAAGTCCAAGGGAATTAGTTCGGTAAGCAGGGCTACCAAAAAAAAGGAATTATAAGCAATGGAAGATCCCCAGAAACACTGCAAAGCAGAACAAAGAGAGCGATCAGGTGATAGTGTTGGCTTTCAAGGACTGCACTGTCTGCAGTGCTCAGGGAGAACTGAAACATGGGAAGCTTTGTCAGGGCCGCAAAGGAGTTCTTTGTTAACAGAACAAAAGCATCTGGGGGCCCAGTCAAAGGTGAAAGGTATGGGCTGCACAAGAGAAAGAGGTAACCTGTGATATGGAGGAGAAGATAACCAGGGTGGAGGGAAGAAGAGGAAGGAATCTTGAGGACCCTGACCTCAAGGAGCATGAGGAAAGCAGTGATAATGCTGATATCCTGGTTTCTTAGGTAACTTAACAAGCATATTTGTGCATGTTTACTTCCATGATAGTGTACCCTTAGGGTGGGAGTTTTGCCTCTGGTAGAGCAGCTGGCAAAACTCTTTTTAGTTTAGCTGTGAGTAGACCTTCAGCCACATTCTGACCCCAGCTGTACCAGTATGAATATAAATTAATTTCCAAGACTTGGACTGAATCTGTCCAGTGAATTCATTGTCTCTGAAATCAGAATCTGGTTCTTACTCCGCAACCTCACTTTCATTCCAGGATGTGTCAGATTCCTAGAGGGAATGATGAAAAATCTAAGACATCTGGCAAATCTCCTCTCTGATGTGGTGATACAGTGGTAAATAGGTCAGCGTAGTTTATGGTTGCTTACACCAGGGCATCCTTTTTGACTCTGTGAGATAAGAGACATAGAAGTCTATTCTAATACAGGAGATAACTGATCTCACTGTCCCTATCAGCCTATTACAGGGAAAACATACAGAAACAAAAGACAGCCTCAAAAAATGAAATTCAAAAGATTTCAGGCTGCAAAACTGGACAAGACTAAAATAATTAAATATGTCTAAGCATTTCAACAGTGTTGGCTGCTGTTTACAAGTGGATGAAATGCAGTACAATTCAGGTGAAATAAACACTTAGCATAGTATACAGCACACCGACCACTAGCTTACACATTTCTTCTGAACGTATTACTATGCCAATATGTAGGAATAACCAAAGAAAAGTTGAAAAAAGGGAGGGAGGAAAGATTTTTTAAAGATAAAAACCAAGAATAATGTCCTGACAGTAAGGTGCGGAGTTGTTTGCAGCAATTATAGCTTGCAGTATTTGAAATAAGATAGATAAAACACTATTTTTTGACAACATGAGTTTTTCTCTGAAAACAGAGAATGAAATTGTGGTTCCAGTGAAATTAGTGGGAACTTTTGGGGCCATCTTGAATAATATATAGCTTGTAAGAATAACTTCTGAATGTACAGGCAGCTAAAGGAAGAATATAGCCTATTACATGGCAGAGCCAGACATTCTTAAAAAAAAACCTCTGTTTAATGAAAAAGTACAAGAAAAATTACAAATATCTGAAGTTAGGTCAAGATCTACATCAGAATATTTAATTTGGCATCAATGAAGGGGCCTGAATCTATCAGTTGTTGTTAGTGTAGGCACTCTGCTTGTCCTTAGTTATTTCACTTCAGAGCTACTGAGAAGAGCTTCAGAAATACATTTTTGAACATTGTGGAAACAGTCTATGCTCATAGCTAGTAATGAAGAAATAATGTAATTAACTGCTGTTATGTAATGGCACTTGGCAAATTAATGTGGACTGTTACAGAAAAAAATAAAAGCTACTGCTATTTCTGGAATAACACTTAGAAAGATCTTAACCAAAGACCTGGGGCATCCAAGCATTTTAATTGATGTTTTTTTACATAGAAAACGTTGACAGCAAGGGCTACTAGTTAAAGGCGTTGAAAGGAGAACTCCATAGAGATTGAGAGTATCACCGCCTAGTAAGGCCAGCACAGCCTGTACGCTGTATCCAGCTGCCTGTCTCACAGTCCTGTGGTTCCTTAGTGCCTCTGCTAAGCTGACAAGGGCATTCTGTTAGTTCCACTTGCTCCTGGGGTGAAGCGATGTGGTCTGAAACGAGGCCACCCAATCTGTTGCACAGGGAACCATAAAGTAACAAATGACTTATAGCTACTTTCCACTGAGAGACGTTCCTAGCCAGAGCCATTCAGCTCTTGTGTGTGGATATTAGAGATCAACCTCTGAAGTTAATAACCTAGGATTTTTCATGAGTAACTCCTTTGCTCCATAGTAAAGGGAGTGTAACCATAGCTACAGTAAGTCTACACAGTCTATAAGGACCTTGCAAGCAAATACACACTACAGTGTTTCCCCATGTGAAGCCTTACACCTACAGCGGCATGGCATGTTGGCAGGAAAACTGTAATATCTGTGTTCTGGTAAGGGACGCAGCTCAAGAACTGCTCATTTTGAAAGGCACTGTGGGTAGGGTGAAATCAGGAAGGATGCCAGGCTGTCCTGTGACTCAGATGAGAAACTGCCACAGACATGGGCAGAAAGAAGTTGGAGCCGACAGGTAGAAAAGCAAAGGCACCGGCTGTGCGCTGCTGAACTGGCTTCTGCCACACAGCTGGGAGATCTGATCCTGGAAAAGTGCAATGGAAAAACCCTAATGACATAAGGCAGCCCTTGTTTGTTACCAGCCCCATCTTTGTTCCAAAATCTGAAACAAAATTAATCTTTTTATTTTTGTAAATGGGTCAACAAAACAATTTCTCTCCATCTTAATGGCTAAGAGATTCAGCTAATATCTTAACTTTGGTTTGGGAAATTTTAGAGTAGATTAAATTATATGTTGCTATTCCTGCACACTTGCATTAAAAACCTAAATCTATGGAGGTATTTTGGAGGATTCTTTTTCTTCTTCTTTTTTTTGTTTTAAATTAAGGCTGCTTGTATAGCATTTCCAACATGCTATACAAGCATCTTTAAACACTCCATCTACCTATCTACATTGATTTTTAAATTCCTTCCTCCCTTCCCCTTTTAATGACAAATCCCAAATAACAAATTAAGATCACTATTTATAAAATGCAATGGGGACGTTGGGAGTTTTTGTTGATTACATTTTGAAATTTATTCAGTTCTGAATCTTCAAGTTTAATTAGTAATTGTTTCTTTCCTGTTAATCCTACTGTGATCAGGAAACCAGCTGCATTGATAAGAAAAGCAATTGAGTAAATCCTGTTTTACACTAGGGATCCCCTAACCTCTATTTCAATATCTGATTATTTGCCTTTGACTGCTTGCTTTTTTTATTGACGGTATTTCCTTTACTTTAGGACTCTTAGCTGGAAGCTGCTCAACAGAAATCTGACAGAATAGCTTATAAAACCTTAAAGCCCTAATACCTGCACATTAAGTGGCATCCCAGCTCCAGGGCCGTCGCGCTGGAAGCCCTCGCAGGCTGGGCACGGCTGAGAGACGGTCACGCGCGGCAGGGAGAGACAGGCCTCCGCTGCCCTCTCTGTGCCCTGAAGGAGAGAGGGGGGTTGAAGGATCACCGACCTCAGGCAGTAGAGGGCAGCGGGGAGAAGGATAGCCAAGCACTCACCCTACCCCGTGCCCTGCTGTGGCCGCAGGGACCCACTGGGGCAGGCCAGTGCCAAGGCCTGAGATGAAGTGAGGCAGCCATCTTCTCCCTTGGTGAGGCAGCCATCTTCTTTCACCCCCACCCGGCAGCTATCTCCCTGCCCCCCCCCCCCCAAAGTGAGACAGTCATCTTCTCCCCCCCCCCCCCAAGCACCCGGCTCTGGGGAGGCTGGCACCAAGGCCTGCCACAGCCTCAGTGAGGCAGCCAGCTTCCCTCACAGCACCCAGCTCCAGGGAGGTCTGTGCCAAGACCTGCCACCAGCCCAGGGAGGCAGTCATCTTCCCTCCCTCCCCCCCCCCCCAACAGCAAGTTGGCCATCTTCTCTCCCAGCACCCAGCTCTGGGGAGGCTGGTGCTAAGGTCTGCCACCACCTCAGGGAACTAGCCATCTTCCCCCACCCTGGCACCTAGCTCTGGGAAGGCCAGCACCAAGCCCCATGATTGCCCCAGCAAGGCAGCTGCTGGGCTCTGAGAGTGATAGTAGGCTTTAATGGCCCTGAGCAGCCTCAGGTGAGGCCTCACCACAGGTCCAGGGCTCTTTATCAGCCAGGCCCTGAGTCCCTCCCTGCTCCCCAAGCTGTACTGCCCCCCAGCTCCTCCACAGCCCTGCCTGGCCGCAGACAGCACAGCTCTAGGCCTGACCTGTGGGCTCACCCCTTGGCCTGTCCTCAAGCCCATCCCTCCACTGCAGGCTCCCCCACTGATCTGTGCTGCCCATGCCCTCACCTCCCTCAGGGGCAGCGGTGACTGGGGGCCTGGCCCAGCCCGGCCCTGCCAGCCTCCCAGGGCCGTTTCCTGACAGCAGCCATCTCCCTTCCAGCTCCAGGAGGCTTGTGCTGAGGACTGTGACCTGCCACAGTGAGACGGCCATCCCAGAGCCCAGCTGGCTGGATGAGAGCTGTCTGTCGTGGATGCGCTGGCCCGAGGCAGCTGGCTGCTCCCCAACCATGCAGTGTCCTCAGGAGCAGATGGTACGCCGAGGTGGTAGGTTGGCATGTAGCTTTGATACCTGAGTGTTGAAATCCTATCTTTGCAAGGGCTGGTTAGTGCCGCTCTCTGTGTCTTCCCTCTCAAGAAGGCCATTTCTGTATAGCAATGTTGTGCAATTTTGTAATGCTGCCTTCATGAAACAGTTTCAAAAACAGGAGGGAGCAAAAGGACAAGGTTTGAGCTAATCTGACCTTTGGTTGTCATCTTGCATCCATATTTCTGCAGTTTTCATTTTCTTTCTGTGAGCAACAGGGAGGCCTGACCAGCTGGACAGGGAGTCTTGCAGCTTCCTCTTCAAAGCCTTCCCAATTTGGTATCCTTTCTCTCAGTGTGTGTGCTCTACTTACACTTGGCCAAAGGACAGGGTAAAGGAAAGGAATAAAACAGTTTTCCCTACTTTATGGTGGCTAGCAATTTTTTTCTGAGATTGCTTTTTTTCTTAAAAAGAGAGAATCTGTTCAAGCTAGTTGATCACCTGATTCCATAGGTACCCTTAAGTTGCTAACTCCAAATCCAGATCCTGGCTTTACCTTAGTCTTTGAGGATTTGTTCCTACTGTGGATGCTTAAGTGAATTCTAACTTTCAGCGCCTGTAGCAGTGGCACTATTAGTTGTGTATAAAAACTTGAACATATAAAGTGTGGAGACTTTGATTTTTGCATTCAGCTGTCATGCAGATGATGCTATGCAAAGGTCTCCACAATGTATCTTATGGACCATTTGCATGGTCAGCTCTTACGGCTGCATACTCTACTTTCACAGGCAGCTTACATTTACTGAGCTAACAGACGGGAGAAGGAAGCTGGATCTTTGTTTAAAGTACAGAAGTGTTGTCACTAGCTATGGACACAAACACTGGAAGCAAATATCTTCTTTATTAAGGCTATCTTTACTCTTTATTCAAGCCTACTTAAAAGATGTATAGTTTAAAGAGAAGGATATACTTTTAAACCTGATAAGTCAAATCTTTATTATATAGGAATCAATACCAGAATGTGTAATTTTGCAGCTGCTGGAGTGTTTTAAGACTTTGACAACGTCCTAATGTTATGGGTTTTGCCAGAAGAGACTTTGCTTTGCTAACCACAGTAACTCTGCCTCTCGTTCGTTTTATACAAAATACTTACACGGTTACTTTTCCTCCAAGGCATTTGAAATGTTCCCCGTAGCAATGCCTTTTCCTCAAGGCATCTTCAGGCTAATTCCCAACCACAAACCTCAGTGGCTAGACAAAGGAGAGAGGACTGACTTTTACCACTGTTAGGTTTATAGTTGCTAAGTGTTGTGAAATTAATACTTTGCCTAAGGGTTTGTTTCAAAATGTTGAATTCATAGTGCTTTAGTGAGGGTGTACTATTTTTGAGAAAGCATGGGGCAGGGTCAGAAGAGTAGTTGCACTCCTTATTCCTACACTGTGTTCTGTTTGTATTGTGGTATCGCTTATGACCCCAGCTTTGATCCGGGATTCCTGTTGTGCCAGGCACAGAACGAAAAAGCATTCCCAGACTTGGAGTCCAAGGAACCTTATTCACATTGCTGTTTTATTTCAGTGGATTCCTGCTTATTACTACTTTTGTTTTTTTGGGACGCTTGCTTCCCCCCTGCCCTTACTCTTTCTGTATCTTTAGTTACTTAATATGAGATTTTTACTAATCTTTTCATCCAAAAATTCCTCAGTTCTAATCCCATGTGTGATATCGACTCCCTGCAGGCAGAGCTACTGACTCAGTGGTTATACTTAATCTAGGGAAACATTTCATCTTTAAAAATCTGTTAATTGTCACCACCTTATGTGGACAACAGTAAAGGACTCCTTTGGAATAAACTGACCCTCTAAAACGCTTAAACATTTATTTGCAACATTATTTTAAGACTGATAAATTCCCTGATCTTGTTCCAGCACTTGTGCTGGCACAGTAGAGGAAGCAATGGGGAGGCAGCTGGGAATGGGAACTGTTTAAGCTGGCAGTATTTCTAAGAAAATGGCACGAGGAACCTAATTGGGGTATAAGGGCCATATTAGGACGCTGGAAACAGTTGGCTCTGCTTAATAAGGCAAATAGGAATAGGTGATGGAAAGCAGTGAAAAGGCAGGGTGCGTGACTAGCAGGGTTAAAAGGCCTCAGGGAAAAAAGTTCCAGTCTAGGTGAGAAAGGCACTTTCCCTGAGGCAGACTAAAAAATATTGTTGCTAATCTTGTTCACTGCTTGTCTGTATGAATGTTTGCTCTGGCACAAGAAAACAGAGCTATTTGGATGGTCATCTGCTCTTTCAGTGGCAAAGCATCTTATGACAATCTAAAATGACTGTGAAACTACAATCTTAGAAGGCACATCATGAGTGCAATTGTTTCACCAAAATCAATAGTGAATTTTTTTCTTCAGATAAACCAGACTTTCACCCTGTATGTGCAAAAATTCCTCCTTTCCATGCACAAGCTATGCAGATGAGAAAGTAATAAAGGCACCTTATGCTTGGAGGAAAACATCAGTCTGATTAAAAAGTAATGTAGATCATCTTAAGAAGATTTTTAAGAGAAACAAGCAGTGCCACTCATTAGAAGAAATTAATAAAACGTGGTTGCCTGTGGATTTGCTTCCTGTGGTTGATGGCCTTTAAGTGAATTATAGAAGGCTGAAACCTGATCGGAATTATTACGTGGTAGAGAACTGACACAGGAAAAGCTGAGTGTGCAGTTAGAAAAGCTGGAGCTGGAATGTATACCTTATTAGACATCAGAAAAGCCAGATGGGAGATAAACATTGACTAGGAAATCTTTGGTGCAGATAAAGGAGTGAATTCTAACTTACACTCCTCCTATGTTTGTAGCTACTCATAGCTGTCCTCCGTAGGATTCTCCTGTATATAAAAAGAGTGGAGGTTGTCATCCGCAGGATTGTCCTATATCTAAAAAAGAGTGGAGGCTATGTACTGACCTTTCTCCTTTATTCTGCCATCTGCTTTCATGGAACTTGCAGGACAGATGTGCTGAATTATGGTTGGGAAGGCCAAAAAGATATCAATTTATAAACATAAAGCCATATCTCTGCATTTCCTATAACTCTCCCTGCAATTCCCCAGATCCTTCCAGTGTTCTCTACAGTTCCCTGCAACCCTTCACTAGCTTTTCATTGCAATACATCCAGCTATCCTATGTTTTCCACCTATCCTTGTTTGGTCGGCTGGCTGGACCAGATCCATATGTATTGTAGCTGATCTGAAGACTCGCGCCTGATAATTGGGTTGTCTGTGTTCTAGCGGTTTTATGCTTTTTTTTTTTTTTCTTCTGCTGGACACTGTTTTTCAGGTGCTGGCTAGTTATTTGTAGGTTTCTTACAGAAATTAAGTATCACAAAGTTAATCACCTAAATTTATTTGAAATTGTCCACTAGATAAATTGCTTTGAGACTGACAGACAAGTGATTAGACATAAGTATAAAGTGCATAGGTAAGCTTTGATTCCTTAAGAAACTAGGCTATATATATAACTTAAAGCAGCTATTTCATTTTACTCAAGATCTGATGTTATGTGGTGGTTCGATGGGTCAAGTTAAATGTTCAATCTTTATGCTGTTTCTCAAAGGCTTCAGTACTTAATACTCTAAGTCATTTGTACAAGTCGGACCCAGGTCTCTGACCTCAATTTCTCACTGCAGTTCCTATGGTTTGAGCTCCTCTTAGCAGAGTTACAGCTGACCTGAACAATCGGATAACTGCAGTGTAACAGGTTACCCCACTTCAGCTAAACGGTGGCAGTGGTCTGTGAGCACGCTGTTACCCTGCAGCAAGTGGGATGTAATGCAAGCTACCTTAAGTTTCATTATACGTATGGAGAAAAAGGATCTCATGTAATTTTTGGTAAAAACGCAAATATTTACCAAGTCTTGCAAATTACTACATGCTGGACAATGTTCTTGAAGACTATTTCTGCATGCTACCTTGTTCTTATACCCTTACCAATGTATCTGCTGTTTGGTGCAGGCTACTGGGCTGGATGGGCCCTTGACGTGAGCTGATATGGCTGTTCTTTTTCCCTCACCCAAAAGTTCCAGGTGGGGAAAGCAAGATGGGATATTACAGCTGCATGTATTACTACTAAACAACTTTGAGATAAAATACATTCTCATTATATATGAAAAAATATAGTTTTCATCCCAGCTTTTAAGGAAAATAATAGCATTTACAAAAGTGTTAATGAGAGCATATATAGAAAATAGTGCCGTGGGTAACAATAACCAAATTAATATAGCAAGTTTATTATAGTCTCTCTGGATACACATCTCTTGAGTGTGATCATGCATTTTAGTGAAATATGTACTAACAGTGACACTTCTAGAGGTGGAAGGAACCATGTAGTGATCTTCAAGATGTAGAGTAAGTTCTAGGAGAAACATTTTGCCTCTTGAAATGGGTATTTGAGAAGAGGATTTCCCTGGCTTCTCCTAGTTGATTACAAAGAGCAAAATAGTTGAACTTGCAGCATTTACATTTTAAATGTCTGCCTTCTACTTGCATTTGACACTATACGTCAAAGCCTAAATGTTATCTCTATATTGTGTATAAACAAGATGAAAATTGCCCAGAACTAAACCTCTTCTGTAATTATTAAGAACTAATTTTTTCTGTTAAATAATATTACTATTAGAAGTAGTAGAAATAGTTTTGTTAGCTTCATAACCAACTGCCTCAGAAGAGATTGTAGCCCTGTGGTGTTCACACCTGCACAAACACAAAAGAAGAATCTTTGATCTAAATAGGTGATGATCTGAAAGACTGGAGGATGTTTGAATGACCTTATTTTTCCACTTAATTTCAGAGGTCTGGTTGTCAAGAGTTGAGAATAGGCTTTCATATCACTCATTTCTACACTGATGTAGTTAGGCTAACTGGTGATATCTTTGTGAAATGGGAGCTTGAATATGTGTATTTTCATAGGCACATACACAATGGAAATGCATATCAATGTGTACAGGTAGGCATATATTCTAATTTCTAAAATCAGTTACTAATTGGTCATTACTGGTTTATTGAGCAGACTACAGACTAATACAGAACTTACTTCATCAAAATAGACATATTTGTACATGAATCAAAGATCAAGATGGTGCTTACAAACCTCTACATCTGTTTCAGTTCCAGAGCAAACATTTGCCTTATTTAAGGTGTTACTCCATTCTAGGGATGGAAAAAAGTTTAAAAATACACTTCATGTTTACATTCCTTGTACACTAGTGGCTCTATTCTCATTTTTGGTTCGTTTGTTTAATCATTCATTGCTCATTTTTAAGCTTCTTTTGGTCTGGAAACTGGTCTCATTTGGCCCCTTTTTAACTGCTGTTATTTCTGGATCTGAGTAACTATTGCACATTTCCACTGTGAAAGCAAAAATTATGTATGGGAGATTGAGAGAACTGTCAAAATCATCAGCATGTCACTATAAACATCTGACATGTGAATTGTCTGGCTTTAGATTTTAACGAAGTGCAATTTCAGCTCCCCTAACTGCTTGCTGCTGAATGTTAAGATAATTTCTAGCAGAATATGCTTTCCAAACTGCTAAAAAATAGGAAGTTCCTCTTAATGACCTCAGTGGAATGCTAATATCCTGGAGACACAGTGGTGAAGTAGCTTAAGCAACCCTGTTATGTTTGAATATAAACACCTGACTGCCCAAGGCAAAATTCATAGGACTGATTAGTATGCTTTACTTAAATCTAGAGTCATGATAATTATCAGATCATATCAGCTTTGTCTAATTAGAGACTTATCTGTTGATAAAATGTGATGCATTTCTGCTTTGTGTAGAAAGGATCCTGTTTTGGAAATGAGGACCTAACTTGTGTGGTTTAAAAAAAAAAAAAAAAAGTGTTACCTACCACTCTAGTTTTTGCTGCTTTATGACAAATTAGATTCTTGCTCATGGCCTGTTTAAGCCAAACTGTAGAATTTCATAGTCAATGCTTTTTTTTTTTTTTACTGTGAATTTGACAACTAAATACACTGTTATATTTGCAATGGTCTCCCTTGTAAGATTGCAAGGAACAGTGGATCTGAAAAGCTCATGAGGACACTTTTGAAACCAACAATCAACTTTCTCAGATGCTACCTGAACAAAACAGTATTCTCCAAAGTGCTCCATCTGAAATACATGCCAAACTCAGATGAGAGATTTAGTTCATTTATAGGTATTATCTTTTAAGGAAATGAGTAGTTGTAAGAAAGAAGGAATTCTAGGTTCAATTATTTGTTGTGGGAAGCTTTATCCAACTGCATCAAAGTTGTTAATTAGTGTATTAGCAATAACTTTTTTGGAAAACACAGTTTTTGTGGAGCAGAACTTAAAAATTTGCAGGTAGCTAAACAGAGTTGACTAACTGCCTGACACTTGGCACATTCCACATGCACTAGCTGTCCGTGTGCTATATAAAAGATGCAAGTGTCTTCTGGATTCTCATGATTAATGTTCTAAAACTTTAGCATTCATAAATTTTGCTTTTCACCATTTGCAGCTTTTCTTCCATTTCCTTTTTGCTGGTTGCTACTAAGCATTCTTCTTTCTTTCCTTTCTGCTACTTTCTTTTTGTGGTGAGTAAAGATAAGATACAAACAGCATTCAAAGTCTGTCACTGGGCTCCAAAAAATTGTATTACTGTTCACTTATAAAGGATATCAGTCATTGACACAGATTCTGTATTGCACCTGAGCCGTGCTAAGTTACAAAAGTCTGACCATCACCCTACTGCGTATGTTTATTCTACAAAGCAAGAAATGGTGGAGGCTTGTGTGTTTAAGTAGGCATGTGAATGAGTGCCTCTGTCTGTTCCATGAAGAAAGCTCCTTTTAAACTTCACGAAGGTGAAAAATGTCGGCTGTAGTCTTTTCTCAAACTAGAGATCTCAGATATGGATGATGAGCCCCTACCTCTAAATTTGAGATGTGTGTGGAGGGAAGGTAAGCTTGAAGTGGTTTGGAGGGGGGAAAAAAATTGCATAGGGTATCAAATGAAGTCAGAGTAGCGATAACTGTGTAGTTCAGTTTGAATAAAACTAATTTCTCTTCAGTTTACCAGCCTTGCTATGAGATGTGCCTCATTGCAATTTAGATTTTTCCTAATTAGCTTGCATTTTAATGGAAAAATGAATAGTTGGATTAGAAGAAATTAAAGATTAATGAGGCAGGAAAGAAGCTCGTGCTCAAACATACATTAGAAAAAAATAAAACTGTCTTTATAAATCCCTAAACAAAAAAGGACATAAATGAAACAAAACCAGACAAGTTGTCTTTTGAAAAGTAAGAATCCCTGGCTAATGAGGGAGAACTTCCTTTTGCTCTGAATGCTCAGTTTGATTTAACTCGGTCGTTTTCTCAGTAACCAAAATGTAGATTTCAGCAAAGCTTTCTCTTCTCTGTGGAGCTTCGTTGCAGGACCCTTTTATTCAAGATGTTTGTTCCCACTGTTCCAGAGGTCTTCCAAATAGGCAGGAGCTCATTTAAATTCACTTACTAATTCACTTTAGCTCATACCCTATTACATTGTTTGTCCAGAAACCTCTCAGGACAGAAGTCCTGCATGCTTCCACATGTTTATAAAACTGTCTCCCACTATTTCTACCTGATTTCAGTGACTTGGTTTTTGTAGATGGCTTTTTTTCCTTTTCAAAAATGGACTGAAAATCTTTTTCACTTTATTGGCTCTTTGACGTTTGTGTGTGCCATCTTTTTGCTTTATGTAGGGTTCAGTCCCAAGCCTAAACAGAACATGCTGTACTGCACGCTGCTGAGTACGCTTCCACTGTCACTCTGCTCTATCAGCTGCTGTAGGTCAGCTTTATTTCCTGTTAACAGTTACTAAAAATATGTCCAAACAGACATGGTAGATTTAATTATTTCACAAGTTCAAAACTATGAAATTGGCCTCAGTTATAACAAAGCTTCCCTTCCCTCATTACAAAATGAGGGAGCTTCTCATATAAAATTTTCTTCCTTAGTTCATAATTACAAAAACATTCTTCTGATCCAGTCTGGGTAGTTTTATGGAATATAAATCTGGGGTCTAAACTGACAAAAGCCATTTCGGCTGACTGAAATGAAGCAACGGGCACAAACTGAAAGACAGGCAGTTCTGTCTGAACATGAGGAAAAACTTCTTTCCTGTGAGGGTGGCTGAGCACTAGAACAGGTTGCCTGGAGAGGTTGTGGAGTCTCCTTCGCTGGAGATATTCAAAACCCGCCTGGACACGGTTTACAATGTGCTCTAGGCGACCCTGCTTGAGCAGAGGGGTTGCACTAGATGATCTCCAGAGGTCCCTTCCAACCTCAACCATTCTGTGGTTCTGTGACTGACTGGCTCTATTTCAATTGCCAAAGATGATTGTTCATATAGCAGCCCAGTAAGAGACTGAAGTTTCATCCCGTCAGCCTTAAGTGCAGCCATGAGCATATGCTGTGTTTTTTCAAGGTAACTTCCATCAACTTTTCTGCTATTCAAATGTATGGGTAGTGTCTTTACAGAAAGCTGTTGATCACTTTCAACTGTAAGATTAGCTAATGAGAAGATGCTTACTGCTACGAGGAAAAAGATACTCAAACTTGTCCTTTGACTCAAGATTGGCTCTCACTGTTCACTTCCCTTTTGTGTTGTACGTATGCAATTGCTGCTCTCCGGTCCAGAAACAGCTTCATTCTAACTACAGTCATGCAAAACACTTGCTACCTTGGACTAATTGAATAGCCTGTTCTTCTTTGATTAGGGAAGTTGTAAGTAACAGGTAGCAAAAGCAGGTACATTTTCACTGGAGGCAAAAGAGTGATTGGCACATACTCGCAGAATATAAACAAACAAAAAACAGTGAAGGTAAATAAGACGTAATCCCTCACGATTGTGCAGAGTAGAAAGGAGCAGAGAGATTGATCTATAAAACTGAGTTTGCCTCTTCCCTTCACTGGTGGGAAGTAATGAGAATCCCTGTTGCTTTATAAGGAAGAGTTATAATTCTTGCTGGTTTATGAGACTCTCCCCTTTGCAAAGCCTGTTTCACGTACGTATAGCTGAAAGAACTGACTTCCCTTAAAGCAATTTTAAAGGTACTTGCCAGAGTTGTTTTAGAAATAGATAGGCTGAACTTTCTTGCCAAAATACAAGTTTTCCTTGGATCTGGAGATCAATCACTCAGGATCTCTGTCATCTACCACATGAGAACATAGCAGAGTGGAACATTTTTAAAAGCACTTACGTGGCTGTGGAGCTGAATTCCTGTTTGCTGGTAGGATTTAGGCACATAGGATACAGTTGCAAAATGATTGATTTAGTCTGTCCTGGCAGTTACCATCTATCAGCTGATGTGCACCATGACTACACCAAACTAGCCTACTACCAAGTAGAATGGCTCGTTTAAACTTACCAGTTTATCTTTGCAGTTAGGCTAGATGAAGAGTGCTTAGTGTTCTCCAGCTGTGAGGCAGACTCCTTTAAGACAAAGTGCGAACAAACCTGTAGAAGTATTGGCACTAACATAGGGATTGCAACTGCCAAAGTTTTCTTAGTTACTTTAAATGTTTGGTTTGGATATAGCCCCAGTAAATTCACATTTTCGTGCTTATTGGTGTGTTTGCTTGTAGGTGTTTTATAGCTTTAGAGAACAATATAGAAGTACTTTCTTACTGATTTTCCATATTGCAAAATGGAGATCTGAAATGAGCAGTAATGCTATTGCCTTAATTTCATATGTTGCATATTCATTGTCCAACATGCCATGCAGTTAGAGGTAGCTAGAGGAATACTCTACTGAGCACAATATAGCCTTCAGACCATTAGCATATTGGATAAAGGAAGAGTCATTTAATTGCAGCACTGAATAAATTTTATTGGATCTATGCAGTTTATAAGAACTATAAAATTCATAAGCTCTGAATTTCTTTGTGTCCCATAACATTTACAGCAGGTGAAAGTTGCTAACAGCTTCCCAGACAAATCTACTGTTCTTTAATACATTTTTTTATTAAAGAAAAAGTCCTCATTTCCCACTTGTACTGCACTATGGAGCATAGGAACAAAGGAATACTTTCAAGATTTTTATCCTATCAGTTGATAACCAAGAAGAGAAATTCCTGTCTGAAGGAACAAACAGGGATGAAAAATGGCATTTTTTGTTCTAACTCTGATGTTTAAAAACAGTCAGACAATGGAGTAATACAGTGGATTATCCACAGGCAATGTGATCAGGATGTTCTGTCATACTGCTGCACACAGTAACACTGCTTTTCTTATCGGGGCACAGGGCTGTTTTCTAATAATAGGTACCTTATGCAGGCAAAGAGGGGGAACAAATTCTACCTAATTAGTAAGGCTACCATGGAGACCAGACTAACTTCTACTTTGTACTTCTTTCTGGCCCTTCATCTGAGTCTGGAGGAGTCTTACCTTTGACTTAGATGGGAGCAGAGTGAAACATTCTATTTTTTGTACTTTCTGGTATCTGACCCCCAAAAAGGAAAAGATTGGCATTCTTTTTTACTGAAAATGGTGAAAGTGCAGACACTATGATTCTGGCTTTCTCTGGCCGTTCCCTAGCTATTCCTAAAATCAGATCAAATGTTCAAACTAGGATGACAAGTAGATTACAATTCTAGTAATTTTTTTTTGGCTTAAGGCGATTTCCTAAGTTAAATATAATCTAACATGCTTTGAGTTTGGCTTTTAGATTTGGCATGTCCTAATAAGACTTTTGTCTATTGAAGTGAATATGGCAGTGTTTTGCTGGTCCATCAGTTCACAAGTGTGTTGTAAAAATAAACCACCTCATCGCTTGTTCAATACATTCTCTGGAGCATCATGTCATGAGCTTTATTTTTTTTTTCCCTGAGAAGGCCAAATAAACAAAGATAATGAGCACAAAGAAACCTGTGTGGGAGGAAGGGGAAATATAAATTTATGAATCTCCCTTAAAATGATATCAGAATAATCTGCAAAACAGTCCTTTATTTAAATGTATTTTTTGAAAATTATTAAGGAAGCAAAGGGGAAATAGAACTTGTGAAGTAGAGATTATCAACAGTGAAATGTTGCTACCTGCAAAATAATAAATATAGATTTTTCTGATGGAAAAATAGATTCCAATTCATTTTACTTTTATGGGCAATTACATATCTGTAGTTCCAATGGTACCAACAATGATGCTTACTGCAGAAATCACTGTAGGCTTGCCTTCCACCCTACCAACTTCTTGCATGCTTTGTCTTTCCTTAGTACACAAACAAATTGTCACTGAGACCAAGAAAGAGAATGTAGCACCAATTCCTCCAAAGTACAGGGGAGCTGTTGACGACAAATACTCTAAACAGAAAAAGTATAAGATCAAATCTCCTCATTTGAAAGGATATTCTTGTCTGAAAACCTCATCTAATTTTGCAATGAAACCGAGGCCAGAAGTCTGCTGCTTAGAGCCATAGCTCTTAACAGAAGCAGGTCCCACTTGAGGATGTCTATTAACATCGACCAAAATTTCCTGGCTGATTTTTGGCTAGTACTAACATACAAGAGATAGTTATTTATACCACCTCCTTCACCAGCTATTGGGATAGTACAGACAAAGTGTGGAAGTGTTTCCAAATGTTCTCACTGTAAGAAATCCTGAGCTGTCAGCTAAACTTGGCTGTACTTTCATAGTAAACTTTTGCATCCTGAAAACCTATTTAAACTATAGGAGGGATGAGAACCAAGCATAACGTTTGCATATTCATAGCTGGGGCTGGATAAAACTTTTAAGGATAGGTAAAGCTAGATCAAGTTGCACAGCAGCAGGGTAGGGGAAAAGATGTAGCTATGACTCTTCACCTCAGGTGGTGCAGGTGTATCTGCCTCTGTTGGAGGGCATACAATCTCCTCAGTGCTCCTGTAGACCTTTATTAATGAGTTAGGAGTTTGGCTTTGATTCAGCTCAAATTTAATGGATTATTTATGCCCATATTTCTTCACCCAACCTTATTCCTGCCCATCAGTATGTCAGTAACTGTTTCACTGCTCACCTACTCCTCAGGGGGCAGAAAGGAGAAAACATATTCCATGTACTTTCAGCTGTGACCAGCAATGTGACAGGGAGAGAGATTGCAAAGAAATTGTGCCTTACTATTTTAAAATAATTTTACTAACATCTTTAGCAATAACAACTTTCCATCCCCACTTTACACAGTCAGCTGTATAAACTAACATTTTTAAAGCAAGAGCTTGGATCAGGCTCCAGGCTATACTTAGCAGCCAAGATTCAGTTCTCAGAATTAAGGTTTAACCCTCTTGTGGGATACTCATAGGCACTGGTAGAACTAGGTGAACAATTTCTAACAAAATTAGATGGTGAGTTTGGCTTTTTCTTGTGTTTGTTTTTCCGTGTATTGTCTGCAAATGTGTACTTCTAAGAACTTGCTGCCAAACTGGTTTGAATAACAACTTCTGAGTTTAAGAGAGCTACAGGGGAAAAAAATGAATATATATGCTAACTTGACTAAGCATACATATAGTCTTTCAGAATTCAATGAGACACTCAGGTTATGCTAAAAGTGGAACATTTTGTACATAAGTTCACAAGTGCACCGATTAGTCTATTGGTGTGAGCCTGATCAAAAAAAAAATTAACAGGAATCCCTTCAACCTTCACCTAGCCCAGTAGATCCTCTTCCTTGAAATCTGTGGACCAGGAACGTAGATTCAAAAAGGGATTAGAAATGTATATGTACAAGAAGAATATCTGAAGTTATACTGGTTGACGCTAAGACAATTTTGGTTGGACTGTTAGATCTCATAGTTCAGGGCTTAGAAAGCTCTACCAGAAGAAATAATGGCATCTAACATGAACTTGTTATCACTCAGGATTGCTGTTGCGCAATTGTGCAAGGACCCCATGAATGGTGGTATCAATTCTTGAGTCTACTAGATGGAGCATAGCTTAGCTCTGGTATAATATGTGTATTCATATAACCCATAGCTTTATTGCTCACGGGATGAACAGATCGATATTTTGCTACTGTCTTGTGAGGCTGTATTTTGACAATATGCTGATTTCTGTAGCAAAGCATGTTTGAGATCCTGTCTTTGTGCTGTATTTCGTTATCCCTTCAGCTATGCTAAAACAGGGATCAATGATTAGTTTCATAGCATGACCCTACAAGCAGTTGTGTAGGCATAACACTGGGGGAAGCAAGAGGCGGGGAGACTTCGTAAACTAGTATTACTGCCAGAAGAAATGGACTACACCGCAGGGAGTAGCTCCTGCAGCACTGGGAGCAGGAAGGAGAGGTTGATGCAGCCTGAGGCCACTTTAGCTGGAGTTATGGTTGAAGCAAGTGCACTGTGAGACTGTGGTCTGAGGGCAGAAGAGTCCTTCCCTTGTATTCTTCCCTTCTGGTTTTCAGCATTGTAAATGTGCTAGCATTCTGCCTCTGAAA
The DNA here is from genome assembly GCF_040807025.1 of Struthio camelus. Lineage (NCBI taxonomy): Eukaryota > Metazoa > Chordata > Aves > Struthioniformes > Struthionidae > Struthio > Struthio camelus. The sequence goes on from NC_090951.1 coordinate 11,173,260, forward strand.
TCTTTTTCTTGAAATCATCACCTGTGTTAACAAGTTGATTACAGTTGCATTTTATTGCTTACTGCTGCCTCTTTAAAAAAAAAAAAAAAGGCACTGTAGGATAGTGATCTCATTATATGTGACTGAGACACAGTAAAATAGCATAGCATAAATATTAAATGTTTCTATTTTATCTTTACAGAGTGTTCACGCTTAAGATGTTCCACTTAAGGACCCTTAAAATAGCCACTCTAAATGATCCCCTTTCAAACAAAGGAGAAATGTGTGCTAATGAATCACTGTAGCAATTCTTAATACAAACATCAAAACACTGTAAAGAACACTGAACCCACGCATACACAGAGCCCTGAGCTCCTGAAGGGAAGTGTCTGCTGACCTTATGAGATATAATTGGGCTTTTGAAACATCTTAGTTATTCAGCCAAAACAAACTGCCGTGCACTAGCTACTAAAACAAACAACAAAAATTAAACTGGAGAATCGTGTATTAGACCTTGATTATGCAACTACGTCTGTTCCCAATTTGCATAGACTCCAGGAACAGGATCAGGACTCTAATGCAAAAGAAGTCTTATGAATCACTGAAATACTGTGTTAGATACTACAGCCCCAGCACCATAATGTCCTGGCAATGATCCTTGCTTCACTAATGCTAATGGGGTCCTCATTGTAGGATCAGGCCCCTGAGTACTCTGTTTAATGAGAATGTATTGCATTCACTTTGTCCTTACCCACTGATCTCCTCAACCAGTACTACCATATCACTCCATAGCTGTGCTGGGGCTGGCCCAGTGTATAACTTTCTTATGCTTGCTTAGGTTTACCAAAAAACATTTGACATGATCTTATGCACTGGTGCACATAAGATACATGCATGAAGGCACATCTCACATGGATGAAACTTGTAGCTGGGAGTTACAAACCAAAGAAGAAATCTTAAGTTGCTCTTCTTTGGGTTCAATTTTTATGCGCTGGCCTGCATTGAATAATTCCTGCTTGGCCTTGCTTATTTACTTCCTGTGATACCTGCTGTTTAGTACAGTGGGCTAATTTTCAATGAGTCACTGAAAGGTTAGACATTTTAGAGATGGCACTAATCAGATTATATGCAGCTTGGTTTGATGTAAGCATTGGAGTAGGAGGCCATAAGAGGCTTTGTTTTTAGTATGTTACATATTCACTGAGTATACGGCACCAGGCTGTGCAGTTCAATATGAAAACTTAATGTGGACTTAAATGTCAGTTCTGTTCCTCTATAGCTAAAAAGGATGGTAATAACTTATCTGCTGAGGAAAACCGTACCCAATTCCTCATTCCAAGAGGAATTCTACACCCATGAGTAAGTAGATGGCACCAGCCTCACAGATGTTATAGGGAAGCTTTTTGTTGGTTTGAGCCCTTGATGAGCTTGGAGTGCCATCAAGGAGAGTGGACTCCAGGGCTGGCACATTTCCGTGAACTGCTTTCAGACAGGGAGTGAAGAAGCGCTAATGAGCAGCTTTCTAGAGATGAGGAAAGGAGAGCATGGAGAAAATGCAGGAAACAACTTTTTAAGATAGATAATACTCAAAATCTGCGACAAGCAGTTTTTGTAGCAGGGCAGTCTTCTATTCTCCAGAATCAAAGTTAAAATGAACTTATCTTCTAGCCCTTCTTAATTTTGCACTTTAATTCTACCTTCATTAGAAGCAGATTTGAGGCCTTAATCAAGGACAATCAGGAAGGAAGCTCTGCCCAGGTGCCAGCTGGCCAATGTAAGAGCAAAGCGGGTCACTGCCCTCTTTTCTCTGAGTACAAATAATTCCCTTCAGCTGTACTCTAGCAACAGCAGTCCTTGGCCTTTCCATACTGGTGAGTAAGGGCCTGGAGAAACCTGTGAGCGATATTTATAAGTGAATTTTGTAGGTCACTGACAATGGCAGAAAAACACATGTTGGCAATTTGTTCCTAGTTTTAATTTAAGGTGCAATGACTTCCTCAATAGCAAGTGCAACAACTTAGCCCTTCAAGGCCAGAGGGAAAGATCAGTATGCAGTGTAAATTGAAGGCTATTTTATTCAGACTTGTATGATACAAATGCTCAAAACTGCTGTAGTGCAGGTCTAGATGATGACCCTATCCATACTTCTCTTCCTATGACTCCTTTTGTACCTTTTAGTTTTATCATTTCCTCAGTATTGTGTCACTATTGCTAATTTATCTTACTAGCCTACTCGACTGCAAGACAGCAGGTGTCTTTTCATGAATGTGGATTATGTTATTTCCTGCCTTGTTCAGCCTCCTGTGTCCTCTGCGTTAGCCCTTAAATAAATTCCACTAAGTTTGTCAAATGAGATTTACTATTTATATAGACTCATTTTTAACAGCTCATATTTCTTCCTAGTTTTGTGATCTCATCTTCTATTCATGAGTCTGTCTTCTGTTGCCAGCAAGATCCTAGACTCATTTGGTTTCTCCTCCTTTGCCTCTTTAGTACTTCGCTATTCTTCTACGCTCCCTCTCTAAAAGTAAATACTGCCACTGGAAACCCTTACCATTGTGTCAGCAGTTTCCTCCAAACAAGAGCTGCTCTTCCACCCAGTTATCTCAGTGTTTACTTGGGTCTATAATATCTAATAAAAGTTTTAGGAAACTACTTTGAGGAGTGATTTAGTGAATAAATGGCATAAACAATTTTAGTGATTAAAATATGTTGTTCAATTAAAATACAGGACCTGGACAGACCATTAGGTTGGCGCATTGTTTGGGGCTCTTACGACATGCAATGCATTTAATCCAAATTGGAGGTGCAAGGGCAAAAAGACTGTCTTGGGGACAGTTTTTATTCCCTTTGCAGTGATTTCTTGCATTGCAGGCAGTAGCATAGAAACAATGAAAAGAATGAAGTTTACTGTATAAATCCTGTTGAAATTGCATGTAATCTAACAAATGCAGAGGCAACAACTCAGCAGCAAATCAGAAACTTAGATCTTTGTTCTTGGCACAAGGCAAAAGATAGCTTTCACATAGATGCTGTCAGATAAACAAAACTATGTTTTTCCTAAAAATGTATTTTGGCATGGAGAACAGTCTGGAGTAAGGTAGCAGAATAGCATCAGTGAGAATGTGTGGAACAACCTTAACACAAGGCTGCACAGAGCAATTCTCCTGTGAGCATCCTGCTCCACCTCTGAACCCACATTATATATTGTATAGACAAATAGCTGGCTTGCTTATCTCAGGGAGATGTACAAAGCTGCACAAAGTAGTGTGTATGCGAAGGTGGTCCAAGAGCTTCTGCCTGTACAATGCAGTTAGATCCTTACATGATCTATGGAAGGGAGCAGCATGAATCTTTCCCACACTTACTACACACTGTGGAAAACAAGAGTCCTAGGAACTTGACTAGTCTAGTTGGTCCACACTGTCTGACTCCATCCCAGTATGTTTACTAGAGGCGGCTCTTGACTCTTCCTTCCCTGAGGACGGGTGAACGGGCCAGCTGTACTACTTGCAACTGAACATGATCCAGAAAACCTCTCCAGGTTTACCTTTCTCTTTTTACAATCCTATCTCTTCATAACATTTTTCTCTTTCCCAAAGCTGTCATCCAGTTGAGGTGGTAAGAAAACAATGTTGCCCAAAACTGAGCTGATAATATTGACCATAAAGCAGCAGAGTCTCTTCATTGGTTCTTACTGAGCTTCCAACCTGCTAGAAGGCAACTTTTTGCCCATGAGTGCATGTCTTTAAAAATAAAGATCTAAAATGCATAGGCTATAGCAAAAATAACCTTAAAATATAAGAAAATAGTAGTGTATTTTAAAGTCATTATCTTTGTAATGGAAATGAAAGCTGGAAAGCGAGTATTTTCTTATTATCTAGTATGTGTATCGGTTGGATTTGAGATGATGTTTCACTGTCCTTTAGGATAATGGGAACAATGTACAGTTTGGGTTCCAGCCACCTATTTCCTACGGTGAGAGAAGCATGTGTATTTGCAGGAGAGAACATGTAGAAGAAAAAGGACTAATATCACAGAAAGTGCATGTTTGTATGTAAGAATTTACAGTGATCAACTTCAAAGCACATTTTCCCTCTATCTTTATGTGGAAAATAACATGCTTTTGAGTGGCTGGCCACCTGTTACAGATTAATGTGCTATATAATTGAAGATGTCAAACAAAAAGTACTGTTTCTGACTAAGGTCATGTATCCGTAAGGTGCTGCGTATTCTAAGTCAGTGGCTCCTAAATGCGTTGTCACTGTTCTGCCTGTGAGTAGTCATCTATGAAAAAAATCCTCATTTGCATTTTGGTCTGCAACTGATTATAAGAGTGCAGGAAGCACTATGTAGTGCTGTTCCATCTTAATGCCAATGACAAAAGCTCCTACTGCTGTACTGAGGACAGGAACTGGGTCATTAACTCCCATTAAAATCAATGAAGCAGCAGGACTGGATCCCCAAACCATCTGTAACAAAGAATGTATTAATGCATATTTGATTAACTTCCTTTCCCTCAAATACAGAGAGCATACACATTTTCAAGAATGCCTAATCATACAGAAAATTTTAAGAGAGTAGGGAGCTATTGAAATGTAAAATAAAGAAATAGGGATGAGAAGTCAAATTTTGAAATCTTTGAAAAATTCTAGTGAACTGTAATGCGGAACAGCTTACTAGACATTAAAGTCTGCAGAAATATTCTCCTCCCTTTCCAAGCTGGCCAACCCGTGGTTCTCAGATAAAACAGATTTCTCCAGAACAGCTTAAAGCAGGTGATTACAGCAGACCCCTCTTTGAAGCTGATTTCAGCCTTAAAAATGAAAAAGCTTCTGTTTCCCTAAAACAAAGTGTAGTTTGGACTCATCATTGATTAAGCAGATGCTCCAGTTCCTGCAAGTATGAGCAAAACTGAAAACTAAATGGGATGCTGTTCTCTGCTCCATCATGGTCAAAGGCACTGATAATGATGGCTCGCTCCTTACTCTGGGGAGCGCAATTCACAGTAGTCCCCTACTGGGTATGGAGAGTTGTCATTGACATCCAGAGTGTGAATCGCTATCAGCTGTGACTGTCATTGATGGGCTAGCTGGAGAAAGAAAAAAGGATCAGATGCAACTTCAATATATCCTTCTAGGTTCTCATTTCTGCTGTTAGCAATGTCTCTTTACCCTTTCAGTTTATTGAAAATGCTCAGATCTGTTGTGATGTGACTGGATTTTAATAGTAGCTGAGCAACAAAACTTGTACTCTGCTCTTAAAAAAAAAATCTCGCCCCAACTTTGGAGCTCGAATTCTTTAGACAACTGTGCCCATCAAACAAATTTGGTAAAGTTGCCTAGTTTATAATAATAGGCAGAAGTGTAGAGATGTAAAAGAAATTAGGTTCACAGAGTGCATGGCTATAACAGTGCTTCAGCTCAAATGCCATAGTAGTGGGTATTACGTGAAATTTTTAGACCAAATAAGAGGCAGGATGTTGGAAGATTTTTTTCACTGTTTTGGTCTGATCAACAATTTAAGTGCTTCTGTCTTGGAAGACAACAATAACGGCAGGAAGCAGTATACCTTTATTACATGCAGCTTCTGCATGCAATTCCACCTATTCTATTTCTGAAGTTATTCAAAACTCAACAGGATAAGGCTCCGAGGGACCTGATAAAACTGAAGTTAGCCCTGCTTTGAGCAGGGGATTGGACCTGACCGCAAGATAACCTCCTGGGGGCACTTCCAACCTAAGTTATTCTATTATTTTAAAGTTTTTCACCCAAAAGTCTTAATCGCTTTCCTTGTAGAGAATCAGCGTAGACTTTCCAAAGCTGTATTTTCAGCTATTCGATCATTTAAAACTGTAGATCACACTTATGCGATGAAATCACTGAAATAGTCTTTACAGAATATCCTGTTTACAGGAATGCATGCTTATTTGCATATGCAAATGTCAGATGTTTTGTAAGCATGGATTTAGAGGCAACAGTTGAAAATGCAGTCTCTGCTGTCTAAGTGCAACATTGCTGAAAACTTACAATATATGACTTGTGTCTCAGGTGATGTGTGATGTCTGGGAAACAGATTTTGAAGCAGAAGAAATATAATGCTGTTATGCTGAACTGATTTAACTTCTTTTAAAGAAATACACATAATTTTAACCACCCACAAAAACTTCCTTAAATCAGAGAGAAATAAGGGCAGAGAAAGGATGATCGGAAGATTACAAGAGAAGTCTCAGCAATATGAGCTCATGAATTCCAAGTAAATCAATGTGCATCATTTTAATAAAACAATATGATTTCATGTTTATATATAAAATTGTGAGTGTAAATGATACAGTTAGGAAATCCTTTCTAAGGCTAATGGACAAAAATTCAGTATAGACCAAACCATGACACTTCTTACCTGACAACGTGAACAAATGACAGAAGGATTCATGTACTGCTTCATTGTGTACCTGGGATCTCTGACTCAATTATTAATATTTTTGAACAAACAGTTGTGGTTTGGTAAGAACAATAGAAGCCAATATTTGTGTTAGACCCAAGCGCATAGTCATGTTCCCAGCACCCACAATTCTCCAGCTGTGTACAGATGGAGACAGCGCTGGGGATGCAGCCCCTCTAACACTGGTGAACATGAAGATAAGTTATTAAATCCTGATTGTAGAAACTATTGAGTTTCTCTTCTGAGGGGCTGAACTTCTGCTAGTCCTGACAGGTTTTGGGTTTTGGAGTGTTTGATACTATTTATATTTAGGAGTGAATCATCCTATTTGCTTCTTGCTGTAATTGCCTATAAAGCAATGTGATCACAGTCATCTAGTTGACCTTGCCCTCTCAAATACATTCAGTGATTTACCATTAGCAGTGTTGCTGGCTCAAGGCAATTTGAGTCCCAAACCTTTATCCACTGCAGCCAGCTCCCTGCAGTCTCATATGGCATAGAAGAATTTTTAAAATTATAGCACTTTCACATATGATTCTTTCATTCACAATGACAACAGTAAATTCCCCATCTGCTAGCAAAGCCAGATGTGATTCAGACAGAGGCTGAAAGAGAAACATTCCTGTCTAAGTTAGTTGGAGGTTTTTTTAGGTAAATTTGTGACGTCACTGAAGTATGAATCACTGCAGAGAAGTGGCTTTTATAGCAACAAATGGCTGGTGTCTGTGCAACTGTGCTTGAATTAACATCTCTGGTCATTAGAAACAGCCTGCTATTTTTTACAATTAGATTGCTTCCCAGTGTCTACTGATTTCAAAATAGTATTGAAGAAGAAAAGTCAAAATGAAGTTTTGTCGTTTCTGACGCTCAGCGTAAACTAGATTATCCTGTAGACAGCCCCCTTAACATATATAAAACTGAGGCACTTTTTAAGTCTACCTATTTCAATAGGGCTGCCATGTACACACTTTGGAAGGGAGACTTACTGCTATGAAGGCCTTAAGCACCAGAACAGCTATTTAGCTTTTCTTTAGGTGCATTCACGTTATTTTTAATGATGTGGTGTTGTGACGTTATGGGACGCTCTCTTTAATTTGGTTATGGAGCAGCTAACTTTATTTTTAAAACATAAAGAAAAAGCTGGAACACAGACTGTTTTGTGCTAAAGAAAAAGATTAATTGGTTTAGTTATACAGCTTTAAGAAGTTACAGTCAGTTTTCACTGCTGTAATCAGCCACAGAATTTTACTGGGATACACTATCTCATCAAGGGCTTCTAATGATCCTTGTGGTATCCACTCTAATCCTGCCCCTCCACAAGTTCAAGTGTGCAGGTAATCTACCTGTCTAGGAAGAAATGAACCATGAAGGAAGAGTTTTGTTGAAAGTATATTTCATATTAGGCATGAGGGAGCTAGCAGTTTTGACCGTTCAGGCTAAGAGCATGAACATTGACCATTAATGCTGAGCAGCTCATGTCTTGAACATTAACCTAATTTAACTGATAGTTTCTCATTCACCTCCTCATTTCCATAAAGGGGAATTAAGGTAGGTTTTGCCCATCAGGAACTTGTAAATGACAGTAGAAAGGCAAAACTGAATGCCAGGTCCTTTTATTTTTCACTTCTGAAAATTATTAAATGAATTTCAATATAATTCACCATTCACCATTACAAATTACATTTCACTTTGCAGCTACTCCCTAAGAATGACTTGCTGGAGTGGCTGGTCATTGAAGGGCATCTGGAGAGCTCCAAATATGGCAGGGGCTGGACAGGGAGACGGTGCAGAGCAGGTATGCAATGCAGGTCGTTGCTCTAGCTGAAGGTAAGAACGTGTTTTGGGTTTGCAACAGAAAATTTCTTCCCATCCCTCTCACTTTAGGACCAGAGCAGACAGCACAAAAAATTCAGGAGTGATACACATGGATATAAGCTGCGCACTGGTAAATGAGTAGGCATCTAGATAAATCGTTCAGGCTTGAAAGAGAGCATAAAGTGTAATTGCTGTGTACGTAGGTAGTATCTGGCTCCACACTGGTCCATGGAAGTTCTTTATAATACAAGAATGTGTACTTGTGAATGTTTCTATGATTTGTTAGTTTTGAAGACAATATGAAAGTAGAGATTTCTGGCGTTAAATTTCCCTAGAAACTTGTTTGAGCTGAGTTAGAACATCCTTTTTCTTAGCCTGAATGGTCAAAACTGCTAGTTCCCTCATGCCTAATATGAAATATACTTTCAACAAAACTCTTCCTTCATGATTCACTTCTTCCTGGACAGGTAGATTACCTGCATGCTTGAACCTGTGGAGGGGATCCTGTTTTTTTATTTTATTATTATTATTATTATTTTAATATCCTAATGTTCAAAATACTTAACTTTGTCCTTTATGTTGAATGCTGAATTACTGTGTGTAATACGTGCTTTAAATCTAGCTTAAAATCTGATTATTGGCAGATGAAATAACTTTTATAATTCTTTGAATTTTTTTGCACTGGAGGAAGCACTGTAAAGTCCTACAAAAGCTCCACTGTAGCATATAGTTGCACTGTGTTGTTGAAGTGCCCACCTCTTTTATCTGGAGCTTTGCTATCCAGAATATCTGAGATGGTAGCGTAAATCAGTGCCTTAGGCAGAAGGAAGGGGAGTTAGGAGGGTTGAGGAGGAAGGACCTGTAATAACCAATATGGAAAAGGGTACCCAATGCTAACAAACTTTATTATGAGTCTGGGCTAGGCTCCCGTGGGTCTTCTGAGAGCTGTCATGGTAGGTTGTAGACCTACTTAAACTGAGAGGAAAAGATGTACTATGAGCGCAGGCATAAAACAAAAATCTAAATTTGTCTGGAAGTTTCCTTGTATTGTATTCCCTCCTGCTAACCAGTGGTTAATCTGCTTTTAAAGGGATCAGATTAAATCTATATCCTTATTTTAAAGTTGTCACTTACAGAGACAAATAAGAAATAATTTGAACTGTAGACTGTGTTTCCAGAGAAATTACATTAGCTCATTAATGCTTGCGTGCTTGCTGGCAGGGTGCCAGAGCATCTACAATTTATTTACTGTCTCCATTTTAATCAGAATTCCAGACTCATGCCTTTACAGTATAGGAAATATTTTTGCTCTGTTACCCTGGATGTTCCTTAAACAAGTGAAGTTTCCATTTCAGGTTCTGAATTAAAAATGAGCTGCCAACCTCCTGTGCTGTCAAAAAAAAAAAAAAAAAAAAGCTTCAGGTTTAGCACAGATGACTTAAGTGTTTTAAAGGCATCTGTATCTGTTTTTTTTTCATACCCTCCCCTCAAAAGGTATTGTTCAGATGCTATTATATACAGTTCTTTCTCATGTATTAATTTGACCACCTCTCCAGTAATGTTAAGGAAACAAACTCCACATGTCCTTTTGTACAAAATTCTTTCTCAATTGGCATTCCTTATAGATCTTGGCTATTATGTTTGTTCGGCAGTGAAACGTGTAAGTTTGGTCATAACTGTGAAAGAGTAGATGATGCTTGAATGATACCAGCCCCAGAAGGCTGCCTACAAGGGGTTAAATTGCACCAAATATAGGAAAAGACTGAATGAGGACCAGAAAAACTGGTGTTTCAGCTCGGGGTTTCTTAAACAGCAACTGAGCAGGGTGCATTTGCTCTAGTTCCAACAGCAAAAGAAAATGTGACAGTCCTTGAAACCTTTCCACAGCAAAATGCTCACAGATCCCACAGTCAAGGCCAGCTAGTGGAAGTCGTACAGTGCCCTGTACTACCTCACTGTTTCCTTTCACTTCACCTTTTGCCTTCGCAAGATGCTCATCTGGCTCTGTTCTAAAAGAGAAGACAGAGATGCAGCATAGCAGCTGTTGTTCAGCTGGAGCCCAGCTTGCAGAGAGACATGGGAATAAGAGATTCTCATATTACAGTTTTTGCCATAGTAATTTTTATGAAGAATATATTTTGGATTTAGCTGTAATTTATTTATTTCTCTGCCTCTTGATACAATGCTGAAATTTTCCAGGGGTTTATAAAATAACTATGTAGTTTTGACTAGGAATATTCATGAGCAGGTAATCTAACGCTGACAAATTTCAGTTAGCACCCACTTCAATTATTTAAAATAAAATGTGGTTGCTGATAAACTTGCGTCAAAACTGGCAACGGCTCTCAGTTTTATCATTTGATTTTCTAAAGGAAAAACTTCAGGATCTACATCCAAACCTCCTTGTTTTTTGCTTTGAGTTTGATCCAGAGCTTACTTTTTTTTTTTTAATTCTAGGTGATTTTTAGTTAAACTTTATAGTTGAGATCCAATGAGATCTGCTCTCTTAGCCAAATCCACATCCTGCCTTAAATCAGTCTGCATGCCCTCTTCTGTTTTGCCTCTTGATGTTTGCTGTTCTTAGTATTTATAAAACACATATAACAGGAATCACTGTTATTTCTTGTGCTTTAGCTGTCAAATATACTAGCCTATTTTGTAAGGATCTCCTGGTATGTTATGAGCAATTCCATTTAAGATGTCCATTATGGGCCAGCAATGACAGCAGGCACAGCTCAGATTTACATGCAAGATTTCACTGGGAATGGAAGTCTCCTCTCTTCCCTACTGGGCCATGGCACAGTTCCCAGTGCGTTTTGCACAAGTGCGTGCATCGCTTTCTCCTGCTAAGAACCTAATTTGTTCTGTAAAGTGAGCCTGTGGAGGTTTTGGCATGCGACCTCTATAATAATGAAGGTATGACAAAATTATTGAAAGGAAGATATACTTCGAAGATACACAGAATCTCTCAAGTCAAAGCACAGACATTTAATGATACTTCCCTCCTTCCAGAGGAAAAGAACCTGGGAGCCATGAGGTGAGGTCAGCAGACAGAATTATCCTCATTTCCCAGCCAGGGAAAGCTGAAGCGGAATAAGGTGCATGAATAGGTTATCCACAGTTACAGTGAATAATCAGTGTTATAGTCTTATTAGTGACCTTAAACACCTTCACTCCCTACATCTTGGCTCCATCCTCCCCAGATATGTTCCTCTGAAGGAGAGAAGAAATAGGAAAGCAGCTGGATGCACAGGTCCCAGATAAGCAAAACTCTGACCAGAAATGAAGGCTCCAAATCAAAAATAAAAAAATAAAAAGGACGAGTTCGTTGAATATCACAATAATTTGATGGACACTTAAATTTCCAATTGTCTTGAAGGCAGTGACTTACTTCCAGACATGCCTGGTTTTTATCAAGACATAGTACACAAACTGCAATAAATTTGTTGATACAGAATAGAATTATTATAATTCTGATGGCTTAGCAAGCACTAAAACAAAGTCAGTATTTCTCTCAGAGATTTTAAAATGAGATTACAATAATGTAATCATCATCATTCTGTAAGGGTTATTCTATATACACAAATCAAATAAGCACATTTGTGTTTTGAAGCAGTACCCTCTGCTATGGTTAGGATGTGCTTAGTATTTGTGGTCTTTCTGGAGTGATTGTATTTGTGACTACATACAATCACCTCTGGTTTTGTGTATCTCTGAACAGTACACTTATGAGAAAGAAAGTATCAAACAATTGTTTACTTCTCTGGGTGGTTTAGCCATAGTTTTAATAGCAGTTACATGAGTTCTTGTGTTTTCAGTATATGTCTCTGTTTTAAGCTAATGAATCCCTGCAGCAGTCCCATGAGATGAGGCGCGTGGGTACTGAGGCTTGAGAAGCAGACCAGCTGGCAGTGCGGTGCCAGGACAGGGCGAGAAGTCAGGACCTCGGTTCACCTGCTCGCAGCTCTGCACCTTTAGTCCAGGAAGAGGCAGGAATTCATCTGTCACCTCCAGCTGCAATATGAATCGGATGCAGCTCCCCTTCAGAAATTACTTCCAGAAATAACTGACGTATTGATCTGAGAGAGGAAACAGTCTGTCTCTTTCTCTTACTAAGTTAAGAATTTACTCCTCTAACTCTACACTTTTCTGAGGTCTGAACAAAGCTCTTTTAAGTCAGAGGGATTAAGGACCTGTGAGAATGATACCAAATTAACTTTGCTTGGGGGAGAGCTATGGATTTGTTCTCCAGACTTTGGGATCTAACATTCTAGTAGATAAATTCCATTCAGCAGCCTGCCTCATTCAAAACCAGCATTTTCTGGATCGCTGTTACAGTTGCAGTATTTTTCTGAGTATTTTTTATCTCTGAGTATTTTTTGAAGGATTTAATTTTTCCTTTCTCTTCCAAATTTTCAAACTGTGACCGCACATCTTCCACTGCCAGTGCCCTAACCCCCTTCAGATTCAATGTGTCTAAACTTGCTATGCATAAAAATACAGTCTGCTAGTGCGCTCTTGACAGTTCTTTTTTTTTTTTGTCGTTTTTGGACCCAGAGAGTGGAGCTGGGCAGTACGGCTCGCTGCTCCCTGGACGAGCTTTTCGTGACAGCATGGAGCCCCTAGGGAGAGACGGCAGCCCAGGCTGGTGGCCATGCTGCAGCCTGGGGGCCCAGTTGAGCCCCTGGGGCTCCAGGCGGGGCTGGATCCCTATGCCCAAGGACTTTAAAGAGTGCAGGCTCCTGAGGAACAAACCACTGGAAAAAGGCCGGATTATTATTATATTTTTCCCCCCAAGGCTTTCACAGAGTTCAACATGAGTCCCTCAAACATAACTTTGCCATAGTCCTCTTGTTTTGGCCCTGAGTATTTCCTGGGGTCTCTGCTGGGATGAAACAGGCGTTAAAGGACAAAATGTCTTTCAGTTGGTAATACCAAACTCCTCTTTCTTTTATAATCTGAAAATTGGGCGAAGAACTATTTGAACATTTCCCATTTAAACTAATAATTTTAAAGCCTAATTCTGAATGAACATCTTCCACCTTTGTTTTGGACAGAGTTTGTACTAAAATTAACAGCCAGCCTTGTCCAAATCTGTACATACCAGTTTACTGGCTGAGAACTCACTGTGCAGCCAGTTTTGATTATTCTTTTACCTTATGTCACTAACTTTTGTCAAGAGCCAAAATTTCCTTGTAAGTGATGTGCAGTGACTAAAAAAACTACTGTTTTAGCTGACCTCACCGAAAGGATATTATCGCTTCCATGCTTGTCTGTTCAAGAGTATTAGCACTTTCACTGATGACACTGAAAAGCCCAGGTTTTACCCTTTCACTGACGTCAGTAGCAAGGTAAGACTGGTTTACTCAGAAATAAACCAATAAGGATGTACTGTATTATGCAATTACTAAAAGATAATCTCTTTTTTTCATTGCTTTTATTTATTAGTGACTCATATGGTCTCAGGACAAAATCCATGCTGTGTTTTAATGATTTCTATTGTTCCCTCTTAAACCTGAAGAAAAATGGATAGAGATAACTCATTTTAGAGCTCTTACCAAGCAGGATTCCCACCAGAGTGGGGAAGAGGTTAGCTCAAGGAGTGCGCAACCCCAGTTACTCCTAATGGAGATGACTTTCATGCTGTTTTTACAAGTAGAATGACTTAATTATTTACTTATTCTGTAGTGTCACTTGCCACTTCAATTACAGCCAAATTGCCTTATTAAAGTCAAGAGAAAAACTGAACACTAATTTCCAGCAGCTTAAGGCTATATTTTAGGAAGGAAATAATTTAATTCTAATTTTAAAAAATGTCTATATCTCTTTTTTCTTTTTTTCCTCTTCTACAGCTTTATATCATATCATGCTAAGCCTTTCCACACAGCACAAGAGGGAAATGGTTGTTTCCTTGATAGGAAGGAGGAGTTAGCTGGAAACTGGTTTGCCATGAACTGATTTTTCCTTTCTTTAATTTTCATACTGTTTCAGCTCTGTGGGAAGTCATAATGGCTGGCTGCGGTGCCAGCAGACCCTTAGTGATTAATAGTCATGTTGTGAGTAGTGTTAGTAAATGCAGAGTGCCAATTTGGAGCTTTGTCCAGTTCTTATCTCTATATTATAAGAATCCATTCAATTACAGTATCTGATTTCCCCTACAATAAAGCAGAGTTACTGACACAGTAGGTTGTAGGGAACAGGGATCTTTTGTCCCTTTCTGTCCTTGCAGAGCACTGGTGTAATAATGCCCCATCTGAGGAGTAGATTCCAGGGTGCTGTTATATTACAAATCATAATTAATAAAACTAGCACTTGCACTGTGATAGTAAAAGGAGAAGAATACTTTCATAAGTAATTATTTGCAGAAAAATTGGTAAGAATAGTTTGATTAGAGTTCTTTTAACCGCTTTTTCCTTTGCCAATAATCTACTGTCCATTTACTCTGTTATTTTTGTAGACTCTCATCTGAAAGAAGTAGAAAACTAGAGGAAAAGGAATATAAAAAGTAATACTTTTTTTTGTATCTGCTTCTCAGATATTCCCCCTGGGACAATAGACATATATGATGTATACCCTTTTTAAAATGCAGGACAGGTAGAAAAATCTCTAGGACTTGGATTTCATAGCTTAAAATTTGTGTTCTTTTTTGCAATGTAATTACATGTGAGCTAAATATGAGGTAAAAAATAAAGGTGAGTTCCACTGAGAGGTAAACGTAATACAGTATCCCTGGGCAAGAGCATAGTGGTGACCTTGGTTAATGGACTTTGCAGTAAGACTAAAGTACCTTTTCTTCCCTTTTTTTTCTGACAAATTTCCACAAACCCTGGTTACCTTAAACATTCAGAAGAAAAGACTTTGAGGTGTAAAGGTCAGACCTAAAACTGGGCTGTTTCTAAATTCTATTAAATCTTACATTGCAAAAAGGCCAGAGGGTGGCTAGAGGGGACGAGGTTAGTCCATAGACTGGCAGATATCTGGAAATATCATTTAGAGTTTGTCAGATTCCGTCATATTAAGGCAATTCAGTATCAACGACGTTTACCATCTCGTATGGTGCCACAACAGGGGAAAACGCAACAAGAGCAAACTATGGGCAGCGCTAAATAAATAAAAATGTATTAATTAAAAAAATATATTGAAATTCCCATTAGTTCTCCGTGTGTGCTGTTAGAAATGGTACTTCTGTCTCTGCAGTATATATTAGGAGCTGCTAGTATTCTTGTATTTATTAGCAAAATTAGTCTCATGACTGAGCTCAAAGCATAGATAATGAGATTCTGTTCTTAGTTCCAGGAAAAGTCCAGAATTATTCTACAAAATTCATAGTTACTCTGGGGTTTTTTTTTTATGGAACTTATATGACTCTCTAACCCAGAGGTTTAAATTTAGAAGTGAGTTTAAACTCGTATATCTCTTATTCTAGACCTTTTGACCTATGAACTATCCCAGACAAGAAATGGACTTTTTACTCCGAGCATAATTTATAACCTTTTACATATCACTACTCATTTTTTAAGGGAGTCTACTTTAATATGCGGTTATATACTGACTGAATGAAAGTTGCTCTTGCAGTGTGCCTTAGCCTCTTAATTTGAGCCAATTTTAACCCGTTGGTTCACAACCACAAACAATTCCTTCTCCAGCTGAGGCCCTGTGCCCTGTGGCAGCTTTGCAAGGCAGGTGCTGGTGGAGCCATTCTGTGGGTCGCCTGGGATTCCGCAGGTTCCATCTTCCTTCCCGAAATCCACAGAGAAGTTAAAGAACTTGCATATCGTTTCTTCATCTGCTGTGGTAATAGTTATTAGCATACCTATTTCTGTATCTTTAGCAAAAATTTAGAGCACGCTACTTTGAAAAAGATTAGAAAAATCAGTAGTATTTACTGTGCTTCTGTTTTATATCTTGAAATATGTTACTTTTAGATAGAGTAGAAGAAAAGAGATTGTTATAATCTACTATAATTACTGTTTACATAAAGTGTTTATATACAGTGCCTAATAGTCATATTTCTCTCTCCTTGTTAGTTTAGAATTGGTTAATTTAATATATTCTGCTAGCAGCATTATTTTAACATCTAGAGAGCTCAAGTAGTCATGGTCCAGCTGTGCTGCGAATTTTATAAATGTGTAGAGTTATTATCCATGTCTCAGCAATCCTAGAATCATGATTTAGAATAAGCTTACCAAAAGAATTTAATCAAAAAGGTGGAGAGTAGGGAGATGAGGAAGAGGGGAACAGAACGTAAATATTTTTTGCAAAGGAAAACTAATATTTGATATCTGAGAATAATAATATACCATGCAGTACCATTTTTCCATTCCAGCACTGTTTGTGTAAGTCTAATTAGGTTTCAAAACAATAAACTAATCTTTGTGACAAAGTATCAGACTACAGTGAGTCTGATTCTACTCTTAGTGAAGTTAATGAAAATTTTATCACTGACTTTAGTGGGAACAAAGTTAGGTCTACCCTTAACCTTTGTCATAGCTGTCTACATATGGAAGTGGTTGAGTAGCAGAGTAGCTGAACGTTATACGCAGTGTTCCAGGGTGCAGTTCTGTAAGATGTCAGCACTCCTTCGACAGCTAGCTATCAGAGTAAAGTTTCCAAGTCTGCTGTGTTAATCTTTAAATTCTGTCCCCGCTGAGATCAAACATTGCACCTTCTATAATAAGAATGACAACATCTTAATGGGCCAGATAGTTATCAAGGATGCTTGGAATCACTTCCATGTTTTGTGCTGTGTTTATCTTTCCTCTAAGCCCTCACACGGTATTTTAAAAACAGCAGAGAAATATTGAAATTGCAAGAAAATACTGTCAATCTTATTGAAGTTGTGCTCAGTTTATCAGAGCGTTTTTCTGAAGTAAGCAAGCCATAGATTCAAAAAAATGTGGCCCTAAGGGAAGGAGACCTTGTCAAACCTGGTAGAGTAGGTCAAAATTGATCTACTGTAAAAGCTTCAGAAGCTACTTGGTGTTTTGGAGAGTTCTTATAGATGTATAGACACTCAAGTTAGTATATTCAGTCCTCATGCTATTATTGCAAATCTTTTGACAAGCGATACTTTGATTATAGCTTTAGCTTCTGCAGACAGGGTAAACATGAGACCTGACTGAAATGCAGAGGATTTAAAAATGGAAGGCATCTCTTCCTCCCTTCTCCCCTGAGCAGTTTTTATGTGTGTGTGCATGTGCGTGCACGCATGTTGTACTTAGAGTAATTGAATGATTTGAGAACTTTCATGAGTACCTACATAGCTGGCTCACATATACACATACAGCATAGCAAAAATATGTGCTGTCAGCTGCCACCCCAGAAAAGGTATTTACTGCAGTACATGCCTAAAGGTGCAAAGCCAGCTATGCGTATGAGTACCTGTACTGTCACATACGCACAAATCGTGCCTCTGTAGAATCTCACACGGGTGAGACACCTACCCATGCACTAGCAAAAAGATGTATTAATCAACTCATGAAAATGTTGACGTGTTATTCTTCACTGATAAATACATTATTAATTTGTAGCCCTATGGCTTTCCCTGTTGGGAATATTAAACCATATGTGCCTTGGCTTCCTTCATCCATAACAGACAGGAGAGCAGGGTATGGCTGTAGTGATGATCACTTTGTGGGTGGTGCTTCTGAGAAAGTCTTTGCAATGCCATGGTGCTTCCCAGGCACCAAACTACTCGTACTGGAAACAATATGCTGTTGTCCAGGGCAGGAATTTAGTAACAGTAGAATAGAGGTTACCCTTCATTTGTGAGAAGATAGGAGAGTTATCCTTTGCATCCACAATGTTAATGAAAATGGTACAAGAGCTGAGATCTGGCAATGAAATACAAGGGAGTTTTCAAGGCTTCTTGATCCAAAGTAAATATTTGATGCAGAAGCAGGCGTTCTTTAATAGGACACTGCTGATCCCAGCTGCCTGGTTCAGGGCCTATGGTGTAGTATGTTTGACAGGAGATAATCTCCTCTTAGGTATTTAAGATCTGTCCTGAATCTGATGACAAGGGAAGTCCGGATAACAAAGTCTGAGTGATCTGTCTAATTAAAGTGATATTCTACAGCAGTGTTTAATTCTAAAACTAGCTGTATTGTGAGTGTATGTATGTGGATATGCTATGTAAAATGGATCTATATGTTGGACTGTTTACTTCAGACTGTGAGTGCCTTTAGTATCTGTAAAGCTCCCACAGAAGCTGCCCTAGTACTGGGGCACTCACTGGGAATTCACTGGGGAATCACTACGTCATCCTCATGGTTAACGGTAATGGCCAATGTAACAAATGGGAAGCTAGCAGTTACTCTTTGGCACCTGCAGAGAATCCACTCTACTGAAAAGCTACTCAAAAGGGCAATAGCTTCTGCACCCATTGAATTTCAGTTCTGAGGAGCGATACAAGTTCTGATAATTTTGTGCCATCTGCAATTAGATCACTCTTTTTTAAGAGACTGGTTGTTTTAGGTGAGATTTTTCCAACTATTGCAATTGTTGCTTGTAATAAATCACTGAGCGGACCGCTGAATCTCTCAGATTTACCTCCCCTACTACCAGCAAGGACTGCTGCTTGAACAAGACAGTGGCAATGCTTCCCAGCACTGGCCTCGAGCCAGAATCCTGCAAGGTTATGATTCCTGCTTCTTTGCCAGTATGAAATGAAAAGCCATTGATACCTGAAGCTTCTGGCTCAGTTCTCAAAAGCCATTTCAGAACAGTTAATCTTTGAGTCATCAGTATCCTCTGCTTTTACTGTGATGATCTCACTTCCTGTGCAGAGTAAAAGTTATTAGTAAAAGAAAGTTATTAGTGAACTAAAAAAAACATTAACACAGCTATTAATATTTTAAAGTCTATGCTTTGATCACTATGTAGTTGGAAAAAGAAAAAAAATTGTTTATAGCCAGTTTATAACCACATCCAAATGCTTTTTAAATTCAATGGTTTGGGACAATTTTACTTAATATACATTATATAATAAATATGATAATGAGTTTATCTTTGCAGAAATAAAAATAAAACAAGATATTAGAACAGAACATGAGAAATAAATAGTGAACATTTAGGTACTGCAGAATTACCTGCAATTAGCGTATAAGGGCTTTAATATCTTCTAATATCTTTTTCTACTGTTGAACCCTAAACTTCTCCTCAAAAAGTTTTTGTTACTTCATGAATGATCATGCCTCCTCTACGTCAAAATCTGAGACTTTCAAGTGCTGCTTCGGATTCCTGTCCAGAAAAACTGATGAACTGATTTCTCTGCTTTAGCAGCCATGAAGGTGAGACTCTCGCTAAAGTAAGGACTGCACAGCTGAGTCTTCAGTAAGCTGTTCTTGTCCTTGCTTACAGCTGTGGTGGACTCTATCATAATTTTATAGCCTGTATTACTGAATAAGACTAGTTTCTACTTTTGGCTGCATTCTCCTTGAGTGCTACCTCATAAAACTCCTGGGTAAATGCTAGCAAGTTGTCTTCTCATCTGTCACTGTCATCAGCAGTTTAACTGGACCACTGTATGGGAGTATGTCACTGTTCTCAGCAAAAAAACTGAATTTCATGCTGGTAATGTTCAAATTACTTGATGAAAACAAATTAAATAATGTGATTTAAATATTCATTATTAATTTAAGTAAAACTTAGCGTGAATATTTTCCTTCATGGAACATTCTGCCTTGATCTGCAGTATATATGTAATCCAGAATTCCCTTTTAATACTCAAAAAAAAAAAAAAAGGGAAAAAGAAAAATCATTATAAGGATGTGTAGGTGTTAACAGGGAACCTAGCTATGGCATAAAGTTCTGCATTCAGCTGTACAAGCTACCTGTAACTCTGTCATGTAATATAACATTTTTCAATAGTTTTTTTATGGTTCACACAAAGCCTAGTCTTTTATTAGCAGAAATGATGAAAGCAAGAAGAGGAGAGGAGACTATAACACTGGACAGCTAGTGTTTAAAACTTCCTCCTTTTCCTCCTCCTGCAGACTGTCCTCATCTAGAGCGATCCATACAAAATTAACTCTTATGCTACTCTGTGCTGCTTCTGGACTGTGCCAGTGGAAGCTCTGAACTGTCGAATTGCCAGCCTATTTCATTTGGAAATGAAGCATCACCAAAGCATCTTAGTCTTCAGTTCTGTCCAAAATCTGAGAATTTCTACCATGAGCTAATCCTTTCTGAGCTAGCAATTTCTGGCCTGCAAAGACAGAGCTAAAATCACTTTCTATTTATAAACTTCCCTGACAAGTATTGATCACATTTCAAATGACAGTATTTCAAATGAAAGTCTATTTCTATAGAGATCTTCAAACCTGACTTCACTGTATGCACTATTCTTAGCTTTATGTATCCAGAGAGAAAAATCTAAAGCCTGAAGGTAAAATGTGTAACACTGACGAGAGAAAATAGACTTTAGAATACCAGATGGCAGCTTGCAGGCTTTCCTAATATATGGAAGTCCCAGGGCTCTTTCTATAAATATCTATGACCATATGTTCCTATATCACTGAAACATCAGTAAACTGTTCTGTTACATCCCCTTGCGAAAGCGTGACAGTAGCATCTTAGTAAGGACATCTAAAAAATCCAAGACAAAATAGTGTAGGCAAGAAGGTTCCTATTAGGAAACTGTCCAACATTTGGCACAGTATTTCTTCTTAACAGTGCCTGTTATGGGCTGGTGGATTGCAGGATCAAATTCGGGAGGACATGAAAGGGCATTTACAGTGAGGATTTACCTCCTAACAGTGCTGCCGCCAGGCCTCCTTGCTGCAGACTGCTCTGTGCTGGCCATTCCCTCTGAAGGGCCTGCACAGCACGCTCCAGCCCAAAATCTATTTCTGTCCTTCTCAGTAAGCCAGAGGCTGGGGTTTTCATTCTGACTATTTTCGGGTACTGTTGACTTCCATGTTATTTGGGGGGGGAAGGAGGACTAATTACGTAGTGAAAGATCATGAGATTTGGTCCTGTGGAAACAATTACAGAGGAAGTATAAAGGAAAGTAATACTGGCATAAAAGTCTGAACAGTTAATGCTTCAAATCATATTTAAAATATTGATTTAGTTATATTTGAGAATTCACTCTTTTTATATTCTGGGGACAAATCCTTCCCTTATTCCAGTACAGTCTTACTGGCTTGAGTAGAATTGCATTACACAATTGGTGTCAGGAGCTAACGGGAGGAGTCTAATGGATGAGGCACTGAAGAGAGTATAATTCCTAGGTTAGTCACAGACTGCCTGTATGAATTTGGGCAGATCACTTAGTCTACCTTATGTCTTTCTTCCTCTATAAGTGGAGATAATAGCATTTCCACACTGCCCAGAAATGCTTAAGCGGCTATCCATTAAAAGTGGCAAGGTGGCCTGCAGGGACATAAATCTTAGTGTTGTGAGACAGAGTTATTAGTAGGCAAAAGATTCTGTTGCCCTGGCCTTATCTTTAAAAAGCCTGTTTTTTCATTTATGTGAAGTCTTGTTAGTGAATACATGTTAATAAAATAATCTGTTTGCTGAAATCTTTTGGGCTCTGGTTAAAAAAGCCATATTGTAATTTCAGACTGATTGTTCCTTATATTTATACATACCTCTGCCTGACTTTCTCTGTCTAGCTTTTGTGTTACATAAATGTTTTCTGCTGGATCAATTGAAAAAAGGCCCTGAGGAAAGCTCTCGTTCAAACAGCAATGGATTTCTGTACTTTGCCCCTGAACCTGGAATCATGGGCAAAACATTCGTGTGGAGGAAAATATTCCAAGTTTCAAAGAAAATATGAATAGTATTGGAACGGTTCAATCATCTCAAGCACAATGGGTCCCTCAAAAACACCATTACATTTTTGCTGGCAGCCACAGAAGATTGATGGAAGAATAAGCAGGCGTAGAAATGCAATTGCCCTGTAGGAATCATCTGCTCAGGGCACTGTCATGGCACTTTGGGGGGGGCAGCATGAAGTTCTTGTGCTATTGTTCCTTCTTCTTACCTCTCCTAAGAGCGAACAGAGAAGTAGTTTGTCTTTGGTGTTAGCAGCCTAGAATTTTTTCTTATCCGATATATTCAATTCTTTGTATTAATTATTCTTTTAGAGAGGGAACAGACCTCAGGATGCCATTGGAGAAAATAGCATTGCTCTCACATCTAGCTGCAGTTCAGTGTCTACTTTTAAAGCAGTTGCGGTTGAAGACCACACCAATGTGCTTTGCCATAAGAGGCTTCTTAATCAATTTATATTATCTAAAAAATGTTGAGATATGGTCTGCTAACTGCAGCAGGCATCTGGGAATCAAGAAAAGCCGTGCTGGAGCCTCAGTTCTATCAGATTCATTTTGTGTATCAGTAGAGAGGCTATTTATGACCCCAAAGTTAACCAGTTTCTATTGACTTTAACTGGATTTTTGGATGAACATCTAAGTATGAAGCCATCTGTAATCTCTGCCTCAGTTATTGTAAACTATATATACTAATTTTTGACTGTCTCCAGCATTGCAAGGCTTATACAAGTAATTTTTATAATTTATTTTGAGATCCTTTGGTGAAATATATGATATAGTAATGTTCTTATTCAGACCACTGATGAGATATTGCAAGCCTCTGCAGTTCCACAAACAGCACCACTTTATATCAATTAAATTCGAAAGGGCAATAATGAAATTGAAATGAAATAATGAAATTCTAGAACTTGACACATTTCCTTTTCGTTCCATGGTGTAATCTTTCTGTCATCACAAGCTAAAGCAAAATCAAATAAGTGAAAGGTTTGCCTGACATCCTTTGGCAGACTGAAAGTTAAATCATTTTCAGGTTGATTTAAATATGAAATTAAATTACCAGAGCTAAAAATATTTCTGCACTATTGCACTGATGAAAAGCAATAGACACTTTTATGCCAAATAGTCTCAGGAAGAATGGACAGCAAACTGAGAAAATTAAAACCAATTTTTTTGCTATTACCATGGAAATGTAGCTACAAACACTTGTGTTTAGACTGTACAGCCCTCATGAAATATAGCTTGTCAGTTGTTTTTATAAGGCATAAACCCTTTCGGCTCCATGTGTGCAGAACAGTTCCTAACAAGGAGAAAGTGGAAGGTGACTGTTATAGATGGGATGTGTGCAGTGCCTCAGCAGGCCTCAAAATAACAAGACGAAGCCATTATGGAGGCCTCATTCTAATTTAAACATTGGTTTGTTTATGCTAGCACTAATGTGTTCCTTGGGTGACTTTGTTTAGACTTTGTGCCTCTTAACCCATATGACCATATTCCTAAACTATGTGGATATAATCATGTGACTGAAAGTTCCCTCACTCCATGACTTGATTTGCTACGAGGAAAGGACAGTGCAATCCGCAAGTCATATTTAAAATAAGATTATTATTTTAAGCAACCTTTTCCTACTGCTTCTTCATCTTCACATTCCCGAGGGATTCCCTTTGGAGTTCCAATAAATAGAACAACAGCAGTTATTCCCTGAGCATAAGACAGCGCAGCCTTTCTGTTATGGCTAGAGCGGCGAGAGCTGAACAGGCAGTTAGATAAAGCACGAGTAAGAAGCTGGGAAAATGCAGCGCTGATCCTGGAAAATCATTTCCAAGAATGTAGGGGTAAGAATGCAAGTGTGTGGTGTGGTTTATTTTTCAGGGAGGAAAATAGGAACTGTAGTCCAAAACACAGGAACGTCAATGATTTTAAACGCCTTCATGTAAATGGAACACATGTTCATCAGTTGTCACTTGAAGATCGTATACCTATGATCCATTCCTGTCTCTCGTAATTAAAACTGGCCTGTCATACACGTTCTCCTTTTGCTTTCCAACACTGAACACTCAGCAAATCTACCTTTCATAACGAAGCTACGCACCATGGCAGTGTTTCTGCAAATGCACAAGGAAGGCCAAATTTAATGGGATTATTCATGTGCCTTATTTAATCACAGGGTTTTGTAGAATCAAAACCTATGTTCCTAATTAGCTCTAGTAGATTTAGGATTACAGGAGAATCTATTTTCCTCATCTCATCTAAGCGGAATGATTTAAAAAATCAAGATCTCTTGACTTACCCTGGAAACGATCTGAGGACAACTTATAATCAAGTGTTCTGGAAGGAAAATGGAACTTGAAGCTACTCAGATGTTTCCCTCAATTGCAATTTCCACTGCTGCTAAAGCACAATATCCTAGAGACTGATTCTTCGATTAGCACAATTAGATGATCATTGCTGACCTGGGATGTGCCTAGCACAGAGCTGCCTAAAATAAGAGAATTTTCTCAAAGACATTTATAATCCTTTTGGAAAAGCATGACAGCTGGTTCAGGGACATGAAGTTACCTCTAGTTAAGTGTTGCTAAACAGTTAGGCTAGCTACTTTGCTGCAGGGAGATTTCTGTGTTCTTGATTTTGTGTGTTTTTCTGTATTTATTCACTGGTGGCTCAATTCAGTTTTGCTGCTGCCAGTGGTAGCAAGGTGGTGAACATGACACCTTTGCTGAACCTGCTGCCAGGGAAGAGTACTAAGAAGTCAGTGTAGCGTTGCAACAGGTCTGTATCATAGCTTCCATGATACCTGTGTATCTCTTAGAGGCTCCTGTGGTTGTAACGTGCATATTGAACACTCTTGCTGACGATACTGGCAGCCAAATTTTCCCTTTAAGGTGACTGCAGCAGCTGCTGCTGGAAAGGAAACGAAGCATTGCCAGGAAAAGATCTAGCAGGCCTAAGCAGGAGGTGCGATTAGAGAGGGAAGTGCAGCTTCTGGGCCCTCTGAGGAGGGAGTTGCTCCACTGAGGAACAGATGAAGATGTAGCCAAATGAGAGAGAATAACATGGATAACATACTGATTTTGTTACAGACAATGCTGTGACCTGCATTCACTGTCAGTTGCCTGGGGTGGCATTTATTTTCATGACAACAATACTGTGCTGTATATGGTGCAGGGCATGCAAGGCATTCCTGTGTGCCATTGCAGGCAGTCAGGAGGAAGAGCTTTCAGAAGTTGGCTTCAGGAAAGTCCCTCTTCCCATTTCCAATAGGGGGGCCCATTCTGACAATGCTAACATATCTACACCAGCTCCTAAATCCTTAGGCACCAGCCGTTCTAATCTGGCTGGCATGCCAATATGATGTGTGTTGCTAACTTTCCAAAGCTGGACGGATGTGAGGTCAAGCTGATTCATGATGACCAACATTTCCTTGGTGATAACAGCCTCGAAGCCCTGAGAACTCTAGCATTTTGTTACTGAAATGTGGGCCTAACAGAGTCGCATAGCAGACCTCATCCCGCCCCTCACTCTGAATGGATTCTCTGACTGGAAGGCAGGCCTTCCTCCTAACCACTGGGTATGGACCTTGCCTCTGGTTCCAGAACTTTTCTGGATTACCTTATTGCTTCCTCAACATGAGTAATCTCATTGACTGGAGTTGCAGAAATGTCAGGAGTGGGAAGGGTTGTAGGGCTTAAGCTTGTATTAAAGGAGCCTGGGCAGGGGGGAGGATGTAGATTTATCTTTAAAAGTTCTTCCCTCCTACATCTCTATTGAGTTGGTGATGCAGCCTAAACTCTGTAGTCACTCTGTAATGAGTAATACCTGAAAGCCATAGAAATTGAACTCTTGAATGAGGGAAGATGTGCTCTTCTGTTATCACGAGAGAGGCAGAAAAAGTACTTTGTGTTATACAAGAAGCTGAGATTTATCTCAGATTGCTGTGTCAGTGCAACAATAATAGCAACCAGGAGGAGGAAGATGGGAAAGCCTGGTGTTTTTCAAGCTGTTTCCCCCAAAGAATTGTATGAATGATGTGCTTCACTGTTAAACTGTTTCTGGAATGAAGGAAATGGACTGAATGACAGCTGTATTTTAGACATTTGAGGACCAATATTAGACTAGAAGGCTTGAAAAAGCCTGATTTCATCTGAACTTCTCTTTTGGGTTTGTTGTTGAATTTGAAATGCATTTTGAGGAATAGTTTAGTTAAAATAGCCTTCATATAACTTAAGAAACAAACTTTTGAGGTTGGTCATTGTTCCTGACTATTCTTCTGACCTCAGCCTCAGGCTGTGTATCAAATTCAGCATCAAACCCCGGCCACTTTTCCATGGAGTTCCTGAACCTCAGCGTTATGAAAACATTTACAATTACCGTCTCTGTCTTGGATTTGTTTTTAAGTGCATTTCCCATACAGTAGCCAGCCTTATCTAGCATTTGGAAATGTGAAAATAAAAGTAATAAATACATTGAGGGCAGTTTCCAGACTTGAGGTTTTCATTTAATTATTAAATAAAAGGCATTTGCTGTACTATTGCATAAAGAATATGCAGGGATGACCAGAAATGCACTGCCGTGTGCCATTATAACACAATGCAGTGGCATACATTTAAACAAAGCTCTGTAACCTATGTTGGCTTCTTCAAATGTGACATTATTCTCCCTTTCCATTTCATTCCATTATTACTTTTGAGTTGCCATATTCTGTTGTCATATTTCCAGGAGATTTTTCTCTATATGAAATGTAATGTCCTTTGCAAAATGTGTAAGGCAAACTGAAGTACAATCCAAGGCATTTATTCTTCAATTGTTACAGCATGTGATTAAGAACTTTTTAAGTTGGATGGATATTCTATTTTGGGGGTAGCAGACATTTAGCCTTCATAGTTCTTTCTGTTTTGCAACATTTAACATCATTCAATTCTTTGTAGGCTTTTTTATAAGAGTAATTTTTCCTTTAAATATTTTTTCTGCCTTTCGCTTCCCCTTCCTCTTTTTCTTTCTCACTGCAAAATAATAAGCATAGTTTGTGCCACAATTCAAGTTATGAGTTTAAAAATCTATAAAGAATGATTTAATCTCCTACCCATAAATATTGACTTTTTTTAGCTGCAGTTTCCTAAATTTTCCTTGTGTTACGTTAGTATGGACTTAGTCGTTCAAGAATCTTTCATACGGTACACGATGACTGCAGGTGCATAAAATGAACTTCAAAAAGACCTTTCGTTGCACTACAAAAAGCCTAATCCAACCTGTCATTATTGGTGATGCATCGCGTGGGTGTACACAAAGCGTCAGGCAGGGTATTTCAAAGATAACAATGTACGAGTTCTCAGTTGTACTATATAATCTGCAGTTTCAGAAAAAAACTGATATAAAATAAAACTTTGCATATTGTATTTTACTCACAAGGGGGGTGAGGAAAGGAGTCATCAGGTGGTAAAATCAGCTGTGTCATCTAGTGATAGGTGCACTGGAATACAATCTGGTAGAAAGTTTTCTGCCTAGAGTGGTAGAAAAATCTCAGCTTTGCTGAGATCATGATGAAGTGACACTCAGAGTGAGTAATGCCAAGGGACTAAATTTCCAGTGCTTAGATAATTTAACTCTGATGGAGAACCTTCCATCAGATAGTATTAAAAGAGCATTTTTTTCATATTAAAAAAGGACTTTAATGATGTGACAGCTGCTGTGTTCTCTTATTTTTCTATTATGCAAAGATTGGTTATTCGGAGTTTTATCACTGGTGTAGGGTGCTCAAGACTTCTTTTCTGGTAACAGCACCTAAACAACTACGTCTTAGCTCTAAAAGAGACAACACATCCCTGAGCCTCTAAAAACATTGCCTTGTTTAGTTCACATGCTTCCTTACTGTATGCATGCTCTCAAAATAGATAACTGACCTCTATTTCCTAAGGCTTAAGGTCTATAATTGTTCGAACACTTCAGTAGAGAACAAGGGAGAACTACACAGCTGTATCTTACCTTGTGCAGATAAAGAAATAGCCCCTGTCCTTGACTCTATCTGGAACATACGCTCCACAGGCTGGCTCGGAGTCGGTGTGAGGATTTTATACTGTAACTCGGCATTTGATGCAAAAGGGTCATCCAAGTCAGTGGTGCAAACATGCGCAAAGGATACTCCTGCTTTTGAGATTGCAAATTGGGTGTGGTGGCACACTAATTTATCTAAAACACAGTGGAATTCAACATGACAAATGTTTTTCATAGGCAATCTTTTTCCTAGTGAACATCTGCCCATCCGGAAAACATTAAAATGCATTATACTTCAAGGTATTTGCATGACAGTTTGGATTATTTTCAGGCGAAGGACAGAGAGTAGTGTGTGTACCTTCCCATAGTTACTGTGCCTAACCTGGTTCTGTTTTCACTGCTTTTTTAATAGTTTCTTTTCTTAAACTTATGTCTTAGAAGTTTTTAAATCTCAGAGCTGCCTCAGATGCCTACTGTAAATGAGATGTGGTAGTAACTGCAATTATAGAGTAGCTTTTCTCCGAGGCATTCAGAGGTCTTGCAACGTTTCTATCAGCCCTATTTTAGAGGCTCAAAGTTGCCGGCTCTCATAATATTTGTTGTTTTTCTTAATAACCCATCTGCTGGCAATTTTGCTTAGGCTAGCAGTGGAACAAAAACTCTTTTTGGTTATAGAGGAATGCTTGAAAATGAGAACTGAGGCTTTAGACATAGGTGTTTTTTTCCACTTGTTACTATTTAAACACTTCAGCTCAGCTGCTGGAGATGTTTCTTACAGATTGTATGCATCTTGCTTTAGGTCCCTGTTTTAGAAATATGCAGAGAAGGCACAGAGAGCCCCTTGTTGGTTTTGTTCTTAAGCTGTCAGAAAGAAGGCTTAAGAATCTGGAGTCAAAGAGCTTACTAGGGTATGTGCTACGTTTGTATGTGTGATATGTGAGTGGGATGTAAGTCAGCAGCAAAAACACATGCTGAGTGAGAGAGTCCTCAGTACCTGTGTACTTTCCAGTATTTCAGATAAATCTGCCAGTAGCAGGCTTGCCAAAGTTACAGAACTGAAACAAAATACAGTGTTTTGTGCAGATGTTGGAAAGGCATGGCCCAAATACTAGTGCTTCTCACCTTCTGTAGTCCTATATGCCACTACAGACAGGGTGGAGTACTACCTCCCCCCCCCCCCCCCCCCCCCGGTATGAAGGTGTTTACTTGTGCTTTGCATTGGTGGCTGTTATGGCCCAAGAACCACAGCAATAAATCAAACAGATTCAAGCTTAGGCCTCTAAATAGAGGTTTTCTTAGGGTTGTCAATGTTTCTAAAACATTCTCCTTTTAACAACTGGTGTGAGCAAAACCCAATTTTCTTGTCTCACTAGCAGGAGTGTGAAGTAGGCAACAGAGAGATATACTGCTTAGAGGGGCTCCAGCCTTGATGGTCTAACTCAGTGAATTCTCCCGATGTGAACAATGTCTATTCTTTTATTTCTGTATTTTAACACAGGGTTGCTTAATCTTTTGAAACAAAATCTATTTTGAAGTAAAGGAGCCCTCCAGCTTTTATGTTAGGGTGTGCATTAAGCAGCTGTTAAAAAAGCTTCTGTATTCCAGACTGAAGGTAGCTGTCTTTATGGTCAAAACATAGCCAAACTCTGCTCTTGTTTATGTGCCAATTTAAGTGGGATTTTCTAGACATAGTGAAGAATTTGCATGAGTTCATAGCTTATGCAGTCAGGTAGCATTCACTAAATGCTGATTGAATAGTGTTGTCAGGATCATCTGGCACATAAATGCAGGGTTTGACATGGGTGGGGAATCCCAAAGGACCTGCTAATTGCCTGGTCAAAAATGTGTCTCTCTTTTCTCCCAAGTGTGGTAGAGGTCCAACAATGTTTTTCAGGATCATTCTGAGGAGTAAGTGTTAATGAATTATCAACAATAGAATGTATTCCCATTAATACAAAAGTGGAGACAAGCCATGCAAGGGTTAACATCTGGGACAGTAATAACATTTAGAAAATAGTATCAGAACAGCGTTATTAGGTTAAATGTCAGTAATGTAGCACTACAGATTGTAGCACTACCTTTCTCCACCTATTTTTTTCTTTGTCCTCTGAGTTTTTGTGACAAATTGAAGTGAATGACAAGTATCCATTAAAACTCATTTAGCCTTCACACTGTGAATCCTTCTGCTGCTGTGGCATGAGGTAACTTTTGCCTCTCCTACATATGGAGACATATGGAAATAAATGCACAGCAAACCTTTTATAATGTCTACAATACAGCAAATATTGCTGTTAAAAGCCACCTCCTGAGACCTGACGCAAAGCAGCATGACCAATGCAAGGCGAATGAATAAACTGAGGAGGCTATCATGCTGAAGCTAAGTAGTTCAGACAGAAAAAAACTTTTCATGATTAATCAAGGATCTTATTCTCTTCTGGCTTAAACTCATTTTCATCAATATAATAAGCCAGCGTTCACTGGAGTTGCTCCTGATTTATAACAATGTGAGAGGAAAATAGCACCAAATAGGTCACATTCTCTGCTGTTTCTTGCCTTGCATCATGACTGCCTGACAAATGTGATAGCGTTGAAATACTTCCTGTTTTATTTAGGAGCTTGTTATATCTTGTTTGTATTGGCCTTGTAAAGGAGGGAGGAATTAATCTCAGTCTAAATTAAATCCCTTTGGCGTGTATTTAGATCTGACTAAGAGGACTTCTAAAAATATGTTAGCTAACCTTTTAAAAATATATTGTGAAAGAAGAGCATTTTAGTATGTGTTTGCAGGTAAAGATGATCTCTAGGTTGTGCCTTTACAGATTCACCTCAAGAAAATAGCACATTGACTTGCCTGTCACCATTCCAATCTTTGATGGTGTCCTTTATAATGTGTTACCTAAAGTTGTCTAAAGCCACTTCTTTTCAGTTCTGGTCCAGGCATATTCTCCTGCATTGTGGAATCCATTGAAAAGTAAAGTATGGTGGGGTTTGCCCCTAATTTTGATCCCCTTTGCCACTGGTAGACCCGACGCAAATACATAATTTAATGAACTTTTTGCTGTGAAGATCTTTTTGCTGTGCAAATCTCTTTAGTTTAACTTTTCAGGATTTTCTCAAAAGGCCGGAGTCATGTCCCTTGCATGCTGTTTGAAGCATTAGAGATCCTGTGCCGAAACAGTAAGCACAAAGTGCCTCATCAGATACCACAAGAAGTCCCTGTTTACAAAATGTTTCAGAACAATTCCTTGAGTTGCAAAATTGACAATTGCTGATACACATATGGGCAGAATTTGGCCTTTTTTTACTATTCCATGGCATCTTAATGTTCACCTGAAGATAACTCATTTTCTTGCTATTCTTGACTTTTAACAGTAAATTTTTAGGAAATTTTTTCCCCCATTTTTCTGACAATAGAACCATTTTAACATAATGGCTTAAGTACACAAGCATCTTAAAGCGATGGTTTAACAAGGTTCAACTAGCTCACTGTCTTTATGAAGGTCCTGAAAACACCCCTACTTTCATATTAAAATACTGTCTCCTTCTGACTTTATGTTCAGCTAGGCAATAACATTTGATGTTCAAAATATGTTGGGAAGTTTATCTATAGAACTAATGATAGAACAGTCCAAGCTTCTAAGATAGTCTCCTTTTAGCCTGCTTATCTCTTCCCTGACATTTCCCTACTGAGCATCAGTGAGCAGGCAGCTTTGTACTGACATCTGAAAGCAACTCTACAGCAGCAGTGTGCAAAAGGCTATGGAACAAGCAATCACATGGTTTCTATATTTTCTGTCTTGTTTACTGTGTTCATATTGCCAAATGGCAAATTAAAAGAGTGCCCTAATCCCAAAGAGCAAGGTACTTTATTTCTCCTTTCCACACATACGCTTGTGATTATCTTTGAGGAGGGAAGGCATTTTATATTTGCTATTTTGATATTCACTTCTAGTCTTCTCTCTGGGAGACAAATAATTTCTGAACTGTTTCTAGTATAGACACTATATAATTTATATAATTTGGATGATCTTAATGGAATGTTTATTAAATTTACCAAGACTAGCACATGTGATCTGTAAAACCTTTGACATTGAATATTAGGAGGAAGCAAGTGAAAAAGAAATGTATCTTTATAGAAAGGAGCTGGTGAGGTTAATGCCACCTTGCTTAGTCCTTTTGCTAGGAATTGTGGAGAAGACAGCCTCAGCCAACCCCGGCATGTTGTCATTTGCATCTTTTGCTGCTATTGTTGTGGTCACGGAATTCAATACTGGATGCTCACCTTCATCTTTTGCCATTGCCTGTTTTTAAAATAGCATGTTTTATAATACAAATTAGGTCACTGGAGCTGTAGGAAAAGCTCTATTAGTTGTTAGCAGTAGACTTGCTATATACAGTGCAGGGGAAAGAAATAAACAGAAGTGTGGAGATAAGCAGCTTTCTCTTTCCCTCCTATCCCCCACTGAAAACCGGAATGGGGAGATAAAAGACAGGCCCCTACTGAGATCTCCAGGTCTTACCACTGCTGCTAATAATTTCTCAGAGAATAAAGTCTGGAATTACGGCTGTGTCTGCCTTCAAGGAACAAGGTGACGACTATTTCTTTCATCCTTGTAGTTATCCTGGCATGACTGCAGCGTAATCTGCTTGTGTATTGTCCAGAGAGAAAACTGTATGAAGAGATTCAGTGGCAATGCCATTAGAACAGTATTTGGCTCTTTTGATGTTTAAGAGCCTCTGACTTCATCTCTACTTGTCCCCAGTATATGTTAATGTAAATATAAACTGGTATCTTAGAAAAAGTAAATGTGGTACTGAGTCCCTGTAGCTCGCCTAGAGATCAGTTGAGGCTGGAATGGCTATGCTGAATATCAGAAATCTTCTGTATGTATCCCAAGTATTTGAAGAAAGGTACTGCCAACAACTACCTCAGCTGGCACCTCATCACACAGCTGCCATAGTGCAAGTGAGGGTTGGTCCTTCATTTCTCTTTGACATCTCACCTTACTTCCACCAGAACAAATGCCAGCTGCAGAGGGTAGCTGTGAGATATGTGGTGGAAGAAGGCGATAGGAATAGGCAATATCTGAAGCAAGTAGAGGGTTTCTTTATCCTGATCCAGTGGTTCAGTAACAAAGTGAATCCCAGACACTCGCTCAGTTCAAAATAGACCATCATCACTTCCAAGCAGTTGAATGTCTGTTTGGGGAACAACTTTGAGGTTTATCTGAAGATAGAAATGAAGCATTTAAGAAGGTCTGTTGTTAAAAATAACTTTATTCTATCAAATTCATCTTTGTACCATTCAGGACTTCACATCTCCTAATTTGGAGGCTGCTGTGTGTACTTTTGATTATAGCTGAATACTTCAGCTATAGAGTTTTTATTGATCTCACGTCGTGTTGACAGTCCTTAGGAATGAAAGAGAGTTTGTGCTAAGTGCGGCCTAAATTAGTGTCAGAGAAGATAGATGACGCAGGATAGGTTACCCCCAAAGTGTAGTGTATTTGTGAAACAGGATATAAGATGTGATTCTGTCTTGAAAATGGTTTTAGGGAATACAAGAGGTTTCTATGAACTTGTTACTGTGAGATGGGTAAGACCCTTTAAAAGCTTGTAGCTGTAATTATGTGGGAGCATTTACTGTATCTAGGAAGATAGAAGGGGAGGAGCTTATGCAGCCCCAAATTTGACTTTTCCAAAAATGGCCTTCTTGACCATGAACCCAGAATAGTCCACGTTCTTTAACTTGCAAATTCTTTTTGAGTAGGGTGATATTAGCTGATAATGTGGGCTTAATTTTGAAAGAATAATTTATTTGATTTTCATTTCTTTAATCAGCATTATTTACTACTTTTTTATTTAAGACATTCACTTGTCAACAGCTCATCAAGTAGTCCTTTTAAAATCAAGCCTACTTGGTCTTTTTCCATTCACTGATGGCCAAGTGCAGTCCTTAAGATCTGATGTGACCTGCAAGCACATTGCAAATACAAGCGGAAAGCAGTATTATTGAAGGTCCAATTTTGCAAAACATGGACAAACCACCGTTGTTGTAACAAGAACTTTAGTACTAGTTTTATTAGCAACACAGATTTAAGGACTTGGCCTCTATTTGATAGCCAGAACCTTTACAGAAATAGATGTATTCCGGAAGTTATTTTAGAGAGGAGATGGTTAATTGGCACGAAAATGCAGTTTATTTTGTTGCTGTTGTTCCAATGGTATTTTCTAGGTAGACTTTCAAAGAACATCCAAAACAAATCTTTAAATATTCCTTCATATTCCTTTCAGCACCCAAAATTTGACTCTACATATGCAGTTTGTGCACTGCAAACACACTTTTAGCTCATGTAAAACATTTTTAGGTCCCCCCTGAAAATATGCCCTGAAATGTTGCTCTGTGAAAGTGGCACGGTTGTACTTAGACCACATTGTGTGCTCATGCATTTGAAAAGTGTCAGGTATGGAAAGCAATATTAGTACTCAAAGTAAAGTTCCAGCATTGGTTATGCAAGCCTGGAAACTTCTTTCAAAGGTTCTAACATTATCAATATTGACTTTAAGGGTCCTAGCTGGTGGTGCAAAGCACAGCAGCAATAAAATGGCAATGTCTGTGCAAAGTCAATTTAAGTACAGACTAGTGAGTCATGGAAAACACTTATTAAATGGCAGATGGTGCTTATGACCGGGAAGGAGAATGACTGTATTTGTTATTCTAACAGAGAACTGTTACTGAAGTCAAACAGGTTGTTATAAATTACAAGACAAAACTTAGTATCGATGACACTTGTTTTGTTTCGGTTGCAGGCTCTGTGGTAAGTTTGAGTAGAAGCATAATATTTAGGTTAAAATGACTTTGGCTTTGTTTTCTTAAATATGGCGCTTTCTCCAAAATCTCCCTGTGCCTTGCAAGATCCCAAGACAGAGGGATGTACACAATATAGATTGTTTTCAATATGCATTTTAACTGAGTGGTTTCAGTGAACAGTATTTATATTTATAAATTTAGGATGTCATTTTTGCTTTGCGTCATTTGTTGTGTAAAGGTTATACAGCATAACAATTGCAAAACTAAAGTTAAGCTAGGTGTGTCTAAGCCGGGTGTGTTTCTGCTCTGCTCTGTGAACTACCTCCTCCATTGTCCTACATTTTTCCTGATGTATAATGGTCAGGGACTCTGAAGATGTGTGAGGAGAGGGAAGACTTTGGTGTGTGGTGGATACCTGTTGCCCAGTTAGGGAGCCCAGCTCATGCAGTAGAACAGGGCGTGAACTGTGACTCCTTGGTAACTCCAAGGAGTCACACAGCAACAGCAACATTTTCAAGCCTAATTTTTCAGGAGCTTTTTTTGAAATTATTCTATTAATTGCTTTTTAAAAGATGCTTGAGTATTTCTGTTGACATTTTTCTTGGAAGAAAAACACTTTCCAAATATTCCTCTTTGGCATTTGGCAAATTCTTTAAGTAAATTAAGACCAGACAAAGCTTTTTTAGTCATTTTTTCACACTCAACTCCTAAACTTCGCCTGCTTCCAAAATGCTATCAGTGGGTATAAAAGTTAATCTGGGTATAGAGCAAGAAGGAGGCTGCTGAAGACAATTTTATTAAAATCAATATATTTTTATCTGATACCAACGGCTGCTTCTTGTATTTCCTGTATACCAGCAAAAGGGCACTAGAAGAACAAGAGGGATTAAAAGCAGATAGAAAGCCAAGATTGAAACTAATTTTTTGATACACAGCAAAAGTTTCTTGCAAGCACACCAGCCCACTGTAGTGCAGATGAGACAATTTGGTATGTTTGATTTGTACCTGTTTTATAGTGCTGTCATTTCACTGACTTTGGCGGGGCTACTAGTCATTTACAATAGTAGGAGAATACTTGTGAAGACCTGATTAAGTTTTTACTGTAGTATAAGAAACTTTATGCTGCTGACCATGTTAATGTATAAATAGTTATATAAATTCTTACCTTCTTTAAATACAACGGGAATGAGCCAACATAATTTTCAGGCTCCTCTACATGTTCTTTGCTGTTAGTGTGATATATTGTTAATAACAGTGAGAAAACCTGTAAGATGCATTAACCTCTTAATTTAGACAAAAATAAATACAAATATTTAATTTTTTTTTTCCAGACAATATTCGGGCTTCCCTTTATGGCAGTGGAACAGATTCCAGTTTAATTCAGTGTCATGACTCCCTAAAAGTTAGTTTTGTTATTCTGAAGTTGATCAATATGCATGAGATCATACTTTAGCCCTCCTTTCTCCTTTTCTTAATGAGAATAAATACTTGTTTTTTCATAGAAGGTTGATAAGGCATTCCTCTAAGGACTCTACTTGAGCAAAATACATAGTAAAAATGTTTGCATAGGTTAGCAGCTTAAACATATCATTCTGCATTCAGTCTTCCTTATGATCAGCAGCAACGTCTGGACACCCAGCTATACTTCAAGAAAACGTTTATAGGCTTCTAGCTTGTTACAGAAAATATTACAGGTTTCTAGACAGGAGAAGCTCTAACTAACACAGAGGATTTTGTCTTGAATGGTGCTGAATATTGACAGCTTCCACTGAATCCTCTGGAATTCATAACCTCTTTGTGTTATGTTTTTAATCACTATTATCTGAACTCCCCTGCATAATTTAGAGTTGCTTTTAATGCTAAGGAATGAATCAGTCTGTATTTCTGCATGTGGGTTATAGTCTGAGCTACTTACTCAGCTGTCCTCAATACTCGATAAGTGAACCAAGTATAGTCAGGTTTCTTATGCTTTAATAAACTCAAGCTAGGGAGTCATTATAGTTTAAAGGTGGTCAGAAGAAAACTTCAGAAACAGATACCCTCGCACTTTTGAAGAAGCTTACCTCAGGAGATAAAATTTTTGGTTCATGCTCGTCCAAGTAACCATGGTCAACCTTGAATCAGGTCTAAATAAAACCTCCGTCAGGATAATTAAACAGACAGGCATATTACACCAGCAGCTGCTCAGGTGACAGGGATAACTGCACTTGTAAAGGTCATGTGGAAGAAATGAATCTTACCCCCATCCCTGCAGAAAACATTTATTTGTAACATCACTGCATGAGGAAGCAGAGAGCATGAGGAAGGAGAAAATGCTTGAACTGATAGACTGATAAACGTCACATTTCCTTGATTTGGTAACTGATGTTTTTCACAGATTACATTTGAGGCAAAAAGCATACAGGAAAACTCTGCATAAGGTCACAAATATATCTTAGCCCATTTAATAATATCATGTAATTAGGACTTCTTGATGTGCCTAACATTACTTTTCAGTCCTGGCATCATAGTATACCAATGTAAAATAGATTTCTCAAAGATTTGGTCCATATATATGCTTTATGTTATGAGCACCCACAAAGAATATATGACATCACATAGAACTGTGACCCCCTTTTATTTACTTAATAACTAGAGTTAATAATTTTGTGCACATTGGCTAGTGAGAAAGGAACATAGACTGTTACAGCTCCTCCTAATGCAGAGAAACATAGGTTTAACCAAATCTATGAGGGGGAGACTACCTTGCACCATTTTGTAAGAAGCTAATCCACTGGACACTGAGTCTATTCAAAATAGGAGAGAAGATTCACTTTTCAGGAGGAAAAATATTATATGGGTATACATGTATATTTGCTGTACTGTAAATCATCATGGAGAGGAAAAAAGAACGGGAATAATCATAGACTGCTCCTATAAGTCTTCATCTGAGTAAAAAGTCCTCACAAGAGTCTTGTAACTCTTTCTGTAGTATCCAGAAGATCAGAGGACTAGAGAGATGTAGACTGTGTTTCCTTGGTCCTGATATCGCTGCTTAGATGTCAGTATTATAAGGAATGTCAGTGACATAAATATTCCTCTGTTGGCAGAGAGTGGTGTCTGCGTGGCACTGGAAGTGAGAAAGCACGCAGTCACTGCTGCAGAACGGGGAGAATGTGTGTAGTTCAGCGTTTTGTCAGTGTGCAGCTGTACGTGCAAGAGCTTTATCTGAACCGTTATAAATCTTTATCATTAAACTCCTACAGTGTTATCGCCTTGTTTTCATACTTTTCTGCTTTCCTGGGTCATTGTCTCTGTCAGCCTATACCCTTTTGCTCTTAATTATGGAACAAATGCATTAGTAAGCACACTGTGGATAGCTGCGTTAGAAGCTTATGGGGCTCTCCGCTCCTGCACGATCATCGTCAGCCTCTCTGCTCACGATACAGCTCCTGGAGCAGGTTCATAGTATGCTCTAGGGACAAAATCAAGTCAGAATGTCTTCTTAGGGTCCAGAGAGAGTTATCTGTAGAATGAAGGACTCTTCTGTTCCACTTTTACTGAGAGATTCATATCGCACCACTATGATCCAAATATTCCGTCATGATATATTACTGTGGATATATTGTGTCGACTCACCCGAAATTTCTGAATATTTGAGTTCAGCTGACCCTTGCTGAGAGCTTAGCCTGTTCAGGGAAGCTCAATTTAAGGCTTGCCCATGC
The DNA here is from genome assembly GCF_040807025.1 of Struthio camelus. Lineage (NCBI taxonomy): Eukaryota > Metazoa > Chordata > Aves > Struthioniformes > Struthionidae > Struthio > Struthio camelus. The sequence goes on from NC_090951.1 coordinate 11,211,776, forward strand.
TGTTCTTCTGACCATACCTAACATCATTGGTGTGGACCAGTCAGCTTTGCCTGGCAGCACGGAGAAGCTGCAGCTTCAGCATTTGTTAGTATAGATCATAGTGGGGTGAGAAGAGACCTAAGTAAACTGCAAAAATAGGATTTTCTACAGAGGTTTCTTCAAGATTACATACAATGCAGCCAGGCTTCCTTTGCAGCAGACATAGCAGTGGAGACATCTTGTTAAACAGTATTTGATACTCACTTTGCACAACAACGGAAAAAAATGTGACACGAAGTAAAGAATTGGGCCCTGTATGTTTCATTCTGATCTCACAGCAGTGTAAGCTGATTTAAATGCGGTAACTCTTGATTTAGGCCATGATTCACCCACTTTCTTGGGTAGGCATCCAGTTAATATGGATGAAACTACTCAAGTAGGATGACTGCTCATATACTTAAAATCAAGCATGCCATTAAAAACTTAGCTTAACTGAGGATTCTAACATTGCAAATTGAGATCATATCCAAGCGATTACCATAATTTTGAAATATCTCTATGCCCAGAGATATAAAAATCTAATGTCTTTTATTGAAAAGGACATTCCTTATGTGGAGTAGTGGGTAGCTGGGATCTCAAACTTGTTCTTAAAACAGAAAGCTATTCCCTTATTTTAATGGTAATGGTGTATATATTTTGGAACTTAATGTAGGTTTTGTCTGTGTTGTGAGTGACCAGAGACCATACCTAATACAATATTCTATTATTTGTCTTCTCAGGAGCTTTTGTTACCTGACTTTATGCAGCACATGGAGTCCTAAAATATCCAGTTTATGGAATCCTAATATACGTACCACAGAAAAGTTATTAATACAAGCAATACACATTTTTTCACATCATAGCATATATAGAACGCATATATAAAATATAAAATATATCACTCATTTGAGGTATGGAAAAGGAAATAATTAATAGCTGGACAGTAAACATTAATGTAGACATCCTGAAATAAAATGAAAGAAGCAACATATCTGAGCTAGAAAAGTGATTTTAATCTTCTGATCTGCCTATAAATAAATAAATAAACAAACATTTCTTCAAATTAAATTGTCAGAGCAAGATACAATTTAATATGGTTAAATAAGATTAAGATGTGAATAGTTACCCATATGAAATATTAAATGACCTAGTAATATACAACATTTAAGCAAGAAATAAGTAGGATCTGTACTTATTCCCCTAGTACCTGAAAAACACTTCTGTCAGCCCTACCAGAAGTCACATAGTAGGAAAATTAAAAGGAAGTTTGATTATTCCTGATACTTCTGAAAACAAGCAGATTTTGTTTTCACATCTTTATTTAACAGGATAAAAAAGGGACGACTTTTGCAGGTGGCCTGTTTTGTAGGTTAGAGGTATACCTACAGGCTGTATTACCAAATACCACTTACTGTATATAAAACTGCCGGTAACATCACATAATACTATCATACATTGTTTTTCTCAGCTGGTAGCAGGTATCCTACTGGGCAAACCAATTTGTTTCAGGAAAATATTGCCTCCTACAAGCTTGACACCTCTCAAGTAGTAAGTATGCTCACAGACATTTGCACTTAGGCCCTTACATCAAAGGGAAGGCTAAAGGGAAAAAAAACGCTGACTTCTTTCTAAAAGGTTTGCCTCTGACCTGCCATGGTTTTTGAATTCTTTATTTATGGTTTCAAAAAAATATTGTTTCTTTTTAAGGCTCAGAGTTTTAATTAAAGAAGTCGTGTTTGTGTTTTAAAGCAGTCAAGCCTTCAGAGGCCTTAAACAGATATCTGAAAGGGGTAGACGTTTATAAGGAATCTCAGCTAACACATATTCATTAAATAGGAGAATGAGCTTGCTAATGTCCTTGCAATGCTGTAGTAAGTAATTATTGTAACATTTCAGCCATAAACTAAACTGATGATAGTTCTGTAGGCACAAACTAGATGACTGAAACCTGATATTTAAATATCCCTGTGAAAGGTAAAAGGATTTCAGGGTGAAATAGAAGTTCGTTTGTCCTAGAAAACTGAAAGTAGTAATTTTATGTATAACAACAGTCAAGATGAGAAAATACCTTTACAAATACTATTTTATGAAGAAATGAAGGTAATTAGAGAGTTCTCAGATGAAGGATGTCTCAGCTTAACGGAATTGTTTATGTTTCCTGAAGGGTGAACAGTGGAAGAATGATATATGGCAAAATATGGTTTTAAAGCTGGCTATGCCTGCTATTTGATTCAGAAAATTGGCTTAATTGCATCCCTACTGTAACCTAAGTTAAAACAGCTGACTAAATTTAAATGATTGACTGTTCCCATGGAATAAGGCAACAAAATCCAACTGTGGGTGAATCTTTTCTATTTCTCCTCTTTTTATGTAGATACTGGATACTATTTGAATCTGTCTATGTTTACCTAATGTCTTTAAATATATTATTCTGAGGAAAAAATATTGGATTATACAGAAAGAAGAGTAACACCCCAAAGGACCTCCTGATACTAATATTAGTCATTAGAGCAGTGGCTCTGAAAATACATACTTGCATGTTACTTTGGATTTTATTCAAGTAGTATCAAGCACATATCTAAATGTTGGTATTTCAGGGTAGAAGCAATATTAAAGTTGCCTTTACTAACACAATATATTGGTTTTAGTTTTGACTGGTTTACTCTTTAATGCACAGCAGCTTGTATAGAAGGCTGTAGCCACACACACGTTTAGAGCGGTGATAGAAGAGCTTTGATAAATTCTGCTGTGTATCTTTAAAATGTCGTCGTTCTGAGATACAGATACAGATGTGCACCTCTCAGATGAGGGTAACCAGGGTCTTATCTTAACCCTACCTTCCCCATGGCTTGAGCTAAACGCTGTGAGCCAGGCAGCTGGGGTGCAGGGCACATGCCCCCTGCCAGGGAGGTGGGGTGCAGAGTGAGCTGGGGAAGGTTAGCTATCCACATCCTCTGGTATACATTCAGTTTCTTAAATTTAAGTTGGTTCTTTGAACTCAGTAATGCTCTGCAGCCATGTAAAGTGTGTCCTTTGCAGGACTCAGACTTCAGCTCTATTTTTAATCAAATAAAATGAAAGACTTTTCTACAGTTTTGTTGTTGTTAATTGCCTCCCAGACATAAAAACATAGTTTTGCATTTAGTCATTCAAATATTCAAGAAGTTGGAAACAAAAATAATCAGGAAATCTTTACTGGGTTCATTTTCTCAATTTCTCTGTCTGAATGCATCCATCTGTCAAAACATTCTTGTGCAAAACATGTTACAAGAAGTAGAGTTTTCAAATTCTTTCTGTGTATAATTTGTTAATTTTTATAAAGCCCACTTAAAATGGAACTCGTTTTCCTTTTTGTGGTTCTTCGAGTTACTACATCTTTAATGACAAAGAAAATACAGATCTTGGCCCTGGTCAAGTCTAGCAGAAAACTCTTACTGGCTTCACTAGGGTTAGTGTTTAACCCATTGTATTTGCCAGAAGGGCTGGGCAGGAAACCATTTTCCCACCACCTACCTTTTGGACGTGTTCAATTTTTTTCTTATTCCCTGCTTCAGGACCAAATCCCAAAGCCCTCTCTTTTCAGTAGGGGACTCAGAGAGGAGACTGGAGAGGAAGTAGAAAGGAATCTCATGAAACAATGATTCTTGAAGCTAGAGCAACTAGATCCAGATCCAATTCTGCATTCAAATATATACTTATTTATATAAATTGGAATAGATTTGAATTAGAAAAGACAAGTGAAAGGACCTAACACATCCACATTCCAGCTCAGTGCTTTGACCACTTGAGTTGTGGACATTCTAGAATGACTTGCTTTTCAGGCTTAAAAATCCCTGAGATATATTTGGGTCTCTTCTCCTGCCTTGCAAAGATATAGAAGTAGTACTTGACATGTTAGGATAAAAAGAAAAAGGGTATGTGCATGTAAAGAGGATGAAGATAGGGAGGGACTGCTTTACACCATAAATCTATCTACTCAGCTTTTTAATAATTAAACATCTAAGACACCAAAAATGTATAAAAATGAAAGCTGATTATAGCCAAAGCTTGACATAGGGAAAGAGTATACAGTATTGTGCTGCAAATTTATGGAATCTTTTCTTCCTTTTGCTAAAAAAAAGGTCATACTTCTAATTAGAATACTGAAAATGTCACATAGTAAACTTAAGTTTAAAATAACTTGTTGTTTCTCCAGATGAGAAGCAGTAGATGGATACAAAAGTAATGGTTCATTTCCTAAAGTATCAGATCATAATCACAGAAGAAATAAAAAGAAAGTTGAGTGAAATAAAAGCCTAAGTCTAATTCTCTTCTGAAATCAGTGCCATTATTTTTGATTTGTTCTGCTGTAACTCGGAAGAAGATAAGACCAGAAGCAAGTTTATACAGGTTCCCTAACGGCAAACGGATGCTTTCTACTGATGATAGAGATCCACGATATTGTCAGTCTTAAGTTTTATCACAAACTCACAAACCAGGATTCAAAATTATATAAAAGCTAAGAAATATCTTTTATTTGAGGCTTTGGGGTTCATCTAGTTTACATTTTCAAGTTTTTCCTATATCTTCAGAGGCAGTCTTACTTTTCTAATAGAAATGAGATTCCAGCATAACCATTCCTCTTCAAATGTAGAACATTAGGCAAAATATCAGCTATTCCTGCGATCAGATTGCAGGAGGTGCTAGAACTGTACCCCTTGCTTTGGAAGACTGATTCTTAGCTCCATTCTGTTCTGTAAAAGCTCTCTGTCTGTATTAATTTATTAGTTTATTATTTTAGTGATTTCTTGTCTTCTTTTTGACTGACAAACTGTAAGTACTGAGAGCATTCCAAACAACAGTAACAAAACAACAGTACTGAATTTATTAGTGATTAATATAGTCCCTCTTTCTTGTTCTAGTGGTAGATACCTGATCTATCTTATTTTTATAGCTCCCTAAGATGAATTGAGATAAAAATAAATCATCAGTGAAGGGGTTAATTGAATTTGTTTTTGACCAGTCTGGAGAACTGTCCTATACTCGTTCACATTTTTGTCACAGTGTGATTCTGCCCTCAGGTAAATTGTCCTACAATTATTTTGTTTTCAAAATGTAGTCCTGATCCTGCAAACGTATCATTCACTTTCATTAGATAACTTAGACACTTCAATAATGCCAAATTCTATTTTTGTTTTCCCCACAGTACAGCAAGAAAACAATTCCAAACCAACAGCCTTTTAAATATTCATTCAGTTTTACACAGCCAGGGTACCCTAGTGGCATTAAGCATCTGTTAGTGTTTCCAAAACCAGGGCCTAAATCTGCTGACTCTCCAGAAAAGAGCAGGTTTTGTCCTGCTATCTCAATAGTATTATTTGCATAAATAGTTCTCAGTGGAATAAGGAATTAAACGTTTGGGTGTATGTTTAGCAATGAAGGTGCGATGCCATCGCTGACATACAGACAGATATGTAAAACAGTAGTACTAGGAGTTTCAGCTGTTTTTTCTGTTCATCCTTGTGGACATTAAGAGAAGTGTAAGTATTGAAAAGCACTCAGTGTTCTTCATCTGTTATTCCCCAAGTGACCTTAAAAAGCCATTTTCAATGTCACACAAATGTTTTAGAAATTTGAATGGTTTGGGCAGCTTTTCTCACAGAAATGCAGTTAAATTCAAGGAAGAGTACAGAAAGCTGCCTAAACTGTATCGCTTTGGTTAACCAACCTCAGCAGGCATTTGCTCCCTGAAATGGATGGGATTTCTCTGGATTATGATAGTACCAGGTGGAGTTTTAATTAAACCTCCATCCTGCTGTTTGGAAAGTAAGCTGTACAATCGGTGAATTAAAAATACCCCTTTCTTTTTCTTGGGGGGAGGAGGTGACCCTTTGAAATGCAGGAAGTTTCCCACCAAGCGGAGCACGGAAGGATGAACTCGTGCTTGGGCAGCTCACAGGCCCGTCGTTCCCTCTTTCCCAGGCACAGCTCCCGCTGAAGTCACTGATCCCCCTGCTGCAGTGTCTTCTTGAAGTAGCTCAGAGGCAAGAAGTTAGTACAAGTGATGTTTTTATTCCTCCTCTGTTCCCCCTCCCTTGTTCATGTTGGGGAGCAGGGACAGGTGGGAGCAGTGTGAGTTGACGGGGTCACAGTCCAAGCCATCAGAAAAGAGGGAGAAATTGAGCCAACTCCCAATTTTTTCTGGTTAAAAATAAAATGTTCCCTGCCTCATCTTGCTCTTGAAGGGCAGAACATAACCTTGGGAATGAAATAATAGAGGTTGTTAGTTAAGTAATTATTTACCTTGTAATTAAAAATGAACCAATTAATTACTAATCAAGTCAGATCTGTAGAGGTTAACTAGATATTTAATTTACAGTTCATTTTATTCATTACAAAGCTCTTAACGTATTTGAATTTGAGGGTGATTTTAGCAAATAACATATACTGATTCTAGAATCCTTGAATGGGATATAAAAAGAGCCAGATACTCTAATAATGAAATCTCTGAACTGATTAAAAGTACATTGTTGCGTATTTTCATTCAAAGTCTTTGTTTTCAAGGAATTAGTCATTCAAAGTTTTGCTCTGAAAGTAGTTTGCTCTACTTTTGACTAAATTTGATATCTTAGCTCCCCAGGATCTTGAAAAAATAAAAACCGAGTAAGAGACAGGTCTGCAGGAGCCATCATTAGCTTACTCATTTCTGTCTACTGCTTTATTTTTGTGCTCATTTCACTTCTATACTCGCACTTTGATTTTTAGCATTATGTTTTGAGTTACTACATAGCAGGAAAAAGAAAGAAAACCAATTTTGCAGCTAAGGGCTAGAAGCGAAGTCATGTAGGAAATTCTAAACACTTTGTTACTGAAATGTCAAGTACTCTGGAACAACTAAGCAATTCTGTAACAAGTTTATAGGGCGAGCTAAGGATTTCCTGCTGCATAGACAGTCTTACAGTGATAAGAGGTAAATAACGTCTTGACTCCTTGCTCTTGACTCTTAGCTTTCTCAAGGAGGTTGTTCTCGTAGTGTGCCGGTGCCTGCTGACGCCTGGCTCCCAAAACTCTTCGTGGGAATGCAGGCAGCTTGCTCCAGGAGAGAACAGCCCTGATGTAACTGTACTTTACACTGAGGCCAACCAGAGAATCAGATAGGCAGAGGATAGGAGTGGGCATATCAGTGGCTTGAAGACCCAATTGGTTCAGCACTATGCACAGCCCATAGCTGGGTCCCTTTTAGCCTTCTCCTGGCTGAGGAGTGTGTTAACACGTGCGTATGGACCGCACAGTGTTCGGGAAAGAGGCTGACTTTTGTCCCGTGTTTGTGCGGTGGCTAACACAGCAGAACCATAAACTACCTGCACATTGCCTCCAAATTAAATGATAAAACTAAGAATGCAAGTAGGAATAGGGATATCTTGTATGTAGATGCATTGATTGTGCATTTACCATACATAAATATTCAGTGTCTTTACCTGCATTACAAGTAAAAGCTTATATTGCTAAATGCATAAATGAAGCAGAGTGAAAACAGCCCAATCTCCTTGCTTCTGTTTTGGCTACTTCTTTGCAGTTTAGTACAGACAGTGACTTTAGATCTGCTCCAGAGTATCAAGATGAGCACAGAAAATACTGATTTATTGATAAATACTAACAAGTTCATGGGGTTTTTTGTTTGTTTATATAACCAATTTTTCCTTTTTAAATGTAAGGGACTAGCACAACGCTGCAGGCTGTGAGTTGTAAACTGTGCAAAGAAATATTGATTTGTTGAATAAAATGTTTTCATTACTGTTTTAAAAGTCACGGAAACTTTTTCACTGTTCATAACTGTCACCTATCTTGCTTTCTTATGGATCTCATGTGTCAGACTTTTAAGAATTTTTTTTTCAAATGGAACCAGGCAGGAAGAATAGAGATCCAAGAGCTCTATGAGTAGTCAGAGGACAAAGGAGTATATGTAGAGTATACTCTATAGCCTGAAAGATTTCCACTGGAAAAATGATTATGGGGTAAAAATGAGACGTGGCTGTCAGACTGCAAAAGTTTTTTCAAAGCTCTTTTTCTCATGAACAGATCAGCTAAGAATCTTCCATTCTCTTTTGCTTTGCAAATGCAACATTAAAGGAGAGAGTAATTTAATTTGCTATGCTGTCTTAATCAGGGACTTATGTGCAGCAAAATCTGACGTTTTTATCTAGACTATATTATGTAAAGCAGTGAGCTGGGGGACCAGGTTCATGTTACAACTGTTGACAGCTAGTGTTTTTCAGTAAGTCATGTAGTGGGAGGGGAGTGTCGCTCTCCCGTTCCCAGCGCAGTGCAGAGCCACTGCTGTAAGGGTGACAATGTGTAACAATGGAGGCTGGAAAGATAAAATAGAAGTTGACATGAAAAGCGTGTGACAAAGGGGAGCCCTACAACTGAGATACCTAGAGCTGAAAAAAACTGTGAGAAAGTTGTTCAGCACCCAACTGGTATCCAAAGAAAGTTACGTTCTTCTTTTTATTGAGCAACATTGATGAATAGTCTTCAATAAATTCCAAGGCAGGCCTGTAATGAACTTAAAGTGGAGCTGATGTAAGTTGGAATGGTTTTAACATTTTCTGTGCATTCTAGTGAAGATGCATTTCTGTTGCTTCATGCTTTTTGCATCCTTGATCTGCAAAAGTAATAAATAGCGCATGACCTCTTGCAGATACTTTTGCAGTGTCCGACATATCAAACTGTTGTCATCTGAATACTTGTCATAGCAAGATGGCTGCAAAAAAAGAAAATGCAAAAATTGTTCTCATTGAGTGGTCCAAAATGAAGAAATGCCACTAACCTTACAGTAATTTCAACGAGCTTAGTAGCCAGCCAGGAAATGTGCAACAGAGTAAGGCAATCTGAACCTTAGTCATATCCGATGTTACTTACAGTTTTCTAGATCATCATTTCACCTAGAAATATATGGCAACCCAGGCCAAAGCACAGAAGTTACGTACTCACTTTGACCTAGCCAGGTTAATTAACATTGCTATCTTCTCTACTACCTGGAGCTCCTGAAAGCTCTTTATTAAGCATAATGCATTACAATAATCCAATTTAGAGGTGATAAAAATTACTGTTCTTCTGCCAAGGCATCTACTGAACTGAAAACTGCCATTCCCGAAGTAAGGGTCACAACCTTCAGTGGGACTGCAAGCCAGACAGAAAAGTAACCATTTGTGCTAGTGTTATAGGCCTGACAGAAGCGGGACTTTTAGTAGGTCTCACTACACTCTTCTGAGCAGGGGTGACTTCTGATTCTGTTCTTGTGCTCCAAATTCTGTCCTTTCTCCAGTCCCTGTTTTGGGCTCTAGAAAAGCTTTATTTAGGAGGATGAAAAAAACTGTTATTTTCAAATACAATCTATTGATCTCAGTTTCTGAATCTGCTGAATTTTAAATCAGATGATTAGTATCTCTTTCTGATAAATATGGGAAGTATTAGGGAAAAAATGGTAGGATCCTAATTGGTTTGCAGTGATTGATTTAGACAACACATTCATATATAACAAAAGAAAAAAAGAACAAGAGAATGCAGAAGTCTTCAGAACATAAACTATCCATTTCATCCAGTTACCAGAACATTTTCATGGTACGTAATTATTAATAGCAAGACAACTGCTGGTGAAGAACTTAGTGTCGAAGTAAATTCCTTAGCCTGCTCCCTGCTTTCTCGCGCTGGAATTCTCAGTGCATTTCCAAGTTAAACAAAGCTGTTCCCCCTTTCATTCTGAACAGTGTGTTAGGGAGAGGGTATTTGGTGGCAAATAATGAATCCTTCCTTCTCTCTTTTTATCTTTTACTTCTCTATTCAGTGTCCATGTCATAGGGTACAAGGACAGTTAACATCATTTACCATTTCAATTTTTAGAAATTAACTTCAATAGTATTGGAGTTTAGATGTTCCTCTATTTAAATAGGCAATAAAATTGTCCATTATAACACTAGATATTATAAAGTAAAATATAAATTAAATGACAGTCCTGGAACGCAAAGACCTTTGACTGCAAATGTAGATTCAGTGAGGTCTCTGTGATGTACATGCAGTTAAGCTTACACTGTCCCTGAAAAAAGTTACAAGTCCTAAAGACAGTTTCAGCATAATTCAAGTATTATCCTACTTTCCTCTTAAGACGACCTCCTAGCAATGTTTTGTCATATACTAGATTCTTAATCACTGTTAATTCACTATTTTTCTTTTTCAGTAAAAAACAGCTGTCTGTGTTACGCAACGTTACTATGTAGATGGTGGGTTGTTTTTTCTAGTCCTATTTTGAGAAAATACATCTGAGTAAAACTACATTTTTGGTGATGCTAAGTCTTCCCCCAGCAGCTAACATTTCATCTAAATTTATGTGACTTGACTGCACGCTTTATATTTTTGGCAGATGGAGGAATGATTTTCTTCACATTTTTCATACTGTGAAGAATTTACAGAAGCTAGTTTAGCAATAGCAAGCGGAGGAGTCTTTGATTTGTTTACCTAACATATGTGTCACATATAAAAGGCAATGTCCTTCCACTGTAGATGTTAATAATTAGGGCTGTTCCGAATGGATTTGTGCCAACACAAAATCCACCACCACAATTAGCGGTAATAGGAACTTGAGCTGGCAGCAGCAGTAGAGGCAGTAAGAATTAAATGACTATGTAAACTGTCCCCCCCCCCAAATTAAAACTGTTGTATGCTGACAAAAACTGAGAAAACTCACACCACTGTTACCTCTGCCACTCTTTTCTGGTAATAAACACAAAATACTGCTATCTGGGACTCCCAGTGTTTTTCTTGACATAGATTCACACCCGTTAATGGCAAGAATCTGAGTATCCATTCCAATAAAACATCTCAAATTACAAAAACCTATGGATAACTTCCAAATACTTAAAGATATAAATAACCCTTTGAAGAAACGGAGTTGATTTTTGGAGACATTTGACAGATAAGTGTCTGTAACTGACTTCTCGTTGGTGCTATGCACGTACTTCCAAAAAGCGTGCTTGGAGGTTCCACTAAATAACATCTAAAAATGTAAGGCTTTTCTGGGTAGAAAAGCTTCCAGGAGCTACAAAATCTCTTCAAAGTAGTACTCATGGTAATACTTCCACAGCATAGAATATGATCTTGATCTAGAGCAGGTTATTATTAGAGCTGCCATAAATATGAACCCTCCCCTTACTGATGAACCATGGCTGAATTATGCTCATCACTGTATAAACAAATGAAAAGAGTAGAATAATGATTGTCATAAGTATTTTATTGTTCAATATTTATTAGAAAATACATTATAGATCAACCCAAGTTTCTTTAGAGTGACTCACAGTTTGTCTCATAGTGTCCTGTATGACATTGAAAACACAAATTATTTTCCATAGTTTCAAATAATCTCTAGCAATGTGCTAGAGCACATCATGAACATTTCAGGCTTAAGATTTGTCCAAACCTAGTCTTTTGATTTCACAAACACAGAAGAACATCTGATTGTAGGTCAGCTGTTAACCATGACCTTGAAGAGGCTTTGCAGCTGCATTTGTGTTGCTGCATCAAGAGTGATGCATCTTTGTGACACTCAGCACTTTGTGAAAAGCTGCATCTTAAACTCTGGGCTTGCATTACATTCCTTATATTTATTATGGACAGAATTCAGCAGTTAAATCTTGCATATCACATCAAACACATCAGTCCTTTATTGGCCATTCTGAAAGCATTATGCAAACAAAAGACAAAAGCTTTGCAAACACGCAGGGAATGATGCTGTAGTTTTGTCACTAACCTCAGCATGAGCATGAATAGATTTGTGCCACATTTATGCATATGAATTTGGACATTTTTGCTGCAGATTTTTCTGCACCAGAACATTGCTTTTGTGTTAACATTCAGAGCTTCAGTGTAAATGGATGCCTTGTACCATACTCTGACAGTGGTTAGATGTCCTACTGAGAATAGTTAGTCAGGAATCAACACTGGTGAAAAAAAGGCAAATTCAGTTAAGATGTATCATCAGGTAAGCGGAACCTTTGGCAGTGGGACAGAGCTATTCCTTTTAGACTGCACCCAGGACACAAAGTAAACACCTCTCTTTATAAGAAAACGGATGTGACCTGTGTAACAGCAACACATGCTAAAAGGATTGGCTGTGCATCCAACCAAACAGCTCCACCAGCAGCACGTCACTAGTTCTACAGACTCAAAGCAAAGAGCGTTACCTACACAAATCTGATGCAGTTTCCCACAGTGCTAGCTGTTCCCTGATGAGCGCCCAAGCACTGGCCTAGCTGGGGGAAGAGCAGTTTGCTCAAGCTCATGAAAACCTGCTGTAAGGTAGGAGAGATGATGCTATAGATCTGTTATGGGAAAGATCAGCCACTATAAAATCGTGGGCAAAAAGTGTTCCCGAGCAGCTTGAACAATCTCTCTCAACAGCTAGACTCAGCCGTGGAGATTAGAGAGACACAGGAGCGTATGTTTTATTGACTATGGGACGTGAGTTTCTGGAAGAATTTGAAGAGAATGTATCCTAAGAAGAGGAATTTACAAAGCAAGTGGAGGAAGTCCAAGTGTTTCACTGAGTCATAATTGCTAGCTAAGCATTTCAACTTCATGAAGAGCAAACAGGGAAAAATTATGGAAATGCATTAATTTTAACTAAGCAAAGCGAATATGAAAACCATAACTGCACTGAAGGCCACAATACATACTGGAGTCTCTACCTCCACTTCTTTCAAACAGCCTTGCCAAGCTGGTTTGCTCTTCTTTAAAGGAAACCACTGAAATGTATCTACAGACTTGTAAGTGGATGAGAGAATTATACTGCCATTAGAAGAGGAAGAAGAAAAAAAGGCCATTTGCTTATTGACTCTAACACATAACCTTCAAGACAGGAGAGGACTTAAGAATGAGAACACTATAGCTTTCAATTCAATCAACATAACTAGACATACGACTTCTATCTAACTAAAGGCATTATACAGAGGCCTGTTCCTGCCAGAGTTGACATGAGAACCAGGCTGAAGATAAACAGCAAAAAAAGGTCAGGCTCCTGCTCTGCTTCCTGATACAAGATGTCATAGTAGAATATCCATAAAGGTAATAAAAGTAGCATCTACCTCTAGAAAGCTATCTAGAAAGGAAGGGACACAATATTCCTGATTCATTTCATTACAGAAATTTATCATATGTAAATCTGCATAGATCAACTGAAGTCTGTGCAAAATTTTTTGTACAGTGGAGAAAAGGCCAGTATAAAAATACTGCTCTCCTTTATCCATGCTATGAGAAAAAGCACAGTTTATTATAACAGGAAATAATACTTTATTATAAAATCTGCCTGTAAACAAGTAACAAATTAATTGAATAACAGTTAATGGAAGTGCAAATCAACTTCATAAAATGATATTTATTCTGTATTTAAATCTTTCTATATATAATTTGCTTTCTCCCATTCTAATGTGATTATACTCCCCCCACCCCACATTTAATTTTAAAAAGATTCATCATTGCTTGCTTTATACTAAAAAAAGTGTACGAGCCTGCGTACATTTTTCAAATTTTGCTCTGCAAACGAGAAAAGTCTGTGGCAATACTTCATTTTCTATCATCATCCTTTCTTATCTTTGCATCTCTGGTATCCACAGGACAAGAGGACAAATAATATATGTACACAGTGAAGTGTAGGCATGTGAAGCCACTTATTAGTTAGTTCATTTACTTGCACATACTGAAACTTAAACCATTTATCAAAGAAGCAGACACTGTAATGCAGCTTCCGGTCTTGCTTGTGCACCGTAAGGCATTAAAGAGAGTCTCAACTGATAGTTATTCTTTTTATCACCATGACGATCATCCATACACACTTCTCAAGAGTCAATTGCTTGTTCAGCAGCCACGTGCAACATCTGGCTTTGCTGAAAGCTTCTAAAGCACAGATAAGTCATGGCAAGATTTTGATTTTGCTTTGAAAGCCATCTTCTTGTTGTTCTTTGCTACAATTCTCCCAAGGAATCGCTTTGCCTTTTTGCCTATGCTTTCTCTTCTTTTTGTGTTGGCCATTCTCCTAGCGTTGTCTTCTTTACTGTCTTTGCGAAGTCTAATTTGCCGAACAATACCTTCAAACAGGTCCTTGACATTATGGTGAAGAGCAGCTGAGGTCTCAATGAACTTGCAGTCAAATACCACAGCACAGGCCCGTCCCTCTGGATTAAAAGAGAAAAAGGGATGTGAGCGGAAACTGACATTTTCTATTCATTTATACTGGCAGAGGAGACTGAAATTTGACTTAAAAGTAATGAGAGTGCTTTTAATGCCACAAGAGAGCTTTATTATATGCTAGGAAGACACATATTTGCAGTGATGGTTTTGACCCTTCATTTTGCAAGGTTTTGTTGTGGTATTGTCAGAAATATCACTTGATTATTGGTACTGAATAAAAGGCAACAATAGTTCTATAGGCAGATTGTCTCACTATTATTTAAGATTTGTGTCAGCTATAAGAGGGATTTGGGTGTATACTTGCTGTCTGACAGGAAAGACAATGTGAGGTACTGAGAGAAAAACTAGTTCTTATTTCTTCTGGAAGTTGTTGAGCAGTTATGCACCTCCACCTTGCTGTAACAAGTGGGAGTTTTCCAGGACAGTTCCAAATGCAGTGCGATACAGTCCAAAAGCTCCAGTCATTAAACGGATCACTAGAGGTCATAAAGTTGTGTGATCACTGGATTTAATTAGGACTGCATTCAAAATAGAAGATGCTCAGTGTCCGATGTCCCAGAGGTAAGCGTGTAACTCTGGAACACTGCCGAAGTGCAAATTACCATGATCAACTTGTGGTAAATAACGACAGAGTTACAAATCTGAACAAAGTAATGGCATCACCACTAGGACAGGTCAACCATGCACTGCCACCAGCCTGAAAAGTGACGATCTCATGATCAGCTCTAATCAGTTCCCTGTATAGACTACTGGGCATTTAACACAGGGGACACAGCAGAACCAGACAGCAGCTGTTCTTGCATCAAGGCAAGATATTTCATAGTATTCTTCCCAGTGAAGAAAACGCCCAAATTTTTAAATAAGTGAAATTAACACTGTGCCGTTCGTACTGGTTACTGTGCTCTAGTAACAGAAATGCACTAGCTGAGAAGTGAACTAGCTGAGAAAAATCTGACCACAGCTGTAGAACAGGTACAGAAAGACTTCAGGTTGTGTGAGCCTGGTCCCGTTAGCTCAACTGTAATGGAATCACTTCCAATAGAAAGAGTATTGTACCTCTCTGGGGGGGTCATTCTTTTAAAAAGACCGCCAGCTGACTTGATAGGTCTTATGTTATGACTCTCCTGTCCCTTAAACATAGCTGAGACTACCATATCTCGATACTAGCAAGTGCTAGTGCACGTGTAACATAATTAAACTTTTGCTGTTGATATTGGCCCAGAATAAATCCTACACAGAGTAATATGCTAAAGCTGCAGCTCTGAGGCATTCTTTCTCTTGCACTGCAGTTCAGAGCATTACTCTACACAATCAGAAATCCTCTTCTGCCACCATCTCCATCACTTTTCTCTGTTGTACAAAGTCCCTCAGCATGGACTTGTTGGCTTGATTTCTCAGGTGTACCTCAAATCACATTTTTCTACATCAAAACTGGACCAGTTCTACTGGCTCAGGATCCTCTGCAGCCTTTGCTGCTAATTTAAATATTACTTTACAATTAAATAGTGTCTCTTACCATCAACTGAGACCTCCCGGGATCTGACCAGGTCACTCTTATTGCCTACAAGAATAATAGGAATGTCTTCTGTTTGTCTTGCTCTTCTTAGCTGGATTCTAAGCTCAGAAGCCTTTTCAAAACTAACTTTATCCGTCACTGAATATACAATAATATAGGCATCTCCCATCTTCATACAGTGATTCTGTAGCCATTGACTATCATCCTAAAACAGAGAGCAAAAGAATATATTTATTGCATTGCAAATCTATTAAGCATGTCTAAATAATGATTTAATTATTGCAAGCACCATAAAGATATTTTTCTTAGCTTTACTATAAAGAGTAACTAAAAATAAGCCAACTTCCCCAAAGCGTTCTTAAGAATTTCCTGATTTGAACATATATTACAAAACAATTCTCTTGTTTCCAGAAACATTGTCAGGTCTGGCAGAGATCAGAGCATGACCCCCTCATCTGACAAGCGCTGCTCACAAGAGCGGCTGCTTACTCAAAGCAATAAGAGGTTCACCCTCAGGGTTTGAAATCGCCTGCCTAACTGCAAGTCGATTGCAAGTGAATGAACAAACACAGAACAAATCCTGCATTTAACGTTACCATTTTCAATGTTACCAGTCTGATGCAACAGATGACCGGACACAGTCGTTCCATTTCTGCATCTTTTTGGGGTGAATCAAAAGAAAGTCTTAAAGCCCGCAAGTACCTGCTCCCATATGTCAAACACCACCAGAGACGCTTCTTCTCCGTCGACGACGAGCGATCTGTCGTACGTGTTTCCTAGAGGAGAGGACGTTCAGCACCGAGCTGCCCCCGCCGCCGCCGCCGCCGCCCACCCCGGGCAGCCGGCGCCCCGCGCCGCCGCCGCCGCCCTCACCGGCCTCCTCCGCGTCCGCGCAGTCCTCGACGCCGCCGAAGATGCGCGCCAGGCTGGTCTTGCCGACGCCGTGCTCGCCCAGCAGGATCACCTTGTAGAGGTTGCTGTCCGAGTCGCTGCCCGAGGAGGTGACCGAGTCGGAGGAGTCGGAGGCCCAGCTCTGGCGGTGCGCCTCGCCGGGGCTGTACGAGGTGCAGCGCAGCAGGCCGGAGAGCTCGTCCTGCGGCAGGGCGGCGCGCAGGTCCCGCTCGTCCACCGGCATGCTGCGCCGGTGCAGGTGCTGCTGCGCCGAGAAGGGCATGCTGCCGCGCCGCTTGTCCAGGCAGCGCAGCTTGTCGCCGCGGTTCAGGGTCATGGGCGCGCCGGGCGGCGGCTGCCGGGCGGCGAGAGAAGGCGTCAAAACCCCGCCGTCCTCGGCAGCGCCCCCCCCCCCGCCCCGCGGTGGCCCCCGCAGGGAGCGGAGCAGCGCCTTACCTCGGTGCTCGGCGGAGGGACGGGACGGGACGGGACGGGACGGGACGGGACGGGACGGGACGGGACGGGACGGGACCGGCACTCCCCGGTGTAGTCCCCGCCGCTGGTCGCCCGCTCAGCCGCCGCCGCCGCAGCTCCCCAGCGAGCGGTGCCGCCGCGCCGCGCCGCGCTCCTATTTATGTCGCGGCCGGGGCCGCCCCCCCCCGCCTCGGCCCGCCCCGCCGTGACGCGCCACGCGGCGGCAGCGCGCCCGTGGGCACCGCCGCCCCCGCCCCGGCGGCCCCGGCAGCCCCGGCGGGCGGGGGGGCGCGGAGCGGGGGGGCCGCCGCCCCCGCCCCCGCCGCCTCGCGCATTTCCCGCAGGCCGCCGGCCCCGGCTCCCCCCAAAACGCTGCGAACCGCCTGAACGTTTCAGGGGGAAGTAAATGCACGGGGTAAACGCGCAGGCAAACGGCAGGCCAGGAGACCGTGGGCAGGCGAGCGCTGCACGCCAGCAGGGGGGCCGGGGGCTGCTCCGCGCCCTGCGCCTCCCGCCTGGCTGCCGCCTCCGCCCCTGCGCGGGGGAGCCCCTGTCGCAGGCCGACGGCTTCCCGCAGTTTGCCCGGGAGCTCGGGCTCGTTACTGCCGCTTACAGCAGCGTTAGGAATAGCATTCGCATTACTTGGCGTTCGCGTTGCTTAGCGGTCAGGAGCTGTTCAGCGCCTGTGCTAAGTGTCCCCCGTGCACACCACAAAGCGTTGTCTGCGGGTACGCATGCACCGTTCACGGTCCAAGAGGCCAATATAAAAAACGAAGGTCAAATTCTTCCCTTGATTTCACCTGAGCCGGTCAACGAGACTGTGAAAGTCTTATCTCTTGAGTGGCACAGTCACTACCGTGTGATCAAGTGAAGAAACGACTAACCAGATACCCATCCTGGTGGTGCTCTGGATGGCTCATGCAAGCGTCGTGTATACAGTTTATTATTTACCTAGCAACCGCAACATGCTGGGCATTTTACCGCCAGAACAACCCTGGTTCCTGCTCCCGAAAGATTACAGCCCGATCTGTCCAGGAAAATCCCTGTGACTCTCTTCAGGGACCGTTGCCATCAAATTCATGAAAGTTTAAGGGTTTACGAATCAAATGCAGAAACAAGTCTAAAGAAAGCAACAGCTAGATAAGGAAGTGATGCAGACGAAGTGGTAGAAGTAGGAATAAAGTAAGGGAAAGAAAGGAATCTGTGGAACTGGGTTACGCGGTTGCTGAGCCAGTAAAGCCTACCAGCGCAGCAGCATCTTTTATTCTTGTGGCATGTTACACTTTTTCGGCTCAACTGAGATGGAAATAAACATGAAAAATACTTTAAAGGGACTGCCCGGGGCAATGGATATTTTTCCTGTGAAACGAAATGAGTGAATATTCTGTCATTTCCCGAGCTGATTATAGCTGTCCCATCCACGCTCCTGGGAGGCTGTGGGCCCCCTCGCCCTGGTAACGGCGGTCTCGAGTGATACTGTGGCAGCTAAAGATCACCAATTGCTTGCAGCAAGTCCTCCCTGCCTGTCTCACAAAACAGCACCCGAAATAGCCTTGCCGGTTTGAATAGTCAAGAGTTTGGTGGTTAAACGATGCGAGTGCTTCGGTTAAATGAACTGAGTTAGAAAACTACAGTTAGCATTTTAAATCCTATTTGAATAGATTACAGTTAACATTTTAAGTAAATAACGGTTACTCTACTTGGATAAACTGGGTAAGCAAAGCACCTCGGTTAATCTGTGGTTACCTACAGTTAAGTATGTAAATATACTTGTAGAAATGGTTTTGTCTTCAGTTAACTTTATAAAAAATGTGAATGTTTCTGCCTAAAAATCTCACCTCAAGACCTTCTGAGTAGGTTCATGAGTCTTTTGGACCAGTCTTTCTTGCATGCCTTTACTGTATTGAAGGGTCAAACTTTAGAAGTTGCTGTGTAAGCTGTTTCTTTTTTATTCTTTTTTTTTGGGGGGGTGATAATTTCTATAAGAAAGAAGGGAAATCTGGGAAGCATTAGAACCAAAGGTATTGTGCTGCTTTTATGCCTCGTATAGCACTAATGACTGGAACCAAACTAAAAACAGGAGGGAGCTTCAGAAACAGGGCTTTAGAAAGCCATATTTTATTCCAGGTTTTTTGCTGGTGTAAATCATGAATATTTTAATGATGTAAATGCAGGATAGAGCCGTCACTAGCCAAAAAATCAGGAAAGACTTCTATAAAAAACTGCTAAATAAAAACCTTGAGAGAACAGAGCTTCAGCAGTAAAAGTAAATGAAAATAAAAATTACCTAGCAGCAATCATACAAAAGAATCAGGACTGTGTGGCAAATACTTACTTGTTTTGTGCTGGACACAAATGCAATTAATGAATTAATGGTTGCAGAGTACTACCATGTGCATGTGGATTTACAGCTGAGTTTAAAGAACTCACAGGGTGGAAGCACATTTTCCTTGATCCCAAGAATATGATTTACAACTCCTTGCACAGTCCAGTTCACGAGCCTACTGCTCAATTCCCGTTGTAGGAACAGCTGTGGGGCTCTTTCTCAGACCGGGAGGATTGATGGGGGCAACAGTGGTGTGGTTTGGAGAACGGGGGATTTCTGAGACCAGGCTCTGAGGGGTCTGGCACTGGCTTCTGTGAGTTGTCCTTTCACAGCAAGTGAGATGGCCTTGGATTAGGTCCCTGGGGATCCGCTTGTTCCTGGAGGAATGACTGTAAGTTTTACAGAGGAGCCCCGTGCCAAGGCGGTTGGGTCTATCTCCCATCTGCCACAGGAGCTGCGCCTGGAAGCGGAGGAAGGGAGAGATCACGGGGGTCATGTAGCTAATTTATCTCCTTTGATCTTTATAGGTCCAGCTATTTTGTGAAGTAGGAAGGAATTAGCAGATACTTCAGGTTAATCGCTTGAGACAGATAACATGCTTCTTCTCACAGTATCTAATTCTGTTTGCTATCCATTATTACTATGTATTTATGTATACATTGCTGTAGCATCTGATGATTTCAGTGGGATGCATGTGAGACTACCCAAACTTGCAATCCTGATCTTAGTTTCTCTAAAGGATTTTCAGACTGTCTCCTTTCTCACCTGCCCTCCATTTCCTCTTCTACTGGACTGTGCTTTTAACAGATGTATTACTCTAATTTATTTCTAGTTAAAAGAAGATTTTAATGTATTGTTATTTCTGCTTTAATATCCATTGTTCTAGCTTCTGCGGGTCTAAGGTTTGTTTTAATGAAATGAATATTTTAGTCACATGCTATAGACTTGATATTTTTAGCAAGCTTAGTATACCATTCCTTATGTATTAAAATGGAAACAGGAAATTTTATAATTTTGCTGAATTTTACGTGAAACCAGACCTGGAGTCTGTCAACATTGAATGCAAAAATCCACTCAAGCCTGCATGGCAGATCAGTAAGTCAGTGAATCAGGGTTATCACTGTAGCAGTGGTACCAGCTGCCAGTGGTACCTTCCCGAGCCGCAGGTGGCTCCGGGGCAGTTGCGGTGCCTATCTCCTGCCGTGGCTGTGCCACGTAACCAGCAGCAGAGCTGCAGACCAGGGCTGCGGAGCAGTCCAAATCCTCACTGCATGAGGGAGCAAGACTTGACAAAAGTAACCAGTAATTCTGCTGAGGCCAGAGTCACTGGGTCATCTTTGGTCCCAGGTACCCAAGTCAACTATGTCCTAAGTCACAATGGTATTCTGGGATCCTGGAGGAATCCATAACCTCGTATTTGTGAATAAATCCAAAGGTTTCACTTTGCTCGGCTAGCCAGCATCAGTGGCGTGTCTCTTGTGGTTCTCATGGATGAATTTAATGAGACTTACAAGGAAAGGAAGGTTAATGTACTCTGTTATGGGGAATTGAACACAAAGCTCTAAAAAAGGTTTATAAGTTTTTTTCTTACAGTCTTATTTCATCTCCGTATGATTTTCATTTTCCTTATTTCAATTGCTTTCCACCTAAGGTGCTTTTTCTTTGTACGTTATTATTCTAGCAGGCCCAGTTTCTTTTCTCTGTCATCCCATTTCTTTCTTCTTCTCTGTCTCCTTTTGTTCCCTTGCAGTGTTCCTCTAGCTTGTGAGGAGTGTCAGTGTTCACGCCCAGTGCACTCTGTTGGCCTGAGTATTTTTCATCATATGGAAAATTTAAAACATGCAATCTGATTCCATTTTTTCAGTTACTGGGGGAATAAAACTTATGCTCGAGTTTCTGTATGCTATATTAAGTGCAGAATGCATTTCATGATCTAAATAACAAGCGTAGGCTTTGCAGGGGATGCAGTAACAATTAAGCATGTATTACCTGACTGCTGACCTCCTCTTTGAATTTTTAGACAGAAATGAAGACGTTTTGGGTAGAATTAATTGTATGTGATTCCACCTTATCAGTGTTTGTTCAAGGTCAAATGCCAAATTATAAATAGCATTTATATGCTTTACATCAAATTAATATTGTCATTGAATTCCAGTTTTTGTTTTGCTGATGGCTTATGTTGGCATTGTTTCACATTTGACTGGGAAAAATAGAAGTATTTTGAATAAAGTAAGTCCAGCCCAAAGACTGGATTAGCAGCAGCGAGGCTTGTGGGAAAGTGTTGCTCTCAGCTTGGCTCTGCACTGGAAGTTGTGGGTTTCTCCTCTGGTTACTTTTCAACTCCTCTGCACTGCTTCAAGTCTAATTAATCAACCATTGTGTGGGTGAAGTTATTCCTACACAGACTGCAGAGATATCCACAAAGGTCTGGTCTTGCCAAGTTGCATGAAGCATTACTCCTGCAGAAGCGGAAGTCTGGCTACCTCCCAAATACCTGGACAAAAAAAGAAATAAGAGTATTTATTATTATTTTAATTGCACAACTGACATACTCAGGCTGGTGAGAGAGGAGACAGAGGCAGCAGTAGGAAGCAGCTTTTTTTTTTTTTTTAACCTAAGCAAGAAAGAGGTGCAGGGAGTTGAACAAAATACTGCTCTGTATCTCCTTAACTTTTGATAAGCAGGATATGGTACAAATGCAGTGTTAAATTTTCCTCTCCATCACTCTTAAAATCATAGAACGGTGTGTGCTGGACAGATATGGACTAATTGGTTCAGCTTGTAAGTTATATGCAAATATGTGTTAGACCTTCTCATGTGTAACATATTGTATATTGCATTGTCCTGCAGTTGATACACAGCGACACAAAAGTAGGCCACAGTTTAGACTGCATGAATGACTGTAGCAACGGTGCAGCTTTCAACCTCAGCACTAAATTCCTTTGTCTGAAAGCCTGATGAATGTCACATCCATGCTGAATCTGCGTTTGGATGTTGCCAAGGAAGGGCAGCACATCCCTTTGGCCAAGGAGCCATTCTTATGCCCATGATTACCGTTGCATTTTAATCATCGCTAATATCTTTGCTTGAATGGTGGTAGCCATGAATTGGGGCTGCATTGATGAGGTGTGAGAAAAATGAGCTTTATAGTCAGTAGAACTCGACATGGCTTAGAAGGCTCACACATAATGCCAAGGCAGAAAATGCCCACAGAAACCTAACTAAACCCAGGTATCATATCTACAAAATTAATCTTGTGCTGGTTCTTCTCACAGCTATTGTGCTTCCTTCCAGCTCCAGACCAGAAATTCTAAAGCTCACAAATTAGGTCCTGCAAAAGAATGTGCTACTGTTTATATTTTTCGGTTAGAGAAGCGTACAATAGCTCCATTGGTTGCAACTTAAGGCAAAGGTCTCTCCTCCTGAAACCGTTGCAAAAGAGTGCAAAAAATAGCTTGGGATAAGACTGATTGGAAACGTGGGTCATCTTGGTGCTGCTCTGAAGTTCTCATCACTTTGAGTCATCTGAAAAGCTTTCACTACTAGATAAAGCTCATGATCAACTGAACCAGGTGAATCATTGCTCGGAAAAAAAGAAGTTGCACAAGTGGCATATCTGTTTTCACTTCTCCCTGTGCAGTTCCCAGCTTCTTTTTCATAAAATATAACACACTACTGGTAAACTATCCTGTTAGAATACATTTGGAAAAAGCAGTCTATCTCAAATTAACTCCAAATTTACACTAATTTTTAGTTTTTCAGATTCAATTTTATTTCTTACTGACACAGTAACCCACTCATGAGCTATGACATGCTACACGAGTCAGAATTTGGATACCCCCTTAGTTTCATCAGTCACTGGGGAATGGACTCATTAGCACGTGCTGTATCTGGTCAGCTGTTTGCTCCTATTGCATTTCAAGTTTGGAATAAAATCAGAACATGACCTAACCTATCTCCATAATCATTTTCTTTTATGAACCCTAATTCCTCTTTTTCAGTATTAAACCTGTCAAGGCAAGTGTGCGTGACATAGATCATCCATCTATGAATGGCACGCTAAATATCCTATGACAAATACTGCAAGACGTATGCTCCTTAGTGTGGATTTCAGAGGCCCTTTATAAGAAATACCTAGAAGTCTGATACCATGAAAAAACTTCTGAATTTACAGATTACCAACAGGCAGTTATTTTAAAGAGCAGGCAAAGGAGATTGTCTATCTGTCTATCCTACTGAGAAGTATGTAGTGGTAAGGAAGCAAACTGCAAATGTAAGATTTATTGTTTACCACCAGTAGCTCTTGGCAAGAGGAAAAAAATCTATTTACAATAACAAATTAAGGAGCTGTACTGGGACAGGTTCAACTTACATCCAGTTTCCAGCAGCTGTCAGGAGCAGATATCTAAGGAAGAGTGTAAGAGTATGACAAATACAAGAACTTCCCCTGTGTACAGGGAATACAAAAAAAGTATTCTTTTTTTTGTGGTCCTTGATTGCATTTTTTTATTGAACATTTTCTAGTTGCTTTTTAACCCACGTAGACTCTTGATGTCCTGCAACACCCTGACTGAGTGTATTGTGAAGCAGAGAATAAGTGTTCCCTCGTGTCTTCTCCATACACCTAATGATTTTATAGATTGCTGTCTTATGTTCCTTCAGTAATCAGTTCCCTCGGCTGAAGAACCTAGTGTATTTAGTCACTCCTTGCACAAACACTGTCCCTGCTTGAATCATCCTCATTGCCCTTCTCTGTATCTTTTCTATTTCTCATACACCTTTTTAGAAGTGAGAGGACGAGAAACACCCGGATTATTCAAGTTGCGGGTGCCCTTGCACTTACACATTGGACAGTGATGGTTTCCGCTTTGTACCTTATTCCTATGATTCCCTCACATCTGTTTACTCTTTACTAATGGAGCATTGAGCTAACACGTTCGGGGCCTACTGTAATTCTTTTCTATTGGTCAACTACGGATTTAATAGCCAGGGTAGCAAATAGGCTAGAAAACAGCCTAAAGCTGGCCATGGCAACCTGCAGAGCCTGTTTCTCCCATATGCCTGCCAAACAACGTCTTCAAAGTTGCCTGTAAACAGGCATCTTCCATGTAGCACTGCAGACGTATTGCAGAAACTTGCAAAAGGAAAAATACAGTTGTAAGAGAAAACTTCTCTTAGCAAGACATTACAGTGAGGGTGCCAGGAACATGGCAGATGTGAGGGTGCCAGGAACATGGCAGATTGCATCGGTGACAAGTTACTGATTACATTTCAACATATGGCAAAGACATCGAAGAAAAGATTTGGGGTGTTTAAGAACTGCAGATCTGAATTATATCTAAATTATAAATAATCTCACATAAAATCATATTACAGATGCTTCCATGAGTGAAGCATAGCGAACAAATGGTGAACAGGTAAACAAATGTCTTCGAGAAAGTCTCCTTGCAAGGAAAATTCGTTAGTAGGGCCTGGGGCCAGCCGCAGGGCTGAGGTCCTCCGAGGAAATCAAATGAAGAGCTTCCAGACCTCAGTCACACAGATCCCCCGCTGGGAAGGTAAGAGAGAAACACAGTTTACAGTGTTAGTGACAATATAAAGTGAAGCTTTAACTATGCTGCCCTCTTCTGTGTGCTAAGTAATAAAAAAAGTAGAGTGATTTTGTTATATATCTTTTCATACAGCAGAAAGCTTTAGTTTTGTGTCCAAATGTGCGTTTATAATGCTTAGAGTAACTGCACCTTCTATAAGGCTCCTGGTAGGGAGTGATGGTGACCAAAATAAAAACATAATTGCCCTTTTGCTAAAGGCAATTAAGTCTAAAGTCTGATCTTGTTTCCCTTGCAAGGAAAACTCCATTTCCTTTTCGTTTCAAGAAATGAAAGCCTGAAACCAAGAGGAAAGCTCAGAGTCACAGGGGAGACTTAGGAAATTGCACTGGAAAGCCTTTACACTTCTTTCTACCCCAGTTTGGAATTCATGGTTGTCTTTTCCCGTTGTAAGTGAGGTCATGGAACCTTTCATGTAAAACTGTGTAGGCAGATGGCCGTGAGAGATGTTTTCATCTGTTTCAGGAGAAACTCAGAGTTTGTCCGGCTGGAATGTGCTGAGTTTGGCAAATTCCACGTTCGCACAACAGCACTGTAATAGGCATCTCTGTCTTCTTTTAAGTGCCTCATTTCCTGTTTTGCCTCTGTTGTTATAGAAAACATTGTGATGAAGGCCTCCAAAATTCTTACAGTAGAAACATAGTAGAATCATACAGACTTTGTTATTTTCACTTTAACTTGTCTAAGTTCTTTCTGATGTTATTCTTGTGAAAGAGTGTGATAAGAATGCTGATGATAGTAATAATAAGATTCATTATCTACCATTTTTCTCTAGAAAAATTTTAAACTGATCAAGATCCATACTCGTGATAAAATACGGAGAGCAAACACAAGTGTGAACTGAGGTATGAAATGTGTACCTTGTATAAAGAGGGCCATAGGACAGTGCAGACATGGAAAAAATGTTTTATAAAAGAAATGACACAACCCAAATGCAAATCTTAATTTCAAAGCCAGCCCTGACTGAAATAAGCTCAATCAAAACTCCAGTGCTAAAATTCTCTAGGTCCTAAAGATAAAACTTCCTAGTCTTGACCCATATCAAAACTATTCTACATCCAAACCAGGTGCAGTGAAGCAGACATGAAATAAGTTGATTTCTCCATTCATCTTGTCACTCCCAAAAGCAATAGCTGGGTGCCAAATCTAGCGAAGGCCAGCTTACCGCAGTCCTGCGTGAGGCAGAGGCCTGCCGGGCTGCGGGTCGCGTTGGGGAAGTGCCAGGGGCTTGCTGCTCACACTCTCAAACTCGGCCGCACATCTCGTGCTTGAGGGCAGAGTTCCCTGTCAGAGGTTCCTTTCACAGGCACGTTACAATGTAAATCTTTGGGTCTTAGGCATTTAAAATAGTCTTTCTTAATTTTCCAAATTACTGAAGTTGCTTATATTTAAAGAGAGATTCAGTGTTCATCTCATTCTCTGGCAAAAATGAAATTCGGCAACATTTTTGCCTTTCATGGCATTTTACTGGTTTGCGGTGTTGGAAATGAGATCAGAATCAGGCCTTGACAGTCTTTATCCCTTCTCAACGCTTACTCACAGCAGTAATTAGCATTAACCAGGCAAACGCTTCCCTGGCATCAGACTCTCACGTCAAAAGCCTCAAGTCTGTGATTTCACTGCCTGCACATACACCCAGGACTCGGAGGGGGAAATGATCTTTATTCAACAGTTAATGTCAGAAGGAATATGATGAACACACTAAATTTCTCTTCTGCAAAGGCTCTTTCTGTTCACACTCACCCCTCCCTCTGCATAATCCTTTCATAATCTTTACCAAAGAAAGGGTTATATTTTTGCATTACTCCTCTGCTCAAACACATCAGCACCACCAGGATCATTCAGATGAATCTGCAGCCTTCTAAGGTAACAGCCGCACGTAGCTAGGCAACGAGCAAGAATATAGTACTTTTCAGGAAGGAGGGCTTTTCTAGATGATCTCATTCAGATGCAGTGCTTTTTCCCTTATAAGAAGAAAACTGCTCCTTGGAGAAATGAGTCTGTCGTCCTGCCATCATCAAGCCATATAGATATATAGGCTTCCCTTGGTTAGCTAGGAGAGAAAATAACAATGCCTTTGTACCTATTTATTTTTCTAGATTTTTTACATATCGGTAAGTTGTTTCACAAAGGCTAAAAACCACAAAAGATTTTATGACGGATTTCACTAACCACCATCCTAATTGAAACGGAATTTAAACGGAACGCTTCAGTAGTTACCAAGTCAGCTGAAATACATCACATCTCCGTTCAGCCGCAATTCTGTCAACATTCAAAAAGCGGTTTTATTTCAGGTTGAAAAGGCATCCTGCTGTCTGTGCAGTCTCCGTCACTGTACGCGGTGACAGCGCTGTTGTGAATGGTGAACATGCTGCTCTGATGAGGGTGAAGCGATTCAGTTAAGTGAAACCAGAAAAAGTGGTCTGGGCCGGCAGGTGCAGCGTAGGCCCGACCTCGCCGTCCTGCAGCCGAGCGCGCCGAGTAGCTCGCTGCCTGCCGGCGGGGCTCCGGCGTCGCCGAGGCCGAACGGACGACAAATCGGCTTTGACCGTGCGTGGCTGACTCTCCCTGGCGAGGCCCAACGCGCTCCGAGAGTCTAGGTAAAGACATTTGCCCCCTCTTTCTCCGATGGGTTTGTACTTGGCGAGGTCTCTGACCTCAGCTGCTGACCGGTGTGAAATTGTAGCACCATCTACCGGGGTAACGTTAGCAACACCTGAGCAACAGCAGAATTGAATGGCGTCTGAAATTGCAAGCAGGCGTTATTTTCAGCTATCCCCTATTTCCCATTTCTCCTATGTCCTCCTTGCCAGGTTGCATGCATGCACAGAAATACATCTGACTTGCAGAGCTTTCGAATTTTGTTTCCCAGGTTGAGTGCAGCCCTACAGCCTGCGTGGCCTGGACGGGTGGTAGGCAGCGGTGGCAGGAGACCCGGAGCGCTGGGTAAAACGGCCCTCGTGGAGCAGCGCTCTCCCTCCCGACTCCTCCGTGTTGGTGAGAGCACGTGCTCTGTGCGTTGCAGCTCCTGTGGCAAGTGCTCTTTGTGGTATAGAACTGAATGTAGCTAATCAGAGAGATATCACATCACTATCTTGGCAGCTTCCATATAGGCATTCCCTTTCTTTGGCATATTGTTTTATTTGTGTATTCTGGAGCCCGTTCAGTGGGATCCTCTCCATTGTTCCCAGCGGGAGCAAGCCACAGTCCATACCACGTTGCCTCTTCCGCCTTGTCATTCCTGATGGCCAAAGGATTGCCCAGTGAGGCAGGTAAGACAAAAACACACGTTTTATTTGTAGTCGGTCAAAGACTTGAGCAACTTTTAAGGGAATGAAGATTGGGTCACAGTGAGATGTCAGAGAAGAGCATGCCATCTTTTCTGTGTGTTTATTTCAAACACTGATGACAAGCAAAGTTACTGCAGTTTTAAGGAGCTTTAGTAGAATAGGCGCAAGTGCAATTTCTAAACTAGTATGATACATTAGCTGATGTGTATTATGATACAATCTCCATCTTAGCTATAATGTTTATTTATTCAGCCATAAAATCAAGAAAACTCTGTTGGTTATACGAGTTGGTAACCGCCTAAGTACAGCTCTTAGAGAGCTAAATGCTTAGACTATAAATGAACTGAACTATGTACATGCAAATGAAATATACCTTTGAAGTGAGGCTGTCAAGATTGATGAGGTTACAGCTGATGTAATGTTTATTTTTTGTTTGCAAAATTAAATTAACTCTCAATTTTTGCCAGGAATGGCCCAATGTTTTTCTTACCAGTGAAGATAAATAAATGACAAAACATCATCATTTATGTGCTAAAAGTATAATCCAGAGTATCACCTCAACCAAAGTTCTCAGTTTGCAGGGTCAGACCCAGAATGGTGAGTGTGAAAGGGGAGGGGAAGAAATTATTTAAATAACAGATCCTATTTCAAGCTTCTAGTCAATGTTTGGCATTAGTAAGAGTCATTTATAAAATGGAATTTAGCAGGCACTTTTTATTATCCACTTCCATCTTCCAAAAACAATGTCTGAAAACTCATTGCAAAAATAGAAGTCAGTGCAAATTTGAAGAGAAATGATCTATATGTGACTTGTTCCTAATCATTATTTTCTATCTACATCTAGAATAACTAGATGCTTTAAAAAAAAAAAGTTGGCTGTGGTGTTGTTGAAACTGTTTTTTCTGATTTTCAGTAATAAAACAAACACTACTCTGCTAAAACTGTTATGAATAAATTTTGGAATCTGCTGGCATTTATTGGTTTTCTCTGCAGACTACATAGATGATTTATTTGTCCTCCTGCAGGGAGGAAAAAAGTATTGCTGCTTAACTACCTTCGTAATCCTTAGATAGAGCAGGTGCCAGCTCTTCCATTAGCAAAGGTGTAGCCTTCTAGAGAATCACAGCTGCCAGGAATCACGGGGTTAAGCGAGCCAGCACTCCTGACAAGCAACTGAGGCTATTTTGGTCAAAACCCCGTGTGACACATCTGCTGGGAACCCAGATGGAACTAATTTGGTAGTGCTATGATAAACCATCACCCAGAAGAACTGGAAATCTCCTCTCACAAGTTACATCCATGTGTTGGGGAGGATCACATCCAGCAGAGAGGAGAGAGGGTGGCAGTGATGGCTTGTCACTGCCTGAGTCTCCCCGCTCAGCCTGGTGTGGGCACAGCTGCTGTCCACGCTCTTTGGCTACTGCCCTTATGGCCTGGCATCTTGTGCATCTCCCTTTGCCATCCTAAGAGTATTATTTTTACATAGATGCTTGCCTGCCTGGTCCTCTGTGTCTCATGCTGCTGTTCAGGAGGAAGGGACCTGGATTACCTGCAGTGGGGCTGCCGTGGCTTTGCTGTTGCCTGCTGCGGTGCGAGGGCACTAGAGGATGGCTGCCTAGCTGCCCAGGCAGAGTGGGCAGAGGAAAGAGAAACCCAGGGTGCAGCTCACAGCTTGCTTCATGCTACTTGAGCACCACCCTGGCGTTTGCACCAAGCAGAGTGCTAGCCACAGTATGGCCGTGGCCGTGCCCTCGCTGCAGGCTCCGCGCTGGACTCTCTCCACCGGGCAGCCAGCCTGCGGGGAATATGGAAACCAGAGGGGTGGGAGATGTCTGGCATAAGGTAACAGGAGTCTCTTAGTTTCCTGTGGTTTGGAGGGTAGAGTTTCCAGCAGGCAGCTGTAAGAGCTTCTGGTCCTCCATGTTGCTGCAGCAAGGGGCCGGAGGCATCCTGCAGGTAAGGGCAGGACATCAAGGTACTGTTCACTCCTGCTGTTTCCTTCTCTTTCTCTTCTTGTGCAGGTGATGTTCCAGGACTGCAGTTGCTCCCCATTCCCATCTTACATGTGTTCCCAAGCATCCTGGAAATTAACTTCTGCCCTGTTCTCTCCTCCAGCCCTGCATTCAGAGCTGAGCTACCAGCAGGAACACAGAGATTGTCTTAACTTCTGTTCTGAAAAGCGTAGCCTTGATATCTGAAGCTTGCACGTGCTGCAACAAGACTCTGAAAAGCAACAAAACTGATGAGACTGGCAGATTACTTGGGGATCCCAAAGAGTGTATGGAATGAAGCTGGAGAGTGGGATTTCAACCCATCCAGACAACCAGGATATTTTCATCACTGCAGACAGGGCTGCTCCAGGCTGTAAATGCCCTTTATGGGTAAGGCACTGGAGAGGAAATGCATAAACAGATATTTAAGAAATATTTAAGAAGGTTACAGAACTAGGTAGCATGTCTTGTGCAACCACTGAAGTACATTGAGTAAAATTAGAGCTCTTTGCTACTTTTATGTTTTATAAAAATTTTTGTGTATTTTTAGTATTTTGTGGAATGAGAAAAGAGGCAGTTTTATGTGCTTACTATTAAATGTTGTTTGCAGGTGGTGGTGATGATGCACACCAGCAAACTTAAACACACAGGTAATAGCCTCAGTTTCCCCTAGGTTTATTTTCTATGCTGATACTTTGCTCTCCATAATAACACTTGACAAATTTTGCTATAAAACTTCCCTTCCATTTGAGGAAAAAAATTGAGTCTGCCACTTGTTCACGGTCTGTATTTACGCCAAATAGTGTATTTTGTAAAGGAAGGGAAAGTGGCATAGTTATCTGATTGACAGGCTAAAGGAAAATGTTTTTAGCAGCTATAAAAAAACATTGCAAAACATGTACTTTATAAATCAAAGCTCTGGAGGGAGATCTCTATCAAGTACTTTATTGATGTAAACACATCAATCCTGATCATGGCCAGAAGACTGAAATAACTTTTTTAACCAACAGTTCCCAGTGTGTGGTACACATCACTCCCCTCAAGGAACATAAGAAATATTGCCCATTAAAGTGTAAAGTTCTTCCTGTGACATCTTCCATGGACCGTGCTTAGTTGCCTCTCTGGAAAAAACCTGCCCCCAAGCTTTCTATACACTCATAATGAAATTGGGGGATGAATCATCTTCAAAAGTTTCAGGCTGATGGTACTAGAAAGCAATGACAGCATGCGAGCAGCTAGAAAGAGGGCTGTTTCCTCCCAGGGGAGGGACTGGGGTGGGGGGCGAACGTGTGCCAAGTGGCAGAGCCTGTGATGCACGGACCCAGCTGTGTTGGTCTGCTGGCTTGAACACATGGCAGGTTACTCTAGTGCACAACACAGCCAATTGCCCTGGGGAGCTTGTGTTGCAGTGTTTGCAGATTTAGAGCAGTGGAAAACCATTCAGCAGCCACCCTTGGAAGACTCTGCCCAGAGCCTAGGAATGTGAAATACATGTCTGCTTCTGGCATTCTTCCTGGACTTGAATGAGGCTGTTTGTATTCAGTGCAGCTGCTGTAAAGGGTCATATTTTCTGAGGGAATGTGCCTTAATTCAAGGCATTCCAGAGATTAAATGGGGGGTGGGGGTGAAAACAAATATTTGTAACAAATTAATGTTTTCTTCTCCTATTTTCTTCCCATACTGCAGGAACCAGATAATGATCATTATACCCAGGAGACTGAAGATTCTTTCTTCACTGAAAAGTCACCCCACAACTATGTACCGTAAAACTAAACAATGTAAACACACACAGTCGCTTCTCTGAAAAGGTGAGTGGTGCAAAACATCCCCCCAGTGTTATCATGTACAACATGCCTTGCAAGGCAAATGCCAGCATCCCCATAAATTACTTAACACTATTCTCATATAGTCGTAAAAACCAAGCAGTAGAGATTCGATTAAGCATAATTTCCAGATTCCCCTTCCATTTGGAGTACAGGTTGAAGCAATCTGTTGACAGCTTACTCATCCTTCTGTTTTCCCACACACATACTTGCACTCCAGTCTTCCCAAAAGCTGTGAAGGCACCATTCTTTTTCAGAAAGAGAGAAAGAGAAAGAGAGAAAACAAAAACAAACGAACAAAGCTTGTTGCTTTTTGCCCGTGAGATGCCTGTGTGAATTGCTGTGGCTGAAGTTTTCATTTGTGTTGCAATGGCTGGCAACATCAGAACTGATTAATGATTCAGCAAGAGAGGCAGAGAGGGAAGATAATACTAACATAAGGAACATTCTGCTCCTTTCCCAGTATTAATATTACACAAATATTGTCTTTATTTACAATTTCAAATTCATGCATCCAAGCAAGAACTGATCATTCAAAGCATGCTAAGCCAAATAAGCAGATGAAGGCTGCTGCAGAGCTGGCATTCTGTACAAGCCTTGTGAAAATTAGGTGCCTCATTTCTCAAACTGGAAGGAAATTAGCACTTATTTCTGTCCTAATTTGCTC
The DNA here is from genome assembly GCF_040807025.1 of Struthio camelus. NCBI lineage: Eukaryota > Metazoa > Chordata > Aves > Struthioniformes > Struthionidae > Struthio > Struthio camelus. The sequence goes on from NC_090951.1 coordinate 11,244,598, forward strand.
TGTGATTTTAACTATCCTACTTGGATACCACTGCTTCAGTTTTTTCAACAGCTCAACAGAGATTAGAGTGGAGTATCAGGCTGTGGCTTACGTAATCATAAGGTTCACCATTTTTAAAAGGTACTCCGAGATCCTTCAAGAGAAACGACTACTAAAAGGTAAAGCGTTATACATTGTGCTGATCCTGTCTACTTTGAAAAAAGTATACTAGTTACTCACTTTCTAGCTAATTGCTGATGGTGAAGGTACTTGATAATTGATACATAACACTGCATGCATGTAGCAACCAAAAAACTTTATTGGTCTATTTCTTTAACAGTCTGTTTTTTTTTTTCTTTTTTTTTTTTTTCCTTTCATGTGGTCTAGGATTAAAAACATCTCTTAAAGTTAATCATGGAAATCTAAATGAATTTTTCTATTGTCAATTTCCACCACAGACAACAGTTTAGTAAGTGCCGTATTTTCCAGCCCAGTAACATGGGATAAGTATTAGTACTAAATCTGAATATATCCTTAAAGCAAAACGTATGATTTAGCTGTCAAACTTTACCAGGAAAGTCTTCAGCAGGGAGTAGCTGGACTGTTCATACTGAAAACTATGCATAACTCCCTCCTAGGCTGTGACAGGTGCAGAAAAAAAAAATCTACCTCAGAAATAGAACTTCTGGAAATTACTTACCAGAAGTAATGAGTAGTTAAAAATAATCACATTTCATACAGGTATAGAGAGCCCTCCCTCTTTGGCAAATCCAAGTCAATATCATAAAAAACAAATAGATGATTTAGAAGTGTTTACATTTTTTTGCTACTGGCATGTTATGTCTTTGCACGCATTGACTTGTAAAAATCTCAATGTTTGAAGCTAAAATTATATTAACAGTCCAAAATAATCATATGAATGGAAAGATTTTAACTGCTAATTTGCTTGGTCAATGTGTAAAACCCACTTCTAAAATGCAGTTCATAACTAATCTTTGGTTTAGGATGGTCAGAATTCCATTAAAACCAAGTTCAAACAGATCTTTCTAAAGATATGTCCAGAAAAATCCTACTCTGCTTGAGCTAATAAACTTAAAAAGTCAATATTCATAATACTTGTGTACCTGCCTGTAAGCTAATTTCCTACATATTAATTTTTGTAGAAGTAATGAAACATTTCTTTAAGAAAATCCAAGTCCCTTTATTTTGCTTATAGATACATAGATAAAGAAACACTTGCATCACCACTTATATACAAAATTAATTTAACAAAAGCATAATACCAAAGATTTCCTCATCAGGCAATTATGATCGAGCAGACAAGCACTGATTCACCACCTCCAGTAAGTGAGAGTTTTCCAAAGCAGCTGCTACACGTTCTTTATCAGCAAGCTGTTTATTAACTGTTCAGGGAAAAAAAATATATATATAAAACTTGTCAAAACATTGGTATATAATGTCTTTTTAAAAACATTATACGTTGAGACTGATAATCACACTGTTGCTATGATACTCAGGTAGACTTGTAATTCTGCAGATGCTGAGCACACTACAGAGTTGTAATATAAAGTCAAAGCTACCATATTATCACAAGTTAAACAAGGAGGCTATTTATGATTCACCAGCAGTGAGCTATGCATGTATAGCTGTAATAAGAAATTTACCCTCAGCTTCTGCTCATTTTCTGAGCCCTCCATAATGCAGGCAAATTGGGGACTATTTGAGAACGCAAACTGTCTGAGGAAACGTTTCAGGTAAGGTGCATGACATATCTAAGTTTTATTATTATGCATTCTGGTTCTGTAACATCTGGTGGAAGGGGCTGTGTGTGAAGTCCAGATACTCAACAGCTGCTCTGCAGACGCAAGAGTATCTCTCACTCTAATTTGCAAGATTAAAAGTGTAAAGAAAAACACACAACAAAGCACTAAAAAGCTCACCTGCATGCTCAGAGGCGTGTGTTCCTGGTGTTATATGAACATCCACCTTAAAAGGAGAAAAAGAGTCACAAAAGAAGAAGAGAGAGGACAAGCCAACAACACACCGGAAGCTCGGACTCAAATAATTAAACAAGGAAAACAAGACAATTAAAAACACACACACACGTTCTTGTCAAAGCCAGTGATTGTATATAGCAAAACAAAACAAAGTCTAAAATCTGGATTCCAGGCAAAAGCCTGCACTGCATGCTGCGCTCTGATCTGCTTTACGCCTCCTTCAGGCAGCTGCGTAAAACACAGGCCTCTAATCCCCATTCATAAAAGTGAGATTCTCACCCTTAAGGAGCTAGGGTGCCACAAAGAACTAAATGTCATTCCCCATCGTGCTCCTGTTTGCCTTTGACTCGACCTTCAGAGAGCAGGCATTCTGTATCCACTCTTTAGTTTAGTGCCTTCTGATTCTTGTAGTGTTTCCCTTCCCCCATAATATGAGGAGATGAAGAAAAGCTCTAGTTAGTTTTCACTTTAATTTGCTTTTCACTTAAAGTTAGTTGTCAGTTTTTTAAAAACACACCGCCTTCTTCTGCTTTCTGGACTGATTCTATTACTCACCTTAAATCTCTCAGGCAGAGATCTAATCAGTTTTACTTTTATGGACAGGCCAATTAATGTCGCCATGCTGCAGTGAGGAATCGTGGGTGTAAACTCCACTGCTACGGTACTTTCAGCGTCATTCACCTGTCGAAAAGCAAACACTCTCTATGTACAAAACTCACTGACCGTATCACAAGCCAGCAGCAGGCACTGCGTGTGAAACGCAGCTTGCAGCTCCGCTCTGCTGCTCATCGTTTTCCTCCTTGTCATTTTCATACGTTACGGTTGAGCGAAGCACAAGTCTACGCTAACTCTCCTTTCACGGCCACGGGAACACGGAAACTAAGCCGCGGCGTTTGGACAAGCCTGGCAGAGCACTCGCCTTGACGCGGACCTGCTCCACGACGTTCAGCTCCTCCAGGGTGAGCGGGTGCTCGGGGTCGTTGATGGAGCGGATGAGATGTGCCAGGCTGAGGAAAACGCGCTGCGGGCGGCTGCGCCACCGGCCGCCGCCCCGGCCCCCCCCACCCCCAACCCCGGCCCGGCCCTCCCTGCCCCGGCAGGATATCGAAGATCTCGCGGTCGTCGATGGAGTCGGGCAGCTCGTCGTCCTCCTCCCGCGCCGTCACCGGCCGCTCCCCCGAGCGGCGGTAGATGAGGGGGTTGGCGTTCTCCAGCGGCGCCGCGCCGCCGCCGCCCGGGCCCACCATGGCCGCCGGCAGCTCTGCGCCGCGAGGCGGGCGGCCCTTCCGGCGCGGCGCGCCGCCGGCGGAAGGAGCCCGGACGCGCTTCGGCGCCGCACCGCGCGCGCGGGGCCGTTGGCGATTGGCCGTTGGCCGCGGGGGGAGGGGGCAGAGGAGGAAGCTGAGGCGCCTGAGGTGCGGGTGGCGGTTCCCTCTGCGGGCGGGCGGGTGGCGGCCCTCCGTGACCTCCGCCGTTGTCGCTCGCCGCTTTTGTAGTAGGGATGCGCGTCGCGGGAGTCGGAGGTGAATTTAGAAGTGGGTTTTTTTTGCCGCGGTTTTGTTCAGCTGTCGAGAGACAGAGGTAGCACCTCGTCTCTGGCCGTGGAAGTGGAGCGTTAAAGGGCGTATTGGTGAGCTGGGAGGCCGCGTGCAGTGACTTAAGTGTTGCCTGGCGTTAAACATAAGGTCTGAGGGGGGAAAGGGAATGACTTCGTTCCAGTCGGTGGCTCTCTAAAGTTTTTGTTTGAGCGCCTTTGCTGTTTACTTAGTGCTTGCGAAGACAGGTAAACTAAACAGCGTTTTAAATGCAAAATGTTATTGATTAAGGTGATTTCTTTTATCGTGTAGATAATTTGAAAAGTCAAGCTGTGTATAGTAGTAAATATGACAAACTGTTAAATAAACTGAAGTGATAAAGTGAATGTAATGATGCTTTATGTTTTGGCTTTATAGACCCCTTTATAATAGGGTTAAAGCTTTTACTCCTGCATAAACATCTTGTATGCAGTCATCTGGGTCATATGTTTGTTCCTCTTTGCAAAAAAATGATCCCCATAGGGTTTTTTGAGTAATTTGTTTTATTACTTTGTGCTTAAGTGACACATCTGTCCTACTGTATCAAGTCATCGTACATGTAAGCCACTACATTTTATTTTTTATGTAAGAAAAACATTAATGTAGTCCTCAGGCTGAGTGAGGTAATTTCCCTTTTGGTTAATTAGAAATAAAAATAATTTGAAAGGAATTGAGATTTACTGCTTCGAAAGATTTAGTGTTTTGAAGGAAAGTCACATATTGTGGTTCTGTTGTTTAAAAGTACTTTACAGAAATTGCAGTTAATGCTGTTGTGCATGACGCCTGCATGGAGTCTGGTGAGAACGGTGCTGCCCCAGCAGATTCAGTATGCTGCTTGTTGCACTACACCACTGCAGACAGAAACAAATGCTGTTGCATGGGCTGAAAGTTGGACAGCGATGCGTTTTATAGCAGCTCTCCAGAGCTGGAAGGCACTTTTGTGAGCTAGAGGTGAGAGATACCGAGCCTGGGATCTGCTTTTAGGTTTTTTGAAAACCATATGTCACTTTTACAGATTATATGACGGAATACCAGGATCTTTTCAGTTAGCACTATGGTCTGTATACCAGGTTTTATTCCACCAACTAGCTGATCAGCTAGAATTCCTGCTACGTGATGAAATTTTGGGGTATAATATCCTCATAGTGAGGAGGAATTGGAAATAATATTTGTATACTACTTCAGAAATTGTTGCTTGTATAATGACTGTGAGGTGGGTTTATTCCTCCAGACAGCTTTGAATTCTTGTGATGTAGCAGATAAAAATATTATTTGCCATTTGCTCTTGAGGACTTTTGCTGCAGAAGCTGCCAAAATCACCCCACTTAACCTGTTTCTGTAGAAGTTATAGATTGTTTTAGAGAGTCATCAGCAACTTTTGTTTGACAGAAGGATGCAAATATTAGGAAAAAAATATGCTACAATAAGCTTATCCTACAAAAGAAAAATTTTGGCATTCTTTCCTGTGGGTTCCCTGTCAAAGAAGTCCTCCAAGAATTATGCCAAGAAGTTCCACAGGAACCTGGGTTTTCTGTGGTGATAACACAAACTATATCATGTAACTTTACCGTTATCAGTGTCTCATGGCTCGTCTCTTAGAGAAAGAGAGTCATAAGGAACAACAGATTCAGTACTAGGCACATTCACAAGTATTTCACCTCGCTCAAAATAACCTTGACATAGACCTGAGGTATTACCAAAGCTCTAGGTTGAAATTCCTAGGGGTTTGGTAGAGCTGCCTGTTATCTTTATTTAATGTGCTCCTATTTTTGGTACTGGATTCTATAAACTTCCTGCAGAGCTGAGGGTGTATGTTACAGTAGGGGAAATCTTGATGTGTTGCATTCTCCTTGCAGACATTAAATGCGTTTTGATGGTGCTTCTTTGGCCTACTAGTAGCAGACGGAGAAAACATTCATTTAGGAACTCTCTGAGGGTTATGTGCAAAATCGGATGGAGTATGTGGAAATTAGAACCTGTGGATTTCCCAGTGTAATAGTTCTCTTACGTGCATCCTGTAGCTCACAGCTACTCTGCACCTACGTTCTGACAGCGATTTTGGCAAAGAAGGGAAAAAGCTGAGAGTCACATACTCAAAAGTGTTCACAGACCTGTCCTACACTAAAGCCAGAACAGGAGTGTAGGAATGTCCATGTGGTTCATGCATTCATGAACACTGGCAAATAAAACTGAACATATCTGTAGTGATTTACGTTGTTTTTTATACTCTTGATTCCTTTGATTTGATTTTGTCAACAGACAAATTACTGTCCTTGTATATGGAACCCATTAAGTCAATAGGATTTTTCAAAATACCTGCTTCCATCGTTTAGGTGAGGTGAGTCAAGACAAACTAGCAAGTACAAGAATGAACTGAAATGGTTTTTCTTGACCAGTCTGTGCAGTTTATTTCTAATATAAGTATATCCAGAGATCACGTGAGCCACTTTTTACAAAAATATACTGATTTCTTATCAATTTGTTGTGTAGGGCATGAAAGCTCAAATCCAGAGGTGACTAGCAAAATATGCAGTTTCAAGGACGATAGAACAGCATAAAGGGAACAGATAGGATTGTGAATGTCTTCTTGGGGTACCTGCTGCAAAATCACCAGCTGGATTCTGGAGATTTCCTTCAGTGCAACCACCTGAACTGTGGAGCAGTTAGAGAGACTCCGTTTCGTACCTGCAAGCATAAGATAATTCTTTATAGTAGCTCTTATATTCTGTTTGCTAAATTGCAAAATCAATACATGCTTGCTTTACTGAGGTTATGTTAAAATGTGTAAGAGACTGAAGGAGTCCTAAAATCCCTCTGCTATTTGTCCTATGAATTCAGTTGTTTCATCCTCTTAAAAAAAAAAGCTCAGAAATGATCAAAAGTTTTAAAAATCTATTAATAATTTTCATGATTTTTTAATATGCAATGTAATAAATAAGTTTAATTATTCATGGATGATATTGGTATTTTTACTGGTGTGGTCCTTTTAAGTCCTAGTTATAGATTTGATTGTGTGAGGTACTGTATGAGCAAGATGGCCCTTGCTTCCAAGTGCTCACATAAAAGATAAATACAGCGTGTAGAGTATAGAAAGATACACAGCATCATTCAGAACAATAGCTGATAGTCTCCATACTGACAGACAAGTCAGTGTCAAGTCTTTTTGGAGAAAATATGACAAATAAGATATTAATTATAGTGATTTTACAAATTTTGATCAGCAGCCTTACCACCGCAGCCTGTGTTCCAAACACATAACAAATCCCATAAGGAATGGAGTAAAAAGTACGTGTTTGTAAGCTAGCATCGTGGTTTTGGAAGCAATGACAGTCTCTTGGTAGTGAATGAGAGATAATACATCAAGGATAGTCTTTGCAGTTGCCTTGAAAGTAAGGTAAAATAGTTTATTTGACGGCATAAGGAATGAGGGGACAGATGACGTTTTCCTCCAGTTCATGACTTCTCAGGCTCAATGAAAGGTTAAGACACTCTAGTCAGAAAAACAATATTTCTCACTGTAGCCTTAGGCAACATATTAAGTGGAAGGTGATCAACACAGCCTCTTGCATAACAATACTTTTATGTTTCAGTTGCTTCTGATCTCTCTTCAGAAATAGTGCAATAGTTTGGATATCGTTTGTGGGTCTAAAAGAGTTGTTTGTGCAGATTAAAAATTAGTTGATCTAACTTCCTGTGAGTGTTTTACATAGTCTTTGGTGTCCGTGAGCTAGGTTGTGAATAAAGAGTTGAGTGTACTAGTGTAAGGACAGATTCCTATAATTGTGTTATCAGTGCATATAGGTAAAGAGACTTTCTTATTCAAAAACTTTCTTGTTTGTTTCAATAACAGATTTTCTAAATTTCAAAATAACTCAGTATTATGAAACAATGGGAAGTTAAAACAGCTGTTTTTAGATCACTTCAGAAGTTTACTGAGCTTCAGAAATGCGGTTCTGAGAAATCATGAGGTAAAATTCATATTTTAATGTAATTTTCTTTGATGTGGACTTTTCCATTATATCACTAAGGTGTCTACAAAACATGGCCTGGCAACAGACACTGAGAAGTATCTTAAAAATTCAGAGTCCTGTTTTGACAATTGCTGAAGATTAATGAAATGTTTGCACACCTGCTGATTCAAACAAGGTAGGCAAGCTATCTGTGAGCAAAATTCCTATTTATTATTATTCCTCCTTATCTCTACTTTCTTCTTTATATTAACTGAATATAATATTAAAATCAAGATTGCATTGGCATTAAGGTTTGCTTCTTAATCCATTCCTTTGTTATCTTAAATTGGTCTTTAAGTTAGTATGTATTATTTTGGATGATACATTTTGTTGGTAAGCATCATTTTTCTGTCTGTATAGGAGATAAAAAGGGTAAGTCTGAGCTGATTTACCTGTAGTGGAGCTGATGTTGGCTGGGTCCACCCTTTTATCAAAAGTGAATTCCAATTTCTATCTGTTCCTTAAAGGTTTATGATTATAAAAAGATGCTGAATGTAAAGTCACAAGAGACTATTGCCTCTGCTGTTCTCCGAATTTAAGAAATTTACATTTCATAGTAATACTGCACCAAAACCTTAGTAAATTCTCTTATGTAGGAGTCAGAAGGTACATCACCTTTTAGAATTTGATGGTGTTTAATTTGAAATTCTACAGAAGATATTGGAGATGAGACTTAAAACCTCTACTGTAAAAACAATTCTGAGGAGCAGAAGAGCAACAGGAAGTTTAAACATGACAAAGGTAACAAAAAACTAACAATCAAACTCATTGAAATCATACTGACACCTAGCAAAGCAAATGTGCTTAAAGATTATGGAAGGTTTTACGATAACCTTTTTAATCCTGCAGAGAACGCAACATATATACTCTTTCTCCAAAAAGGTTTAAGGATCTTCAAATACTAGGGACATGGCAGACTGCGTGTTATATGTCCACATCTCTTTGTACCATATTATGCATATATTTGCATACAAACCCATGGGTTTTTTTGCATTGCTAATTCTAAAATGGAGGAATGTAAGGAATCATGGAAAAAATTAGGCTGGAAGTGTTCAGTGGAGATCCTCTATCCCAACCACCTGCTCAAAGCAGAGCTAACTTTAAAGGTAAAAGGATTATGGGGCATAGGTCTAGAAAGCATGCACTTGCCTCTCTGTGTTGGTAACTTGGCTGTAGTAGATAGTTCTTTCAATTCAGAATACTGTAATAAAAGTGATCATTGGTAATATGTCTGTTTTCAATTGTGCCCGTTTGTCTTCTTGCAGATGATAAATTAAGTAACTATAAATTACAATTTATATAATTATGGTACTGCACTTGTTCACTGATAAAGGGGAAAATATGTGATTGATGGTATAGCCCTCTTTTCTCCTTTTGCAAGGATCAACCATTCTGATTTTTCAAATTGATACTTATTAGGTCTTTGTGATGTACAGAGGTGGTTTATTTTACAGGAACTTAAGTACCATTAGCTCTGAACCTCTGCAGGGCTTCAGTGTTTTGTCTGCTTGTAGGATTAAAAACAACTGCTGTTAAACCTTTTGTTGCCATTCACAGATGGTGCTTGGTCATTTTCAGTTCCTCAGTTCTCAGTATGAGGTAATGATTAGGTACCTTCCACTAGGGGATTGTGTTTACACTTTGTATCAAGTACAGCTCTGAAAGTACATGATGTAGTGTATGTTCAAAGGGGAATTTAACCACATTCCCTACCCAGAGTTCCCTAAGCAAGGGGGGACCTTTGTACCTCTTCCGCATAAAAACAGAAAATACTCTGGAATCCAAACAGGGGAAAAATGGCTCCTGAAGGCCATCTTCCTTTGCTTTGTACCCTGATCTGTAATATGGCATTCAGCATTTGTGGAACAGAAGGTGAGATGTAAAATCTGTTATTGATGATGAGGAAGTAACCGCACTGAGAAATTGCAGGGTAATAGTTTTCAAAGGTAGCAGTACATCCGTTACGTTTGTATTGGCATTTCAGATACCTATATCTGAAGTAGCAGTATCCTAATAAGCTTGATGCAAAAATGACTTTTTGTGGGATGAAACCATTCCTGAAGATATACCTATTGGTAAAGTAATGAAAGGTTTTGTTTCTTAGAAGGTAAAAATAGAAACATTTCTGAATTATCTAAATAAATTAGCTTGAATATCTTGTTGGATGATAAATTTAGAAAATGTTAATGATTCTGACGGTTGCTGTTTGTCCTGAAGTTAGTTTTTAAACTTTGTGGTCTTGCGCAGTGAGTAAACCATGGTCTTAACCTATCTCCAGTTGTCATTGGCAGAGCCAGCTGTGGGAGTGTTTGGCAGGGGGTACAACTTTGTCATTGTACAAAAGTAAAATGAAAACTTTGAACAAAATTGAAAGGAACAGGCTGAAATCTTCTAAGTAAAAGTCAGCAAAAAATACTTCACTGAAAAGCCTGTCTGATAGTCATGAAGATTAATTCTTTTGACTTATCTGTTGCTTAGGACAGAAGTTTGCTGAGCCAGAGGTGACAATTGCACTTGGGCGGCTCAAAGGGAAACAAGCAAACGTAAAAGGAACAGACAGACTTGTAGATGTCTTCCTTGGAATTCCTTTTGCAAAAGCACCTGTTGGATCCTTGAGGTTTTCCCCACCTGAACCACCTGAAGCCTGGAATGATCTGAGAGATGCAACTTCCTACCCACCACTGTGAGAGCTGTATGGTTCACTTGTATATAGGGCTTGTTCATGTTTGTTAGTTTGTCATATTTATCAGTGTATGGAGTTCTGATTTTCAGAAAGGAGCTTGCATGGACTGGTAATGAGTGCACTGACAATACTGAAATACTCCATAAGAACTATGAGACTAGGAAATGTAAGGAATTCCTAGGAAATGTCTTTCTCTGGAAATCAGGTTTTCTCATTATACTGTGTTGAAATAATTCACCTTTAAACATATAAATACAGACATATTTTTACAATTGGCTATTCTAACTATATATAAACAATTCAATCTGCATGGGAATACATCTGTGGGGTGAAATTTTTTTTTTCCTCCATCTATTGCTGTTGCATTGTTGTCATTGCAGTTGTGTTACTAATAGTTAAATTTAATTTCATTTGTGAAGATGTCCTCAAGATCTGACCATACTGAAAAGAATTGAAAAAAACTGGAAAGAAAAACACCCTCCATTCCAAACTTCTGAAGACTGTTTGTATCTGAATATTTACAGCCCTGCTGGTTCAGATAAGAAGGACAAATTACCTGTAAGTAAATCCATTGTACAAACTTCAGAGTGGTACAAAGTTACGTGTAGCTCCTAAATCGCTTGACTGCTTTTGAAAATGTGATGCTGCATTAGCAAAAATAATATTGTTATGTGAAATTCAAAGTTCACTGGCTTAAAATTCAGCTCCCATTCATTTTCAGTGATTTGGAGTACTTAATTCTCTGAAGTTGTTTTTCATTTTTAAATGAAATCTAAAAAGCAGTATATAAAAGTAAGTCTCACCTTCTTTTCTCCAAGGTAATGGTGTGGATCCATGGTGGCAATTTTATATTTGGCGGTGCTTCTAGGTATGATGGTTCTGCACTTGCAGCTTATGAGAATGTTGTGGTAGTAGTAATTCAGTACAGACTTGGACTTCTTGGATTCTTCAGGTAAGGTGACCTATTTCACTTCTTACTAAGTATTTCATGTCTTATTTAAAACATGGATTGAACTTCTACACCAGCTTCCCACTGGTATGGTGGTTTAAATCTATGTAGTTCCCCAACACTGCGACACGAGGACATTGAGAATCAGGTCCTTAAAGTCTACTACTTGCAATGTCGTTTGATTACAGCCTGCTATTAAAACATTGTTGGGCTTGTCTGGTTCTATGCAGGGTGTTCCTTCTTGCCATCTCCTTCATCTCTCCACTGGTGTGTAAAGCAAAAGTTCATATAGTATAAGCCTAGGAATCCATCTAGGTATGGATGAACAGTGGAGACTGATAAGTCAGTGGGGCTTAGATCTGACTTTAGAGTGAGAGGTTATACAGATCTTTCTTTGGCTAGATATGTCTGTTGGCCCACACCATAAGGTGGTGGGGTTTATGTTATTCTGGTATTAGAAGAACTAATAGTCTTCCTGAAAATTTGGCTTATACTGTTTCATTTTCAGTACTGGTGATGAACATGCTCGTGGGAACTGGGCATTTTTGGATCAAGTAGCAGCTCTTTGGTGGATCCAGGAAAACATTCAACATTTTGGTGGAGATCCAGGATCTGTCACACTCTTTGGTGTATCAGCAGGATCTTGCTGTGTTTCTGCACATGTAGGCATGGAGTAAATATACTGAAAAGTGAAATCTTAAAAATCTTAGAAAGCAACTCAATTAATGTAATTGTTAATGCTTAATCTGATTTATAAAAGGTAATAGCACATTGTGCCAAGCCTGGACACTTCTCCTCTAAGCACATAAAAATATATGTATTTATTTCCCTGCTGAATCCAGCAGTCTAGTTGGATAGGAAGTTATGAGCTAAAGACCTTAACGTACAATAAATACTTTCTGTTCTTCCCTTTTTGGCAGGTTCTGTCTCCTTTGTCTAAGGGTCTATTTCATAAGGCAATATCAGAGAGTGGGATTATAATTCCCCCTAATAAGGATTTACTACTTTCAGCAAATCTTAAGGTAGGCTCATTTTTGCATTTTAAAGTCTCTATAATCTAAAATAGGATATTTCTTTTATCTGATACTTTTGTTAAAAGAGAAAAGAGGAAAATCTCGCTGCATATTAGGCAATAACGCTAATGAGAATTAATTCTTAAGGCATATGTGTAGATATATAGATTAGCACTGTCTATTTTCGATCTTACCATGCTCTTCTGGTGTTCAGAGTAGGTTGTACAGTTATGTGATTATAATATTTGTGGGAGGGTTTGAGCATTTTTAAATAATACGCACATGCCTATCTAGGCATATGTCCATTTCTGTGCACACTGTCATTTATGCAGTAACTGTGGGGTTTATCATGGAAATTACTATGGATGCTTACCTAGAATCCAGAAGAGGCTTTACATTTTTATTCAGCGATGGGCTTTTATTGGAGGGTCTTTATTTGAAACTAATACATTTTAAAAGGAAAGCTTTAAAATTAAATTCCTCTCTGTAAGTACCTTTTCATTTCTCTTCCTGAAACAGCAAACTAGTAATGTGAATCTCACATAAGCTGATTCTCTGAATTTTCTTGCCTTACTTGATTTATGTTACAACCTTATGTTATTTCTGCAGCAAGGTGTGTTGCAGGAAGGTGAACAGCAGTATAGCAAGAGAAGTACAAAAGGATGATTTGATTTCATGATCTAACTATAGTATTCACAGTAAAATAAAATACCTGAAGACCTATCAAATTAACCTAAATCAGCCCTTATATAAAACTGTTAACAATACTATATATAATAGTTTTCTGTGTATAATTTCCTTAAAGACTACCTCATAATTGACAGTTCATATCTTTGTTAATAATTTTCAGAGAATTGCAAGTATATTTAAGTGTGAGGCAGACACTTCACTCTCACTAACAAATTGTTTAAGGAACAAGGAAGCAAAGGATATAGTCTTTAACAGTACGGTAAGTGAAACTTTACTTAATTACAGATTTTTGTGTGGCACACTTGCAAAACTTCAGCTCAGTCTCTGACCAGAGTTCCTAGTTGACCTGTTCCAAAGTTTTTTCTGAATTTTTAACAAAATATGTGCTAAATATTCAAATAATTGCACAAGATTTCTCTTTAGAATTTTCAATGAAGTGTCCCAGTGCATGCAAAATTCTGGGCAAGACTCAAGCATACATATGCTTTGATGTCAGTTAGAAGCAGCACAAGGACAGGAAACAATTAAATTACTCCATAGCATGCCTCAGCCAGGCTAGTATTTGATAGTCTTGTGCAATACTGTTACAGTAGTTCTAGATTTTATATACTCTGATTCCTTATAGCCTTTTTTCGCACTTAGACCATTCAACATAGGCATTGTATTATATGAGCTAAAGGAAAAAGAAAAATAAGATCAACAATTTAATATTCTTTTTTTTTTCATCTTTCAGGAAATCCTATTTCTACCCTTAGTTTTGGATGGAGTATTTCTTCATAAGTCACCTGAAGAAATATTGGCTGGAAAAGAATTTAATGCAGTCCCATTTATGATAGGAGTCACGAACAATGAATTTGGCTGGAATATTCGATCTGTAATTTAATGGCTATTTTTCACTTTTTTGTATGTGTGCATTAACTGATTCAGGCATCTCTGAGAAGAGTAGGTGAGGTATTTCCTGGTAGGACATCTTTTAATAATGGCCAAAAGGCTTTGCATTGGTGGAAACGTATACGAGGTAAACTTTACTTGCGTTGTGAATCTATAATGGCCCAGAACAATTTTCCTTGCTCAGAAAACAATGAGACAGGCTCCATCCCGCAAGATGGAACTACATGGATGTCCCTGGAATGTCAATTTTAAACAATATTTTCTCTTCCTAAAATTTTAATTTCTCATCCAGGCAGTGAGGCGAAAAACAGCACAATATTCAAAGGCTTATTACTCAAAGGAAAACAAAAATGATCTGTCCTCACAAAACAAAATTACACACGCAGTGTTCAGGTTTGATAGTTGGAACACTTAAAAATGCCACATTGATCATCTGAAGTAGCTTGCCACTTAATGTCATTATGAACTTTGCTGGTTCTGTCATTTCCCCATGTTCCTTGATACCATGCAGAAAGATCTATTGTTTGAAGATCTCAGATGGGGACAGATAATGTAGAAAACGTGCATGTACCACCCACTCTCAGTGCATGGATTTTTCCCTTTCCCATGGGAAATCCATGGGTAACCCCAAAAAGGAATCAGTTGCTATACAGTGCACAAAACTGCAGAGGGTGGATTTGTGTCCTGTCCGTTTCTTGTCCCTTTCGTTTCTTAAGTGTTTATGCTCAGCTATGTAATACAAAGCATTTGCTCTGAGTCTACGTAACAAGTGTGTCTCTGGGAGTATGGTAGTGCTCAAGCCGAGAAGAAAAACGTTCAGTGAATGTGTTCTAATTCATTATCCAGACAGAAGAGTCATTCTGTATAATAATCAAAAAGCAGAGGAACTGCACCTTACTCCACATTTAAAGGATTCAAGCAACTCAGCCAGAGGTTGAGAAGCTGTGGGGCTGCCAGTGACTGTTAAAGATTTCCACTATGAGAAGGAAAGTAAAGCTTTCACTGAAGCTTTTCACTTCAGTTCTGCTCTGGTGCTTTGTAGTCTCTTAAGTTTCTTAGAAATGTATATTGTTTTAAGGATAAATCACTTAGCATGAGTGATTTATGTAGAAAACCTTCACTAAGTAAACTTTTACTGCAGATTCTTCGATATAGCTGCTGCATTGTACTGCATTTCTGTTAGGACATGATGCTTCACAAATAAATACTAGTAGTAAGAATGAAGTGGACTCAAATAGTTCCAATATTAAAAATTCTGGAGAAGTTGCATGGGCTTAATAACATTCTTGTTTTCTGTGCAGACGTCAGTAATACCAGGTTTGAAGGAAGTGGGAGATAAAAAATCAGTCGCATCAGCTTTAGAGATTCTGCGTCCAATGATGGTAAGAACTGTTGGTCTAATTTCACTTCAGATGTGAAATTCTTTTAAAGAGTATACCAAACTTGCATAATTTGGTATTCTCTAGTCTCCTGCTTGAGTCATAGTGCTACTAAGCCTCAAAGGCATGATATGCTTTGGGGACAGTCCCAGCAAAGTTGACAAAACTACAGTGAGTGTATGGAGTTGCACAGAAATAGGATTGAGTGGGGTCTAAATTTTGGGAGATAACCTTTTCTTTCTAGACCTCTGAACCAGCATTTTTATGTTACATGTTTATATGTGGAATTACTGTAATAGTCCCTCTAATCTTACTAATAATCCCTCTAATGGCTAATCTCTTGGCTGAAGGGTTTCAAGGCAATGTTTACATTGAATTAATGTGGCTTTCAAGTAGTTACTGAAAATACTTTGCACTTTTGAAATGTACGGGTTTTTTAAAGCAGTAAGTTCTAACACCAAGAGGATAAAATGAGTTTGGGGATCCCGTTGGTCTTGCCCTGTGTTCTCGTAGACCACAAATCTTTCAAGGACTCAGAACTTCTGCTTTCATTATTCCAGTCTCCTTCTCCCTGAGAAAACAGATGCCAAAGTCATTGTCAGGAGAAGCTGCTGGAACTTCATTGGTTCCTGAAGTGTTTTAATCTATATAAATCTCATGTAAATTTGACCTGATTTTTTTTTTACCCCTCCCCACAAAATATAGTATACGAACAGGTTTGATTTGCCATCATGGTTTCCCCTCAACATAGGTGCTACCCTGTGTCTTTGTGCTGTTGCAGAATCTCTGAAGTTTCAAAGGTGACGTTTTTAGCTACTAATTCAAATAATGCTAATTTTCCTATTTGTTTTTTGTTTTCCCTTTTTCTCATAGGGTGTATCATCAGAGCTTCTGTCCATGATAATAGATGAGTATCTAGGAGACACAGATGATCCTGCTGAGCTACGGGACCGATTTCTGGACTTGCTGGGAGATGCAGCAATTGTTATACCATCCATTAAAATGCTGAATTATCACAAGGGTGAGCTAATGAATACCAGCTATAGGAAAAAAAAAAAAAAAACTCAAAATAGGACCTTCAAACGTCATACTACATGCTGGATCAAATGGTTTAGACAAAAAATCCGGCCATGTGTAGGCTGCTCTTTTTGAAATTCCAACTGGGAACTTAAGGTGAAAAGTGATTAGGTCTGCAGGACTGCGTCAGGCATGTGTATGTATATACTCCTTTACCTTTGTACTAGTGTCTTGCACTTGTGCTGATATCCAGAGTGCAGCGTGATAACATAGATAAATGTTTCCTAAATGAAGTATACAGGCTTAAAAATTAAAACATATTAAAGTAACCTGGAATTTGTCCTTTGACCCACTGATATTTGGGAGGTCACCAGCTCTGTAATCTGGAGATCTTCTGATATTTAAGTTTAGACCAACCCTGCTAAAACCCAGAACTGGAAGATAATTGGATTTTATTTTGTTTTCTGTAAGTCTTTCTGGGGTGAATCTTTCATGATTGGTATTAGTACTGCGAGTTCTTAATTTCAAATTAAAAATAAAAAGGCATACTTGGCTATGCTGTTACATAATAAATGTGCCCTGTCATTCATAAAGCTTTGGGCATACTTAGAGTAATGTTTTAGGAAGCTGATGTCAGACGTAATTAATACACCTCTCCTCTAACTCTGTAATGTTATGTCCTCCAGAGTCTGGAGCTCCAACCTACTTCTTTGAATATCAGCATCGGCCCACTTTATACTGGGATACTAAACCAGAGTATGTGAAAGCTGATCATGGAGATGAAGTTAGCTTTGTCTTTGGAGGACCATATCTGGCAGGTGACATACGCCTACGTGGTAAGGAACGGAACCTTTAGTGTTCATTTATCAATTGCTCTAATAATATTGACAGTATTGTATTACGCAGAACTAGTTTTATTTTAATCAGCTGAAGTCACATATTTTAGAAGTGAGACCAAAGTATAACCCTTTCTCCTGTCTGTATTTGTTTAACATTAATTTACTATCTCGCTATTTTTTACCGTGTACAGTTTGCTGTCTCTGAAGCACAGTAAGTTACACACATTGTAAACAGTTTTAGCAAGCAGAAAATTTGCTAGAAAACATCACTTTCATTAATCCAGCACTGTCCATGAATTTGCTGAATAGCTTTGTCTAAAAAACAAATTGAGGGAAAGATCAATTACACTGACAGGGGATTAGCAGAATACTTGGGAAGCAGGAAATCTAGGCTCTCTCCTTTGCCTGAGGAATTTAAGCTAATGTCTCCTCCTTTCCAGGAAATCCCACTGGGCATCAGGCTCCAGAGAATGGGGGAGCCTGTCTCTTTTGCTGATAGTTTTCCAGCTTGTGTTAATTAGAATAAGGATGTAACTCCAGTGTTTCATCTTCTACGTGAAGATCTAATAGTTATGTTAGAGACTGTTTTCTCCCATGGCTCCATTACTATTTAAGCATTTTATTCATAATGGAATTGGTCCAATGAGGAAGGATTAAGGATGTACTTCTAAAATTGCCTTTGCCTTGGCAGTTTGGGTATTCTCTTAGGATTTTGGAAGTGTGGCATCTGGTTCCTTCAGACAGAATGGTTCCTTGCTGCAGTCCAAGTGAATGTGCCAGTCATTGAACAGTTAGATAAAAGAAGCCACATCCTCAGGAATATTATGAGTCCAGCACTTTTGCTTTAATTGCGGATGCCTAAAGCGTAAATACTCAGAATAGAGTATTTCTTTTTCCATGAAACAAATTTGAAGTAATTCTTATGTTGATGAAGAAACATAGAAATTCTACTTACTTTAAGTTGAATTCATCATTTTTTGAATTCATCATTTTTTTCAGCTTTTATTTTTCTGATTTTCACAGTATTTCCCAGTCTATTTCAAAGCCCACATCAGTGAAACTATTTCCTTTTACCCCAGTGAACTTTGGAATAGTCCAACTGTCTTGTAAAGTCATTAATTAATCTGTACCCTTTGATTTTTAGCCTGCGCTAGAGTGTACTATCCATTTTTTTTCTGTTTTCCCAGACTTTGAGAACATTAAAATAGCAAATAATTTTCTTGATGTATTGAGTTGTATGTATAAATAATAAGGTAACTAACACACTGTAACTAGAACTTTTACTAACTTATTTCAGGTGAGGTATTTCTACTGTAACCAGTAGGTTGTGTAAAAATTAACATACCTTTATAATTATTTTGTATTTTGTCTTTCAGATGAAGTTACAGAGGAAGAAAAGAACCTTAGTAGAACGCTAATGAAGTACTGGGCTAACTTTGCTCGAAATGGGTGAGAATCATGAGACTCATGAGACTCATGACACATGTTGTTAGAAAAGTATTTTATAATGTCTCCATAGTGAGTTAGCTGTTCTGTTGATTCTTCACTGCTGTGATTGACTTTCCCTGCAGATTGAGAAGGGCCTTCGCTCTTTCTTTCTTGTTATTTCCAGAAATCCGAATGGGGAAGGTTTAGTTGAATGGCCATCTTATAACCTAAATGAAGAATACTTAGAGATAAATCTCAAGCAAAAGAAAGCCAGGAAATTGAAAGAAAAGAAGGTGGACTTCTGGAGAAAGGTGATATTTGAAAAGATAAATGATGAAAGAATGGAAAGCAGGAAGATTAATTCAGAGTTATAGTTTACAGTCTAAACATATGCATAGTAGGCATACTGTTATGATAGCAAAAGAAATTATTTAAAATATTTTAAAGGATAAAGTGATGTTTCTTCTCCTTTCACTTTTTCTTTGCACTTTTTCTTGTCACATTTACAGATATTCACCATAATGATTATAATTTATCTGTTTCTGTTTTGTGATCCTTTTTTCCTGGGTTCACGTCCACAACAGAACTCTGATTTATTAAACATAGTTACCAGATTTCTCTTCTGCTCAGGTTTTATCTCTGTTTCCCATGACTGAAGGCAGAATGTAGCAGCAACATTGTTTTATTATAATGAAGTCAATAAAGACCTGATTTGCAAATAGAACTGTCTGTCTGATGTCAAGTGTATCGGTGATGGTACAGAAGTTCTGGTCCGATTCACATACAGCAATGTTCTTCATGAAAAGAACTGAAACCAAAAAATGTTCTGTTTCTTAAGTCAGTTTTACAGCAGTGACAATGGTCAGTGTCCGGTATGTTTCTGACTGTTGAGGTACATAATCTGTAAGAGTAGTGCTGGAATTAAGACTTCTCTCAACTCTTAGGAAAGGGGGAAACGGTCTCTACTACCAACAGGTTTTTTTTTTCCTTTTAGTTTTATAACAACTGTGGTGACATTAATTGCACACTTTCTGTCTTTTTCCTGGTGCTTATTTTATTGGGGGAGGCTTCTATGTACCATCGGTCACTTCCTGGTTCTCTGTGTGCATTGGGTCACAGGCTTTCAGTACTAGCACTGGAGAGAGTTGTTTACCAGAATTATTGCAACACCCTTATCAGTTGATATGCACTAGGATGGCCAAGAACAAATCTTGAATGCGTTATTTCAGTGTTGTGAAGAACTTCTCTGCTATGTCCTGTTTGCTTTCTATGTGTGGCCCCTAGGTTACTCCAGCTGTTCCAGCCGTATTCCCGACCATACTGCTACCTTGCACCTACAGCATTTTGTAGCTCCATAGACCCTACAGGGTACTGCACATCTGTTCTCCCTTTTTTATCCTTCTTTTATCTCCCGTCTTTATCTTTGGAACAGTTTACTAAGGTTGTTCTCAGCTAATCATGTCCTGCAACAAGTAACTGGCCGTTCTTTCTTTCTGAATGATTTTGTCCGAGGAAATAAGGTGGAGTTTCCTGTATCCTTCTGCACAAATTCTACTGCCTGTCAGAAGTGGAGAGGTGAGGTTAGACTATTAGCACAACTGCTGTTTTGGTAAACAAAACCTTGTGCTTTGTTTTGTGCTTTGTTTTAGCTAGCACATTTTGTGAGGAGAGTATAATCTCTAGCCTGACGGATTTTCATTAGACTTACAGTTCCATGGCAGCATGAACGAAAAGTAGGCAGTGTTGTATGTATATATGCACAGAAGGTATGGGTTATGTTATGTGTGGGGAAGTGCAGTGAAACCAACTTCTTTTGCAGAGGTGCAGCGCTAAAAATAAAATGATCATGTCAAAAGATTTTATTCCTGTCTACTTAGCAGCGAGTGCTCAGATACTCTGTGCCACCCCAGGGACATCCTGATGTGAGATTATCACGTGCCCAGAGACAGAGTGATAAAGCTGTCTGAACACTAAGCTTCATAAACTCTAGCACTGAGTTTCATACACTCCGGTTTCATTGGGTTCACCTGAACGCTCATGGATTTAGAAGCAGAAATCATTGTTTATCCCTTGCTTTGATTAATTTCTTTCACAGAGTTTGATGCTTGATAAATGGCTGTGTGATTTTTCTAATACAACCTCATTTGCAAATGCAGGTTCAATAACAGCTTCTTTTAGCTCTCCCAAAGAGAGCTAAAATCCAGTGGGATTATTCTGAGAAAGAATCATAACACATGGAATTGTCTTTATAAGTGGACACTATGCCAAATATACTGTCACATGTGTTTTCCCATACAAGCTTAAGTTGCTCTTCTATTTGGTTGTTTTCTCTCTGCAGAATATAACACAGGTACATTGAAATCCACTCAAAATTCAGCTTAGTAATAGATATTACCAGGTTTTCCTTGATACCTAGCCTGAAGATTTTACAGATGATTGCTGCCTTTTAGCTTTGACACGCTTCTGAAAAGGAAGTTGAGAACAAGCATGATGCTCCTGATACGATCAAGTATACAAGCAAGAGTGAAGGTAAGAGTGAAGAGCGGGAGTTTGTCGTTGCTCTGTGAGTTTTCCTGTAGAAGGCCAACCCCAGTGTTAGTTTATTGATTCAGTCTTCACCAGAGGCCAAGTAAAAAAACAACCCAACCTTGTTTTAAATGCAGATTTCTAAACATTTCTACCAAGCGTATTTGAAACAAAACATAACTGTGAGCGCTTACATAATTATAGGCTCATCACTCTGATATTTGTCTTTACTCTTTCAGCTACTGAAATCAAGAAAAGTAGTAGTGCATTAAAGCATAGGCAAGCGTCGTCTCATGGCAAAGTTAATCTGGCTTGGTCCCTGACTTGTGCATTGTTGGCAGATTTAGAGTAAACTGCAAAAGATTCTCTCTTAAAATAAAATGCCAAAAAGGATTCAGGATTTCCGCTTGTCAGGTACGTAGCACTGTCTCCAGGTTCCACAACGTTGGTGTATGTCACGAGGGTAAGGATTGTCACATACAGAACCATACAAAGGATCTACAGGCAAGGCAGTACGGAAACAAAATCCCGTTTATTTAGTGTCTTATGTAAATGAGATTAGCAGAGTTTGCAGAAACTAATTTCCACTAGTAATATTTTCAGGGTAACTGCTTCCTTTGGCCTTCAAGTTGTACATCTCTGGGACTGTGGACAAGATAATGCTGATACTTTTTGCAGAATGGGTACTTTCAAGGGAAGAAATGGGTAGAACAAGGATTGAAGAGTGGGGCTTGGAAAAAATAGAATAGTAAACAAAGAAGGAAATAAAGGTGGAAAAATTTGGAAAGGACGGAGTTTGGAAAACCAGTAACGATCAACAGATAGAAAACAAACTGCTTACAGAAATAAGGTTAGTTTTAGCAAGAGAGAAGAGCAACAAGCAGAGAACACAGCATTTGGCTTTGTAGCAAAGGATTGCTGCAGTTTGTGAGTCACAAATGAGTTTAGACCTCATGCATGCCCACCGGATGGTGGGATGGAAGTTGAGTCACAAGCAGGGACTGTCATAGCTCCATCTAGCATATAAACAGTTTTCCCACGAGCCAAAGCAGTGCAAGGTAAATGGCGATGGTGAGAGAATTTGCAACAGCATTCAGGCAGATCTGTGTAAACTGATAGGGTATCTGAAGGCTATCACACTTTTTTTCCCCTATCCTGGTCATAAACTAACAACATCCATTTATTGCCCAGTCCAGCCTTTCACAAGCAACAAAGGAATATATTCTCCCTGTTCTGTTGCTGACAGACAATACCATACCAAAATTTTAAGTATTGACAGTAACCGGCACAAGGTAATTCTAGACATGCATCTTCAACCAGTTTCCCTTGTTCCAGAAAAGCCCTTGGTTGGGGTTTCTGACTTCCTGGAGTGCTTTGGAGGAAGGGAAATGACTCAGCAGAATGATAATGAAGAGGTGGAGTACCCGCCTTTTTTTTAGGAAGCACTACCCCACTGGTTGAGCATGTAACTGCAGTTCAACTCCTCCTATGCTGTTCTGTGGAGTCTGAAGAACGGCTGTAAGTTGGGTGCCTAGGAGATTACTTGACTGAACACGGAGGCGTTTTGTTTTCATACTTTTTGTTCTTGTAGTCGTTATTTTGAAGTTAAAGAGCAGCTTATAATGAATAACTTTGTATGTACTGTTTCTACTAAGTCCACCACTGTTGACTAGTTACTGTGTTAAGGTGTCCAGGGAATGTGCTTTGGATGCTGCATCTGTTTAGCCTGCTCCATTAATGAAGATGGAACCTTCTTTTGTCAGTCCCGGTACAAGTGAAACAAATAATCAGAAACCTCCTTCCTTTTCCCCATTTCTCATTGTTACCAGGTTCCTAGGGGCAAACAGCAATGCAGAGTTTGCAACTACACGGTATTCTCACACTTTCCTTCCAGGAAACCTTTGTTGCATAGATAAGCTCCTTGCACTCCGGCCACCTCTTTCCGTTCATTACATTTAACAGTAGGTACATCTAGCAGTACAGTGTAGACTTTACGTTCATGAAAGTACAGACTAATCCCAACCCAGTTTTCTTGATGTTTATTAATGTAAATTTCACTCTTCAGAAACAATACGAGAAAAACAGTATCAGACCATCAGACCTTACAGCAGTAAAACTTCTGCAACCAAATTATTTTCCATTTTGTTTTCTTAGAGGCTCAAATTTATGGTATTTTTCCCTTTGCCAATGTATACCAGGCACTAACTACACGTTCAGAAACAGCTGATAACCTAGCCAGCCTTGGCATTAGTGACAAGGTAGCTGCTGCAGCACAGCGCTCAGGACAGAAGTTCAGTACAGAGCTCAGGGCAAAAGTCATAAGCAGAGTGAATATGAATACTTAGATATTCAGTATGTGCGTAACATACACATACATGTATGTATGCATGTCAGAGAACAACGGGAGACAAGCACATCCGATGATGATCAACAAGTCTCAGTTTATTCAGAATTATCTTATATAACAGAGTTAATTAGCTCATACATATTGCAAAAGCCAAGCTCCTTATAGGTGGCTACAGTAGAAGGCATTGTTATCTATTAAATGGATACAGTAGAAGGCTATGCATCTTTTCCCAAGACACTAGTAGCAAGTCATGTACCTTTCCCAGGACACTAGTAGCAAGTCATGTACTTTTCTCAAGACACTGGTATCTACATTATTTTCTAGTTTCTAAACCAAGGTCCTGCATTCCGTGTCTAGCTACATTTAAGCAGGTCTTGTGATCTTGTTGTCATGCCCCTTGTCACGTAGCCAGTATTCAATAATATCTTCCACATTTCCCCCGTCTTCTTTTAATAAAAACAAATTATTTTGTGTTTTATGGACCATGCGTATAACTATATTCTGTAGATAGGCTACAAAACAGGGTAAAAACAATATAATCAAAAAAACCATCAATCCTATACCTATTGCATACATAATCATGGTCTTAAGCCAGGGACCAATACCGAGAGATGATAGCCAGGTATCAAGCGGGTTAGTTACAACAGTAATATCCTTAGTGTGATTCTTAAGCCATTGCAATTGCTTGTGAATTGATTCTGAATTAGAGGAGAGATTAAAACAACACATGCCCTCAAAATCTTTACAACCATGCCCATGAGCCAATAATAAAAAATCAATAGCAGCTCTATTTTGAAGTATCTGATGTTTGAGATTTTCCATGTCCTGTGCTAGTTCACTCAATCTCTGTGTTGTTACCTTTGATTGCTTAACCATCCAGCATGCTAGTTTATTTATAGTACAAAGCGCATGAGCAGCACCTACCCCTGGAACAATTGACGCAAAAAAGTTAGCTGTGGGTCCCCAGAGTTCTACTTGATCACTACAGTCAGGTGTGAGGGTTGCTACAGCTCGCTTATCACGGCATGTCTTATTAAAAAGGAATTGTGATATTACAGTAACATTTGGTGCAAAAAGAGTCAATTTTCCCAGATAACATGGACCACCATGAGCATACCTAGGTATTCCTTGCCATGCTCGATCACCGCAAATCAAATAGGTGTTGCCAGGCAATGCCTTTGCACTGTCATTAGCCCAAATCTTTGTGTCATTTTTCCCCCAACCATAGGTTCTATAAGCACCACACATATGTGTTTCGTTCCAAAAGGGATAGCTCCTGGGTGTAAGCCATAATGCAGGATCATTAACATTTTGCCTATAATCTCCCAGTTCAACACATCCTGATTCATTTGCTGTACTATTCAACATTCTGCTACCTAAAAGCCCGATTTCTTGAGGATCCCAGGGTAATGTTTTGTTCAATGCAGCTAATAATTTGGTTGTACATTTACTGCTGTCATCTAACCTATTGCATGTGGCAGTGGATAGCTTTGAAAAATCAGTTGTATTATATCCGGGTATTCCAACCAAACATGTACGAAAAGGATCAGTAGCAGAAGCCAATGCTAAGCAAAAGGAAGTAGTATGCGTTTTGTTAGCCCATGTTACCCATAAGTTTGGTGGAGAATTGAGATACATAGCAAAAACGGTATTATACACAAATAAGATGCAGTAGATCCAGGACCAAATGATCGCAGTAATATTGGATCAGCTCTTCTTCAATCACCGTGCCTTTCTGTTGACTCCGTGGAACTTTGGGGATCAAGTACAGGTCTTGTCCATCTTGCAGGTATCCAAAGAGGTCCTGTAGGGGTAGAAACACAAAGATAGCCCCTCCCCCAAAATAAGACCTTTGCAGGTGTTTGCCATATTCCTGTCTTAGGGTCCTTATACCGTACCCATATGGTACTAGTATCTTGACATTCAGATGAAGAGCTAGTATGTACAACTATGGGTGGATACTTTGCATCTCCAAAAACACACAAATGGTTAATTATGAATAAGGTTTTCAACAATCTTGAATGCGGATCAGCGATCTCTGCATGATGTGCCAAATGCTGTTTTAGGGTACCATGTGCCCGTTCCACTATAGCTTGTCCTGTGGGGGAGTGAGGAATTCTCGTAACATGTCTTACTCCCCATGTTTTCAAAAATCTATCCATCCTGTGGCTAGCATAAGCGGGACCATTGTCCATCTTTAACTGCTTTGGGACTCCCATGACAGCAAAACAACTAAGCAAATGTCTTTCGACATGCAATACTTTCGCTCCAGCTTGTGCCGTTGCCCAAATAAATTTACTATATGTATCAATAGATACATGCACATATTTTAAATGTCCAGAAGAAGAGACATGAGTAACATCCATCTGCCAAAGGTCATTTGAGACAAGCCCTCTGGGATTAACTCCCACTCCTAATCCGCAACCTCCATTATGGTTACTACAGATTGGGCAAGCTCGAACAATACTACATGCCTCCGCCATGGAGATCCCAAATTCGACATGCAGGCCTTTGGCATTTTGGTGGAAAACCGAATGGGCCTCTCTGGCTAAAACAGTTTTTGCAATGGGAACAGCAGTGAAAACAGAGACCAGCCTATCCGCCCTATCATTACCCTCTCCAAGTCCAATATTCCATTTATGACTTCGTATGTGGATTATAGAATAGGAATTTTCTCTAAACTTCACTGCCTTTCTGAGTTGGATAAAAAGCTCATGTAAACTCTTATTTTGGACTTCTTTGATAAATGCATCCTCGATTCGCTCAACAATGCCTGTTACATAAAGTGAATCAGTTACAATATTTAGAGGCCCCATCAAGTTCATCATGGCCCAAATAACGGCAGTCAGTTCCATGGTCTGTAAAGTATCCTCCTGTCTTGCGTGTAACAATTCCTGTTTCCATGAACCGTTGTCTTGCCATGTAATGGCAGCCCGTCGCGATTTACGCCCTGCATCAGTATATGCTGTTACCGCGTCTTTTATAGGGTTCTTTTCTCTTTTCGGGCATGTCATCCAGTTCCATTGCCCGATCCATCGTAATAATGGGGACTTAAAGCTATTAGTCTCAATCACACAACCAGCACCAAGCAACGCCTCTTGCAAATGTTCACTATTCTGTAGATACCATTGTAAAGAGTCTTTTCTTTGCCTGGGTAAATATATTGTGGAAGGCTCACAGCCTTGAACTTGTAAAATTCTATCCCGTCCTCGTTTTATCAAATCCGCCAAAATTTCCACTTGTTGTACCAAGGTTCTAGCCTGCTGTAAAGCAGGGGATACCCATTCAAGAATACCCAATTCCCCGGTTTTCTTTAATTGCATGAGAGCTCCAATCAGGTATCGATGCCCTAACCACACAGCAAGATCAATCGGAACAGTAGCATCGAGTTGATGTACATGTCCTGTAATAGCGCATTCTACAATTTGCTGTATGAGATTTTTCTGATAAGGGGTAACTCTAAGTTCTATCGTAGGGTCTGTGCCTTTCAATAATGGACGGAGTCCTTCTAGCAATTCATTTGGTATACCCACTATGGGCCGTAGCCACTGCAAGTCTCCTAAAAGTCTTTGTGCATCATTAAGAGTCTGTAGTCGCGACTGCAACTGTAATTTCTGAGGGGACACAGTTTTGTCAGTAAGCACCCATCCTAAATATTTCCATGGTGACGACTGTTGAACCTTATCTGAAGAAATTACCAGATTAGAACATTGTAACACTCGTTGGATGTGTTCAATCTGCTTGTCAGAAAAGGGCGCAGCTTGAGCAAATAATATATCATCCATGTAATGATAAATTGTAACATGTTTCCATTGTTCACGTAACGGCTGTAGCGCAGCAGCTACATATAATTGACACAAGGTGGGGCTGTTACGCATACCCTGTGGTAATACTGTCCATTCAAATCGTTGATCTGGGCCCTCTCTGTTAAGGGAGGGTAAAGTAAAAGCAAACCGTTTTTGATCCTGAGGATGTAAATCAATTGTAAAAAAGCAATCCTTTAAATCAATAATTAGCAGAGACCAACACTCTGGAATCATGGCTGGATTAGGTAGCCCTGGCTGTAAAGCACCCATCGGTTCCATCTGATTATTAATCTCTCTCAGATCATGTAACAATCGATATTTACCTGACTTCTTTTTTATGACAAATAT
The DNA here is from genome assembly GCF_040807025.1 of Struthio camelus. Classification (NCBI taxonomy): domain Eukaryota; kingdom Metazoa; phylum Chordata; class Aves; order Struthioniformes; family Struthionidae; genus Struthio; species Struthio camelus. The sequence continues at coordinate 11,272,074 of NC_090951.1, forward strand.
TGGAGAATTCCATGGACTAGTGGACAAACGTAAATGACCTTGTTGAAATTGCTCTTTGACCAATTGATGAGCATGAAACAGACTTTCCCGTTTTAATGGCCATTGCTTAACCCATACCGGTGTGTTAGTTGTCCAAGTAATGGGAATTGGGAAAGTCCAAGCAATGGCTAGTAGGCCAAAGGGTGCTCATTCGTAAGTACAACCCCCAACTGTGAGAGTATATCCCTTCCAATTAGACACTGCACAGTTGGTGGTAGTTGTACCACAGAAAACACAGCAGAAACTTGACGACCCTCCAGTTTTACTTTTAACGTAGGCATTCTTTGAGCAAATGTTATACCCCCAACTCCAGTAACCGTAGTACCTGATGGAAACAGGGGCCATCCCTGGGGCCACTGTGATGGAGTAATTATACTAGAATCTGCCCCAGTGTCCAAAAGGGCCATAAGGATCAGTTCTTGATTGTCATAACCAATCTCAGCCTTGTGTCTAGGTCGATCATTTAATGTCAAGGTTAAAAGAGTCAGTCCCCCTGAAGAACCGAATCCTTCATCACCTCGATCCTTATCAGTTAACGATGGTATTTCCTTTGTAAGTTGTTCCAATGGGACCAATTGGGCAATGTGTTGTCCATTGGTTATCCGTACGGGAGGAAAAGGGGTATATAACATTATCATTATTTCTCTGGTGTAATCAGCGTCAACAACACCAGGTGAAACAAAGAGTCCCAGCATTGATGCCGATGACCTGCCGAGCAATAATGCTCCCACAGACTTGTTTTGAATCACAACAGGACCATACACTCCAGTGGGAATTCGATGTGGCTGAGTATTTAGGAGACTAATGTCTACAGCGGATGCCAGGTCAAGTCCGAGACTCCCTCTTGTTGCTGGTCGGAGGCGAGAGGTGTTACTTGTTGAACAGCAGCTACTTGTGTCTGCGCGCGGCTGCTCCGATTCGCGCTCCCAGTGGAGTTTCCCGAATGACGGCGGCAAGCTCCAGTGTTATGAGTGTCCGAACGGCACTTTACACACCAAACACCGGAAGCAGTGCACTCTTTTCGGACGTGACCCAAAACTCCGCATCGAAAGCATCTAACTCGAGCAGTTCCTTGATATGTTTTCTGTCGAGTAACGACCAACGCTTGGAGAGGTGCAAGAGCTGCTAACACTTGAGTCTGAGATGCCTTAGCTTGTTCTTGTAACCCAACCCCCAATTGCTTTATAGCCTCTACTACTGCTAAAGCTTGAGGTCCAGTGGGCACCTGAGCCATCCTTTCTAATGCTTCCTCTATTGTCCAATTGGCACCAAGAGTGCTCAAAATATTACGAGTAGTAGTATTACAATTTTGTAAGGCACACTGTTTTAATAAGGCTCCTCGCATATGTTCAGGAACCCCAGCTCTCTCTATAGCTGCAGCAGCCTTGTCTATGAATGCCCCAAACGTTTCGTCCCTGCCTTGTCTTATACCCATATAAACTGGAACGCCCCCCCGGTTCTTTCACTCGATCAATAGCTCTCCTTACTAGTTGCATTGCCTCTCTCAACTTGTCTGGACCTATCATTGCTTGTGCTTCAGTGCGTAAAAACGGTCCAAGTCCCATAAGTTCCTCTACAGTCACTCCCTGCAACGGATCCCCAGGCTGTCTCTGAATTGCAACGGATTCATGCACTAAACTCTGCCAATGAGCATTAAACAACAATTGCTGATGCTGGGTAAATATCAATCGAATTATCCCTCGGCAGTCAGCAGGTAATAAAATTTGTGTACTCCAGATATAATCTAACATTTGTTTCGCTGGCTCGCTATGGACTCCAAATTGACTGACCGTGGCACGCAATTGGGACAATAATTTCCAATCCAAGGCTGAAATTGTTGCTTGCACACCGTCTCCCGAAATTGCTTGGAATGTGACAGGACAGGCTAGCTGTGCAGCCACTTGCAATACCTCTCCATCCCCCCGCTCCAGCCCTTCCCGAGCTAGTGCAGCCCAAGCTTCTCTACGTTCCTTTGCCATAGCCTCAGCCAGGTTCGCTTCCGCCCCTGGAGTTGGCTCCGACAGAAACGGATTAGTAGGGCTGCTTGATGTGTCCTTGGGAGCAAACTCGCTCTCGGGGGCTGAGGGTACAGAAGGAGGAGGTTTAAATCCATCAGTAAAAGGAGGAGGCGATGGAGGCAAGTATACGGTAGACACACTTGGGGGTAAGGGGGCATCTCGCGGCCAGTCAATCCCGTACGTCTTATTCTTTTCATGAGCAGCAGATGCCTGTTCAGCCTCCCTCTGTTCTGCCTGATATCGTAATAACTCATTATGTACAGCCCTCCATGGTTTTCCAAATTTCTTGGCTAACTTATCCCCATCAATTGCAGCCTCCCATAATTTATCACCCAATTTACGCCATTCAGATAATTCGTGAACAGTATGCGGGTTCTGAAAACAGCCCTGGGAGTGCCCATAAGCTAACAACCCAGGAAGATCCTTTTGTAAATCTATCTCCCTAATTTGTCTCTTTTGTAAGAGACATGTAAATAAATCATATGCTGCTTGCCTCTGCATACCTGAATGTTGTCAGCGTGTGCTGTTGCAGCTCTCCAAGGTCTCGGCAGCACGTTTCAGCCAGGTAGGCCGATGCGAACACCCGGGGCTCGACACAGTTTTCTTCTCTGTGTTTTAGCCGTCCTCGCTGCAAAGGACCTGACCACTCGTTGCTCCGTCGTGGATCACGTCGGGGTCACCATTTGTCGGAGAACAACGGGAGACAAGCACATCTGATGATGATCAACAAGTCTCAGTTTATTCAGAATTATCTTATTACTTATATAACAGAGTTAATTAGCTCATACATATTGCAAAAGCCAAGCTCCTTATAGGTGGCTACAGTAGAAGGCATTGTTATCTATTAAATGGATACAGTAGAAGGCTATGCATCTTTTCCCAAGACACTAGTAGCAAGTCATGTACCTTTCCCAGGACACTAGTAGCAAGTCATGTACTTTTCTCAAGACACTGGTATCTACATTATTTTCTAGTTTCTAAACCAAGGTCCTGCATTCCGTGTCTAGCTACATTTAAGCAGGTCTTGTGATCTTGTTGTCATGCCCCTTGTCACGTAGCCAGTATTCAATAATATCATCTACATATGCATGCATGTATGAAGCTACCTGCCAACAGTTTACTCCCTGAGCAGTCTATTTTAAAGCTAGCTTGGATTTACTTATGTGAGCTGAAAGTCATACCAATGCAGACATCTTTGGGAAAGTCTTAAGAGTAAAAGATTTCTTCAAAGTACGTGAGTAGATCCATAGCACACAGGACTATTACATGCTTAAAATATGTGCTGAACTGATTTAATGACTGCGAGGCTTTAAGGCTCACATAGCCGAAAACGAATGTGCAAGCACTAAAATGATCCGTAGAAAAGCTGTCTCTGACAACTGAGAATTCTCATGGTATAAAATTACAAAACATGGAGCCTTTCTGGGGCAAGAGCTACTGAGCCTTGCCAAAAAACACAGGCAGAGGCCAAAGCTTACGAAGGGGAAACACAGAACAAACATGACCGACTGGTTACAGAGGCAGATAATTTTTTCTATTGTGACATCTCTTCCTTGTCTTTCATCTCACACCCTAGTGATAGATGTGAGCCCGCATAGAAGTTTGGAAGTCCTGTAATTACCACCCAAATCTTTGAGTATTGCTCCCAAACTTAAAAAAGCTGAGAAAGCCTCTCTTCAGAGTTTATCAGTGTCGCAGACCTCTTGTTTTATATTAGATACCAAACAAAGGTTCCTGGACTCACCAGATTGACAGGCAGAGTACCCACCCTGCAGGAAAAGCTAAGATTTTTCTATTATTGCTTTGGTCACAAAGTGGCTTTCTTTTGTGACATGAAAAATCCCTCAGCTTTTACCTCAGTAAAGGCAGGTTTTTTTCAGGATTAGCATTTTGAATTTTGCTTTTTATGGCTATATTATGTGATGTTTATGTTGAGATATTAATACTGAAATGAAGTAAATAAATGTAATAAAATAACAGTAGTTTTCTTCCCTGGTCTCTTTGCTGTGTAGTGGGAGCAAATCCTAACTTAATTGTCAAAGATGATCATGTTACAGCAGCAGGAAGAATCCCCAGGCGTTACAGAAGACACTTCAGAGCATTTTAAAGCAAATAGCTGATGCCTGAGATTGCGTGAATAAGATTTAGAAGGCGCTGTAGATAGCCAGTACCAGACTGGGGAGGCCGTGCTGCCAGGCAGGGAGGGCTCCCTACTCCCACGTACAGACGAGCTGCCCTGCGCTCCCCCTGGGAGGCGTGGCTTACAATCCTGGTTCACAGCTTCGGTATTGCTTTTCCTAGTCAGTATTTGCCTTGCATAACATTTATACTTCACTGAGTATATAAGGCAACAAACTGAGGAGGTAAATGTGTGACTAGCTTGCAAAATGGCAACTGGGAAGAACACACTGCTGCTGTCCTTGATTCTCGCTGCCGGGGTCACAGCTCTTATAGCTACTGGTAAGCTTCAAAAATGTTTTCACTGTTGCCTTCTGTAAGGAGATAGACCGTATGCAGAACCTGCTCACTTTAGGGAATCCCAGCCTTGTTAGAGGACCTGGGCACCCAGCATTGCTGTACAAAAACTAAGTCTGGGTAGCAGATAGTTTTTCATTTCTTTTCAGTGATCCGTTTTCGGACATTTGCCGTATTTGCCTTTTTTACAAATAATGAAATCAAATACCTGTCCCAAAATCTTGTCTGCTGAGGCAAAGACCAACCTGGCACATTATTAATTTGGTATCTAGAACTTTCACACTGATTTTGAAATTAATCTTACCGAAATGTTAACACTATTTATGTATGCTGTACTATTTTCAGGCATATTGGAAGGGGTTTTTTTTGGCTATGCTATCAAGATTCGTAAAAGTATTTTGTGAATTCACAGATCTTTTTCTTAAGAAATAAATGCCTTTTCTTAACGAGAGCAATCTATTGGAGTTATGAATAATGACCTAGGTCAAAAGGATTAATATATATATGCAGTTATTGCTGTGTGTAGCTAATAAGATGAAACAGGTGATATACACACAAGAGATCATACATACAAAAACAATCAGAATGAAGGCTGAAATAATGTCAGTCACACTGATTCAAGTATTCGTTGAAGCCTTATGTATGAAAATGAATTGTTTAAGCAAATAAAAGGTGCATATTTAAGTAGCTACAGCTCTTAGAAACGCGTCAATCGCTTAGAAACGAACCACTCATGATTCTGTGTGCGCATCCCCCAGGACAAAACACAGAGCAACCAGAAGTGGTGACCAAATATGGGAGAGTCCGAGGCAACCAAATCAGAGTAAATGCAGCTGAGAGGAGCGTCAGTGTTTTTTTGGGACTTCCTTTTGCTAAGCCTCCTGTTGGACCATTGAGGTTTTCTGAACCCCAGCCACCTGAGCCATGGAACGGTGTCAGAGATGCCACTTCCTACCCACCAATGTAAGGAAATGACAAAACTATTGATCTTTTTAATGATTTTACGTTATATGCAGCTCCAGGATACTGATATATAGGGCAATCCAAAGTCACAGTGATAACTTCTATGGTGCCACCTCATTATCGCTTGCAATTGTTTTACAATGAATGCATTTTTGAAGATATCTTCATAAGGTGCTCTCTTTATTAAAAAGTGCTATCTAATAGGTGTCAGCAGTAAACTAGTAAGGACAAGCACTTGATCGATAACGTTTGGGGACATTCAGCCTTTGCTTAGTAATGTTTATGAACCTTGTAAGTTTGGAACAGAAACAAAAAGGAGCTAAGAAACGTTGGAATAAAGTATTAGAATAAAGTGCCTGGTGAGTCGCATGCTTGATAGCATTCGTAGGAAACACGGACCAGTTCTAGGCTGTACTGCAAGCATCTTACTCTGCCTCAGTTACTACCCTTCATTAGTGCCTCAAGCCTAACACCTACATGTACAATGTAACAAGCTTTACAAGGTGCAAAATAGTTGATTTGTATTTTCACTGAAATCACTTATGGCCATATCCATTTGCAGGTAGAATTCTGTAGTATCTTGAAACATGCAAAATTATATCTTCATGTCACTTTTCTACTCTATACTGTGGCTCCTTTATACAGATCTCATTAATGCCATGTCTGACTGGCAGTCAAAGGAAGAAAATATATAAAAAGTGAAAAAATATTTTATATTTTCTGTTGCCAACATCTGGAAATGTACTAGGGATCGATAGCTGGTTTGTACTTTACAGAGGAAGAAGCTTGGAGGTTCTCGTTATTTCTATTGCTTTTTTTTTTTTATATTTATTTATCCAGGTGTCTACAGGATAAAGTACAAGGACAGATTTTGTCAGACCTTGTTACTAATAGACAAGAAAAAGTTCCTCTCCAAATGTCTGAAGACTGCTTGTATCTAAATGTGTACACACCCACTTCTGCAGAAAAACAGGAGAAGCTACCTGTAAGCAAAGTCATTATAAAATCTCTGACAAACTTGATTGCTTTTGTGACTTCAAGGAACAAGTTAAGCCTAAAACTTCTAAAAGCTTCCCAAGGATTAAAATAACTTTACAGCAAACCTACAACCTGTATTATATGCAGACTTACAGGTGCAGTTTTCCAACATTAATCGAGTTTTATGCTTAGGTCCAGTAAATATTTGCTGAGGTTTAGAAAGCATACAAAAACCTATTTTACAAATAAAGTCTGATTGAGATTTTAAATAAGTAATGTTTGATTTCTTCTAAAAAAATCTCTGAAAAGTCAGTGGGCATAGGCATAATACAAATGTTTAATAAAATGAATGCCATTGTGTAAGACTGCAGATCTCATATTCAGAAGAATTCTACTATTTGTGAAATGCGATCTGAAAGAGTTGCGAGTGGAATAGCACAGAGTATTCTGTTTTGTTTTATATTTAGTCTGTATCACAGGGACCTCTCATCTGTGCTGGGTTGTTAGTTTGTGTTTTTTCTTTTCAGGTCTTTGTATGGATCCACGGAGGTGGGTTAGTTTTGGGAGCAGCTTCATCATATGATGGTTCAGCATTAGCGGCCTTTGACAATGTGGTGGTTGTAACAATTCAGTACAGATTAGGTATTCTTGGATATTTTAGGTAAGATATTCTATCTCAGTTTTTGCTAAGTGACTTCTAAAATAAAGTGTGCAAAACCTTTGTGACGAGATGTGCACAATACTTACTTATAGAAAGAAACGACATGTGTTTTAATTACATATGCAACAGCTGGGAACAACTTAAGTGTGTCAAGTCAAATTCAGAATCTGTTCTTGTTTGATAGCTAGACTTATCTCAACCCTTCCTGAGCCATTTCTGGTTCAGTTATGTAGAGAGGCTCTTTGGCAACTGATTTACTGTACCTCAGATTTTATTTATTTCCCCTTTTTTTCTTACACCAAGCATTTAAACAAACCTATTCTTTCTTTGCAGCACTGGTGATGAACATGCCAGGGGTAACTGGGGTTATTTGGATCAAGTAGCAGCTCTTCAGTGGATTCAGGAAAATATCCTAAATTTTGGAGGAGATCCAGGATCCGTCACTATCACTGGAGAATCTGCAGGAGCAGTCAGTGTTTCTGCCCTTGTAAGTTCACAGAAATCATGAATTTTAATCACTCTGAAAAAATACCATCCGTGTTCATTTTTAGTATCTGCAAGAAAAGTCAGGGAGAGATAAGCGATGATTTTATAATAAAGCACATATCACTTCAGTCTATAAGACAACACGAAATAAATGCAGCTTCTGACTGATGAAAATGGTCTATTCCCAAATCTTCTAGTTCAGACCAAAATGTGATTCCTCATCTACTAGTTTGAATTCTGGGGTTTTTGCAAGAACTGTAAACACAAAATGTATCCCTTTGAGAAAAGTCCTTTTAGAGGATGCCCTATTGCCTATTTCCTGTGTGTTGACATTCACTCATGCAAAGTTATTCAGTCTAAGTGAATAGTTGTGATAATACCTGAACTAGATGTACATTTTGTGACCCAGTGATGATGTACACTTTTTATATCAATACTGAGCACATTGAGGTACATTTGAGGTACGTGTAAAATTAAGAGGCTCTTCTTCAAACTCTCACAATTTGGTAGAAAACGCATAACGAAAACAAGTTTCAGTGATACACATGCATTAGCAGTAATTCCTCTTTGCTAAGCTCCTGCCCTCTGGCAAATAGTTGTTTGTATCCCTGCTGCAGCACAGCCAGACTACGCTGGACACAGACATATTCAATCCATATCTGGCTTGCAGTGTAGTTCCATAAAGTCTTGGAAGCAGGGTGCTATGGGAGGGAGAAGGACAGGCATGAACTCTTGAACCTGACATTGCTGCCAAAGCCCTTTGCATAGTTGAACTATGACCAGAGTCTACAGAACAATAGTCTCATGGCATTTGTTTTCAAAATGTCTTAAAAGGCAATTCCTGATATTGAAATTCTTAAGTCAGTGGTCAGAACACAGTGCTTGTCATACTTGTAATGCTTGTTCTTGCTTTTCAGGTCATATCTCCTCTGGCGAAGGGCTTGTTCCATAAGGCCATCTCAGAGAGTGGTACTGCAGTTAGGATTTTGTTCACTGAGCATCCTGAGGAGCAAGCACAAGTCTGTGATATTTTTAAATATTTTTCCTGATAATTTTGCATGTTGTTTATTCAAAAAGTGGAACTAGATTTGTTTTCCTGTGAAACCACATCCAGTCATTATAGACAGCATTTCTGTATGCAGATAAGAAATACACGTTTAATGATGTTTTGTTTTTAAGACACCCAAATATCCATACATGCCTGAGAGAAAGCAAAAGACTAAGGAAGTAAGACAGAGAAGGCAGAGAAAAGCATGAAATGCAAAGAAATTCATTACATAGTCTTCAAGAAAAGCTGAACTCTATAATTTTTGCTGGAAAATGGTGCCAGACTCTGAATACTCTTAATGCTCCTCCTATTTGATTCCTGTCATGTTCAAAGAAGCAAGATCCATAATTCAATTTATGATTAAATAAACAAAAGAAGAGCTTATTTAAACCCTGCTTTCTCCACTTAGAAGAAACAACTTCCAGGAACCTCAGTTTGCTAATCCAGGATATAAAAGAGGCAATGTTACAATGATCTCTGTCACTGTAATGACAGCTGAGAAATGATCTTATTCGACCCAAAAAAACTGCACATCGTTAAGAAGGTGTAACATGCTCTTTGTTACCATCTACACGGTTGCATTCTGAGGATGCATCACTGCAACTCCTGTATGTCATCCTGCCTTCTATGCCAGTATGTTATTTGCAAGGATGCCATACCTTGTTCTGTATCAGAACATTTTAGAGGAGTATGTTCTTGTCTTTCTGCTTGCCCCACAACATGAAGGGTTATGAAGGCTTCTTATCCTTGCCTCTGCAGTTCTGAACATGTCTGGCTCTGATGGTCCTTGCTGAGAAGTTTAGACGTCCCCCTGCTGGGATCTCAGAGTCAGTGGCACATAAAAGCCTTTTGCCAGAACTGTATGGATAATTATAAGGATATGGATAATCAGTAAAAGAAAAAGTGACTGTCTGTTTTTACTGATTGCAGAGAATTGCTACTGCAGCTGGTTGTCAGATATCCAGTTCAGCTGCAATGGCTCAGTGCTTAAAAGACAAAACAGAAGAAGAGCTAGAACAAATAACTCTGAAACTGGTAGGTGAAATTCTACTTCTCGCATTTGAGTGATACTTCAAATGTTAAGGTAACAGCTATCATAAATGCTCTCTGTGTGTTGTAATGCTAGGAGAACTTGAAGTGAATGTAATATCTGACTCTTCTTGACTTTTGCAGGATTTCACAAAGCTGCAGTTATGCCATACCTCATTTGAAAAATGTGAACAGGTTACTTCCCTCTCTTTCTATATTGGCTTTGAGCTACTGGCGTTTTGCTGTCATGCTCTAACAGGGAAAGAAGAGTGCATGAAATGTCACAATTTCTCCTGGAGAACCTAAAAAATTAATATCATATGTTTAAGGCCCAACTCAAAATTTCTCATTCTAATACTAACTTCCCAGTTCCTTTGCAGTCTCAGCACAGAAGTTTTCCCCCATTGCTCCACACATCTATAATAGGATTGAACTAACAAAGAAGAAATGTATATTGGACAACATCACCTACATTTAATGACTATTCAAAATGTAATTTTAAGGTTAACATAACTTTCTGCCCAGTGCAGCATATCTATCAGGGAAACTTAAGAGATGGCTTGAATACTATTACTTCTTGTAATTTCACTTGGCACTTACTCTGTTTTGCTTTGGAACTGCATTAAAAATCTGAAAATATTTTCTAGAAGCATAATTAATGTATTAATGAAACTTGCTTTTTTTTTTCCCCCCTCAGCATCCTCAGTTCATCAGTGCATCTGTGGATGGTGTATTTTTTCCTAAGAGTCCCAGGCAATTACTATCTGAAAAAGTGATCAATGCAGTCCCATATATAATAGGAGTAAATAACGATGAATTTGCATGGATACTTCCTAGAGTAAGAGACTTATGATGGCTTTCTTTATATATAATTTTGTTAATATAAGACTTCCTAATACAAATATATTCTTTCTATCATGCAGATGATGAAATTTCCTGATTTCGCAGAAGGTCTGGACAAAGATGTTGCACGTCAAGTTTTACAGAACACATTACTATTTCCTTTAATGGTAAGATACTATTTTCAGAATAACCCAATGCTGCTTCTTGACTGGGCTCGTGCTATATTTGTGCTCCTGCAGGGGTATATTTTAGAGGCAAACTTTGTGGTGTGTGACAGCTTCCTGCTGTGGAGCCATAATTCCCAAACGGGCAGCTGACACGGTTCTAATTCCTATTGCCCCTAGCAAGTGATTAATACAGAAAATGTGCTGTAAATTTAGCTGATTCTCTCCTAAATGCTCCCTCTTTTATAAAAGGAATTCTGCAGAAATCGGTCTCTTTTGACATTTTAGATATCCTGTGTTATCCAAGGCATCCGCATGGTACTGGCAGGTATTACACAAGACTATGGTACGCACAGGCCCTTCTGAAGCAGCAGCTGGAGACTAGAAAGGATACCCTGAGACGTTTAAAAAGGCTCTGAGAAATCTATGTTTAGGCATTTCAATTTTTGCTTCCTGTAACTTAGAAAGCTCTTAGCTTTCTGCTTCCTGGGTGCTATCCTGAAACTGCTGAATATAGAAAAATCCAGATAATAGGAAAGAACTAAGCACTTACAATTACTAAGCACTTGCTTACAATTACATAAGAATTAAGGACTTACAGCCTGTACTTGCAGTGATCATTCAGAGCTACAAATATCTGACATAAACTTGAGCTGGTAGAGCCCAGGCTTGTTCCAAAAGGGATTAATTTGCAGCAATCTATAATAATAAATGAATTTTATGAAATCCAACAGGATTTCCTTTCTTTCATGAGGGTTATTTCCACAGAAGGCAGAATAGACTACAATATCTATTCATCAGCATCACTGAGCGATATCTATCTGAAGATGTTAGAGGGGATCCTTTGTGATGTTTCAAATCTCCTTTCCCCGAGAATATCTGTATCTGGTAATCATGTAATTCCCAGTTCTGAGCTCTGAGTTCTTTCCCCACTCCAGCACAACTGGGAATTTTCTCTGAAAGAAGGTAGTGTTCGGGGTTTAGTCAGGGACGTGAAGACAGCACACTCATTTAATGCTGCTATTCTTTTTAATGTTCATCATAATTACAGGAAATATCTTTTTGTTTCATTTTAGGGTATGATTGCTGATTTTGTTGATCTAGTATACAATGAATACATAAGGGATTTAGAGAACCGTATTCAGGTGCGAGATGGGCTTCTTAATGCAGTAGGAGACTTTTTTTTCGTTTTTCCAGCCACTGAAGTAGCTAGATACCATAGAGGTGAGTCTCTAATTCAGCATCTATTTGAGGAAATGTAGAATTCCATTCTAGGGTGTGTTTGGGGGTAGTATCCATCAAACTTTCATTATCAAAAGAACTGATTTGTTTTTGTTTTATCAAAATAGCTCTTGATGAAACTTTATCATCTTTGGTGGCGTGTATTTTCAGCAGAAGTAGCGCTCTTCTTTTATTTTCTTTTAGATGCTGGCAACCCAGTCTACTTTTATGAATTTCAGCATCGATCAAGTTCAGCTGCAGGTGTTGTACCAGAGTATGTAAAAGCAGACCATGGAAATGAGATTGCCTTTGTCTTTGGAAAGCCATTTTTAGCCGGTGATGTATCTATGCTTGCTAAAGAATTCTTTTTAAGGCATCTTTAGTAGTAGTGGTTACTTGAGTGCTTTTAAAATAGAATTTGTCTTTCAGAAACATAAGAATCAAAATATCACTTTTCTGTCTTTTACTGTCTTTTTTTTGTTTTTTTTCTGGAGTTGCTTTTCATGAAATCCTTCATCTGCAGTTCTGTCTTAGAGTCTGCTCATGTAAAACCCCCATAGCTCAGAATAACAAGTAGAACTGTCAACAGTTTATTGGAATTGATTTAAGTGCTGTTTTTTGATTACTCATTTTCTAATGTTGCAATTTCATCTCTCAATTTTCAGGAAATGCTACAGAAGGAGAAAATAAACTTAGCCGAACGATTATGAGATACTGGACTAACTTTGCTAGAAATGGGTGAGAATCAGAATGCTAATTACAGCTAAAGTTTTTGCCTGTGCTGCCTGAAACGCTGTAGCGATACTTCTACATTTTGTGGTTCCACAAATTCTGCAGAATTTAAGATAAATGCTGAAACAAATTGTTGGTATTCCTAACAATTCCAAGAAAAACCTTATAAATGAGCCTGCATCCCAAAAAAAGAAAAAAAAAAAATCCAAGATCTATTACTGCATCTGCAATGGAGCTTTAGGTCCAGAACTCTAATGGCAGTTATTAAATGTTTGCTATTCCACTGCTGAGCATTTTAATAGAAACATCTAACTATTCAGATATTAGAATCACATAATCTGGGCTCCTGTTAGTTTTCTGAAACAGGGAGCCTGAGCAGTCAGAGCACAATTGACAGGCAAATGGAAAGCTAACTTTTCACTATGCTCTTTCCAGAAATCCCAATGGAGAAGGCTTGGTGCATTGGCCGCAATATGATCTGGATGAAAGATACCTGGAAATAGACCTAACGCAAAAGGCAGCAAAGAAATTGAAAGAAGACAAAATGAAGTTTTGGTCACAGATCACAAAGCAAACCATGACAGAAAGGACAGAACACACAGATTTGTAAGAGTGGCAGAGGATGTGATTTGCTTTTAAAACCTGAAGTACAGCCAAACCAAATTAGTTTGTCAGAATGCAGAATTTACTAATCAGTTTCTAACTCACTGTTATGTAATTTGTTGTCATGATCACACTGACAGGAGAGAATCAAGGGAAATTTGGAATGTTCATGGGACTAAAAATCAGTATTTAATGAAGGAAGTGGAAAAAAAAAAAACCAATCTTTCAGATGCAAACAGACCATAGTATCTATGCAGTGGCTATCAAAACTGAATAATTCTCCTGAGAGAAGGGGGAACAGGAAGAAAATTGGCTAAGACATTGAAATTCATAAGAAATTATCTATGCAGAATGTGTCATAAATAGCAGAATATGTCATATATTCATTTCCCTCTTCTCTCAGAACAGACTCCTCAGTTGTCATTCCTGCTTCCACTTTGTTTACTGGAAAAGCTTGTAGGGAGCAGAGCAATATTCAGTCCTATGATAAAAATATCTGTGCGACAGCCTCAACATCTCACAAATTAGGACAGAAATTCTCTATTTTCTTGTTTTATAAAATGTAATAAATAAATGTTACTTCTGTTTTGTTTTGTTTTAGAACTTCCTTTTCTTTCACCTAACTGATGCAGGCTAATTCCAAGGGTTTGTTGTGAAAGTTTCAACAAAGAAATGCATAAAAGTGCAAACTGTGGGAACCATGAGGGCTCTATCTTCCATGTACAGCACGGACAGGGTGGGACTGACCGGCCCTAGCAGCAGGGCATCTTCCTCTGCACCTGGGCCTGCCCAGCTGCTGGGTTGTGCAAGCCAGTCAGTTGCAAGACAGGGACTTCTGTAAATTTGTCATTTCTCTGAGACACAGCCTGGCAGCCCAAGCTGTCCTCTGCAACAAGGTGGCCTTTGCGAGCCGCCCAAAGTGGTACTTTCCTTTGGAGGCAAAGCTGCAGAGGACAGGTGATCTGCACACAGAAACGATCCAGCAAGTCCAGGACACAAACATACTTATTATATTTTTAAGTTAAAGCATCAATTTGCATAATCATAAAGGTTTTCCTGCTCTTCTCAATGAGCTCTGTTGACAGCACTGCTGGTTTTGGCTACGTAGCTTCCGATTCAGGGCTGGCCGGTTACCTGGACCTCATTGCCCCAAAGCATGGGAAGAATGAGAAGGAGAACAGAAGCAAGTGCGTGAGCCAGCAGAGCAGCAGCTAGCCAGTCATCTGATCTCGCACTGAAGTGGATGAAGAGTGCTCACTCAAATGGCTATGCTGCATAGCAGTAATTTCAGCAAAAGTGTGGCTGGAAACAGTTGGTGATTGCAGTGTTGCTTAGGGTAAGTTGCAATAAGGCAAACCATTTCTGCAAGATTATCTGGCAGTGATGTCAGCAGTGTTTGCTGATACATAAATCTGTAGAGGTTTAGTTACACCGGTCTGAACTTCTCTCGAGTACTTTTTCCTTTAGTCACTTGTTTGTTCAGCTTGAGCTGGGTCTTAATGTATTTTAGAAAATTCTGTTTCCGTTTGCCCTGGGAATGACTAGGGCAGTCACAGCATCTCAGCCACCAGAGCAATAACCTTCGGAGCAGTTTTTCCACCTATGTCTACATTCTTGTCTGCAATAAAATTCACAAACTGAGGAGTTATCTTCCTGTTCTTTTCCCACAGATTTAATATTACAGTATAAATAAACCAGTGCTTGGAATTTGGAAGCAGTGCCAGTACCTGCAAACAGGTATAGCATACATAAAAATGTGATTAGAAAGGTGCGTTTCATAAAATGCTGCTTAAAACTATTCAAGACACTTCAAAACTTCAGAAACCTGAAATGGATTACATTGGTAATGTCTGCTTATGATTGGGCAAAAGTGTCTACGTACAAAAGGTTAGAATTGCTTGATATTTCTTCAGGTGGTTTTAGCGCACACACAAAATATCTGAAGTGGCATTTCCTGTATACTGAAACAAATGGCCAATTTGGATATGGACTTCTCCATGCAATCAAAATAATGCAAAGAATGGTTGCTCTTTGACACTTCTGTATGCTCTGCCTTGTTTAGATTACACCTAGGAAGTGAAAAACACGCTCAGTTTATTTCTTCAACCTAAAGGTTTCAGATCTGAATTTTCCTACTTTCTGTGGCAAGACCCGAGTCTCAAGGCTCTCGAGTTTTCACAGACTATTCTGTGGTGCGATTTTCTGTTCTTCCATCCTTCCTGGCAAAGTTTTTGTGAATCATTGGCCAGAGGACGGAAGCATTGCTGACAGGACAGACACCCACCAAGACTGAGGGGAGAGCAAAGTATGGTATTGTTCACTGCTTGTAGGCACATAGAGAAGTTCAGGGTCAAACAGGGCCGTTCTCGTGTTAGCCAGTTCCCAAGCTGGAGTATTTTGGCCTACGCATTGTATTTGCTGCTGGTATTTCTGACAAAGTCTGCTTTAATGCTTAATCCTTTATTTTGGTCTGTTTTGTCAAGTCAGTCTGCATTCTGCTGATCTACATTTAGGCGGAGGAGGAACTTGTTTGTAATTTCAAATGCAATTAAAATATGATCATATCCACCATCTCCAAAAGCATCAACCCAATCTACTTAAAAGCATAAAAGACATTATAGGCTTCTCATTCTTACATCCTTGTGATCTTGTAAAGTTTTTGCTGCTCTGCTATCCTGTTAGCGTAAAGTGGTTTATCTTCTTGACCTTTTGTATTCTACAGGAGCGATGTAGTCTGCAGACTAGCAATGATACAGTAGATTACACAGTAATCTCACACTCATTTGCAACTTGAGAGAGGTCAGCTGAAGTCATTTGCCCTCTGCTGTGTTTTATCAATTATATGTGTTTTTAAGGGTGCTCTCACATAGCTCTAAGCATGATTTCGCTTTATGCTGTGATGAGTTACTTCATACTAAGTCCATGTTTACTGCAAGATTCACCACTCCATTAATATTTTACAATTAAATAGTTATTAAAATAGACTTAAGGTATCCTAATGCAACCCTTCTATTTTTGAAACTCTTTAAAGTCTCAGGGAATAGATGTAATGCAAATACTTTAATAGTGATTATTCTTGAAGCATCTTTAACTACTCCTCAAAATTCTAATATTCAAAGATTCCTCTAACTTTTTTAGTCTAATGCTCTTAGTTGCTTGAAATTATAACAGCAGTATCTGCATGCAGCACAAAACAGAACTGTATCTTTAGCAATCAATTAGCAATCAAGATGAAATAACTTCCGATTTGAAATCCATGGGTTTAGATTTGCAGATACACAACTCTGACCCTGTCTGTATTTCTTCAGGCTGTTGTGTGGAGCCCTGGAGGTGCATTAGTGCTTGGTGCAGCTTCAACATATGATGGCTCAGTGCCATCAGCCTTTGAAAACATAGTGTTTGTAGCAATTCAATATTGAGTAGGCATCCTTGGCTATTTTAGGTAAGATGTTGTGCTGGATTTTTTCCAAAGCACTTGTACAAAATCTTACATAAATAATGTACAGCATGTATGCATTGCAATTCAAGCAAAGTATCTCTCTTTGATATGCACACACACACACAGAGCCTTTTGAGAACATTTTTGGATTCTGATTTAAACTATCTTAAAAAATTGTTCTAATTTTATTCTTTAGATTTATCTCAGACCTTTCTGAAACAGACTTATCCTTAGATCACTTATGGGGGCAGATTCTTTGGAGGATACAGCTTAGTATCAGAACTTGTCCTTATGTTTTTTTTTTACTCCTATGGTAAGTATATCCAGACTTGACATAATCAGTAAACTTTTGAAGGCAGGACTTTTATGTTAATATTCTAAGCACAACAGAAAGTCTGATAAAGTGTAAGAGGCAGTTTCTTTCACACACACTCACATCATTTTATATATAAGAAAGATAAATCTCCTTTTCGCAAAACTGACACCTAGGTAGTAGCAGTTTTATCTACTACCCAGAACCAGTTTTTCCATATCACAGTCTGGCTTACCAAGTCTTATGCAATCTCACTGCATGAATGTTACTTTTCCAGCCCTAAGAATGAGGTGTTAGAAACTGGTTAACAAGTCACTCTCTATCTTGAGCATTCAGTATTAATTTCATGTGCTGTACTAAAAATATACGAGAAACTCAGAACAAGGCCTGGAACTTAGCTTTAGCTATCTTTGGTACTTGATATTTTAACTAAAAATAGCTCACGTGAGTGATTTCTTTGGGTCAGTAATAGGAATGCTGAATTATCATTACAAGCAAAATCAGTATGTAAATAAAGATGTGCTGGTTTTTTCCCTCAGCATCCCCTCTTTATCGATGCAGTTGGGGATAGTATATTTTTCCCTAAAAACCCATTGCGGCTACTAGCTGAAAAAAAAGGATCAGTGCAGTCACATATATAATTGGAGTAACAAACCATGAGTTTGGATTTCTGCTTCCAGCTGCCTGTCTGTATAAATAATGCCTTTCGTCAAGCTGGAGGTAATCCTGTGGAAACTCCCAGCGAAACGAGGTGAACCCTGTTTTGGCCGGCGAGCGGTGCGCGCCCGGGTGCGCAGCAAGCAGCGCGGGCTGCCGGCAGGCGCCGCGGCGGGGGCCGTCCCTAGGCGCTGACTGCTGCCCGCGCAGGCTGCCTTTTTCGGGACGAGCACGCGTTGCCAGTAACGAGTGAGGAACACGTTACGCTTATACTTAAGGGTGCAGACCGCGCACCGTTGTTACCGTTGTTTGTTTCAGCGTGTCACCCGCCCGGGGGGAGCCGCCGGCGGCGCCTCGCCCCTTCCCCCCGGCCCAACATGGCCGAATAAACCGCTCCCGCTCGCCCCGCCCGCGCCTCTCCGCCGGCTGGCGGCGCTGGCGGGTCGCCACCGCGGAAGGCGCGGCGCGCGCTTGACTCGGCGTGTCCGCTGGCGCTTGCCGTAGCGGGGCGGGAAGGGCCGCTGTCATGGCGGCGACGGCGGCGCGGGGCGGGAGGCCGCCCGTGCTGCTGGGGCTGCGCGACGCGCCGATGGCGGCCCCGAGCCGGGGCGGCGGGCAGGCCCCGGCCTGGGCCACCAACAAGCTGGGCGGCTGCGCGGTACGGGCGGGCCGGGGGGCGGCGGCGGGGAGGGCTCCCGCCCGTGCCGCGCGGGGCGGCGGCGAGGCGAGGCGTCTCCATGGCGGCCCGTGCTGTTGGTCTTGCAGGACGCGGTGCCCTCCGTGCGCCTGGGCTGCCCCGGCTGCGGCGTCTGCGGGGCCGCGCTGCTGCACCTGCTCCAGGTGTACTGTCCCCTGGAGGCCTCCCCCTACCACCGCGTCGCCAACGTCTTTGCCTGCGCCGGGAAGGGCTGCTGGGGAAAGCCGCAGAGGTGAGGGGCGAGCCGGGCCCGGGCCTGGGCCTGGGCCCGGGCCTGGGCCTGGGCCACCCCAGCACGATTAACCGCCTCCCTTAACTGCCCGCGGCCGCCTGTTCTCTCTTATATGGGACGCCGAAGCTGGAAGGTGCTGCGCTCCCAGTGTCTGCAGACAGAAGAAGAGGAAGCACGAGATCGCAGTGTGAAGCAGGTACAGCTAGCTTACTGCCTCCTTAGTTCCTGCCTGCTGTCTTAGCCTGATGAACGAAGTGCCGTACTGAGGAGGTTTTAAAATAAAATTGCAGTTGAGCTGGACAAGCTTCGTGTCTATACTTGTTTAAGCAACCATAACCTTTTTCAGTAGGTTGCGCTACATGCTTCTTTTGAGCCATCTGTGTGGCCACGTGGAAAAGTCATGGTCGTGGAATTTTTGACACAGTGAACACTAACTACATCTTATTTGCCAGAAGGTTAGCTTCTTACCAGTGCTCCACGTTAGGGCCATTTTAAAGTGGAAGTATGGCCAAAGTTAGCACTTAAAACGTTTATTGCTTGAGCTACCTAAAAGTTATTTTTCAACTTTATGTTATTGTAATACGCTACTTTAAGCTTGGATCTTTAATAGTGTTTCCTTTATCTTTCTTTTCTATTTTATCATTAATTATTGCTCATCTAATTCAATTATTGCTAATGTATTTCTGGGATTTTCTCTTACAAAGTTAAATTTTTACATGTTGGCTTATAAAAATGGAAAGAGGAGGATGGCTTCCAAGCTAACAATACAGGCAGAAAGTGTGTTTATTCCGCAGCTGCATTTGCGAAATGAAATTTGGATCTGTGATGAATGTGGTTCTGACAGAAATGGTGAAACTTTTCTTGTTTCCTGCTTTCTTTCTGCAGCCTCTTGCCTCCACAAATCAAAATTTTAAACAATGGATTTATTTTATATATGTGTAGTATATATTTCCTGCACATTCTGCTTTTTGAGCTTGTCTGTGGTGCTGTAACTGATTTGGATAAATATACCAAAACTAACTGGCAATGGTCATGCCAGCAGCCTAGGTATTGCAACACAATGTACAAAGCCCATTCAAAAAGCGAGTACGTTTTGGGGACTTTTTTTCCGGTCTGAGGTTTCTTTTGTTGTAACTACATATGTTCACTGCTGTGAAAAGTAAACATAGTTATGGTGGTGCCCAGCATTGTGGGGAGAACGGGCAAAATAATGCTAAGCGTTAGTTTGGGGAATGTATTTCTCTTTTCTGTTATAACTGGGAAACTGTATTTGAAGGGCACTAGAGTGGTGAAACATCTTGAAAATGTTTCCTTTTTTTTCCTCAGAAACAGGAATCTAACTTTGCTGCTAAGGATTGGTGTGATGAAGCAGATGACTGGGGAGTCAGTGATGAAGCAGAATCTCCTGCATACACATCCCTTCAGCTGCTTGGCTTAAATGAAGCGATGATGAGCAACTCCTCATCCAGAGAGGTGGAGTGTGCATCGCAGTTCCAGCAGCTTCGCTTGTCCGAAGCTACAGACGTGTCAGGTCCCCTGAGTACGTGTGCTCCCATCAGGGAAGGAACAGTAGCGGCTAGTTCAGCCCCTGTGTTCCAGCCCTATTACATTAGTGTTGTGGATGAGGAGGACTACACTTGTTTCCTTGACACAGATCATGCAGATGAGCTATTAAAGGAGTATCAGCAGAGAGAGGGTGTTGATTTGGAACGGTTGATGTCAGAAAGGTGAGAACAGGTTTAGATTTCATGCTGAAGCTGAAGGGGTTGCATAGTTTCCTGTGTTCTGGCTGATAAACGTTAGATTCTCTGTAAATCTAAGTACTTTTTGTTCATAACTGACTCCACCAGGAATCAATGGTGTGTAGTACCTTGCAGGAAGATCACAACAATGAGCACAGTTTTGTTAAAATTTGGAATTTTTAGTTATTCGGAGATGTGCCTATTTCCGAGTGCTGAACAACTGGAACCTCCTTGGGCTCCAGATGTAGCAGTAGACCTTCAGCCTCTAAAATGTGGCATGAACCACACTTTATGCTAAGTGGCATGAGTTCATGCTGTGACTTTTGACTTTTCTTTTCAACACTCTAGCTTTACTTAAACTGCATTTGCATGTTTTAAGAGTTTAACTACTTGGGAATTGAGCTATACTTTGACTTGAGACTGGGATGATGGTAACATACAGGTCACAAAGCTTTTGTTAAAGATGTCGTCTGCAAAACAGCTTTTGAATATGGTTACTGCAAATGTGTTGATTGTTAGCGTAGATGAGTACTTATGTCCAGACCACTGTCTCTTTTACTAGTATTAACATATACAGTGACTTTCCCTGATTAAATTGTGGGCTATACTGAATTTCTTGAACACTAAAACTACAGTTAACTGCAGAATGTGCACGGAATGCTTTTTATTAGTGGTGTTCCTATTGAGTTTTGTTGGCCTTAATAGAATCATAGAACTTTAGTTAAACTTAATTAAAAAACGTAAGACACAGCACCATAATTAAAAACTAGAAATGTTCCTTAGAGGTTCTGAAGCAATGATTGTTAGGTGTAAGTAATTGTTTAGTGGATTTGAATTTCATGTGATAATTTGAAACATTCTTAATGATTGTAAGTCACCAGATATACCAAAGAATTAGAAGCAAAATGGTCAGCTACATCCTGTAACTGGAGTTCCATCTAACTTAATGTATATAATTTTTTCAGCGTATTTATTATACTTTAACATGAATATAGAGAAAGCACTGCTCATTTGCAGCACACACGTTGTACTGAAAATCTTGTTGGAAATTTTATTTTCTTGTTTCTCCATAGTTTTGCAGGTGAAGGTGGCAATGAAAAATATGAGAAGAGTGAAGTCAAAAGCAGGGATCACACGTTCCATAAATTTATGAAAAGAATATCTGTCTGTCATGAACAGATTTTAAGGTATGTTGATCATTTCATTGTAACAGGGAAATATACACCATAGTCATGGATTGTCAGTGCCTGTTTCATTGGAAAGATTCTTTTTTTTTCTTTCTTTTTTTTTTCCTTCCCCTTCATCACAAAATCTGCCAAGAGTACTGTTAGCATGCATGTGTAGTTAGACTTCAGTTCCTGGTTGGACTTTCTTTATATAGAGTAGAAGCCAGATGAGAAACAAAGCAGGGTCAGAAAGCCTGGATCTGGCTGTGGAAGAATCTTTCACATAAGACGTGATGAGAGCCAACCCAGACTGTTTTTCAAAGACCCAC
The DNA here is from genome assembly GCF_040807025.1 of Struthio camelus. NCBI lineage: Eukaryota > Metazoa > Chordata > Aves > Struthioniformes > Struthionidae > Struthio > Struthio camelus. Next base: position 11,293,909 of record NC_090951.1, read on the forward strand.
TGAAACCCAGACATAGAGGTTTTCCAGAGACAGTCTTGAGAGGGAATTGTATGCTGTTGTGATATATTTCCAAGGTTATCTGCTCCTCTGAAGTTTTGCAATGTTATTCTCGTTGCTTATGTCTCAAGCCTCAGGATGTTACTAAACTAAGAAATTATTCATTTTAAAGCCTGCGTTCATTTGTAGCTTATTGTGATTCCTCCTAGGGATCAATGCAGTCTTCAGTTCTTTTAAGTCTAGAACAAAAGCAGATTTAACCACAGAACAGCTACTTTCCCAAAAAAAGGAGTTTAATTCTAAGTGGAAGTATAACAGAGAGTTCAAATCATAAATTTCTCGTAGTGCCATATAATACCCATCATTTCTGTGGATCCTGCAGCGTATTAGTTTGTAACTTCTTTGTTCCGGAGAGTCTGATGTAGCCTGTCTGATCAGGCTGTCTCAGTGCAGTGACAAGACTTTTATTTGCAAGTTTCCAGAACCAGGTAGAACTAACTAGTACTTTTTCAATGAGGAAGCAATGTTTGAGGGCATAGTACACAGTTAAGAAACATTAGGCGTTTGTATTAGTTAACCATCAAAGGTTATACAGAAAATAGCCCTTAGCCATAGAGCTTTGTTTTTGTGGTGTACATACAGTGGTGGTGAGGCCCGTTCTGTGCTGGATATCCTTAGCTGCCAGTGATGAGGATTCTGTTTCCAGGAAAATGTAGTTCGTTTAGTTAAATGCGAGTCAGGTACAGGGTATTTTGGAGGTGTCAGTTCAAAGCATTTGTTTCTTTTTAAATCCAGCTCTTTCTATAAGACTTTCCAAGTGTTGACCTTCCAAGTATTTCCTTTTCCTATCTTTAATCTTGTTGAATGACTCACCTGAAACTTGGGCAGTGATTCTGGCTCCTAACAATGTTTTGTACTTCAAGCACGTTCTGAGGTTTCAGAGATCTTGAATGCTAGCACCAACATGTATGTTTTCCTGTGAAATTTAGATACAGAATATGTATATATATTGTTTTTTTTTTTTTTTAACTTGCTTCTCCTAGATATTCCTGGGGAGGGCAGCCTTTATTCATAACATGTCCTCCAGCCAACATTAACAAAGGTATTCCAGCCTGCAGTAACTGCGGAAGTAATAGAGTATTTGAATTTCAACTTATGCCGGCACTGGTCAGCATGCTCCAGAGTGATACAGGTGTGGACTTTTGTTAACTTCGTTGAATACTAGAAACCATCAGCCTCTTGGTAACATTTAGTGGACTGCAGATTGGACTGTTACTTCTTAACTGTATGCACTGCTCTGCTTAAGCGCAGTGATTATCTTACATAGGAGTCACTATGTTTCTATTGTAGATATCGCTAAACAAAAGATACATCTTGATTTTATGGAAACTCTCCCGTTGCACGTTCATTTGCTCTCTAGTGAACTTTAATAAGAAGACAATTCCATGGCCTTGGGAGTAGTTATCCTTATTACCACTTAAATGAGGCCTTGGAAACTAATAAATATGGTCAGATAAGATTGCAAACACATGAGAAGCTCTTTGAAAATTCTCAATCAGCATGCTTTTAAAAACTTTGAAATTAGAAAATGACACATACGTGGGAGACTAAATATGAAAAATACTTTCTGAATTGGCAAAAGTTGAAGCTGATGAAAGAAAACTGACATGCTGTGTTTATGGAAATACAGTTTATGGTACTGGTCTTCTATACTCTTTTGAAACCAACCTTCCACATGAGGAGTGGGAGTAGCTTGAATACAATTTTTTCAGAAGTAATCTGGCTCCAGATAGAGAGAAATATGTATATTTTTTGCAGTTTTTCAAATTGAAAGTGGTTTTGGTTTTTTGACATTTCTTGAAACCGTGGGTGAGAGAGACCACCGCTGTCCTTCAGATTACTACCAATTTTGCTCAGTTATACTGAATGCTCTTTTCAAGTGCTTTGGCAATCATTTACGATCAGGTTTACAGTGGTCTTACTTGCATTTTGTACTTTTTGCATCAGATCACTGAGAGTACTGATTAGGATAGCTAACAGTAGTGCTACTTAATTCTTTCAGCCCAGGCCAAGCAGCCTGCCTGAGTCACTATGCAGATGTTTGAACTAAAACAACCCCCCAAAATGACCCAACTTAATTTTATGTAAGTGACCAATTGGGTAATGAAGTTGTACAAGTCTGTACATAAATGCGAAGACAGTAATAAGTAATAGCCCCCTACCTGTATCTTTTTTCTAATACATATCTTTATTGTTTTGTTTTTAGATCTATCAGTGGAATTTGGAACTGTTATAGTTTACACATGTGAGAGGAGCTGTTGGCCAACAAATCATCAAACCCCTCTTGAAGAATTTATTTTTGTACAAGAAGACCCAGATCAGAAATTATTTAAATAAAATGTATTTCTCCACATGTATGGAAAGTCTGTTTTATTTTTTTCCTGCAGCTGAAAGTGTGTAATTACGCAACAGAATTTTTCTCGAAATGTGAAAAATAAGCCCCACATCATCAAATTAATTTCATTTCCAATGTTAATTGGTTGAAATACATATTAGCATGCCTTGTAGAATGTGGTGCTATAGAAAACTTGCTTGCTTTGTTTAAACATGCAAAAATAAGTGTAGAGATTGTTTTATGACTGTAGTTACACTTTTAAATATTTTGGGAGGAGAGCAAAGGAGAAAGGTTGTCCAATTGTGCTTTGTTGCTTATTATACTGCTAGTGTTTATCAGCTGAACGGCATCCAGGTTGTAGAAACTACCTAGCAGTCAGAAACTTAATGTGAGTATTATTTTAAAAAACAAGTTGGATTTACTCATTTTGGCTACAGACTGAAGATTCAGTGGGTAGTGGCTGAAAGGGCCTTTTTGTGACTATAGTCTTCCTTATGATGAAGCTTTTCTATAGTTTTTTTTTCCCAATTAAGTTAAAAGAGGATAAGTTACATTTATATGGCTAAATGAGCATTGACAGTCATGTTGCTACAGCTGGGGAAAGGTGGAGGGTTTGGTTTTTTTTTTTTAAAGTGCCTTTGTTCTCAGAGACCCAGAAAGACAGGGATTAGTGCAGCACCTGCCTTGTTACTGCAGTCCAGTGCTCACTTACAAGCTGATCGTACGGCTTTAGTTAAAACAGCCTCAGCTTTTCTGCACGGTTCCCCGTTGGCTTAGGCTAAATTGCTGTATTTTAATTGACTTAATGGAGGAGTAATTTAAGTAAGTGTCCCTAAAGCTTTTTGTACAGGCTTAATCCCGCAGCATAAATAGGTCTCCTGAGCGTAGGTTTAAAAAAAAAAAAAAAAGCTGAAAGGATGAAATATGTTTGCAAAGCTGCTGCTTTCGGAGTAAATTTTAGCCCGAGTCCCTGGGCTCCCGCCTGCGGCCGCCGGGCGGCAGCGGGACTCGAACCGCGGGCCGCCGCCGCCGCGCCGCGCCACCTGCCTTCCGCGGCCCTCCCGGCCGACAGGGGGCGGCGCGGTGCGGCGGGCGGGCGGCGCTCTGGTGGCCGCCGGCGCTCGCTGTGCGGAGTGCGGCCCGGCCGAGGCGAGGCGAGGCGAGGCGAGCCGCGCCGCGCGGAGCCGCTCCCGCCGCCCTTCCGCCGCCGCCCCGCCATGTCGGCGCCGGTGTCGGGCCCCTTGCGCAGCGAGCTGGCCGAGGCCGTGGCCCAGGCGCGGCTCCTGGTGGTGGGAGCCGGCGGCATCGGCTGCGAGCTCCTCAAGGACCTGGTGCTCACCGGCTTCAGCAACATCGACGTGGTGCGGGCCGGGGCCGGGGCCGGGGCGGGCGGGCGGGGGGCGGCGGCGGCGGCGCGTTGGCGGGCGCGGGGGCGCTGTGGCTCGCTGCGGCCCCGCCGCATTGTCTGCGCGGTTTCAAACGGCGCCGGCCCGCCAAAGCCGCCGGGAGGGCGCCGCCCCGCCCGCCGCCGCCGCCGCCGGGGGACGGGCCCGCCACAAAGGGCCGCGGCCTGCGGGCTCTGGCGCCGCCTGGGCCGGGCGAGCGGGCGGCGGCGGCGGCGCCCCCGGCCCAGCGCTGCGGGCGGCGGCGGCCGCGCCCGGGGCTCCCGCCGCGGCGGGCCCGGGCCCGACGGGGCGCCCGGGGGGGGTGCTCCCTCCCTGCCCCCTCCCGCGGCGGGGGCGGCGCCCCGTCCCCCGGCCGGCCTCGCCGGAGGCGGCCTTTAGCCGCGTTGGGGATAGTTGGTCCGCTGCTCGGGCGCGGGATTGCGGCGGAAAACAAAACGCGTGGGCGGCGAGCTGTATTTTTAGACGCGGAGCTGTAAAACTGTCAGTCTCCGAGGTCCGGTGGCGATAGCTTCCCGCGGGCTGCCGCTTTCACTTTTGTTTCCCGATGCCATCTGTGAGCGAGCGCAGGAGGGGCACCGGCGGGGGGGGCTGCCTGGGGCCGGGCCGGCCCCGCCGCGGCGCCGTCCGCCTTCCCGCTGCCGCCGGGCGGGGGGTCGGGTCTCAGAAAGTCGCGGGGTCGGCCCTCGGGGCTCTTTCGTCAGACGGGCTTGCTTTCCGCTTGTGTGCGCTTTGCCCGGGGCCGCGTCGGGAGATCCTGCGCGAGTGAGGTCCGCGGAGGTTGGTTTTTGCTGTCAGCCTTCTCGAGCAGAGCGCGTTGGAAACTGCCGTTATCCGTGACTGTCTCAGCCTTAGAAGGGTGCAGTGACTGCTTTGTGTCCTTTCCGCTGGAGTACATCACGAGATTTGCTGAAGTGTATTTCCAGATTTCCAGATCGTCCCTTTGATTCCGTTCTGGCGCTGAGAGCCCAGCCAGCTGTAACGTTGTGTCGGTGAATTCAGCGTAGGGCGAAAAGTAGAGGCCGGCATCATCTATGCTGTTTTTTTCTCCTTTTTTCCCCCTTACTGTGTCGTTTGTGCACTCCTGCAGTGCACTAACATAGAAAGAGTTTAATATCTCCTGATTTGCCAGTTAATTGTCAGGCATAAATCTGATTGGAGTGTGTTTATTGTTTCACTTATTATGCTTGGATTTTTTGCGTTGCGTTTTCAAGTCTGACTTGGTTGGACTCCATCAATTTAAGTAGACCTTGGGTCAGGCCCGTCTTCATTTTAAAGTATTTTTGGCAGTGTTTTATGCAAGAATGTAACATTTTGATAGTGTAGGGAATGGGTGGGCAGAAGACGAGAGCAAAAAGAATTGTTATGCACAGAGGAATTTTGCTATCGTGAGAAGAAATTGCTTTTGTTAGTGTTTCTGATATTCTTGTAGATTTTCCTTGATTAAAAAAGACTGATAAACTTGAATGCAAGAAAACGCTTTTTGTTTTTATAAGTAGACTGTGGCAGATTTTTCTTTTTTTTTAATCAAAGCAATAATCAACCAAGTCTAGTAGTTCTGAACCTACAGTTCAGAAATGTGTAACTTAAATAGGCTGTGTTGAAAAGCGTGGTGCCTTTGTCCTCATGAATCCAGGACACAATCAAATTAGACAAAATCCAAGTCTGAAATCAGAACATTAACATATATCTTTTTAGACGGTTCTGCGGTCTCTTCCTTCTAACTTACTGAAATGGGAGCTGTGTAAAAGTTATTAAAGTAAGGGAACTGTCAAATGAAGATGGCTTAAACGTTCGGAACTAGGGCTTCTTCATTAGCTTCTGTTGGGGTCGATAGTCTCAAATGTTCTTCTGGGAGAAAAACTGTCTTAGCTTAGTTCGATCAACTAATCAAGATCAGTTTTCATTTGTAGCTTATTTCACTCACTGTCACCACCAATTAAAATACTAAAAACTTTCTGGGAAATGGAAACGCTAACAGAATGATGCGCTTAATCTGTTGCATTTGAGGCTCTCAAGTGAGTTCTATTTAAGTCGTCTTAATTCTAGCATTAATACATACAAGGGGAAAGTAAAGCTATTTTAAATTACTAAGTTAATGTGCACATGTTAATAAATAAAACATGGCTCTTGGGGGAATTAAGGTCGCGGCGTTCTTTGAGGTTGTATACCTTGGGTGTTCTGTTTTTAAACGTCTTGATTGCATGATTGCAGTTCTTTGTAACTAGACTTAATAGTTTTTTGAACGTGCATTTAAGCAGTCAGTCCTGGTGACGAATAGTAAAAACTTTTAGTTTTTATACAGTATATGAGTTAAATGACAATGCAGCCCTGGGTTTATTGATTCAGTTGCTCAGTGCCGTGTTCAGACTAGAAGCAGAAGTACTAGTTAGTTTACTGAGCAGCCTTTCTTAAGCCTTGGGGGTGCGTGATAGAGAGCCTGTATTTGGGATGGTTAGTCCGGTGCTGGAGTTAACAAGCCTGACTGGAGGTAGACTAATTTCTGCAGCGTTTCTTCTGAGTCCGTGCGTGGTGTTCCCAGTGAATTCTTACGTCTCCCATCCAATGGTAAACGAAAGAATCACTTTAACTTTCTGCTAACTACTCTGCATATGTTTCTCAACGTTTCCTGTGCGTTTGACTAGGGACTCTTTCTGAATAGTTTGTTGTCCTGTAGCCCCTTATTTTTGAGGTATGTTTCCATCATTAATAACTATTTAAAATCTGCCTATTCCTGAAGATAATTAACTGATCACTTTTGCTATAATGCAAATGTAATAACTATCTGTCTGTAGTTCTGAAAATGGACCTATAAAGTTCATGTTCTTCACTCGGTCACAGTTGCCTCAAAGTCTAGTAATGGTTTTGTTCCCTTTACTCCTATGAAAGTGAAATGGCTGCCTCTTGTGTTTTTATAGATTGATTTGGATACCATTGATGTCAGCAATCTCAACAGGCAGTTTTTGTTTCAAAAGAAACATGTTGGAAGATCAAAATCGCAGGTGAGAAAAAGTCAAAGCTAAAATCTTTCTTGTTCAGTATTGCTATTTTATGGCCAGAGTTACACAACTGTGTTTCTGCTATACGTACTGCTGCTTACAATATTTTTGTATTCTGTGTGGGGTAGTTGCCAAAGTAAGTTTTGGGCACTTCAGTCAAATGTTTTTAAATCTCGTAAGTTGCTAATAAGCTGGTATTGAGCTTTTACCTTTAGAAAGAAGGAAGAAAATAAAGTGTATTTTGTTTTTGTTCGTTTCTAGGTTGCCAAGGAAAGCGTCTTACAGTTTTATCCAGAAGCTAATATTATAGCTTATCATGATAGCATCATGAAGTATGTTTGTTTTTAAGCTCTAATTACACATTTTGATTTGCAAATACTGGGTTATTTAAATGGTACAGTGGGATGCTCTAAGATATTTTACAAAGCTATTGCAGTAAGAAGAAATAGTTTTAAATGTAAGCCTACCATACCCTTGAGTGGGAGCGTAGACTTTGCATGAATCTTTTTAAGCTTTGTTAGTAAGCTGTAGTTGCTTGTTTGTGTCTAATTTTCCCTTTATTAACAACAGTTAATAAAGGGAAACACTGTAAGGATGCCCTGATGTTTTGAGCAATAATTAGATGAAAATAAATGTGAATGTTGAGTCCTTGACCCCAAAAAACATGAAGTGTGTGTGTGTATGAGAAAATCTTTTATACGTGTCCAAAACTGTTAAGGTCTAGTTAATGTCATAGTTATCCATAGTAAATTACTAGAGCACAAAATCATGTAGCTTTTCATTAGCTACTTCCCATGTTTTAATTTCTGTTTTTCCAATTTCTTAAAAAGTCATGCTCTTTAATATTAAGGTTTGAGGTCTGATATTGCTGCTGTTACTCACTGAAGCATTGACAGGTTACATCCTTTCCCTGAAACTGTAAAACTGTAATCCTATTTCCTCTTTACTCATGCTCTTTGCCTTTTTTTTTTTTTTTGATTAGAAAAAATACAATGTAAAATATGAAAATGTCAAGATTTTGAAATCCCATGTCTTGAGTCGTAAGTGTATGGAGACGCAATCAAAATCAATTCAACTATTGCAGCATAATGAATTATCAGCAGTCTGATGAGCTGTGGTAATTACAGTGTGACTCTTTTAGCCTCAGTTGATGGTTGTTAAGGTCAGTTACCACAGCTCAGCCAATTGACTGCTTTGATCTAATCAGTATAATCACTTGTTTGTTGTCTGCCTGTTTCATTGGTCAAATTGATGCTAACTGGAATAACTCCTTTCCAGTAGTATAAAATTCATGTTTTACCCAACTTTAAAATGGTCAGAAGACAAAGGGGGTAAATGAAGGCTAGTGGTAAATTTATATGCGTAGTGTATCACACGAACATCAGTCTGTTTTGCATGTTTGTAGTTTCTGTTGTGGCATAGTTACCAACAACTGCTGTTTTGAATATTGTTTTTCTTTTCTGTAGCCCTGACTATAATGTAGAGTTCTTCCGCCAGTTTACATTGGTTATGAATGCTCTGGATAACAGAGGTGAATTTTTCACTATGCTTTTATATTTGAGATTAAAATACTGTTAGTACTTCTGCAATGTCAGTTAAGTGACAGGTGTCCTCTTAACCCATCTGTAGTTTGACTATACTTGTGTGCGTCACTAGATATTTGAAAGTGTAGTCAATGCTTTTACAAGATAAAGTAAAGATTAATTTTGATGTTACTGTTTTATGGGAACAGATGAGTATTGTGTGTATATATGTAACTCTCTTCAGTTGAGCTTGCTGTATTTAGTAGTGTCAGTATATTTTGTATTAATTGCAAGATTGGCTTTATTAAAAAGCCATACTTCTTTGTATAACGAAATAAGGCAAAATTCTAGATACCTGTTTGCACAGGGGGCTGATTTGAGTCTGGAGAAATCAAACGTTTTTCTATTTACTCAAATTATTTTTTGAAAACTCTTCATTTTGCAGCTGCCCGTAACCATGTGAACAGGATGTGTCTGGCTGCTGATGTTCCTCTTATAGAGAGTGGAACTGCAGGCTACCTTGGACAAGTAACAGTTATTAAAAAGGTTAGGTTGCGTATTACTCTTTGTCTCTTAAAATTTAAATCACTGGCTATTTTAGACAGCCAGGAGTTGGGTAATTTGAGATGCACTTCCAGTTCATCTGGTAATAACATATAATATCAGTAGCCTTCACAGTGTGACAAATAAATATTTCACTTTTCACCAGGGAGTGACAGAATGTTATGAATGTCATCCTAAACCAACTCAGAAGACTTTCCCAGGCTGTACAATCCGCAATACGCCATCAGAACCTATCCATTGCATTGTGTGGGCTAAGTATTTGTTCAAGTAAGTCATTTTTTAAAGAAAATAGTTAAAGTGATTCACTCTGGTTTCTGGTTTCTAAGTGGGATACATACAGTCTTGAGAAACAAAATGGACATTTGCATTTTTTTTGCAAGTGAATGTGGACCATCAATAAATCTTTCTGTTGTTTTACCTATATGTTTAATGTAAAGATAGTGTGTCTGTTAGTACTTAGGGCTTGTTCTAGTATCACAGAAAATCTGGCAGAAGAGTTTGGTACAGCAGTGTGAGTTGTTAAGAGCTTACTTTGTCCTTCCCTTACTTCCCGTGAAGTTAGTACATTTTTTCAGTATAATGATTGTATCGACAGTTGTAAAGTTTGCTAGGATCTTGCGGAGGGGGTATTAGGCAACGCGTTCAGTACCGCAGTATAAATGTAAGGCTAGATGAACTATTGAGCAAGTTACACGGATCTGTTTTACTTCATTTTTTTTCTGGACTTTTTGTGTTGTCAGTGTTCAGTCTACATGTAATGAATTCCAGCAATTTAAAAAGCAGTGTATGGAGTGGTGCTCTGGTAGTAAGAATTCTTAGATGGGTGCATGTCAATTAGGAAATATTTTCGTGTTTAACTAGTTATGACGAAAATCTAGTGTTATGTTGTTATTTTTTAATTATCATATAGCCAGCTCTTTGGAGAAGAAGATGCTGATCAAGAAGTCTCTCCTGACAGAGCTGATCCTGAAGCTGCCTGTGAGTGTGATATAAACTGGTAGCTTACTTGAGTACTACCCAATTACTAAGAGTTCTGTTTCAGAAATTATGACTTGTTTCTGTCCATTTCTTAAAGCTATTTAAAGTTAGACAGTTCAGCTCTGTTTCCTTCTAAGAGGATTCCACTTACAGTCCCTGTGGTCTACATGAGTTTGGGGCATGTTAATAGTAGTTTCCCTTACAGATCTTTCTGTACACCATAGATCGGTTAGTGACCTCTTACTGCTGCTTAATAGAAATATGAAACTACTTCAGTGTTTTTTGGTTTCCTTGATACATAGTGCATCAAAGATGTTTAAGTGTGGCCAGTGTGCAAAAAATACTCTTCAAAATGACCATTGGTTTAATGCTCTCAGTTATCAGAACTGGCTGTGTGGGCAGCCTGAAAGTTAATAAAATGATTTGTTCAGCTGTGAAAACTTTTTTACTACAGTGTAAAAAAATGAATGACATTGGCATTCATTACTTGTGTCAGGGATAACATGGGTAGAAGAGCAGCTGTGAGGAACAGTCATACCCTTACAAAGCCTGGGTTGACACGTCTAGGTGTAAGATACGTGATTTAGATGAAGAGGCTTTTACTTATATTCAGAGACTCCTGTTGCCTGTGTAGCAAACTCTCTTTGCTGTGTGTGCAGAAACTTGAAGTGCAAAGTGAGCTGGAAGTGAAAATTAAATATCACTGATCCTCACAGGGTGGAGATCCTGTATTACTTGGATTTGAGGGAGTGCTTCCTTCCCTGCAGCTGGGAGTCTTGTCCTTTGAATTGAGGACAGAGAACTGAGTACTACTTGTAGTCACTCTTCATTTCCCACTCCTAACTGAGGGATTGCAAGAGAATACAGGGATTATGTGTAAACTCTTCTGGTCTGGAACACTTCTATGTTCATATGCACAGGAAATGTGCTCATTTTGAGTGATGTTTCTTCACCTATCCCCTATTTTTTTGCAATGACAGTCACTATAGTTACTGTATAGGTGAATAAGCATCTTATTTGCTGCTTCTCCTTTTGGATCCTTTGATAGGTGAATGGATTTGAGAGAGGAAGCTTAGAGGATCCTCTGATACTTCAGATTATCTGAACATCAGATAGTATTCACCCACCAGTATTCCTACAGGAAGTCCAGAATGAAATAACTGAACCTTGTAAAGTGGCACATAACTCAGCTAAAACAGCTGCTGCTGGAAGACTTTAAGATAGCAGATGTCCTGCTACTTTTTTAAAGAAGGACTCCAAGGAAATTCCAGGAACTGAGCTGTAGTCTGATGTCTGTGCTGAGCAAATTGGCAGTAGCTGTAATGTCACTGCTTTTAACCAGCATAAGTGGTGCATCAGGGAAGGGTTAACACAACATTTGTAAAGGGAAGTCACGCCTTGCATGGCTGTTCAGGTCCTTTGATGGAATCAGCGAACCTGTGGACAAGCTTATCTGGTTGACACAGTTTTGAAACTCTAGAAGTCGCTCAGAACTGTTGGTGAGAAACCTGAAGGAGATAAGTGGCCATGGAAAAAAGATAAAGGTCCATCCTTATGTGGATAAAGTACTTAAATGATAGGGATAAATTGTAAGTAGAGCAGTCTCTCAGATTATGGATGGGACCAGGTCTATTCAACATAAATAGTTAGGCAAAGTCACTGAAAATAATAAAGATGAGGGCTAACCCCAAGAAGTTGCAGAAAGCTGCACAATACAGAATAACTGGGAGATAAAATAGCAGGTGGATTTTGGTGCAGATAAATATTTAAGTGATGCATTGGTGAAGAGGGGAGGAGCATTCCCAAATTTACATATAAAATGATGGTCTTTGAGTTAGTTTGTTCCTATTCAGTCAAGATTTTTTATAGATTTATGGAAACGTCAGCCTGCTGCTTATTGGGAATCACAATTGCAAGTGCTAGACATGACTGTGAAAGGAACAGAAAAGGAATAGCATCTGTACCCATGGAATTTTTTTGTACGGTTATGGTCCTTCCCTCTCCAAAAGGGTATAGTGGAACTGGAAAAAGTACAGAGAAGGGCAGCAGGGATGACCGGAGGTGGGAAGCTGATTCTCTCTGTTGAAGTTCTAACCAGCAAGAGAGACTACTAAGAGGGGATGGTTAGAGGTTGATGAAATCACAACATAATGTAGAGAAAATAAATGGAAAGCGATTGTTCACTGTTTCTGCCAGTAAAGGAATTAGATGGCATCAAATTAAATTAGTGGATGGTAGTTATAGTAGTACACAGGAGCAGTCAAGCTGTGTCTAATGCAGCTTTTGTAGGGCACAGTAAAGCGTTATTTGGTTTATTGACTCTAGGGGAAATGTTTGGATGTGGATTTCTGTTTTTGTTTTGAGTTTTTTTTCTTTTGAATTAAAATACCTGGTTAACACTCTATTAATAGGGGAGCCAGCAGAAGCAGAAGCCAGAGCACGAGCATCCAATGAAGATGGTGAGATTAAACGTGTTTCAACTAAGGAGTGGGCTAAATCAACTGGATACGATCCAGTTAAACTTTTTACTAAGGTATCATTTTTGCCCCCAATAAATGTCTTTATTCAAAGTGTGTGAACTCCTTTAAAGTTATCCCAAAACACAGTTAATGTGCTTACCGCTAGCCATCAATTATGTAATTCTGTCATGACTTCCACCAATTTTGCTGTAGCATTGGTCTTTTAGAACGCTTGTTTCTGTTTCGGCGTTCCATCTGCATCTGTGCTACTGCTGCAGCAGCTGGTTCCGTATTGTACACAGAAAGCTTCATCTGAATTACTTTTAATGTGAAAAATTCAAACTGTTGAATCCTGCAAGAGTTTCGCTTTGCCTAATCACAACCCAGCCTAAGGGTAAAATAGCTATCATTCACCCCCAGCGTATTATCAGACCCTTGCATAAGGGAATACAAGCTGTTTCAGGAGTTTTCCTTCTAAAAAGCTGCTACAAGTGGACAAACAGGAAAAGAGTATGAAATACAGTATTGATAGGCAGTAATCATTTTCCTTGGAATTGGTTGCTCATTTGTTAATTGGTATATAGATAAGAATATCTTAGGGAGAGTGTACAAATAATTACAGTAATGGCTTCAGTAGGCGGATACACCCACTGCTTGGATTATTGTTTCTTGACCTACTTTACTTTTCCAAAAAAAAAAAATAATCAGAGCTGTGTCTCTCTTGTGTGAAGCAGTAAGTGTAAGAGGATGGGGAATAACTTTTTTGTATTGTGCAGTGTAGTCTGTGTAGTGTGATTTATTTATGCGGTTGAAAATATTTTCAAGGTGAGAAGCAAAAACTTCAAAGCAGATGAAAAGAAAGTTCTTAAGTCTTTTTTTTCCTTCCCTCTCATTTTATTTATTTATTTATTTATTTATTTTTAATATTTCCTAGCTTTTCAAAGATGACATTAGGTATCTGCTGACAATGGATAAGCTGTGGAGGAAAAGAAAGCCTCCAGTGCCGCTAGACTGGGCTGAGGTACAAAACCAAGGTAATTGTTCTCCCTCCCCTTGTATATCTGTCAGGCATCCCTCCTGTTAGTTAATGCATCTCTATGATATGAACGTTTTCTCACTGTCACAGTTTGAGTACTGATGATGAACGTATTACTTGATTGCAGATTTTTATTTCTTCTCTGCATAGAAACAATTTTTCTAGAACTGTTTTGGAATTGTTATTTCAGATACTCTGTAGTGATTGTGCAAAACTAACATTTTTACAAAATTGTGTGCCACTTTATTCCGGGAGGCCTTCCCATACACGCAGATGCATGTATCTGTAACAGCTGAGTTTTGTTGAAAATGTACAGTTACAATAACTAGTGCATATCTAGGCAATTGATGCAAGTATAGCTATAGACTGCAGTTTTAAATGCAGATTTGTTGTAAAACGTTGGGGCTACTTTTATTTAAGGACATTGTTTTTCAGTTTAGAAAACATTTAATTTTACTGAAGTTGGAAGACTTAGCTCTTTACGAGAACTTCTGTGGGATTTCTAAATATTCCTGATCTTAATTATTTTTTCTTTTCCCAAAGAGAAAAACGTAGCTGACCAACAAAATGAGTCCTCAACAGTCTTGAAAGATCAGCAGGTTCTAGATGTGAAGAGCTATGCACACTTATTTTCAAAGAGCGTTGAAACCCTGAGACTTCACCTAGCTGAGAAAGGTGATGGAGCAGAACTTATATGGGATAAGGTTAGTTCACCAAATACGTAAGAACCAGTTACAATCTACATATGTAGTGCAAATGTTACTGGACTCATAAGTTTCACTCCAAAGTAGTACTGCTTTGAACAAAAATGTCTGGCATGTTTTCAAAACACTTTTTGTATGTAAAACGGTGTATGCTTTAGACATTTAATGTTTTATTACTCATTTAGTGTAAGGATTAAGTACTGTGACGTAAGGTAATAACCTAATTCACTAACTTTAAAAAACAGAACTTCAGAAGTAGCTGTCATATATAGTTGTGGTTTGGAAAGTATTGTAATAATCCCACTTCATTTTTCATTTTGCTCTAGCTTTCTCTAAAACACGTTCTTATACAATGGTGTGTAGCCAGAGTTGTGCACTTAGTTGTACATAGTAGTTAGCTTTGACCGTAGGCATATGATGTAGTATGAGTTTTACTGAAGAAAAATGAAAAGCAAAAGAGCTGTCTCTGTTTCAGCTCCAGAGATAGTGTGATCTTTCTGCAGTCAGCTGTTATTTGGCATAAAACAAAAAAAGTAATACGTAAATACAAAGGAGACAAGAGTAGAATAGTAATACAACAGATAGTGAAATACTTGTAATCCTGTGATTTCTGAAACATCTGTTTTTGAAACTGAGCATAAAATATTACAGGTTTTAGCACTTAAACATTTTGAACATACAAGGCATTTTATTAATGCTAAGTCAGTACTAAAATACTAAACACAATTTCTAAACCCGTATCGAAAGTGTTACTGCTGTGCTTAAACCTACCGTCTAAAAGAGACAACGTATTAACTTTGAGCTGGACTAATACAGACTCTTTCTTAACATGTTTTTAAGGTAATAATTTTAGAAACCATATGTTGTGAACTTTTTTCCAATATATAATCTGATTGTATATACCTTGGCACCTTAACTTCTTGTCAGGATGACCCTTCTGCAATGGATTTTGTCACTTCTGCTGCAAACCTCAGGATGCATGTTTTCAGTATGAATATGAAGAGCAGATTTGACATCAAATGTAAGAATAAAATATACCATCATTTTATTTAATTAGAAATCTAAAATTCCTAGTCTTCATTTACTGTTAAAAATCTGCATACTCTTGCTTATTTTTCAGCAATGGCAGGAAATATTATCCCAGCTATAGCTACTACTAATGCAGTAATAGCTGGTCTGATAGTGCTGGAGGGTTTGAAGATTTTATCAGGAAAAATAGATCAGTGTAGAACGGTAAGTGGGAATAAGATATTTTTGTTTTGCTGTTATTCATTATATACTTAACAGTCGTGCTTAACCTGCTTTGACAAGTGTGCAGTTTTACTCTCTGTCAGTTTGTTACCCCAGTAGATCCTGAATGTTTTGGGAAGTTTCAGCTGCAGTGGAAAGAGAAATGGAAGCCTCATGGATCACTAATTTTCTTCTGGTTTCATGAAAATTGGCTACTAGGTAGGAGGAAGAGAACCAGACTCTGACACCACTTGAAACATGACAGTTTCACGTTTACATGTCTATTTGGCAACGGCTGGTCAATCAGCACAGGTGTCGTTGTGGACTGGCCATTACATGCCCTTTCTCTGGCTCAACAGGCATGTCAAACAGGACTAGGGAACAGAACCTCCTATGAGACTAAGAATAAACCTATAGGAAACCAGGTTTCATTAGTATTGTTACTTAAGGAATAACTTGTTTTCGTCTTCCTTCAAGATTTTTCTGAACAAGCAACCAAATCCCAGAAAGAAGCTATTGGTTCCTTGTGCTTTGGATCCACCAAATCCTAACTGTTATGTTTGTGCAAGTAAGCCAGAAGTGACTGTGAAACTTAATGTACACAAAGTTACTGTGTTAACGCTCCAGGATAAGGTAAATCTTGCTAACTGCAGTTTTCATTTTGGTTGTAACGTATATTATTAAAGTTATGTTTTGTTAAATGTATTTTCACTGTACGTTAGCGATTTATATTTGCTCTATAGTTTGCATTTCTCTCAGCTACAAGAAAAGCTAGATTAGTCAGTATGCTTCTGGCTCATGTGCTTATATAACCCATGAAAGAATGTTTGTATTTTGTAACTTTTTGGATATTTTTAAAGCCCACTTATATCTAACAGCAAAAAATTTAATTTGTATTTCAGTTTAAAAAATATAATAGCCACATTATAGTGTTGTAGTAACAACTGAATTGTATTTCTGTAATTTTTTTGAAAGAAGTATTCTAAGAATTTTTCAGCATAATGTCTGAACCTCTAAAGGAAAAATAGTTTCTTGTAATAGCTAGATCTTATGATTTCAGAGAGCAAAAAGATGATTTTTGTTGTTCATGGGAGTGAAAAAAGAGAAATAATAATTTTGCAGGCTTTAGCAGTTGCCTTAATGAACGTGGGCCAGGATAGGAAAACCATCCTAATTTAAGGTTATTTCATTCAGAAGTAGCTTTAAGAAAGATTGTAATAATCCTATTCATCTTTTCAGATAGTGAAAGAAAAATTTGCTATGGTAGCACCAGATGTACAAATAGATGATGGGAAAGGAACTATCCTTATCTCTTCAGAAGAAGGAGAAACAGAAGGTATGCATACTTTCTAGCTTTTATTTACTCTTAGTTAAAAGCTTCAGTAACTAAGATGTACAGAATGGAAGCATAGCATATGTCTGAGTGTATGTCCTGTGGACTAATATTTGAAGAGAACTGGACTTGCAGGTATGTAAATGGCTTGAGAATAGCTAGTGGTATTGTCTATATGCCTACAAGCAGTGTTTGGCTTTCCTATATGAAGTGCTTTCACCTTAAGCATCAGAGTTCCTTCAAGATCTCAGCTACAGAAACGCTCCAGTTATCTCCTCCTGTTTGTAATCCCATTCTTTTTCTTGTTCTTAGATTCTTCGATACGATCTTTTTATGATGGACAGTGACTGATGCTTGTAGACACAATTGTAATACAAATATTATCTTCTCCAGAAAACGTTCCTAAATGTAGCAATAATGAAGTGTTTCAACAGAATGCATGAGAGAGAAATAAGTCCAACACATAGTTTTACTCCCAGTAGGCCTAATGGCAGCTCTTACTTAAATATAGTTGATAAATGTTAGTCTTATTTTTCCACATAAAAATTCTGGAGTATTCATTTCATCAAAGTTTATTCAGGGGTAAAGGATAGTTTTGAATTTTTATATTAAGTATCATATATTAATATAAATACCCATATACACCACAGTATTTCACTATTTTTCTAGCAAATAACCATAGGAAATTATCAGACTTTGGAATTCGAAATGGCACTCGACTACAGGCAGATGATTTCCTCCAGGACTATACACTGTTAATCAATGTGCTTCATAGGTAAGGATTCTGGAATAATTATTTCATGTATATATTTAAAATAGTTCCATATGGAATTTCCGATTCTGAATTTTAAATTCATGACAAAACTCAAAAGATTGAGCTGCTGAAAGTAAATATAGAAGTTAAAGAGGAATTTGATTTTTTTTTTATTAATTAATATAAATAGAGTCTTCTTTTTTATAATAATAATTGGAAAGAGTTTATTTTATTTGAATTAATGTAGTTGTTACATAAAGTAAAAATGCAGTGCAAAACTAAATTTACTTTTGGGGCTGCCAACAAGTGAGAAACTGCAGAGGGTTTGAAACAAACAAAGACCGAAAAACCCCTGCTAAAGTAACAGATCATCTGTTTGACTACCTGTGAGCACACGCAACAATGCAAATAGAAGTCACTTTTAAATAATCGGCATATGTATTAAATGGTGGATAAGAAGTATATATATTATATACAATAAGTTAACACGCTACACTTCCAGTGAAAATAGGAATGTGAAATTGAGGAAGAAAAGTAAACTCAGGTAATGATTTTTTTTGTCTCTCCTAAGCATTTTACGGCATGGCAGCGAGTGAAACGGAGTATTTATGAATAGACAAAGCATAAATTATGAAGGGAGGACTGAACAGACTTTTCTCATTTTTAAATAAGTTGTTTGTATTTTGTCATAGTTGTAGAGTGCTTTAATAGTGGAATGAAGTATATTTTGTTTGAAAAAGCCAGATTTTTATTTTCATTTGGTTATTTAAAAGAATATGGATTTTTCCACAGTGAAGACCTAGAAAAAGATGTAGAATTTGAAGTTGTTGGTGATGCCCCTGAAAAAGTTGGCCCTAAACCGCCAGAACCAACACCCAGGAACATTACCAATGGTAGTGATGATGGAGCGCAGCCATCGACATCCACAGGTAAATAATAGTAATGGACGTTAAACAAAACGAAACACAGTCTTTCCAGTAGTGCAGTCCAGTTAAAACATGAGTTGTCTTTAGTGTTAGGACGTAACTTCTTTTTGCCAATATGAAATGAAGAGGATCTAAATTACCTGCGTGTGTGTATGTATACACACACACACACACACATACATATACACACATATGCATATGTGTATTTGTATATATAAATATATATTTATATTCTACATACATTTTATTTATGTAAAGAATAATAGCAATGTATATTTAAGATTGTTATAAAGGCTTACAGTAATACACCTTGAAATTATATTATTTAACTCACAGAAGATCGGGGGGAGGCTGGATTTGGCTTAAGAGTATCATTTGCATAGTGATTTGCATAAAATCAGACCCATTCTGTCTAATGGTCACCTGTTGCTTGGGGGAAAAAAAAGAGGATTTATCACCTTCTCCCTACAGATTAGTACTTTTTTGCTATCTTTGATCATAGTTAATTTTATTAATGTAAGAAGATGTAATTTTTATCTGCTTACAAAATAACTTAATTATTTTTCACCCATCGAGCAAAGCATGGCAAAAATAGTATTTGCTATCCAGGAAAAAATTCCATCACCTTTCTAATTTAGAGTTTTTTTTGTAAATCTATTCAAAATAGCTTGACTCAAATGAATACAAGACGTTTAAGTATTACAAGCTAATATACTGGAAACGCCTTACTGCTACACAGAGATAGCATATGAATCTGAATGTTTGTTGTGACGCACACAAGCTAAATATCTGTAGTTCTGTCTTATGCTCTCTGTTTGCCTGTCAGATAGTCCTATTTAAGATACCTGCAGAAGTATGTAATCATTTGCACATGCATCTTACTTGTCTCAGGTCAGGCTAAATGTTAGAGCATCGATCTAATTTGTTTAAAGGTCATTAAAAACTAGTATGAGAAAATAGCGTAACATTAGTTTTTACAGTTAATTTTTATTTAAAAGGAAACTTTTTTTAAAAAACATCTATTCCCCCTTCCACTCCTTTTTTTTCTTCATGTTCTCTCTCTCAGGGAATTTAGCCTCTGATGGGAGTTTTGTTGAATACACTGGTAAAGGTGAGGCTGGACTTTGATTCAGTGTGTAAAGGTTCTTTCCTCAGGGACTCCTGCAGATAGCATGCAATTCTTCTGTTTTGCATGTGCAAAACATCTTGTTAATTAATGCGTTTCCCATATTTTTGGATGACTGTGATATTTTCACCTCTAGTGAAGAGGGAGAAAACATGTGAATAGCCTATTTTATACTGATTTCAGAGAAATTGAAAAGTATTACTGCATTTGAATGACAGAGGATGTGAACAAAGAATGCTCTAAGATGTATTTGTTTTATTAGAGACATCCTTACTTTTGTTTTATGACATGAAATTTGGGTTGAGGATAAACTATCTTTGCAGTACCCATTGGAATTAAAAACACGTATTTTGCAGCTCCAGATCAAGATGATCTGTTGATTGTTGATTCTGAAGATGAAGGTCCTTCAAGCAACATTGATGATGATATGGAAAGTAAAAGCCGCAAAAGGAAACTAGAAGATAAAGAATGCGTCAGTACTAAGAGAGTGCGTATGGAGCAGACAGAAGAGCAAGATGAAATTATAGCATTAGACTGAACATGCAAATGCCCCTTGACAGAATGATTCAGATAATGTAATACAGTAACAGCATATTATGTTGGGGGTGTGGAAAATGTCCAGAACTAGACTAATTTTAAGACCTTTGTTCCAAGGGATTTACCAAATCACTGGCTTAAATAATTTGTGTCTGTTCCTCTTGATGATAAAGCTCTCATCTCAATAAACTCTTCAGAAGTTTTTCCATATGGTATATTAAATGTAGTAGAAACATAGTCTATACAAACTTGCACATAAGTATTTGCTTAAATGGTCATGGGAAAAAAGCATGTTATTTTTGTGTAAATACCTTTTAGATATAATTCAGTAGGACAAAAAAAACTACCCTGGTTTAGTAAAGGGTCATCATTTGATGCCCAGATTTATAAGTAACGTTTTTTTCTTTTTTTTGGCTTGAAGAAAATTTCGTATTTTAGCCTAGTCCTAAATATTTTTCACACCCTGAACTCAAATAAAGGACAAAATTCACTAAAGCAGATTAGTGCCGTGTTTTAACAGTGTTCTTAAACTTTAATGGCACTATGTACATTACTGTAAAACTGTTAATTTACTCAAGTTTTTCAGCTCGTACTGCCTGGTATGTCAGTGTAAGAAGCAAACTTTTGTGTATTGTTACAGTTTCAGGTTATTTATATTTGATGTTTTGTAAACTCAGATACTACTACTATACTGTACATCTGATGGACCAAATAAATGACATCTGAAATACTTGCTATATTTGCTTGCACAGTCCAAGTTAATGCTGATTTATGGGATTTTACAATGTATAGCCTTCAAAAATTACTGTACTATTTCCATTTTTTTAAACATAACCTAGCAGTACAGAACTTAAGCTTCACTTGTTTGAGGTGAAAGGGGATTTTTTTTAATAAAACTTTTGTGAATGTTTTTTTTCCTGGACAATCAATTATTGGCCTCTTCAGCTGGAACACTTGCACCACCACGTACAAATGCTTTCACCACTTCATGCTTTTAGAAAGAGGAAGCGCTGGTCTTTTATAAACTACACGTTGTGGATAGGGCAAAAAGGTTTATTTTTAGGAAGAATATCATGAAGCTACTGCATTTTTGTAAATATTTGGGTAGCTGTCAAAATTGTCAGTGTCAAGTCTTAGAGATAACTACTGTCACTGCTGAAATTTCTTACAAACTTTGGTGTGCAGAACTGCTTTTATTAACATGTAAGTACTCAGTATTAGCCTTAGAAAGCAGAGATATTAAGCAAATGAGATTTATTCTATTTGAGTTTGCAAAGCGGCTGAATTTTAAACAAAATATTAACAGTGGAGAAAAGGATATAAAAAAGAAAAAAGCACTTCTTTAGGTTTCAGATCTGCATCTGGTTCTGTCTAGTACAAAGGCCACCTTTTCATCAGTATTAATTTGCCAATGAGGTGCAAAACTGTAGGATTCTACAGTGCAATTAATGTTTTATCTCTTCTTTTAGGTGGTAATAGTCATATGCAGTGGCTTGTTTGAAGACATAAGCCTCTACCATGAAATTCTAAATCTTTTTGAGTTAGTTGCTTCTTGGCCATCATCAGTGAAGACTGAGAGGTAAAGATGTAAATGAAAAGAGTTAAAGTATTTTTCAACACTATATGGGAAGTTTTTATAATTTTCTCCATAAGCAATTAAAGCACTAGAATTTCATACATTTCAGATGTCACTGAAGCGCAGATTGACATCATCTAGAAAACTATCAATTTCTTTTAAGCTTTATTAGAAATAAAGCTTTACTGGTTTATTAAATTTGTTGTCACATTGCTTTCTACCTGTGTAATAGAGCTTTGTCTTGTCACAACGAGGAGCACAATCCTATCTAAGCAGGTGGCATGTGTAATGTGTCTAAAATAGTGTCAGCCTATCTCATTTACTACCGGAGAAACTTCCCTGCTTCCAGAGGGCTGTATAAAAGAGTTTAGCTTTCTAACTCCTTTTTGGCTAATCTAACAGTAGAAGCTGTAATTCTGAGTAACTTTATCACATCAGTTTTACTGATGTTGAGCGTTCAAAACTTGGAAGTTGAATGGGATATAAGCTGAATTGAAACAGATTTCTGCAATAAAGTGCAGCACCAACAAATTTGGCGAGGAAAAAGAGAAGGGTGAGGAGGGGGATTTTTATTTAGTCTGGCTGCCTCCTACTTAAGTTATCTATCTGATGTGTAGCGTTACAGTGTAAGATTACAGTTTCTCAAAGTATCTGGGATAGTAACGTCCGGTAAGACAGGTAATAGTCTCTCAGGGCAGTAGACAACTGTCTTGGCTGTCAAAAAAGCCAGATTGCAAAAAATCAGTATTAACCAAGCGTCTTATGTGTTTTATTGCCTTGGATGTGGGGGACCGCTGCAGGTCACTGTTTACGTTAGGTTTTAGAGAAGCACGGAATTTAAACTATGTATCGTCGTCTGGTTTGCATCATGGAAGGTAGCCTAGAATTTACATAGGCAAATACATGTTGATGTATTTAGGAGATAAAATTGTGCTGCTCTTGTTTGGGTAGTAAACATTTAGAATGCTAAAAATGTTCCAAGATCCTTCCTGTAAAATACTTTAAAGTGAGACAGTTTTAAATACTTTTTCTTTAAACAGGCTGCTTCTACAGAACATATGACTGCCTGCTCGTTCAACGTGGGCTATTCTGTTAGGTTCTTACCAAGTCTGGTAATACTGAATGAACCAGTATTGCCTCTCCTTTTCAAAACTGAAGGCAGTATGAGTGTCCTTAACTGGCTCCTAGTCACCAACATTGTATTAGTGTAGAATTTTTCGATTTACACTTTCTCTTGCCCTTGAGAGTAAATTATAAATTGAAGCACTTATTAAGCTTTCAAGTAATTAAAAAAAAACCAAAAAACCCACCTTTCAACATTTGTGTTATAGCCCTAATAGCAGTAATCTTAACATAGAAGGAAATATAGTTGGAAGACACAAGATTTAAGCGTTAAAATGGAGGAGAAGTTCTCCCCAATGCCTTAGCTTGGCAGTCCTGATGTAGACTGTTTCCACTAATGATTTTTTGAGCCAGGGTCATTAAATCAATCTACAAATCACTATTTGCAGTGATACAAATTGGCTCTTTTGTCACCAAGCTTGCTCTAGTTGTTTGTTTATACTGCTGTAAATTCTATGTTGTAGACAAGCCGTTCTGGCTGCTTTTCTCTAAAAACAATTCATAATGCTTGTATCTTTATTCACTTAGTGAACTTGAGTGTCATGTGTTAAAAGGACTAGAAAAATAGTAGAATATTTTAATGTAGTTAACTGCATTTGTGAGTGTGGGTATCTGTTACCTGTCTTTGTATGCTATTAGTTCAACATGCCTTTTCTGCACTGGAGCATGGAAGGCAATATTGACCACCTGTACAGCAGTTAACTAGAGATTCCTGAAGCTCTTCTGAGTTACAGTGAAGCAATTTGTGAGGACTTCCCAAAATCTTATTGTAAGAAAAAGTAAACTTTACACAAAACCACAACCTGTCTAATTCTCAAAATATTCCGAGGATCACCCAAGTACAGTACTTGTTCCTTCAAGGGGCAACTGATAACCGCTAAAGTTAGGAGAACTAAGAGCTTCCGGGGATATCACATGACAGCTTTGTACCAGCCTTTTTCTTAAAAAGCAACTCAAACCTGTAGATATCAATGTAATGCTTGTAGTAGTTCTTTGTGACATTTTAATTTTGCCTTATGAAGCCATTTCAGCATTGAGCCGCACAGAGATGTGCATGCTTTCCTGGCCTGTTGACTCTGACAGCTGGCAAGCAGATTGATATGCCATTTCAGGTTGTGACCTTTACACAAAGACCTCTTGCTAACCATTTATTAGATCTCCGAACATACAGTAAGGTTGTGCTCAGTTAGTATTTACCATTGATACTGTCTGCTTTGAGCCTTATCTCTAGTACCCCAAAGTTGTAAATTTGGATTAGAAAACTGAACAAACACTGAATTGTGGAAAATAAATTTAGGGTTTCTTTCCCTCTCTGCATTCTGTTTTTCTGTCTGTATAGGTAAGAGACTTTTTCTTTCTTCCCTTTGCAACTGTAAGGACAAAAGGCTTCAGTTCTGAACATCTGAAGTTCTCCTGAATTTGTAAGAATGTGGAAATTACAATCAAAGTAATATAACGAATCTTACACAAGGCACAAGTCTTTGTTGTTTGCCTGAGATTGTTTCTGCGCTGGTGCTTAAGCAGAATGACTACAGAGAGCACACACCTACAGACAAAGGGATAGGAGGGGGAGGCAATTTAATGCCGTAAGGTGAAGGCCTTGAAGCTTCTTTAAGGGAGGAACGTGGTAAAGTGAATAAATCTATTCCTAGCTTGATATCAGTTTATATTAACAACAGAACGTTGCTGTTTGTATACATGTCATTATGTTTGTCTTTCTCATCAGCATGCTACTTCATTCGCATATGAGAGAAAAGTGAGACATTTTCAGGATGGTTTTCCTGAAGAAAAGATATGTATGGAGTTGCTCTGCCAGTCCTTTCCAACAGCATTCGAAGCTACTCGCAAACATTAAACACGTTTGCCCATGATCTCAAAGCTACTGCAGTTCTACAAATAAGTGGCTGTAGATGAGGAGAGAGGGACCGGCGGGAGTGCTCCTGCAGGAGAACTCAGCTGAGATGTGCCGCACTCGCACACTTGCTGGTGGCCCGTACACAGCGCCACAAGGGATCTGCTGCACTTTGCCCATCTGACAAGTGATCATTGGAGGTAACAGAAGTGTGCTGGGGAAAGAGGGCGCTAAGAGACCTAATGAAAAGCTTGGGAAGGGCTGAGAGCTGTGGGTATTATAAAGGGCAGGCTCGAGAATTAATGATGTTGTAGAGGAGGAATGTCACAGAGAGAAGAGAGGTGACAAGCCTGCTGAGGGATGGTGAGGAATATGGTGGAGGGAACCTCGAGGTATTGCATGTAGCAGCTGAGGATTTGGTAGGTCCTGGGGACTGTAGCCGTGGGAGAGTGCCATGGGACAAAGCGGGCAACAGGACTGCAGTGTCCCTCTCATCACAGCTAAGTGCAGTGTATGGTCAGGTCAGGAAATGGGTGCTCTAGGCCAGCTGTGCTTATCGAATGCTATAAAGAGGAACATACAGTCAGTCTGGAAGCTTTCACCAGCAGAGACCGGAGACAGGTGTGTCTAGGAGTCTGAATCTCACGCACTGTTTCTATTCTTTATTAAGTTCACTAATGCTACCTGATTTCTTTACCAGATGAGGTTTTACAGTATTGTAATTGGGATTTTTTTTTAATTATGTCAAGATAAATTTTAGCTCTGAAGAATCTTAGTTTGCTTTTATATTTTGGGGTCTCTGAAATAAGCTACTTAACCTTAAGAGTACTAAGTGGTGCACTGTTAAGTGAGCTAGCTAACTAAACGTATGCAAATGTAGCAGCTGCTATTAGGCTTACTGATTGTGTTTGAATAAACAGTGATTATGTCCTGTGATTGCAAGGAAGTATGACTGAGACAACATGCAGTCTCCTAAATCTGAGCCAATAGATTGCTTTGTTCAGAAGTGTTATTTGAAATACCTAAGGGAAGTAAAAGATGAAACTATAACAGAAGTAAGATACAATGGTGTATTAGTCTTGTATTAGCTTGGCCATATGTTGTCTATCTAACATAATGTGTTTACAAAGTGGCTGTTGTGACTGGAATTTTACAGGGCCTGTCCCAAGTTATATTTGTGCAGCATGTTGAATAGCTGCATTTGCAATGAAGTAATAAGAGAATAAGAAAAATGTAAAAAATGTTAAATAGTGTTTTATTGCAGATTTAGCATGAGAAATGATCTACAAGCGTGCAGAGCCGTGTTAGTCAAAAATATTTTAAATAGTTTTGCCTAGCAGTCAAAGGTAGCCATCCACATACAATGTGTCCTTTCTACCAGAAGATGGTGCCCTAAAACACATTCCACAATTCCAGTTTTTTAAAGCTGTGGTACCTGAGAACGAGTATGTAAAAAAATATGTTAGAAAGATGACAGCCCCCAAAATTAAGCAATTAAGTCTTTGTGATGCTTGAACTCTCATTTATATCCTAAAGTAATGTAAAAATAGCTGCATGGACTGCTGCTTACAGTCTCAGGTAGCTAGTCTGAGAGAGTTTTGAGTATGATGGATGGCTGCTCTGTTTTAAGTTATCCTGGAAAACTATGATGACTTTAAATAATTTTTTGCAAGCAAATCAGCCAAGTGCAAATGCATATTAATATCAAAACTTCATATTCCAAAAGGATTGTTTATACTTAAAATGATCACAATACAATTAATTTATAGGACACAAACAAAACAAGGCAACATAAAACCTAGTACAGCTACCCCTTCAAAGAAGACAAAATGTAAAAACCTCAGTCCCTCCTCCCAAAATAAAAGCATTCCTCAGGATCATTTTCATATGAATTTCATAACTTTTTTTTTTTATTCTTGGTTCAAAACAAAACAGACAAAGGAAAAGGAGTAACCATTACAAGAAATGTTACCAGGAAACTGGTCAATATACAAAATGGAAAGCAGAGCACTACATCCCTAAATAATAATAATGCCTTCACTTTCTGGTCTTGAGAGTATAATTTAATTGTTTTCTCAAAGCTGGAGAGGAAAAGGAAGGAAATTGCAAACAAACAAACAGGTAATCTGTATCCAGTCTGATAAGCAAACCTGTGGAGTAGCTTCATGATTTCCAAGTCATTACATTGATGAAGTGAGACAAGTCCCTCATGTATTGTGATAGGAAAATAGGTATGATATAAATTACAGTGCAAGAAGTCAGTGGGATTTTTGCCATTGACTTCAACAGGGCTGAAGTTGCACCAGTGAATTCTTGTATTTACAGATTCTCTGCTTTGTTGTTAATGAACTATTTGCAGCCCAGGGAGACAAAATCCCCAGGCAGACTGTCGATTCTCTCTGCAAGTTGGCTTGGCCAGAATTTCCTTGAAGACACTGGCAATTAGAAGAAATAGGAGTCCACTGACTGTGAGGCCCAGCCGGCTGATATTCACAGATCAATAACTCCACCTGGCTTTTTTGCTCCCTTTAAGTCTTAGACAAAGGAGTTTATTTAACAGGAGCAGCTGGCTTTCCTTAATATCTGATTTACTGATATAACTTAAAATCAGACATAAGGATTATCACACCACACTAAGAAATGAATTTCAGCATTTATAATACTGTCAGGTAGCTCTATGACAGTTATTGAAGAGGAGTTTCTTGGTGTAAGAATGAGTCTTTTTACAACACATACACTTTACTGCTCATTGTTAAAATTAAGCAAATATATTTTAAATACAGTTGAGAGGAAAACATGCGGGGATTGTCAAACTAATTGTCTGGTACTTTGTTTTTTTTCTTATCTATAGCAGGAAGGAGAACGATGGGGGTACTGGCAACAGCAGTTTTAACTCTCCACTTTCTGTTTGCACAGCCCGGCACATATGGTCCTCTGTGAGGAACGCAGCAGCGCTCAAGTGTGTTACATACCGCTGCAAACACACTTATTTCACCCACGTGGGCCACATCTGTGGCTGCAGTGTGGATAAATGTTATGTTCATGATGTGTATGACAGAAGTACGATTTACCGGTGAAGAGCTGGTTTGTAGCATTACCCTGATGTAGGGCTTAGACAGTAACACTGTGCAGGAATATTCAGGCGCAGGGCTGCAGCAGACTTGTCTGTGCCTTGCTTTGAGGATTTACTTACTGAGCATAAGCTTTCAACAGTAACAGTAAGTGATCCTTAATCATTTGATTCCACATTGCTTACTAAAGGGGACTGTTTCTTCAGATTCCCCAGATTCTCTTAGTCCCTGGTATGTTTTTTTTTCCATGAGTTCATACTGAAGAAAGCAGACGCTTTCCCCAAGAGGCTTAATGCACAAACTTGCTACCTGCTGGCAGCACGAGGCAGTACAGAGCTGGTCTGCCTCCAAGGCAGGAGGAGCGCAGCTGCCCAAGGACAGCAGGCGCCCGGGCTCGGGCTCCTGCCTTCGCCCGGCACCAGCGCTGCGGTCCCTATCCAGCCCCCGACGATAGGAAGCTGCTCTTCCCCGCAGAGAAGTCCTACCCGCTCCATTAGATTAATAGTAGTCGCTTAATGTTGAAAAGTTTTTTGTTTTAAGTACAGTAAATCAGCTTTCCTCTATACGTGCTCTGATGGCCCAGGTTGTCCCAGGGCCTCTCGCAGTTGTTCAAGACAGCAACCTTATAAAAATCGGCAGTAAGTAATTTAAAGTAAACAGCAATACAGACCATCCTAGCAAAAGCCCCTCGAGCGATTCAAGAGCGCTCTTGGCGGGACGCGCACCTGCCCGCTCGCCGGCGGCGGACCGCGAGGCGCTGCCTCCTGCGAGCGGACCCGGGGCAGGAGTCCTGCTGGGCCCCGGGTCAGCGCGACTTCCACGGGCGCTGCGGCAGTAACTTGCGCTTGGTGGCGTACCGTGGCACGCGTCGGCACCGTACAGCTAACAGCATAGTTCGGGTCTTTGCTGGTGGTTTTTACCAGATAGTCCAAGGTTTGAGTGGGACGGGGAATTGAACCACCCTTCTGATCCCGGTCAGCGTTGCGGCACGTTTGCTGGGAAGCTTTTGCTGCTGACGCCCGGGGCCTGGGTCGTGTTTGTTGTTCGCATTAACAGCCGCGCGCGCCGGGACGCACGACTGCGAGAGGAGCTGCCAAGCCGCGCACGCTTGCCAACTGGAGGCGAAACCCACCTTGTGGAGCGGTAACCTCCACAAGCACGAGGCAACCGCCCGCTTGGGAGACCCACAAAACGCACAGTGAAAGCATTAGAGATGTAAAAACATAGCAGAGCTGGACTTCCAGGGCTAGTTGTATCTGCACATGTGTCTCCTTAAACAAAATACCTCACACGGGCAGCGAGCTGCCTCTTCCATGTCTCACTCTGCACATTTAGATGGTTTGCAGGACTTTTTTTAGCCTCCCTCCCCAAACAAACAGCTCGCCAATCGATTGCCCTCCACAGCTGGGGACATTTTTAAGTACACAGTTGCTTTTAATGTTTAATTAGGTATGATAACCAGATGAAACGTGCTTGGCAGCGTGGCGTGCCTGCGGCCCTCGCTTCTGCCCTGGCGGGGTGCTGAGCGCGAGCGGGGCAGCGACACCCCTCGGGTACCACCGCCAAGGCGGCGGCGTTTCGGTGCCACGCGCGGCCGCCGAGCTGGGAAAGCCACCGTCGGCTACGGCTTCCCATCGGCGGTCTCGGCTCCGTAACCGCTCCAGAGGCGTTTTCTGACAGATTTTTCTTCTACCGCGCGAATCCAAACGGCGAGCAGCGCCCGGCGCGTTGCGTTGGTTTCGGGGCGGCCGGACAAGGCCTGGGGAAGGCTGCACGCCCAGCAGCGCCCTTTCTGAAAACTCGCGCCAGCTGGCGGATCGCTCCGGGCCGCAGCACGGTTATCGCCTCCCTCATCCCCCGCCGGTTTTCAGGGAGGGAGTAAACCGCGGCGGCGCGGGGCTCTGCCGCAGGTGCCGCCCGCCGGCCCCGCCCCGCCCTCAGGTGAGAGCGGGCGTTTAACGGTCGCGGGTGAGGCAGCCCCCTCCCCCCCCACCCCCTCGGGCCGCGGAAAGTTCCAGCAGGGCGGCGGCGGCGGGCAGGGGCGTCCCGGCAGCGCCAGCCCCGCCGGGGGATTCCCCGCAGCCGCCGGCGCTCCGCTAACGCCGGCCGCTCCGACGCGGTTAGTTATTTGTCTGAAAAACGTCTCTTCCCCCCCCCCCCCCCCGCCAGGGATCTTTCTGAGGGAAGCGCCCCGCGGCAGGGCACGGCGCCCCCGCCCGCCCTTCCCGCGGATGCTGCTCGCTCGGCGGAGCCGCCCGCCGCCAGCGCGGGGCCCGGCCAGCGCCGTGCCAGGGAGGCCGGGTCCCCGCCGGAGGCGGCCCGGCCCCGGGGAGGGGAGGGGGGGGGCGGAGGGGCGGCCCGCTGGCGAGCAGCGCCTCGGCCGCCCGCTCCCGGCCTGACTCGGTGAGAATCATTGTTTGGCTCCGGCATTAACTACATTCCAGCGGGACGCAGCGCCCAGTCTCCTTCCTCGCATTCCTGCCCCACACAAAGGAGTCCCTGCCTCGCCGCGCCGCGCCTCGCCGCGCCGCCCGCCCCGACCCCGCCGCCGCCCGCCCGCCCGCCCGCCGCCTTCGCCCCCCCCGCCCGCGACTGCGGGCCCGGCCGCGGCCCCGCCGCGGGGCGGCCGGCCGGGGGCGGCGGGGGCAGGGAGCCGCCGAGCGCAAATTCCTCCGCGCAGCGCGCCATTGACTGGACCCAGCAACTTATTTAAGGCTGGAAAGTGACACGGGGGCTCCTCGCCTGCGCTCGCCCTCGCCCGCCGCGCAGCCGGCATGCCGCCGAGGTGACCGCCGCGCCGCCGGGCCGCTCTCGAGGGACGGCGCCTTCCCCGCCAGGGACTGCGGGAAGGGGCGCTCGGGGCGGGGGGAGCTGCCTTTTTTTTTTTCTTCCTTTTTTTCCCCTTTTCTCTTTTTTTTTTTCCTTCCCCCCACGGGCGGTGTGTTTATTGCCCCGCCGAGCATGGAGAAGTACGAGGAGGACGTAGCCCTGAAAGCCAGCAAGTTCCTGGAGGACCTGTCCCTCTACGAGCCGTGCCCGGAGGGGGCGTACGGCCGGGGCGGCCGCCGCGACCTGCCGCTGCACGCCGACCTGGAGGAGACCAAGCGGGTCATCGCGGCCCACATGACGGCCGAGCAGAGGGGCCGCAGGACCAACGGCGCCGCGCCGCCCGCCGACGCCTTCCCCGGCGGCAAAGCCTACGCGCCCGCCGCCCCGCCGTGCTGCGAGGAGGGGCTCTGCACCCGCTCCGAGGTGGCGCTGCCCTGCTACAGCGGCTTCGCCGACAAGGGCAAGCGCTACTCGGCCGACGGCTACCGCTACGGCGCCGGCAGCGCCTACGAGGCCGGCTACGTGGCCAAGGGCGGCGGGCGGGCGCCCGACGGCAAGTACGGCGCCGCCAGCCCGCGGGCCAGCCTGGCGGCCGCCGCCTCGCCCGGCCCCGAGCACGGCAAGTTCTCCAGCCCCCGCTCCAGCCTGGGCGGCGCGGCCGCGCTGCCCTACGACAAGTTCTCCAGCCCCCGCTCCAGCCTGGTGGTGCCCGGCCAGGACAAGTACGGCAGCCCCCGCGCCAGCCTGGTGCAGTACGACGGCGCCGCCCTGAGCCCCCGCTCCAGCTACGCCAGCACGGCCAGCGACACCAGCAAGCACTCCAGCCCCCGCGCCAGCCTCACCAGCTACGACGGCGGCAGCAAGCCCAGCAGCAACCGCACCAGCGGCATCAGCATGGGCTACGACCAGCGGCACGCCAGCCCCCGCTCCAGCACGGCCAGCCAGTACTCCGGCACCACCAGCCCCCGCTCCAGTTACTCGGACTCCAGGTACGGCCCGCCGGGCAGCGCCGAGCCGGACGGGGCGGGCGCCGCCGGGCTCTCCGTGGCCAGCCCCCGCTCCAGCGTGTGCAGCGCCGAGGGCCCCGGCGGCGGGCGCGGCGGGGCGGGCGCCGCCGTGGTCAGCCCGCGCTCCAGCATCTCCAGCCAGAGCTCGCGCAGCTCGCGGGGCTCCATGAGCGCCTACCCCGAGCTGCAGCTGCCCTCGCCCCGCTCCTCCCTGCTGGGGCCCAGCCTGCAGGAAGACTGCGCCGCGCCGGAGCTGGCGGACGTGTACCACAAAATCCGTGCCCAGTCCCCGCCGCGGCGCGACCAGCAGCACCCGGCCGCGCCGGCCCCCGACGCGGCTCCCCCCTACACCTACAGCCCGACCAAAGGCTCCGCTTCGGCTCCAAAATTCAAGCTTCCCTACCAGGTGACCCCGTGCCGGGAGAGCGGCCCCAGCCAGGCGGAGAGGCGGCTGGAAGCGCTGACGCTGGAGCTGGAGAAGGAGCTGGAGATGCACATGAAGAAGGAGTACTTCGGTGAGTGGCTCCGCGGGGTGCGCCGTGCCCGGCTGCCCGCGGGGGGCCGGGGACCTTGGCCGGCAAGGAGGTGGCCGCCCACCGGGCCTCGCTCGCCACGCGAGTAGCTCTGCCTCTGAAGAGGTCTGGTGCTCGGGGCTGTTCTTGGACCCGTTTCCCATTGAAGGCTCTGGTTGTCGGTAGAGAAGCCTGGATCACTACGTACCGTTTTCCGAATTGCTGTCAGAAGTGTTTGCGCTGAGACTCTCTTACTTGATGTTGTCTTCCTCTTGCCAATTTTTTTACAGTTTACTGGACTTTTAGTGTTTTCCCCTTCCAGGTGCAATAGGAAACTTGTCTGAAGTAGTACAGAAGCTGTTTGTGCAATTCGGGGTCAGACTGATTTGTGCTTGCGTGCCTTTCAGTCTGTTGGCGCCTCCACAGTAAGCTCCGGCATCCTCACAGTTGTGGTGTTTTCGATCGTATTTTTCCAGCCAACTATGATATTTTGCTTTCTGTAGACAATGAGCAGGACTGGTGAAACAATTTTCAGTGCCTAGTTCAGTAAAATCTTTGTCCTAGCTGAGAGTGCTTGTGGGAGCCCATGGCGTTGTTTCTGGCCTGTGCGGCCTTACAGGGCTTCTCTTACTTATCACGTGAGCCTGGCAGAGTTTGGATTTGTGTCTGAGAGGTGAGAGGATACCTGTCTCTGGTGAAGCTGAGTCAGGCTGTTGGAGGGTCTCTTAAACTCTTTGTTGCTTCTTTGTAGAACAAAAACAAGTTCTTGAAACAAGTGAATGCGTTTTGTAGTTGCACCAACATTTAGATTAAAATTCCTTGTCCTCCTTATTTTCTAATGAATGGAAAAGGACAAGATGCCTGCCTTGGGAAGAATCCCAGAGGGTCCAAATACTGCCCTATTCCTCGTAGGTACCGGGAGCTTCAGGATAAGTCCTTAGATACTGCCAGATAGGGCAGTAGGATCTTGGTGGCCTTCAGAAGTGGCTTGTGTCCCCTGCTTGAATTAGGGATATGTGTTCTGGGGGCTCTATGTGCAATTCTTCGTAGCAGGAGAGTAAGAATCAGGCATGGAAGGACATGGCCTGCTCTGAATCAGTGGTGCAAAGTCTGGCCTTTGAGGGGACAGTTATCTCTCTCAGCCTGTGTGTGCTGGCTGGGTGCTGAGGGGAGGGAGGCTTTGCTGATGGGGTGTGATCTCTGATGCAAGTGTTGCTGAGGATGGAGATGCATATTAACTTAATAAATGAGAAGTGGTTTTGGACCACTTTCAATTCAGTGTTAGCGTGCCCTGCGTGGAAGGGAGGAGCTGCAAGGCCCTGCAAGTGCAAAGTTGTGATCTGTGATGCAAGTAAGACAGATCTGTGAAAGATCAGACGAGGTAGTTGAGCAAGCAGTACGCTCTAGTACAAGGTAAACTTTTTTGTGACCTGCATAGCATTGTTTTTATAAGCTTTTGTGCCCAGAGAAACGAAGCTGAGTACAGTGCCTGCTTACTGCCTAAGTCTTACCCTTCTTCCTCTGTTTAGTGCAGTGCTGAGTAAGAAAGCTACTTGTCATCTGCTGCATCTTTTGCAATGTCTAGCACCTGGTGTGAGATTTTAAGGGGCTGCAGGAACATAATCACCTGAGGAGAATAACAGATTTCTGAGTATCTGCAGAAGCTGGATGGAGATGTTAATTAACATGTACCAAGAAATATTTGCCTCAAATTTCAGTGGAGTGCAGTGGAAGATGGAGAACCAAGATGTATTTAGAGTAAGAAGTGTGAGTTATAAGTGTCCTGAGCCTCTGGGAAGGGTTTCTTGTGGCCAGGGGAGCTGGGTGTGCAGCGAGGAGGCCTGGGTGTGATTGGGGACTCCGTAAGGAACCTGGGGAGTGTGTGTTGTGTTTTTTGTTCTTTTCTCTCCTTTTTTTTTTTTTTTCAATTTATAAGAATTTGCCTGTTGCAAGTGTCACTACCTGCAGGTATACTCTCTGGCAACATGTTGCAACATGCCCTAAGCCTCGGCAGATGTGGTCTGTGTCAGAGAGCTCAGCAGTAAGCTTACACCTTTGTGCCTGGGGAGTGTGTGTGCCAGCTGCCTTGTAGGTGTGTGTTGTTACAGTGGCACAAAGAAGCGCTACTGTGACTTGCACCCTGTTAGCACTTAAAACCTGGAAAAGTGGGGTGCTGTAGAAGAGAGGATTGATTTCTATAACTTGCTGATGCTTTAATAAGTCCTGATGGGCTTGATCCTGCAGTTCTGATTCAGCTGCTGAAGCGAAAGATGAGCTTTGGCTGAGTTCGCATGTCAGGGTCTGGCCCAGCGTGGCTGCAGGCTGAAGAGATAAGGAGAATGAGAAGAGAGAAGTCTGCTTATGGATGATATTAGAGCAGATTATTTAGACTGACTTCTCTGAGAGGGTTTTAAACACAGTGTTAATAAAGGAAAGCCAGTAGAAATGGGATTCGTATCCCAGCCCACAAACATCCAGACTCGATGTCTTTGCTTGCCTGTTCACTGCCTCCCTTAGCGCTTGTCTGGCGTGCTTAGAAGGCAGTCACAGAGTATCCGGTAGGAGTTCAGATACCTGTGATACCCTTGGAAAACAAAAATGCTGAGCCTAGCAGTCTAACAAAGTAGCATGAACAGAGCAGATGTTTAATGCTCCCTAATTAGATGAGATGAATTGTCTAGTGAGTAAATGCTCATATTGTGACACTGCTAATTTTACCATGCCCCCCCCCCCCCCGACAATCCTTGCTTTGTCCGCTCAAAGTGCGGGCTGCTCTACGTGGTGCTGTTCCATTATGCTGTCCACAGGCTGCTCTATTTTGTCTTATGTCCAAATGCTACTTTGAAAAATTGAACAGTGACTTATTTTGAATTTGAGGTCAAGTAACTAATCAGTCCTCTTTGGAAGAGGAATAACTCTACATTGCATTCATTTTGTTTGTGGGTCTGGGTGTTCCCCTAACTGCAGTAGTGCTGGCAATCCCTGGCTGCTTTCCCGCACTTTGCTCTTCCACTTCAGAAGGAACCTCTAATCTAGGGCAAAAAAAAATACATAGTGGAGTTGCTGTTGCTGCCGTCTTGCCTTTTCTCTGTGCTTATATGGGGATTCCTGAGGAAGTGCAAGCAGCTCTTTTGGGGGGTGAGGGGGAATGAGGGAGTCAGGCTGGCTGTATGCCACTTCCTCCTGGAAAAGTCAGCAAAGTGCAGGTGACCGCAAGGCATTGTTAGAGCAAATGAGAGGGGAGAAGAGGCACTCATGGTGTCTGCACTAAGTGAAAGCAAGCACAGGAGCCTTAGCAGAAGCACCTGAAGAGAAGGGGCAAGATCCAGACCGCTAGCAATGCTTTCCAGGCAGTGGGAAACTGGGCTGTGCTTTTGTCCATGGGGGGCTGCCGCTGTGCCCTAAGAGGATGGGCAGCCTTCCAGAAGTCACCTAGGACCCCTGCAGGCACCCAGGGCCTCATGGAGATGACCTCATGTAGACAGGATGTGTGCAGTGTGGTCTGATCCTCAGGAGAGTCTCTGAGGGAGCCAAGAAGTGGGCGACTCAGCAGGTCCCGAGAACAAGCAGCCAGGCCTGCTTGTGCCACGCTCTAAGCAGTGTTTTGTCTTTCAGTGTGCTGGAGGCTTCTCTTTCCTGCCTTACCTTCTCCATCCTTTTCATTTCTTCTGGCAGGCTTGAGCGTATCTGTAGAGGGAGTGAAAACATCGTTCTACAGTTGGTTTAATCTGACCTAAGATGACAGTGCTGCAAAAGGAGCAATCTCTCAGTCTTCCCTACCCCCAGCTGCACAGCTGAGAGGTAATAGGCTGATGCTTCCAACTGCTACCACCAGCACGCTGCAGCCACATGCGCTCTCTGATCTTACTGAAAACTAAGCCTGCAAAAAAGGAAGTGGGGGGGGGGCTTGTTTTCAGCTGGATCACTGAGCTGTTCTGATTCACCTCAGCCATGTGATGGCTAGAGGCTAAATCTGACCCAGAGGAAAAGGTGTAGTCAGGGAGGGCATCAGGAGGGTAAGGCCGTTCCTTTGGCAGCAGCTTGCAGTTGGATTGATTAAAGCTGTAAGGCTCAGTTCCCCTGTAGTTGTACCTGCTAACCCTGCAGCCCCCTCCCCAACTGCTTCACACTCAACTCTGTGAGACCCCCTGCCTGACCTCCTTCAAGGTATTGACAGTTTGGTAAGCATGCTCAGTTTAGTGACAGACACTGAGAGGAGAAGCAATCAAATAGTAATTTCACTCACTTTCATAAATGTTCTTGATGCCTTTCTATGTGGTGGGGTAAATTGTCAAAGTTGTTTCAGGGATGTTTTAAGTTGAATATGCTCCTTTAAGATGTCAGCAAGATTTTTGTGGGTGTTGGAAACTCATCAGCTCAGGCACTGACTTAAATTCTGTGTATTCTGTAGAACTCTTCAGTCTGATGTCTAGGTGTTGAAAAAGAGGATTTAAGGCAAAAATTGATTTTTGGCATGCCTATTCAAATCAAAGTCCTTTTGAGACTGCCTGTAAACCTACCGCTCGTCATCTACCAGGCAGGAAAATGGCATTGTGTTAAACGGTCATGCTGATGTGGTAAGTTGTTGTAGGACAAGATCTTTCTGTATGTCCTGTGGCTTTCCAGGTATACTGTCAAAAATTGAAGGAGAGTTGACAGAGGGACACAGGCAGCAATTGCATGCTCCTGTGCAGCCCCTGCCTGAGTTGCCATCACAGCTGCCTGTCCTGTGCTGCAGCCGTTACCCAGAGAGGGCTGCCTGCTGTTTTCAGTCGGAATACAGGGATCAAGTGCAAGAAGTGATTTAATAACTGCCTCATTTTGGACTGAAGAGGAAAGGGAAAAGGCATCGTGAAAATGGGGAGAAGAAACTTTAGACTTTGCAGAGAGAGAAACAGAGACAAGCAGTGTTTGCAGTTTTTCTGTCATTAATACGTTTGACATAAAGGGACACTGCACAGTGTATTAGAGGGCTTTTTCCCCAGTTCCGCTGGGCATCCAGAGTGTCTTTCCACCTCTTGCTACTTTTTACTTTGTCCTCAGTATCTCTCACATCTCCATGCAGAATACGGCAAGTACTTAATAATGAGAAATAACTAGTCCTGTCACAATGAGCTGTCACCTTTCTTTGCCTTCCAAAGGTACTTCCATGCGGCGCTCTGCCGTCCTGAGGAAGACAGCCCCTTTCGCAGTACCCAGTAAGAGGTTGCAGTAAGCAAAGCAGGGGGCAGTTGATGTCTCGGGATGGGACACAAAGTCCAAATTCTGTTAATAATTGTAGTAATCTGTCTAGCAAAAGTGAATTGTTACTCTAACAAGTAGGCTTGAGCTTCTAGATATCCTGGATCTTTCCAGAAGGCCACCCACTAGTACCAGCAAACATTTTTGGAGCACGACCAAGAAATGCTGCTGATAACATCCTGTTGAAAAGCCTTTGGCCTCATATGTAGGTGAAGGGAGGAAGTAGATACCTAGGCCCATCCAAACCCTTTCTATACTTTATGTACATAGTCATCCATGCAAATCCATTTCTTTGTACTGAGAAACTTTGCTGGCATGACAAGATTGACTTTTGAGCCCTGGAATGTACTTGCAAGCTCAGTGTTGTATATACACATTTCTTTTGTGAGAGCTGTCTCTGATCTTGCGCTCGGAGACAATAGGCAGCATAGTGCAGGTTTCTGGATGCATGTGCATGTATGAGTGAGTGGTGCTGCTGCATACGACTAGATGCATGACTCAAGAGATGAAGAGAGTGAGCGAAGGGCTAAATTAGTGGCAAATAGTATGGTAAACGAGAGGGAAAGTTTGGAACTTGAAGGACAGTACACAAGGAGGAAGGAATAGGAGAGTTTGGGGAGAGAACATAAAGGCAGTGAAGCTGGTGCAAAAAAATGATAAAAGTCAGCAGAGTAATGCTGCTGTTGAAAAAGAAGTCTTATTTTTGTCTATAGTATGAAAAGTCACATGAAAATGTGGGAGTGGCCCTAGATAGTTTTTTGAAATCCCTGCTAGCCCTCTATACATTCGTGACTCTAATCAAAGTTGGAAAGTGATAGAACATGTAATAGGAGGAAAAGAGAAATATAAAATATGGAACAGATATTTCAGTGTGTGTACTAGATGTGTAACATGCATACAGACGTGTATTAAATGGAAAGTTGAGTGACTCTCACTTGCACAGAAGCATGCGTTACAGACAGACACAACTGCTTTCTTCCTTTCAGCTGCAGGAAACTTGACTGTGAATAGGGCGATTATTTGATGGCCCCCCCACCCTTTTCCCCCCCTTTCTCCAAAGTAGTATGTTAGGTGTGCTTTTAACCTTTGGTTCAGAATGTGCTGCAGTAAAAGCACAGGTTTCAGGGGATGATGGTGATTTCCAAAAGAACAGCCACGTGTTTTACTGGTGCTAATGTAAAATAAGGTTTCTGATAGACTAGAGAGTTGGTATGAGCGTATGCGCTGTCATGATATAACAAGTCTTAGTTTAATTGTTAGCCTTTTCTGTCACCATATGGTTTGGAAAATCTACCTGTGTGTGTACCTCTCTGAACGTCATAGCTGGTATTTTTTTTTTAAGCCATATGATGATGCAGCCCGTGTGTCAAGGGGGAGAGGAGGGATGAACCACACAGCTCTACAGATCAGAAATAAAGTAGATGTTTACATTCAAAATGTATATAGATAAGGAATTTACTTTTGCCTGTTTCAAAGAATCTATATCTTTGTGAAGAGGCTATTGATTTGCAAAGGTTGAGTGCTGCCTGTGCTTTAGTTGCTTTGGTTTGGAGCGTGCTAGGCAATTGGTAATTCCAAAGCCACAGGGCTTCTGTATAAAACACTGAGCAATTCATTAGATCTGTTCGTTTTTCAGAACACAGTCACAAGTTCCAAGCCAGATTTATATTGCATTCCTAAAGTAAGAGCCAGTCAAATTCCCAGAAGTAACATCAGGCTTTTATCGCCGCTCCCTCCCCCCCAAATGCACACAAAAGTCAACCCAACTGGGTACACCCTCTAGAGGGGTTGAAGAAACATCCTAAGCAAGATTCAAAGTGAAAAACTGTTTATCTGAGTTTAGCTCCTATTAGTAGTTGTTTACTTAGCCTCTGTACTTGACCCTCCACAAAGATTTATATGTGTGAATGTCCCAGTTTGATGTTAAATCACACACTGAAACTTCATACACATTAGTTTGTGAATTAGGAGTAAATCATTTAATAGGTTCTGCAGCCACTCTATTTAGAAAAATAGAAACAAAACTGGGTTTTGAAGGAACAGACAACTGTAAAGTTGCTGCAGTTACAATGTGATCAAAGCCAACACTTTTCAGTGGGAAGTTTTCCTCAAATTATGTAATGTCTACATTTGAAAGAATAATCCTGGTGCCTTTGATTCAGAATTTCTCTTCTTCACTTATACTCCTCCTGCTGGTTTTGTGGCAGCAACAGAGATGCCAATCTAGGCTGAAATCCTTAATATCTGTGATTAATAAACTAGGAGATAAATGTCTCTGTTACAGCCGTATGGATATTGAATGTTTAGAAAGCCTTCAAAGCAAGAGATTTTGCTAAATACTAAAGTAATTAAGAAAAAAACAGTTTGACTGGAAAAGTAATTTTCAGATGTTTAAAAATGTTGCTCTGCAGTGGCAGGGAAATAACAGCAGCAATAAGTCAACAAACTTAGTTTTGCACAAGTAAACAAAAAGCTCTGGGCTTGGCCTCCTACCTACGTCTTATATCCTGAAAGCTATCAAAGGACAGTGCTTGACAGTCTCTGTGGCACGTCTGCAGAGTTGGTCTCAGGTTCTCCAGGGCTCCCCCCTGCAGTAGCTGGAGCACGGTGCTCAGCCCTGAGCTGTGCAGTGCTGGAGGGCTTTTCCATTTGGTAGGAGGCCTAGTGCCCTGTGAGCCCTGGAGCAGGGCTCTGGTGCTCATGGAGGGGCTATAAACCTGGGATGTCTTGTTCTTGTTTCATGCTGTCAGGCGAGGGACTGGTTGGCCAAATGGGCGCTCAGACTGCTGCTTGTTTCCTCGGGGTCTCTGGTCTCCTGCGGGTCCCGTTGTGGGAGGAGGCTGTGGAGTTGCTGGCCGGAGGGCATGTTAAGTTGCTCTTATGGTCTTTCAATGTCTGTGTCTGTCATGCAGCGTTTGGCAGTGGAGCAGTTCTGCTGTTGGAATTAGTTGTGTCCAAAAGCGTTACTTAATTTGTGGCTGAGGAAACCAAATGTCTCTTAGCGTATGCTGATGCAGTGTTTGATTTACAGCAAACCTGGACAAAGTGCCTCTTTTCTGACAGAGTTGGGAATATATGATGTAAAGCAAGACTGAAGCAACAAAAGAAAAACAGGAATGTGCGTGTTTGGTGTCTGTAAGCTTTATTACTAGCTTAGAAATGCTGTTGCCATTTAATCATTTCAGACTACTGCATTCAACTGCTTGAAATGTTCAAGTTCTGACAGGAAATAGATATCTCAAGCCTGTGTGATGTGGCATCCCTTGGAGATATTCCAAGGGTGTGATCCGCTCCTGTTGAAGTTGGTAGCAAAACGTCTGTTAACTTGGGAGCAGAACCATCCTTCAACTCTTAACGAAATTAGATGTGTTAATTATTGACCAATAAATGTCAGTGCTTGGCTGAATTTTTATGAGTTTTTCACTGTGCCTGTGTGGAAGCCTTTTTTTTTGGGGGGGGGGGTACACTAGAGCAGATATTTCTCTTGTGGTATGGGTTTTCTCTTTCTATTAACCGTACTATATTGTTTTAACTCCCTATCAGTGTAGCCTTGTTTGTTAGATGCACTGTGAGACCGAGGAGCACAAGAAAATGGCTAAGCAAGCCATATCTCTTCCAGCTGGAATATTTCACATTGTCTGAAACTTCATTCCTTGGTTTTGGAGCAGTTTTACTAGATCTCTAATGTCTTATTTACATGTTCCAGCAAACTTTTAAGAAAAGGCCTATGACTCATCAAGGAAGAAAAAAGCAAAGCCCAACACATCAGAGCATAAGCATATTAATTTAGTGCTTAGCTGAGAACTACTGTACATATAAAACATGTAGTGACTTACACAAGCAGACTTAGACAGGGGTAAGAATTTATTGCCAGGGACACCTACCTACTTCCAAATTTGAGATCCTGGAAAAATGCCACTCAGCAGGTTTTGGGTGCCTAAAACTTGTAGGCACTTGGGTTTAAATATTCACGTTCCTCATGTTCCTCAGGTTGTAATTACGCATGTGCACTGAAAAGTGCAGCTTACCCATTTTGTCTTGTACGGCTTAGCTGAAAGCTTTGACCATTTTCCATTGCTCTCTTTTCCCAGAAATGGTGGCAGCTACCAGGTGATTTGAAAGAAGGGATCTTGTTTGGCTGATGTAGTTAGTGGTTGTGGAAGAAGAGGCTTTACCCACTGTGATAGTTGTTCTGAGCACCTGTGTCCTGGAGGATGTGGAGTGTCAGGTATATTTCAGCTTGGTGATTTGAGCAGGAGGCTTAGAGGACTCCACTGTTGTGTAACTAACATATTCCATATCCAGCAGTAACAAAGCTGCTTGGGGTGCTCCACAGAAGCTGTTTCCTCACACAGGCCAAAGCAGAGATAATGACTTGAGTCCCACACCTGGAGAGGGACACCTCTGTTCTCAAGCATGGCTCCTTGCCCTGCTGTGACCAGTGCTGCTGATGCAGTTAGCCCAGCCTGGGGCCTGTTGGCTAGCACTGGTGCCGCTCTCTGTGTGCGTGATGTAGATGTGCTCAGAGTTTCCTCCATGCTTAGTTTTTGGGAGCTTAGTTACCGAACGAAGTTGTTGTGAAATCCTCCAAGTGCCAAGGTGTCCATAAATCACAGTAACCTGGATGGATTATCCAGAGCTCTGTCTTTATAAGAAAAGTAAAGTAGGTGTGAAAGTGCCTTCCGGCGCTGGCTCCTTACTAAGAAGTTTGTGCTGAAGATGGGCAAACTGTAGTGATGAGAAGTCAAATGACTTTTAAGAGGGA
Organism: Struthio camelus; assembly: GCF_040807025.1. Lineage (NCBI taxonomy): Eukaryota > Metazoa > Chordata > Aves > Struthioniformes > Struthionidae > Struthio > Struthio camelus. Next base: position 11,335,848 of record NC_090951.1, read on the forward strand.
TGAAATCTGGTTGGAATAGTAACACAAATACTTAAGACTAGTTGGGTGAGATAATTAATTCTAATGTCTCTAATTGCAGGCAGCAGCGCTGAAATGAATCTAGTTTGTTGTGAGGATTAATTCATGTACTTGTGAATACTTTGAGATCTGCAGGGAAGGCAGTGTGCAAAAGTAAAGAGCATTAACACTATATATTATCATGAAATAGAGAGGGAATGGATTAAATGAACAGTGAAGAAGCATTTAATAGATTATGCAAGGTCAGATCTGGGAATATATGCTGGGTATATAAGTGGGTACATAAGTGTTTGGTTGAACAAGATGCGTTTCAGTTTGGAACATAGAGTTTTTGTGAAAAGTAGATAGCTGTTGTAGAAGCTGGGAACTCTGCTGGGACTGCTGGGAATTCTCTCACGTTTTTATGTCCGTCCCAGCATTTGTTTAACTGGTGAACAGTTTCACTTAAGACACCACAGAACTTCTGGAAAGTGAAAACAAGATGTTTTCTCTCTTTTAATGTGGCCACTTGAAAAAAATAGAAAATTTCAAAGTTAAAAGAAAAGCCATTCCTAAATGCAATTTGACAGTCGTGTGGATTTAGATGCTTTTGCAGTCACACCAGCTCGCTCGGATCATATTTCTTGTGGTCCATGGAGACCCTGTGGCCTCTCCCAAGCATGGGAAATACCCTTTCATTCTGGAGGTCAGCGCAGAAACCTTTCTCCTGTGCTGCAAGCTCATCCCTCATCCCAGTGTGCTGGAGAGAACTGCGATCCCGTGAGTAAAGCTTATGGGCCAGAAGTTCAGTGGTTCTGCTGTGTCCTTTCTAATGTCCTTAAATAATACCTCTGTGGTGAAAATCCCAGACTGCAGGGTTTCAAGGAATATTAGACAAGGTTGGTGCCTGGTGGGTCAGCAGGGCATGTTGTTGGATGTAAAACACAGGGCCAGGTGACCGCTTTTGAATGCGATGCTAGTAACTTGAAGTCCATTTGTGAGCAGAGAATCTGTGCATGGCCTTTGTGTGTGCAAACCTGCAGCACGCAGGCAGGTTGAAAGCACATCCATGACTCTGGCAGGTACAGGTAAAAGGAAAGGAGTTTGTATATGCAGTCCTTGGCATGGTGAGTGTTTGGTGTAGTGCAGATCTTACTCTTTAAAGAACTATCTTATTTCCTTAAAAAGGTTATGTGACTTATGTTGATGCTTACCTTGCAGTTTATGCAAATGCCAGATGATATTTGATAAAGAAATGAGAAGAAACAAACCTTACTTCTTGTGTTTTTATGACAGCAGAAGAGGTGTAATCATGTAACAGAGCAGCACTCAGTGTGATGTTTGAAGTGACCAAAATGCAGCTTTATGTAATGGATTGGAAAACTCTGTTGAAAAGAGACATTTTGGTGGAGAGAAGCTTGGGTTGTGTATGTTGGTGGGTGGATGCGTGTTTTTTTTTTTTTTTTTTAAACTGTAATAAATTAAGTGCTGACCTGACTGATTTGAGACAGCTGAAATGCTATGACTTGATCTTGTTTCCCTGGAATTGTGGAATGTGCTTTGCCTTCACTAGCATTAGAGTGGGATCCTGGCTTTTGTGTACTGTCTTTGCTCTTGGTGTAAAATTCCTCCTAAAATCTGTTTGTTTGGGCCAGATGTTGAATGCTGCTGTAAGTGAATGGCTGGAGAAGAGTCACTGAGGGGAATGATTCTGAGAAGAGGGGGAGCGAATAGACTTTGTTCCTCATCCTTGGATTCATCTACTTGAAAGAACTGCGCTTATTGACCTGGCTATTTGCTATGAGCAGCTGCCTTGCTAGGCTGTCATTGACATGAAATGCAGCAGGATTAGAGCCATGATCTCCAGTGACTGTCTTGCCTATCACTCTCTGCAAGACTAAATTTATTCAAAGAGAGTGTTGGTGTTTTTAAATGAAAAAGATAGAAGCAGTAAAAGATATGAGAGCCCAGCAAAATCAGCCGAGGCTCACAAAACTGGTGATTATACCAGGCAGTGGGAAAGAGCTATAATGGGTAAAAATGTTGGTATGTCTGGATCTTTGAGACTGTTTATCTTTGCGTTGTGGCAGTTGCCATGTTAACCTTTAGTATCACAATCCTCAGGTGTCACCCAGGGGAAGAGGTAATTCCTCAGGGGCAAAGGAAGAGTTCTAACGAATGGCTAATACTACTGCAGGTCTTACTTTGCCAAGCAGTTATGTGAAAATTCTCTGTAATTGGTGGGTTGCCCATTTTTAATCAAAGCCATATTTTCCAGATCTAAACACTCGATAGAAAACAGAGCTGTGTAACAATCAAGTGTATTGGAGTCCAGATTTTGAGCTGGTTTGAGAAATAAGCATGTAATTTTCTGAAGTGTAGGTCAGTAGCTAGTATTTTTTTAGAAAGTATGTTGGCTTGTTCTACCTGTTGTTGGCTAGAGCAGGGCTGACCCTCTGTGTTACAGCCCTGTAAATCGGGAGCGGTTCCACAGCAAGTGATATATTTGCACTGGAGGAAAATGACCATGGCTCAGATGCAGGCCTTAGTGGCCTACCTCAGGAAAAAACCTTGAGACATCTAATCTTTCCCTAGTGCTATTACATAGAAAGGGCAGATCCTCCCAGACAGGGGAAGATGGTGTGATTGTGGAGCTGCAAATTGGTCCAATGATGCAGAGAGCGAGTCCTACCAGGTGGTGAGAATGGAGGAGCCATGAGTGTCCTCTCTTGCATGCTGTCCCTGTTCATCCTGTTCCCTCTGCTCAGTGAGGCAGAAGACTGGCCTTTTGCTGAATGTTTTCAAATGTGCTTATTTGTGGTACAGTATTGTTGAGCAAAAAAAAAATCAATCAAATAATGGAAGTTTTGCCTTAATTACAGCCTTTCCAATCTATGTTGAGCTTCTATAGATTTGAGTAGATTTAATCTGTCCTTCCCTGAATTGGCATACAGGCTTGTTAACCAGTCACTGGCAAGCGAAGAAGCTCAGAGGAGCTCCTTTGGACTGTAGGTGCAGCTTGGATGTGCTTAATCTGATCTTGGAGAGCAGCTGCTGAAAGAGGGAGCAGATCTCGCTCCTCTCCCTTTTGCCTAGTCCCAGTAATCCAGAGGCCTTGCTGCAAGTCTCACTAACTTACTGATTGGATGCAGAATGTACATGCTAAAATGTATTTAAAAGGCTAGCTTTCCTCTGAGCAAATGCTCTCCCGCTGCTGTGAGGGAGAGGGTGGGACTGCCTCTTCCCGATGGAGCATGCACTGAGGAGAGATGAAGTCTCCCAGGAATGTGCACCCTGAGAGGCAGCCTGGCTGCATGTGTGAACTAGCCATCAGAAGAGCTGCTCTGCCACGGCAGGTCATCACCTCAGCAGGTGGTGTGAGATGCTGTAGGAGAGCTTTGTAGACAGCCTGGATTTGAGCTGACCTGTTTAACTGAGGGCTTGGAGGAGCAGTGTGCTTCAGCTCTTTCCTCTGCACCTTCAAAGTTCCTTTTTTTTTTTTTTTTTTTTTAATAACTGTAATTACTCAGAGTGGAGTAACTTTGCTCTTCTGGCCAGGACAACATCAACTTTGTCTGGCAGGACATCGCACATTGCCTTTTCATGTGTGTATACTTTTATTATGTCCAATCATCCTCAGAAGTTTTTTAATCCTTGCACCAGCTCAGTATTTTGGCAGATATATGAAGTTTGGGAGATTTTGCAGTGGCCCGTGAGGGAAATGTAGTTCTGCTCTGGACATTAAGTGTTATATGCAAACTTATTGTAAATAATGTTAAATGTGAAGTCTTGGATCACACCTTAAAATGCTGAAAAGGTGAAAAATTAACAATTAAACAATTACATTTTTAACAAAAACAGGTGGTCACATTAGTCACACTTAAGTGCAATTCTATGCAGGATCCTTGTTAATGGAGCAAACTCATCTCAAAATAAAAATTTGTACCAGATACTAATTAATTAAATCTTTATTTGGAAAATGTAGCTCTTACCTGGTAAAACCTAGACCTCCTTCATTCATGACAGTGCTGTTCTCAAGTCATGGGGGCATGCTTGACTTGATTCCAAAGCTGGCAGAAACATCTTACCTGTTTTTATTACACCACAGGAGATCGGGGAATAGGTAAATCTCTGTTTTATTTTTCCCCTTCCTCTCTGCCTTGCCTGCCCATCCTTTTCTGCACCTTCCAAGATGCAGCCACTGAAGAGCAATTGGGTAGAAGGCTGCTTTGTGCTTTAGCTGTAAAAGCTATGTGCCGTTTGCCTGAAAAATTGGTATCTTGACAGACATATTAATTTTCTGCAAAATTGTTACATAAATAACAAAGAACAGATGCAGTTAATGACATAAAAAAAGGAACTCTAATGTTCTGTTAAGTTCTGCTGACCTCAGCTCATACAAAGCTAGCAATCGGCATTCAGTTCCCAAATCATTCTGCTCACTTGCAGAAGCTGAATTTATGGAAGATGAATGTGAATACTAAGAAAACTCCCAATTGTGAAAGCTGGGATCATGCTCTCTCGGGTCACTAAAGTGTCAGTTTGAGGAGACTACATTCAGAGGCTGAATTTGATTTTTCTGTGTGTGCATTTTAGGAGGGCAGGGTGGAGGCTGTGTTGCTGCAGCTGAGTGGCAGGTGCCTGCCCTGGGTGCTGGTAAAGGGAGTGTTGGAAGGGCTGTGAGTGCCCTCTTCTCCCTTCCTCCTTCACTTTCTTTGATCTACCATTGTAGCTTCCATGTCCTGTTTTAGGTGTGTTCACTGAGGAGGTTTGGCTGTACAGGCCTCTGCTTCTTCCCAGAAGCAAGGATGCTTTGAGCAGAGCTCTGGTAGGCACCTCATATTCGTTCAGGGCTGACTTTTTTCTGCACCTCCATGGGCACAAAGTTCAGTTCCCTTCGTTTAAAGGGTGTCCCCTTAGAGGCTTAGTCTAAGCTCTTGTTTCCTCCCCAGTGCTTTAAAGTGGTATTTGTCCTCTTCCCAGCAAGGATTTCTGCATCTTTGTTTTTCTTCTGCTCAGAACATGAGTCACATAAAGGGTGTCATCCCTTAAACCTGGGCAGGAGGTACAGAGCAGAGACGGAAATGGGTGATGCTGATGACATCTCTTGGCCCTCTGATCTGTAGATAGTTATAGAGAGCCAACTGACGCTATGCTTGCTGTGAATGTAATGCTTCCAAGTGTTGCCGTTCTTTTCTTTGGTTGCCTTTTTAGCAGCAAAATAATAAAATTCTGCTCACTGATTTTTCCTGAAACTTCAGAGTTTATCAGGTTTCAATGCTGGTTTATAAACAATTGGTGAAAATCATTTTGCCTGGCTTATGAACAGAATCTCTCACAGAGATTTTTATACTCACGGTATTTTTATACTCAAATATATATATATATAGAGAGAGAGAGACACACACACACATTACTGCACAAGGTCAGGGAATACAGCTGTGTTATGAGGTGTTACCCAGGCTCAAAGAACTGAGCAGAGCTGCCTGGCACTAACACAAGCCACACCTTCTGAATGGATCATTACCCAGTTTAGGAAAAGGGGAAAATCAAATCCATGGTAGGTCTGGTGCTTGTCAGCTTCGTATGACCACTGCACAGGGCAGGGGTAAGGTAAGATTTGTCCCTTGCGGTAGTTTCTGGCATGGTGGAGATATGGTACTCCACTAGCCGAATCCTGTGTATTCCTAGAGCTTTGTAGAATGCTTCTGCCTTGAGGTAAAAGGAATCTGGACCGCCAGAACACACTGAAAACAACAACAAAACTCCTGGACCTATTAGGAGTAGGGGAAAAGAAGAGGCAACATGGGTTGGGCTGAAGAAATCTTCTCTGGTATATAAAAGCAAATTGACTTGACTCTTGTGGAAATGCTGAAACAGTTGCTGATGCTTTCTCAGCCTCTGCTCTATACCTTAGAGGAATGCAGGCCAGTGAAGAAGTGGCCCAGAAAGGGGTGAACCATAGAGGTTAATCTGCATTTATTCACAGAGGAAAAACTTTGAAGGTTCTCCAAATGCAGACTTGCAAATCAGTTTCTCAGTGTGCCAAGTGTGCGAAGCTCTGCCTTTTCCTAATGTCTCTGCTTACCCCTTTGCAGGGGCTTCAGTTGGTTTCCTTGCAGGGGATTGCTGGCAAGAAGGGTGGAACAGCTCAGAGCCATCTGCTTGCAGAGGTGGCTTCAGCAGTGGCCTGGCTCTAACTGAGCACCCCTGCCTAGGTTGTGGTCATCTAATTTGTTTCTGTAGCTCATGGAAGGAAAAAGAAACACTTTAAAAGAGGGGAAAAAAAAAAAAAAAGCTCTCAAGCTTAAGGCCAAATCTTGGGCTCTTTGGTGAGCAGAGCTTCCTTTTGGAAATTATTGGGCATTTTGCTTGATTGAAGACTGGCAGAATTGGGCAACTCAGTGTTGTGTTATTGCAGGGTCAAAGAAAGGTTGTGTCACAGTGTTCAGGGGAAGTAGAGCTTCTTTTGGTTTTCTGACAGAGTACCCCATGAATAAATAACAAGTATTTGATCTAGAACTTCTTCATTTCCAAATAGATCAGTTTGTACAGAGTGTCTGTGCAGAGAATTTCCAAAGCTGTTTTGTAGGTGGGATGACAAGCTGGGGAACTGCTGAAGACCAGTCTGCCTGGGTCAGGACAGAGCGTGGAACTTGTTGACCTGGCTTCACCCTTCTTCAACAACGTTCTTGTACCTTTATGTCTAGGGACTCTAAACACATGGCTAAATCCCGTCCTTAGGAACTGGAAGTCAGTGACAGCAGCCCTAGCATGAGACACGTAGCCTCTGGGCTGTAGCTGAGAATACACAACTAGGCACAAAGATCAACTGGATGTGAATCCACAAATGTTAGGGTAACAACTGATAAAAGTTACAGATTTTTTTCCTTTCTCTCCCTTTACATCCCAGTGTTTTCTTCTCCCAGCTCTCCTACACGAGGCAGTTCCTGTGAACCACGTGCCTTCATCTCACATGGTAGGGTGAGGATTATCTGCACCAACTGATGCAGACAGAGTTCCTTTCTTATTCCCTTCTATTTCGTTGGGGTGGAAGTGATGTACAGGGCAGGGGGTAGGATTGACCCTGCCTTAACTCCTGTCCCCTTTCAACCTGCAAATAAAAATGGCACCAACGCATTTTTTTTTTTTATCCTCTCTTCACCTATCTGCTATCAGGCAGCTGGGATGCAGGACGCTTGCCTATTCTTTGGGCTTTAAAAGCCCTCAAGCCCTGGTCTCTGCAAGGAAGTAGCTGCTCTGGTCCCTCAAGGTTGCTACTAATTTTCATGTAGCATCTACAACTAGAGGGGAAGAAACATGCAGCAGTGTGGTGATGGGAGCAGCTCTTCTGAGGATGTGTCAGTCTGGGCATGCTTCTAGGATGCTTCTTGTCTGCTGCAACTGGGCAGCTCAAGCCTGTTTGACAAGTGCATTTCAGGGGCTTTTAAATTAATATCTCTAACCAACATAAAAAATGCAAGTGTGTGAGGTTTTTGGCTTTTTTTTTAAGCTTTTGCTATATCGAGGCATTGTTTGTTGGTCCAGAACCGCCAGCCACAGGCAGTAGTGGGAAGTGTGAGCTGGAACTGGCTGAAACTACTTTGTCTTTCTTTTGAACTCTGTAACTACAACGTAGCTATAGGGGATTTTAGACCATAAATTATATTTTGCTTATATTCATTTTAAATTGGATTAGAACTGCAACCAAACTGCAGTGAAATTGATAGGAATCTTTCCTTCAGCTTCAGGAGGTTTAAATTAGACCTGCCTCCTGCGATACTGAGAATTGGGAATCCTGATGTTGTTCTTAATTGCCCCTGATAGCGGACTTAGGAAAAAAAAAAAAAATAGAAGGAAACCAGCTCTTTCTTAAATGAGGATAATTACATTGCCAAGTGATAAGCCTGGGGTATATAAAAATGTGCCCCTAAACAGTAGATGTTCCTCCTTTGGGGAATGTCTGTTTCATAAGCATCATCGGGAGTAAGGTGTTAAATATGTGGGAAGTCCCTTTTTAAGCATCAGCAGTGACAGCAGCCAGAATCTCTGTATGCTACTCTTGCAGACTTAGTTCTCTGCACATATCACTTCATCCTGTAACATTATTGTTTTGAAAAAAAGTAATTACCATAAAACCATAAAAATATTCATTAAGCCCACAAACAAATTGTTTACTGAGTATTTCAGAACACAAAGCTTGCAGTTTCTCACTGAGCAGTTGACTTAATAGAACAGAGTAAGCATTGTCTAGGGGTCTAAATTAGAATAAGACTAACTCCAAGGTCAAATGTGACCATTTCATAACAAATAGACTGATACTTGTTTTTATCCTGCAGCTCAGGACCAGGGCACTAACTTTATGCCTAGTAAAAAAAGTAAGGCTTCTGCTCTATGCAGGCTGAAGTGTAGATGTGAACAGAGAACATTCCATATGTTCCATATGGAACATTCCATTCCAATATTTTAAGGTTATTTTCTCCCTGGTCCAAGGTCTCCAGGATCAGGTCACTGAGAAATAGTAGGAGATGGTGCATTGGGCAAAACTGTATGGGAGGAAAGGAGAATTTTCAAAGGACCCATGAAATAAGCCATTGGCTGGGGAATTCAGTATTTCAGGTCTGAGCTGAAGGTCTTTCTCCTGCTATTAGATACTTGAATCTTAAATGCATCTTTTTCAGCAGAGAAGAGATAATTATCTATCAGGATTTAAATCTAATATTATAAAAGGATGCAGCTGTTTTTCTAGACAAGGTGTAAATTGCTCAGCTAACCCTTACATGATATCACACATTTCTAAGGCATGTGAGTTAGAGCAAGGAAACATGTTCAGCCTGCATTCATTCTGCCAGAAACCCACATGAGCCATTCCTGTCAGCCTGAGCCTTTGAGATCAGTGAAAGATAAAAGCTAAGGCTCCCATCAGATGAAAACCAATTGGGAACAACCATTTGGACCTATCATGGTTTTGCTCTACCTTTGCTTGAAGAGACATCTCCTCCTTTCCCCCTGCCCGCCCCCCCCCCATATTGGAAGGCAACGAGAGAAGACGTTTTGTGACTGGTACTAGATTGAAACAGAATCTACTTAATGGTGGATAAACAATGATTTGTTCTATAAATTGGACAAATAGCTCTTCTCCAGGAATGATAAAATCCTCCTTCAATGGGAGAAGCAGGGGATGTGTAAGCACCAGCTCAGTGCGTACTCTGTACTTCACTCTTAACCTTACAGAGACAGCACAGTAGAGAGATTCTTCATTGATACAGTAAAAGCTACCCTTTTTTCCATGGATTTAATTACAGAAGAGGCTAGATTCATCTGGAGATAAAGGCTTCACCAATCAAAAAAAAAAAAACCCAATTCTCTTAGCTAGCTTTCAACAGAGAAGTTTTGTTTAATAAATAAATAAAAGGGACATTTACAAATGTATTTCTTTGTGGATTAAGTGAAAGCAAAGATTCCAAAAGGGCTTTGCTGCAATTAAGGGAACAGTTGCATTTAGCTTGGGCTGCAGTGCTTTAGAGAGAACTAAAATCCCAGGTGAGGGCTTTACACATTGATCCTGAATGTTTTGGTTAAAGGTCAGACCCACAAATGCATTTATGCTTGTTTGGAAATCTGAAGAGAAACCTCTGTGAAGTTAAATCTCTAAACAGGAGTTAGATGAGTAAATAATCCATGTAGCTCTTGCCTTACCCGTTTCTATTTGATGTTAATTTAGTTAGGGAAAATTTGACTTGAAGACCGAAGCCCCCTCCTTAGCAGTACATACAGTAGGGGCTGTGACCTGTCCCAAGTTAGGATGTCACATCTCAGTACCTTACTGACTCAAAGGAATTATAAAATAGCTAGGAAAGAGGAGGGAGGGTCCAGGAGAGCTGGTGGTTTTTCAAGGATCACCTCTTCCAGACTCGAGAATGATCCATTCCAACATGCAAGAAGTTGAGCGAGAGCGACAGGAGGCCGGCATGGATGAACAGGAACTTCTAACTAAATTCAGTAATAGAAAGGAAACGTACAGGAGGCGGAAGCAGGGGCAGATGAGAGGAATATAAAAACACTGAGCGTGCAGGGTTGCAGTTAGGAAAGCCAAAGCCCACCCAGTGTTTAGTCTACTGAGGGATGTAAAGGGCAACAAGAATGGCTTGTACAGGTGTATGACCAGTAAAAAGAATACTGGGAAAAGTGTGGGTCCACTGCTGAATGGGGCAGGGGCCCTGGTGACAGGGAACACAGGAAACGCTGAGGTACTGAGTACTAATTTTGCCTCACTTTTACTGATAAGGTTTACTTTCAGGAATCTTGGGCCCCTGAAAGCAATGAGAAAGTCTAGAGCAAGGAAGACTCGGTAGAGGAGGATCGAGTTGGGGAACACTTGAACAATTTTGACATACATACAAAAGTGGGTGGGACCTATTGAGATGAATCTACAAGTGGTGAGGGAGCTGACTGATGTCATTGTGAGGCCACTCAATAATCTCTGAAAGAGCATGGCGATTAAGGGAGGTTCTTGAGGAATGGAAGAAAGAAAGTGTCCCTCCTAATTTCAGGGGAATGTCACTCCTATCCAGGGACCTACAGGCTGGTCAGTCTTACCTTGACCCTTGGGAAAGTGATGGAGCAACTAATCCTGGAAAAAATTCCCAAACGTATTAAGGACAAGGTGTTCAGGACTAGTCAGCATGGATTTATGAAAAGAAAGTTGTGCTTGGCTGACTTGATAGCCTTCTGTGAAGAGATGAGATTGCTTGGTGAATGAGGGGAGTGCAGTGGTCTGTTTAATCTTAACTTTAGCCAAGCTTTTGATACTGTCTCCCATGGCATCCTTATGGGGGAAAAAAAATGATTGAAGCACAAACTGGACTGTGAGATGGATTGAAAACTGACTAAGCTGCCAGGTACAGAGGGTTGTGATCAGCAGCCTGAGGTCCAGTTGGAGGTGAGTCAGTAGTGGTGTACTTCAGAGGTTCATACTGGGTCCAATACTTTTTAACATCTTCATTAGTGACCTGGATGATGAGACAAAGTGCACCCTCAGCAAGGTTGCACATGAGACAAAATTGGGAGGCATGCTTGATGCACCAGATGGTTGTGCTGTCATTCAGAAGGACCTCAACGGGCTGGAGAAGTGGGCTAACAGAAACCTAGTGAAGTTCAATGGAAAGCGCAGTCCTTCACCTAGGCAGGAATAACCCCATGCCCCAGTACAGCCTGGGGCCCAATTGGCTGGAGAACAGCTTTGCAGAAATGGCCCTGAGGGTCCTGGTGGACAGCTAAGTTGCATGTGAGCCAGCAATGTGCACTTGCAGCAAAGAAGCCTAATAGCCTCCTGGGTTGCATTAGGAAAAGCATAGCCAGCAGGTCAAAGAAGGCAATTTCCACCTCCCATTCAGTACTGCTGGGACCACACCTGGTGTCCAGTGCTGGGCTCCCCAGTATAAGGCATGGACCTACTGGATTGAGCCCAGCAAAGGGCCACAAAGAAGTTTAAGCCATTGAAGCAGCTGACATATGAGAAGAGCCCAGGAGGTCTTTGTCTAAATGGAGGACCCCAGAGCCTCTTGGTGTTCCCACATCTGGATGTGTGCCCTGGCTACAGCTCTGTGCCACGTCAGATTGAGAGTAGGTTGTACCGTCCTGGTTCCTGCTCCCTGCTTGGCACAAGTACATCTGTCAGGTGGGAGATGCACAACCTTTCAACCGATCCCCAACTGGAAGCAGCCCCAGAACATTGGACACTATGGTGTGAGCCTGCCTGGCAGCTCAGGTGTGACCCCGTGTTCCCAATAGTAGCCACTGTGGTGTTCATTTCTCAGGTGCACGCTTTGAAACTTGAGGCCACTGAACTCCTACCATATAGATCATAATCAGAGAGGAATTATCTTTTATTGCTTATGTCACAATCTAAATTTGAACCACTGCTTTAATAGTAGGGAAAGCATTTAGCACTAGCATAGTATGAGGTTTTCATGCCATGCTCTGTAAAGATCAACAGACAGCACAACTGTGTGTAAAGGGTTACCTCTCTATCACTTGTTTGTATTTTGCTGAGTATTTTAATTAAAGCTAGACAGAGGAAAATTATTTGCACTGTTTCCAATATTTGGTAATGTCACCTGCTGTTGAAAATTGCACCAAGACATAGCATTCAAGGGATGGTGTAAAATGCAATGAATGCTCCTTTTAGCTACTGTGAGTAGAGGCTTCTCATATCAGTTAAGTGTCGACTTTATCATTAGTAGAGAATTTCACGTTTCTGTTACTTTTTTTTTACGCTATTCCTCTAAGACACAAATTTTAATTAACGTTTCACCATATATTGTAACTTTTCAAAACAGAAGGGAGGTTTGGGTGATAAATTACGTAAAAACATTTATTTGAAGATGATGTTTACTGTAACTAACACAGTGGGAAATTACCTTTCTGACCCTTCAGTCTTTTCTGTCCACTCACTTTCCCTAGTTTTACAGTTCTTGAGATTGTTCTTGCTGCTTGTAGAAAGATTTGAAATGAATAATTGTCCCAGACGTTTACTCAATGATGGTTTAGCAGTTTTTTTGAAAGCCTTACTACAAATTTAGCCATATTGTCTTTCCTATCTCGTGCTGTGGGTGGAACTGCGAGGTGGAACACTAAAATAAGTGCTGTCTGGGCAGTGGGATGGTTGGAGGGAGTTAGGACTGGGGGGGGAGAGATTCTCACCTCTTCTTTACCAGTTCAACTTATCTGGCATCCAGCTCTAAGAGAAATGGCATGTATATTCCAAAATTCAGCTTAAAAAGAGGACATCCTTGCTGTCTGGGCATGGGGACAGTGAGCGGGACGTATGTGGAGAGTGCCCCAGCTGCTAGTTCTGGAAACAGGCCTGCCGTGATGTGTGGTCGAGTCCCGCAGTGCTAAGGGCTGGTTGGCAGCCTCCAATGTCTGTTTTGTGAAGGCAGGGGATTCATCAGTCATTAAGGTTGCCAGTTCCAGCACTACATGAGGTGATTGTTTCTAAAGATAAATCCTTTCTCCCCTCAAGCAAATAGACTTCAACATTAGCCATCAAGGCCAAAGTATATTTCACTGTTTGCATTGCTGTGCCAGACTGCTATCACAGGACACATGTTCTTTAATGGGAGTAGCTTAGCACTTATCCTAAGTGGTTGCAGGTTTTTCTGTAGAGGTTATGGGCCAAACGTTTGGCGGCAGGTGCAGTGGGTAGGTTGTAAAAAGAGCAGACAATGCCAAAAACCCATTATATTTGGGGTCTGCCTTTTGCTAGGTCCCTTCTGAGATGACTCACTGATCAATGTCTCATGTTTTTTTTTTCCTCCCTGCCCAGTTTTTGCAGAGGAGCCAAGTGCTCCAAACATTAGTCTGTCCATACGCATATAAAAGGCAGGTGGCAAAAAGCAAGTGCATTTCTAGGCGTGCAGTCTTATAACTCTGGATGTTAGTTTATAACAAGCAGGGAGACAGTGCATATGTCAGTGCATATGCAGGTAAATGCAGGTAAATGGAGACCACGCACACTGGGGTATTACAACCTTGTCCGTTTCCCACTGTTTTCATCTGGGAACACTGGCTCAACTCTCTCTCTCTTTCTCTCTCCTCCCCCCTCCCCCCCCGCCCCCCATTTTCTAGCCTTTTGTACTCACTTTGCTCCCATTTTGCATCAAGATGAGTGAGGGAGTCAAGGGCAAAACAGGGGAAAAGGATGGTCCTGAGTGCGATATTTGTGCATTCCCAGGTCATTCAGCAATACTAATTGGATCTGGATGAAGTACATCTTCACATTTCTGTTGAATTAATCAGACAGACCATGTACCATGACGTTCATGCCAACTGCTGAAGGACAGACTCTACCTGATCCAGAACAGACAATACCTGATCCAGCAAAAAGTCAAAGCAGCTCAGACATATGATACCTGACCTCACAGAAATCCTGCCAATGCAAAGTTAACTGTCAGTTCTGTAAGTTGTGTGTCATCTTCTTAATATGGTACTAAGAGCTGTACAGCTGAATTTATTCTGTTACTGGAGCATGGCCTCCTCTACTGCACTACAGCTGCCAATCAGTGAAAGGGTCACTATTGAGTGAAAAGAGGTCTTAGACCCCTTTCCTGAGGGTCTAAAGAATGCTATCTGGCCACAGCTGCCTTGGAGAGCAAGTCAGCGGAGGTGAAAATTGAGCTCAGGTACTTTCACAACTATGCAGAGCTCAGAGTTGTCCTCCAGTGAGAATCATTGCAAACATGAGACTGACAAAAACATGAAACTGCTGCTGCTTTATCTGTCTTAGGTCTCCGTTTCAGAACAGTCAAACATGCCCAGATCTGTAGAGGCCTCATTATGCTTTGGAAATTGGCTGTGTGTTGATTTTCTGTTTTTTAGTTTTCTTTTTTCTTTAGTTGGATGCATAGGAAGGAAGTGATCCTGCATATATAGCATTTAGCATTAGTGTTTCCCGGGGAGGGGGTGGTCAACATTGGAATATCCTGTTTACATGTTGTTAGTGCTATATTTGACCAACTGTCCCAAGGGTTTTCATCTTGCTAGATCAGGACAAGCTTTTCTTATGGTCGGAGAGTCTTCCTGTCCTACTGGAAGAGAGGCGTTTAACTGTTTGTACTAGCACTGAGTACTTTGCTGGTTTGGGCCTTACAGCTGTAGAGAAGATTGGGCTTCTCACTGTAACAGAGACAGGAAAAATGGAGCTTACCAGAACAGTTATTTTAGAATTGGAACCTTTCATGAGCTGAAGGTGGGAGAAACCTATGGCAAATGACTTTGTGAAGTTGTCTTCCTTGCAAGATATCCTTACAGGAAGGTATATTCCCCCCCATTCTCAAAACATCCTTGAATGACTTTACTCACTAGTAACTCAAATAACCTGCTCAAGAGCATTGAAGTGACAGAGGTTTTCAGGTTGTTTCCAGCTTGCCTTAAGTAAGTAGTTCAGTCTTGCTAAATAGTTTGGTGTAATACTTACGTGCATACTTTCATTTAAGCAGACCTGTTTATATTTCTGTAAATAATACAGAACCTCCATACATGACTCGAATTAGCAAGCCAGTGACAGCGGCACCTTTGCAGAGTAGGTGTTAAAGTATAAGCCTGTTGCAGATGTGTAGCGCTTATGGAAGGAGCTGCTGAATTTATAACCAAATGTAGTTACGTAATGTCATGCCTTTTTCAGAATGTCATGCTCCTTCTGGAAATAGACGGTTATCTAAGAAAATAGAGAAGTGCACCTGGAAACTTTTAGACTAGACTCCCTGTGTAATCATGAACCCATTTTAAGTATGTCAAGTAAGGCAGCTGTAATATATGATCTTTTTCTGCCATATATTAGAATGATGACTCATACTTGCAATGTCAGAAGAATGTAATGAAAAGTCTCTCCAACTTGACGTGCGTGTAGCTGATGTTTTCAGATCTGGCATGCCATGTAATTCAAGGTACTTGGGCTGCGCTGTTGCTGCTTTTGGTATCACTCTTGTCTTGTTGCACAGGTTTTCCTAAACAGAAGAATGTGAATTGGTTCTGTCTTTTTTCCTTTTATCTCAGAAGGTTTAACTCTCTTTCCTCTGAAGAATTTGCACAGGAATCAGTAGCTCCCGTTTTCTATATAAAGGAGCCGAGACAGAGAAATTTAAATAATATGCTAAAGACAACTAAGGAAGTCAACATCAGAAAAAGGAACTAGTATAGTAGCGTTCCTGGCTGGTTCTGTATTACGATCACTCATTTATATAGGAAAATCTATGATATATAGGTAGATATCCTACTATAAAGCTATGCTAACAGTAAGCACAAAGGAAAGGTGATGAAAATGCAAGCTTAAAATATTTATTATTTACTGTAATAAAATTGTTTCAATGTGTCTGTAAATCTGCCACTGAAAAAAGCCAAATAAAACATAGCAGATCCACATTCTGACCTACTTTATGCCAGCGTAAGTCTAAAGTAGTGGCATGGGCAAGTGCTTCAACTCCGAGCTCAGATGATTTCCAGTTGGTGCAACCAGCCAAATGAACTTGTACAAATTAAAGCATTAGTATGAATTACAGTATCAGTGTTAACTAATGTGTGAGTGCGTTTGCAGTCTAAAGTTTTTGGTGAAATCCCTTCTATCATCATTTGTGAACTCTCATTTCTTCCGTTACCTCTTATATTGGAGTACACGGTGTAAAGAACTATGCTCTTCCCAAATCGGGATGAACGTGTAGCTGGGCTAAATGCCCTGGCACTCCTCATACAGCAGCACAGCACGCTGGCTGCCAAACAAGAAATGCCCAGAAACACCAGGGAGCTTTGATTATTGGTATTAGATCTCTCTTTACCTGAACTGGAAGTAGGACCTGCAGCAGTGTCACTGTGCTCCTGCCATCTTTGTAACTTATCTGCATCTCTCTGTTAGGCTTTCCTGGCTGGAGGCAGCTTCTGGGTGTAGTAGTGTGTCCTCCTCTGCCTGCTGTTGTACATGTTGCAGTTTTTACTGTCCCTAGTCTGCCCCCTCTCCCTTTTTGCTGACCTGGTTCCTTTGGGCTGAAGTGGGGTCAGGAGCAGTCACACAACCAGCTCTGCTGGCAGATTTGGGGGGATGGTAATCCCTGGTCTGAGGATGGTGGCAAAAAGCTGGAGGTAGGTGCGAAACGGTACCCACACAGTCAACACAAAGGCAGCTGTAAGAAGGTGTGTGTCCACAACCTCAGTGAGACAGTCAGATGCTGAGCAGGGGAGGGTGAGGAGGATGGAGAAGGGGCTTTACTGACACATCTTTCCCTCCCAGATTGATTCATTTCCAGTGGTGCTCTCCTTTATCCTCAGCTATACATGCCTCCTTAGCTTTGATAATCCCAAGAATGCCAAGGTGCTTTTAGAAGTAGGATTTCCTCCCCCTTCTTTTTTTGGGTCAGTAATTCCGTTGCTAATGTTATTTGTAATTATCTGCTTCTAGCTGTGGTTGTCAGCTTGGGCATGAAGCTTGAACAGTCAGCTGAGCTCTGAGTTATGGACAAAGCAACTCAAAGCATCACAGATGATAAGAGTAGCCCAGAGGAACTCCTTGGTCTTCCTGGTTTATTGCCTAGGGGGTGAAAGATCTTTTTTATAAAAGCTAAGTGAGAGGGGTGAATCATCCTGGAACAGCCATGCACTAGATCAAGAAGTAGAGAAATGAATTAATGTTTGTAAACCAAGCATCAGTGTAACTGAAACATTGCACAGTACAATAGACCTATGATGTGCCTTGTGCCTTGGTGAGGCACCATAGCAGAATCGGGTATCAACACAAAAAGTTATGCAGAGGCACACCGGCTGTGGCCAAGGCAGGATGAACTCTGTGTAGATAGTGTCGGTAATTTCACGGTTCAGAGCAGTAATTTCACATACTGTATGAAGCAATAAGCGTTTGCTGCACTAGCTTCAGGCTTTCACTTGCTTGATGGGGTGCATCTCCTTTAACAGTAACAAAAACCTTCCAGTTTCCAACAGCTGCTAATCAGAACTGATACCGTCTCCCCTGACATCTTCCACTTTGCTGTGCTTGACCTGTAGCTGTCATGGTTTAATTCACTAGCCTAGACATTCTCTGGGCTTATAGCTGCTAAAAGAAAGGGTCAAGGAAGGTGATGTTTCAGTCCTTTCTACAGCCTTGTAGCTTTCCAAGTTCTCACCCATCATCTTTATTGTATCTATGTTTGAAACCCTGGAAGGGTTCCAGCAAAGCAGAGCAGCCCATGTATTTAATGAAGTAAGTTAGAATAAGCTAAGGCTGAGCCCTGCTGATCTGCTGGTTACACTTATTCCTTCATGTATATAAAGTTCAACTGCTGTGTCCTGATAAGAAAAGCCCTTCCTGGAACTGGTCCCAGCATCTCTCTTCATGGCCATGACCTCTCCCAGCAGCTTTGTCCTACGCAAGCCACAACCTTGTTAAGCTGAGTGAAGGTATGGAAAACTTTTCTAGGAGCTGGAGTTAGAACATAGAGCTTGCTTAGGTTTTTGGGGAATGGGAACTGAATGTAAATTCATCCTTAACTTTAATTTTCTCAGTAAGTTCTACGTGCACACTCCTCCTATAACTTAATTGAGTAAAGTCTCCTGTAAGAGGCAGGCCCTGTGCTGATGGAGTTCCTTTTAAGTTAGCTGATAAATATCTTGAGGATCTACATAGCTTATTGGCGTGATTTTCACCCTCTTTCCATAATGAGGATGGCAAGGGTGGGGGCAATCTTGATAAGTTTTAATAATGACAGCATAAAATTTCTTGGTACGCAGCCTGGGCTGGTCTTGCCTTGCTTAAAACTGTAATTTTTGCTAGGTGTTAGGGTGGCCTTTCTTTGAGCAGTTTAACCGGCTCTAACCTCCTGCACAGTCGCTGCAGAGCGTGCATGGTTGCTGCCGTAAGTGACTGTGCAAACCAGGGGTCTGCTGCTGAACGGGGTCAGGCCTCTACTGGGCAGTGAGGTGTCATAGTTCGAGGCATGGATGGGCAGTGGCTTGTAAGGGGAATGTAAAATGTTTACCTGAGAGCATTTTCTGTACTTCTCAATCTCTTGTCATTTTTGAGCTTGATTCAAGTTATGTGTCTTCTGATCTTCTCTCTGTGGGACAAGGCAGTAGAGGTAGTTTAATCAGGCAGTCCCTCAGTCATGCTTCTTACCTTTCACAAAAAGACGTAGGCTGACTCTTTATGCAACTGTTACCATATATCCAATTGGTATGTTCCTGCGGAATGTTTGCAGAATATATTTATTTTTAACATGTACATATCTGATTTTTTTTTTTTTATGTTGAGCATTCAAGTCTTGAAAAATATGCCAGCTATCTGGCAGGTGATAAATTAAAACTTTCCGGCAAGAGCTACCTTTGCTGGTAGAGAGCTGAGTGAACCACACCAGTTGGGTTTCCAAAAGTGCGATCTGCCTCCCTTGCTCATCCTCCCCAGCTGCTGGGAAAAGGCTCTGTCCTACATCCTGGGTAGGTACCTTGTTTTCTCTAGCAATCTTTGACTGGCAGATGACGTGTGTATTTGGAGATCCCTCCTTCTCTGTTTGCTGGAAGGGAGGAAGCATTTTTTTCTCCTGAAGTCACCTCACAACATCCTAGTTGTTCCAATCCAGGATGTCTGCACAGTAGCCACTGTTAGCAGCAGAGGTACGGCGGCCCAGAGCTCAGTGCAGCCCTGGTGTCTCCACTTTTACCCAGCTGCTTGGGAGAACTTTTTAAAAGTGGTAGTAACATCCTATTTAAAGCTTTCTTAGGTATGAGATCCCAAGCTGTAGGCATTGCAGCTCAGGATTGGAAAACCTCTAATGTCCTTTATCTGCAGGATTTAGTTCAGTCCCTCCACAATCCTTCTGTTTTCAATGGTCAGCCCCTGTTTCCCCTGTTAGACTTCTGAGCTGAATTAAAGCTTCCTTCCGCCTTTATTTGTGCTGCTTCACAGCTGTAGATTTTCATTTCCCTGCCCCAACACCTTGACTAGGCCAAAGGTGTAGAAAAGCCTGTTGTGGATGTTTATGGAGACAGTCTTTTCCTATGTGAGAGAAGGAAAGAGGATTTTGTAGTAGCCAGTGAAGTACACCCAACCTTTTCTCAGCGCTGCAACACGAACAGAACAGAGGCAGAGATTCATCTGTGCCATGTGTTAGTTGTTAATTTGAGCGTTTACCATAACTCATGGCAACAGGGCATGGTTGTTTCCTACTGTAGGCAGCATGTAGCAGTGACCCTAGGGAGATACGGTGTGGCAGTAAGACAGTAAAGCTGCAGCTCATCCCTCATCTGTGGCATGCTGTCAAATTAAAGATTGAGGTAGCCAGATTTGCCTTCTGGTTCATACAGCTGCTTCTTGCTGAAGTTAAGAGGCCATTATGTTGCCGTTTCCCTTGTATTTGTGCTAAGCGGTTGACTTCAGGTTAAGTGAGGGTGTCATTAGACTCGACTGAGTTCCACAGTATCTGAGGACAACATATGACCAAAAGGCTATTCATAACCTCTGCCAGCTCTTGAAATGCATTGCTAAAAGCAGGATGCTAGTACTGTGCTAGTGCATACACCATTTAACCTGTGCCTATTACCTTTGCACTAATTCTGGGGTACCTGGAGGAGTCAATACAAAGTACCAGTCTGCAACCTGTACCTGCATGGTCGGAAGAGTATTGTGAAGGCTTGCCAAGGTAAAGATCATTCCATAATTGGATGTTGAGGTCCCAATGTGAACTTCCTCCAACACATAGGCTACTATAGGGAACTCTTACAGGGTACGTTTTGGCAGGCTGAGCAAAAAATGCACAACTTTAATGTCTTCTCTAGGTCCTTTTGTCTCTTAAGTCTGGATCAAAATTATTGAATACATCAGAAAATATTGTCTGGGCTGATAGTAATTTGGCCCTGTTTTTCCTGGTGCTTAAATCAGCATCTTGCTAACGCATGTGTTACCCAGAGAGCGTTGTCATGTTGTCGTACGGTGTTGGAAGGCTTGCTTGCCCTGTTTGTATGCAGAGATACCCTTCTAACTGAAGCTCTTAAGCTCAATAGGCTGGACTCGTTAAGGTTTGGGGAGTGCTAGCAAAGTTCGGCAGCTAACTCCAATAGGCAGTCCTAGCGAGTTCCTTCTTTTTCTAGCGTTATTTTTGTTGATTGCCTTTTGCTGAGGTCCACAGAGCACGTGTGTGTTTAGTCTCTGCTTTCATGTTCAGTTAAATGTTGTGTAAGGTCACAAACATCACTTTACCACATTGCTGTACTGTGCTTCTGATGAACCAACCTTTATGCAAACTTTGGGTGTATGCAACATCTTTTCTTGCTAAAAAGAGATACCACATGTTTAGGAAACCTCATGACCTGGGTGGAAGTGCAGTAGTTGATGTGCTAAAGAACTGGAGGTATGCATGTTGGCTGCTTACGGTTTCTCTTTAGAGACCAGTGACCCCAGTCATCAGTGCTGCTGAGGGTGCTTTGCACCGCTCTGCCAGTACAAAGTAGCCCAAGGGCTGGAGCTAGATACTTCATGATACTTGTCTCCTGAGGGAGGGCCACAGAATCAAGGCAGTACCCAGTCTGTGGGCCTTTGCACCTGCTTGGTTCTTAATAAGGCTGTGAGAAAAGAGAATTACTTTAGTAAATTAGAGTAGAAGCGAAGGAGTGGATCTAAGGTGAGGCTAGAATCTAATGGACCTCTTCCTGTTACACCCAGAGCTATCAAGAAACTGCTGCACCTGCAGCAGATTCTGCCCTAGGATCTTGAACAGAGGTGTTGGGAGAGGCAAAGTATTGTATAAAGACTGAAAAAGTCTCTTGAAGTGAGGTGTCAGAAATGAGACATGCTTGCTCTGTAACAGAACATTCTTCATAGGCGATTTAACAAAATTGGAATTAAATCTGAAGGAAAAAAAAAAGGCAATGTAGCTGTTATGCCAAGGCTTTCACAAGCTCACAGTGTGCAGTCTGGGTTCTGACTGGTGGAAAACCAGACCTGAACAGCCATGTAGTCAGTGCTTTTTCTAGGCAGTTATGAGCTCACGCTATACTCATACCACAGCTGCATATATGTTTTCCAAAATACACTTTTGAAATTATATATATGCCTTTTTAGAATGCTAATCATCTCTGTGGTCATTCATTCCTGGAGCTAATGACCAGCCTTTTAGAGAAAACAAGTTAACAAACTGACAGCTGCTCATAAGAGTCACTTGCTGGAGAGGCCAGTTTAATTTTAACATCCAGAGTAAATCCTTCTTTTGCTTCTGATGGTCTAGTGAAGCAATGGGCAAAGAAATCAGGCACTAACTTCTATCAAAGTGGTTCATGGCTATGGTAGATTTGTTCATGAGACTCGTAGAGAAAAATGTCAGAAAATCCTAGGCTGTGGATTTCTGCTGTCCTTTGAGCAAAATGAAGCAGAAGTGGGAAAAGGTAACTCCCTCAGTGTAACCTCACAGTCAGACTATCAATAGCCATCTGTCCTGGGTGCACAAATGGCATGAAAAGATGGGCAAAAAGGGTGCAGATAGCTGGGGAGCTCTAAAAGGGTCCTCTTCTGGCTCCACTACCAAAAGTAAATTGAAATACCAAGATTTTAGGCTAAGTAACAGATTGCTCATTCTAAACATGTTCTCCTGCTGTATGTGCAACCCTTCCTGCTCACAAGGCCGCAAGGGACCACAGTTACTTTAGAGCTCGCAGTATGCGATGCGGCAGAAAGAAGGTGTATGGGTTGTTCTTGCTGCTCTGACAGCGACTCTGCTCCCATTGCTGGGAGCTGCTACTGCACTAGCTGGCTGAGCCGGCTGCGTTTTCAGATCAGAATGTCCACAGTAATCAATAACTATCTTTCATCAGCAATTAACCATTAACTCATAGCAAATAGCAGCCCTTTTTAATAACCTTTGGTTACAAATACATAAATAAAACAGTTCAGGAGCCTTGAATAAGGCAACAAATATTCTGAAATTTCAGTTTCCTATATGAGAGCTTATCTAATGACCAACCTTAATATTTTGTTTAGGGTGAACTGATGGATCTATCTGGCGTCTAGTTTGGTAATACAGGTTTAATTTGGGACGTTGATATTTGATGACATTAAAGTGAGAGTTCCTGCTTCGCTGAAATATGAAATAAGATTCTAGAAAAGTTTTTTTTTTTTTTTAATCTAGTGTTAATAGAATGATAGTTTTTTTTAACTATGGATACCCTTAATTGACAAATGTGCTCATGGTTCAAAATTGCAGCATTGTACTGGTGTATTGAGACAGGTGAATAAAAGCCTGATCTCTTTGTAATCTGAAATGAGGGAGTCCATAAAAGGTATAAATGCCAAGAAACCCATGATTTGTGAAAGGTCTTTCCATTTCAGTATTTGATTAGTAACACAGGAAGGTCTCTCTCCCTTATACCCCCCAGCCCCAAATAATTTTTTTTAGCTTGACAGTATCATATTTAAAATGATCGAACTACACAGCTCATACAGATGACTGTATGAATGCTGAAACATGTTGGTTTCAGAAATGGATTTTAAACTGTCTTGAATAGCCTGGGAGGCAGAGATATTCGTGGGTGTCATGTTGTCTACAGCTGTTTTCTCACTGAAAGTCCAAGCTCAATCTCAGCAGTATTGCTGGATATTGTTCTTTTGCCAGCTTTACCAATGTCCTTGCAGTTGCCTGTCAGAAGGAAATGGCATTTCATTCTCTATGGCGTGGCAGTTTAGGATAATTCACATACTAGGAATGTGTAAAATCAAACAAAAGCGAAATGAGACACCAAATGCTTTGTTAGCTTAGCTTTTGGTTTTTCTGCTACTAAAGTTTCTGCCAGTTCACAATATGCTAATTTCCCCAAGCAGTTTGTATTTGTATTTTCTGTGCATTTGTTGTAAGTGTGTATCAAACTTTCACGGTGCAACAGGGGAAGACTGAATGATTAAAGCCTAATTTTGTCATTCTTGAGTTCCTACCTTCTAGGTATGTTAGGAGTTTTTTTGATACTGATAATCAATGCTAAGCTTGTGCATACATTTGTAGAAATAGGATTCAAACAGCACATAGGTAACGTCATTGCGCTGTTGAGTGAGGCAAAAATCCCGTTTTTGCTGTCTTCTGTAGTATTTTCAGAATCACCCAGCCTTATCTTGAGGTATACTGTACAAGTGCAGTCAGGTAGAGACCAATGGATGTCTCAGAAGAATGTAAAAAAAATGGTTCTGAGTATATGAAGAGATTCTGCAGCATTTCATTTTCTGTTCACAGGGATACAGAAGCAGCGTGGTTCTTGAATTATCTATCTGCCAGGGTTTGCATTTGGAGGGGTTATGCGCAAACAGAAATAAATGCGTAGACAAAAATATTTTTAAAGCTATGATTATATGGAAAAAGCTAAAAACAAAACAGAACACCAAAACCTCTTTGTAGCGCATACTGAAATCATGACCTTTCCTGTGACTCTGCTCAGTGTGACAGTGAGGGTGAATTCCTGACCCCCGAGGCAAAACTGCCATTGGGAATTTTTAAACCGTAAGGAAGGTAGAAGCCTTGCTTTTCTGTTTTCTAAAGTTACCAGATTATGTTTATGAGGTTACATGTTATTATTTTTGGAAAGTTAAATAGTGATTAAATATGACTGACAGACCCGTTTTTGCTGTGCTGCATGGTTTCTGCCATGGGCCAGTGCCGTTGATGTATTGCTTGCATTACTGGAGAGTGGCAAAGAGAAGACATCCTTTCTTTTTTGATCTAATAGCTGTTTTATTGGTCATTATTGAATGTACTGTGGTGGAACACTTAGTTGTGATGGTCTCAATAAATTATTTCTTGGGCAAACTGAGTTACTTCCAGAGAACATCCAGCTTTCCCGGTTCCTCACATTTCACCTGCCTCCCTGGGACCTCTGTCTTTAGCCAGCCTCAGTTTCCATGCTTTCTATCAACAGCTGAGCCCCCCCCCCCCCCCCCCCAAAACTCCTTCATTTGGGTTAATTTCCATGTGTTTGTTTCACTCAAGCTGCCTACTGCCAACTCTGGTACTTGAATCTGTTCCAGGTGACTACTAGCTCATTGATTTAGGGCCTCACGGGGGTGCTTAAGACTCAGTGGCCAGGAGCTGCAGAGGATTTTAACGTTCAGTCTCTCTCTTCTTCCTAGGTATTTGTATAAAATGTGGAAAAGGTGTGTATGGAGCGAGCCAGGCTTGCCAAGCAATGGGTAACCTCTATCATACCAACTGCTTCACGTGCTGCTCTTGTGGTAAGTCAGATCTACCATAGCCTTATTAAGTGGCTTCCTTCTGTAATATATATTCCTTTAGAATCTAGAGTGCAAAGTGAGACCTCATCTTGCTAGTAGCTTCCTGACGCAAAATTCCCACACAAGGCTCCAGCCTCAAAAGTTGTTTTTTATTTGCCATCTGTAAGCGTTCAATGGTGTTTTCTTAAGCAGCAGCCCAGAAAAGTAGTGTTTGGTTGTTTTACGGGCTGCATTTTCAAAATGGCTTCAACTTGGCCTTTATAAGCACTGCATACTTTAAATCAGTTGTGTTTATGGAACTGTAGTGTACATTTAATCATTTTTACAGCAAAACGATAAAATTTGTGCATTCAGAAGCATACTTTCCTTTGCTTTCTATGTACAAATGCACGTCCAGTCCAGCATGTGTATTTGTCATTTCTGTATATATATAGTGCTCCAAAATTGTTCATTTATGTTTGAATGTGATAAGAACAAGTAGAAACTGCAAGTCAAAACACCTTAAAGTATTACAGTGTTTTATTTTTGTAGAGGGAAACGGTGTAGGTAAATCACTGGCTCCTCCTTGCTGCTTTCAGGACCTTTTAAAATTTCTATTTAGATCTGAATGTGTACAGAAGTGATGTATTCTGTATGTGATTTGGGGGAAGTAATGGCTTTGCCAGGGAAAACACAGGACTTGGAAAACTGAGGGCAGCACTTTCAGGAGTATTTACCTTAAGTCAGACATTGTGAACTGAAGTTGGAAAACTCCTAAGCGTCTTGTCTGTAGGTGCTGAGGGCTCACAAATTGCCACCAAGTTCAAGGCAACTGTCAGAGCTTGTTTTCAGGAGTCAGGTAATTTTTATTGATACACGTGTGGATTTAGGTTCCTAATATAGGAAAATATTGGCCTGGATGTCGAAAATCTTGTTTTGATATATATCCACAGCAAAAAATTTACTCTTAGCAGAGTATGCTGAGTGTGGATTGTTTATAAAAGGGATTAATTAAGGATTAGAAAAAGAGTAAAGGATTATTGGCATAGAACCAAGTAACTTTCTAATGAAAAGACCATTGTAAAATTCACTTGTGAAAGAAGTGTATTTTTTTTCTCCTGAGGTTTGTACACATAGATAAATATTTGGTTAAAGAAACCTACAACCTGAATATAGAATTTAGCGACCTTTATAAATCACTCTGGACCATTATCGGGTTCTGGAATAAGCCTATCTCAAATCTTGCGGGATCAGTCTCATGACTCTGCTCAAGTCTGACAGTGAATGAGCAGCTATTTTGTTGGCTGCCAGAGTGAATGAAATGCTCCAGCATCCTGCTTAGCGGAGGATTACAGAATATGATATCGGATAATATCTATCCACTCATCGTCAACATTAACCTAACCTAATTGCATGAGTGAATTCCAGCTTCCTCTGTAGAGTGCGTTTGTTTGTTTGTTTGTTTTATTTTAAGTAGTCAGGATGCATGTTTGTTACTGCAGGGGTCTCTACAGAGGTCACTCTGTTCCTCAGAAGAATGTATAAAGGCCGAGGAATGTATTTTAACAGCAAAATACAATTCCAACTTACTTATTCAAAAGCACAACAAGCTTTTCTGACCGTCCTGGTGACGTGTGTGGCCAGTGTACATCTAGCAGAAGGTGACTTCAGGCGTGTTCTTTCAAAACATATTTTTACCCCACGCCACGATGTCGGTGGAGTTTCATGATTCACGCAACTTTCTGTGAGTCACAAATACACACACTAGGAAACAATGCTCCATGTCTTCTGAGCTTCTTTAGAGTTGTTCTCAGGCTGGAGAGCCTAGCTATCATCTGTCAGGAGGTTTTGCAAGCAAGAAGACCTTGGATTTCCTTCTGTCTGCAACCTCTGATACAATCCCATGAAAAGGGAGCCAGTTGTCTGCAGCCCAGAATGTCTGCAATCTTTCTTATGTTAGGCACTGAAAAAGTGGATAGGCTGTTAATACAGCAGTAACAGCTCTAGGTGCAGATGAACTAACTTGATCAAAACTTAGCTCACTACTGCATGCAACTGAACATAAAAGCAGAGCTATTCCTCTGAACTCAGATCCTAACTAGTAACAAACTGAACACAGCCAGTGAGGGGATGATATATTAACTCTTCAGCTTCACACTTTGCTTGGGACAGTGTAGTCCTTGGAATTGTTTCTGAAAACAAGAATGATTCAGGCTAATGCCTGAGGAGAAAGACCAGTGGATCCAGATCTTGGGAACAAGGCATGCCAGTCATATCTATGGTGATTGCATCCTGGAGCGCGCTGTTGAAAAGGGTTTGCACGACATCTTGTTCAAGCAACTGAACACAAATTTCTCACGGTACTTCAGTTTATGAATAGGGAGTTAATTTTGTCTTAAAAGTGACATTGAGACCCATGCCAGAATATTGCACTCTAGTTTTGGTGCTTACTGTTAAAAATAATGAGGAAAAACTGGAGAGGGTCCAATATGAGTTATGCAGGTGATTAAAGGCTGAAGAAAAACTTACCATGAGGCCAGCATGGTTTGGGTGTCAGAAAGAATGGGGGGGCTTGATTGGAGCTCAAATACTTTTACTAGGAAACAGCATTAGAAAGTGGTCTCTCACAAGAGACCTCTTCTAGAGGCTGCAACTGCACAATTCAGATGGGAAATCAAAGACAATTTGTGTACAATGAGGGTGAATAACTGCTGGAACAAAGTAGCAAGAAAAGTGGCTGATCCTTCCTTCCTCGTTGTTTTAAAATTAAGACCAAATATGTGTCTAGAAGGTGTCTTAAGTTGAGCCAAGCTTTTGGGCTCAATCTGCAGGTAACTGGGTGAACTTGTTAAGGTTAGGCAAGAGGTCACGTCATATGAACCAGTACTCCTTCTGGATGTTACACTGGGGATCTTTGACAAGAGAGTAGAGAAATGCTTTGGTGCCTTGGCTTAAAGCAGTTCTTACGCACTGGTTGCATCTACCTAGAAATCTGAACTAAAGTAAGAGGAAAAGCTTATCCTTCTTTTTTCCTCCCCCCGCCCCATAGCAAGAGTGATCTACATTCTGCTCCAGTGGATGGATACCAGTCTGTCTTCCAATATAACAGATTTAGAATGTAAAAGGCATTAATTAAAAAAGAAAAATTCTGTACCTGGAGACATTTGATTTAGATAAGGCCCCAATATTTAACTAGCTACAATTAAAAATATATATAAAATCAAACCCTTGGGAAATACTGTGGTTTAGAGACCACTCAGACTGAAATGGAATAATGAATAATAGGGCCTCCAAGGGCTGCATTTCAGCACTTGGTACTCAGTATTTTCAACTCAGCAAAGTGCAGCTATGCAGAAAAATGGGAAGAGACCCTTGGGAGGAAATCCCCCTCAAGCAATAATCTTTTCTTAGGCACTTAAGCTTAACTTAGGTTTAAATGCTAAGTACAATCTTATTGGGGTGCTGTGGTTGAAATGGGCACTGTATGGTAAAATGCCACCTTGAGCCTTCCAGTGAGCATATCAGCACTTTCCCCGGTGGTATCCTTTTTGACACATGTCAAAATATCTCACAAGATTACTAGAGAGGTTCGTGTTGCTTGTAATTAAAAGGAAAATCTAAAATACACAGATAATAAGAGCCTCTGTGAGGACTCCAGCCTTGCTAGCATGGAGGTGTGAGGACTTAGCAGGCAGATTCTTGGAGCTGTTTCACAGCCGTAGTACTGAGTTCTTTGAAAACATAACCACAGAAAGATGAGGAAATATTTCAGAGATAGAGTAAATGGGAAAGAAATGATGACTTCTGTCCCCACTGGACGTCTTGGTAAGACTCTATTCATTGTCTTCCTAGTTTCTAGGAGCTTTTGGGTAAACCTTGGTGCTGTGTTAGTTCAGAATTGTACCAGATCTCCTCAGAATAAGAAATCTCATCAGTAAGTTGAGATGAGAAGGATGGAAGGGAAAAGAAAATGACCTATCAGACAGAGATATTTTGTATTAAAATATAGTGATGCATTTCTGACTCTTCAGTGACTTCAATGGGCTTTGAATATTTGAGCCTTGCTCACCAAGCCATTGGGAACTGAGAATATTCAGCATCTCAGCACTCTGCTCTTTCAGCTAATTGTTGGTTGTTTCTTTGTGTAAAACTCAGTACTTTGTGTAACAAGCCGTGGTCCTGAGACAGGCTGTTTTTCATAGGTCAGATAATTCACTTCAGGTAATGTAAAAGCCAAAGCGCTCTGATTTCTCTGGGATCAAATGGTTCAATATGGATCTTAATGTATAATCTCTCAGAGAAAAAACTGAAGCCTGTTAGGATATTTTTTAAATGAAGATTCAAATCACCTCTCAGCTGTAATGCTACTGAAACCTCTTTCAGGCCTTGATACAGCAAAACACTTAGACATGTGCTTAAATGCATTAAATTACTCATAAGCATGCTTTGCTGAATGAGGATCTTAAATAACAGCGAGGTGAATTTAGCCAACAACATCCACTGTCTCTTCTGTTAAGTGTAAAATTTTAGTTTTGGCAAGAGCTCAGTTGCAGATTTTGCTTACAGAAGACGAGCAGAAAAATGTCTGCCTGAAAAGCTCATCATCTAATCTCTCTTTGTAGTATCTCAGAGCACGACAGCATTTCTTCAGGGATAATTGCAGTAATGTCCAGTTCACTTGCGCACTCTTTAAGTGCAGGTGATTGGCTGCGGTAATTGATGGAGTCTATTTGGTACTTGTTACAGACAGGAACTTACCAAGTGCCTTCAGAGTTTAGAGGGCAGGATGGTGCTCAAATCATGACACCATCCACAGCATCTTTTCAGGCTGAAAATTGTAATCCAGCCGCAATGACTGTAGAAACTGCAGTAAGATAACTCTTTATAGTTAAGAATACCAGTTTTTGTACTGATGTTACTTCTAGGATGGTAGTAGATGTGCAGAAAATGAGCTTTGCAGAACTAGGAGTTTCAAGTCTCTGTGCTCTCGAAGCTGCGATATGTTTCACCATAAAAACCTGGGACACATTCTGCTCTTTTACACAAAGACAAATGTTTGAGCATTCCATTTGCCTTTAATCTGCACTTTAGCCACTGGTTTTAGGCACAGGAAATCACTGCAAGATCAATCAGAAGCCTACAGCAAACTGTATAATCCCGACGGTATGCAGCCCATTTCTTACCTAGTAGTTATTGATCGGACTGGAATACTCATGGGGGTTTTCATACCAGCAGTTTCATTTAACGGACAGCTTGTAAAGGTATCACAGATCAGTTGATTACTGGTAGTACTGCTGCTGCCTCAGCACCAGCCTTTCTTTGGATTTTACAAAATTTATTGCTACAAGCCTCTCTTGTAGGGTTATAGTGGAGGCTGGTAGCACAGTAACTCTGAAAGGCCCAAAAGGGACAGCCATAGCAGCAGTTATTGTCACCCTGAAGTGACCCTGAAGGTATGAAGTGCAGTTCTGAGTTAGCCTGTGCCTTCTAACTGGTATAAACAGAGAATGGGATTGTAGGTTTAGATCCTTTACGTTTATATAGGATCCAGTAGACAACAGCTCTCTTCTGACTGAAGCCATTGAGTGTTACTGTACGTAAACGTCTACTGAAGTATGGTCCTGTCCCTGCTTGTAGGGAGAAATTTCTTGTGTTGCTGAAGATGCTCTTTTGCGTATTACCTGCCGTGGGTTGAACCTTTGTTTGCTTTTGGTGGTAGTAAGGCACAGAACATCTTTAGGAAACTGTGTCCCTTTAGACTATATTTATCAGCAGTTGGAGAGCTTTTAAAATACCCAAATTCCCAGTGGAAAGTTCATTTTCAATTCGTATTTGTTCTGTCCTCACAGCATATTTATAAGTTTAGTATGAGTCACACTACATCCAAATTGCACATTGCCAGGGCTTGCTTCTTAGCCTTAAATTAAATTCTCTGTGAATATGATGTTTATGTAGAATAAAACAAAATTTAGTTTCAAATTTATGAGTTTTCTACTGTGTGTCCGCATATAATATTAGCGCGTGTGTTAGCTTTTGACTCTTTACTGCCTAGTGCCTGACTTTTAGGCGACTCAGTTGCAACTTCAGCCTCTGACTGTTCATCTGACTACCCGTGTATGCCAGCTATTCTGAGCATCAAGGAGACGCAGTGAGAACATTCAAGGGCGAGGAACTAATGAGCATTGCTTCAAGGGGTACATTGCTGTGAAGTGAAAGTCTAACGGGTAGCTAACGTCCTTGCACGCTTTCCCCTGTAGTTTCCTAACCACATGCTGTCAGAGCAGAGCAGACTGGAATTTTGGGATTTCTGGTCTGAAATCCAGCCAGAGCCATTGGCTAATACCTGGCGCTTAGGAGAGGCGAGCTGGTGGATGATTCAGTGCTGTGCATGTGGGAACATTCCTTCCCGACCCCCATGGCCTGAAACAGGAGATCTTGAGGCCCTGAACTTGCATAACAAAGATTATTATTCATCTGCTACTCAGACCCTGCCTGCAGACTGTGTTCATGGCTACCTGAATGTTTGGTGGTTTCCAGGCCGTAACTGGAGCTGACAGTAAGTCCTGACACACTTTGTCTGAGACAGTTATTTGGAGGTATTACTCATTGGAAAAGGCAAGCACTTTGGAGACGTGCAAGTTCAGTTAGGAAAAAGGACCAAAGGATTTACAGAGCAATAATCTTTTGGGGGCTGTATATGCTGCTAAGACTGCAGTTTATGTAGACTTGTAATTGAGATAACTTGCAGCATTGCTACAGGGCTGTTGAATTTTTGAGTTACTCAGCTTCTTTGGGATAAGTTACATCCTGTGCTTACCTCCATGCTTTCAGTGTTAGCACATATCAAGACACATAATTACAAGCTATTTCAGGTATGTTTGTAACTGTGGTCCTACACATACCCGTTAATGCAAAACTCACTGAAGGGAAGGTGCTCACTTGAAAAAGAGGCAGTAGTATTGTAAAGGTGACAACTGCTTTCAGATAATTTTGATTCACTTTGCAAAATATTCTGAACCTATGAACAAGTGTCAGCAAAGGAATGTAATCATGTCTCTTGGTAATTAAGTCAGTCAAACTTGGATACTAGCTCTTCTGAGGTCCTGAGTACCTTAGCTTACCTTAGTGTAAAAATGTTTCCTTAATCTTGATCCATTGTTAATCTGATAATATTTGAGGCTTTGGAAAAATGGAAAAGGATGGGAAAAGAGTAATCAGAAATGTTTGAGGTGGGACTGACACAGATGTTCCCGCGGTCTCCTTGGTTTAGAATTTATTTAGCTGTTTTTTATTCTTAGGATGCATTTAGCAGTATGCTCTCTGACTGTATTGCTCTCTTGTCCTAGCTAAGCCCTAGTTCAGCAATGCATGACTTAAGATAAGTACACCAGTCCATTGATTGTGTCCTTTCTTACAGATGATACTGCTAGACATTGTCATGAAAGGTTTCAGTTCTGTGACTTCGTTAAATCACGTTAGTTGAAATGTAAGACAGGACCTATTTTTAAGGATGGCTCACCTGATTGGTCCAGTCCTAGGCCCTGACTTCCATGGGGGAGGTATCCCAGGTGCTCAAAAATAAACATGCTTTAAAGTTGTTTGACTGAAGGTCTTAATACTCAGTATCTCTTACTTTTGAGGGCTGTCTTAGCAACTAGCGTTCACAGACCTGAAGGCAGACCCCCAGGGAGAGGTGTTCTTGATAGGTAGCTAGCCAGCAGAGAAGTGGAAAACATTTCCATTCTCTCTTTTTGATTATCAGAAGGCACATGATGAATAGTTGGCTCGTGGTTTCTCTCTGTCTCCTTGTTTCCCTGAAAGGTATTAATTGTGTTCTGCTATTAATTATTCTAGCATTAAATGCGTGGCTTTTGATGGTTATTTTAATTGGTGGGGGTTGCTCGGCAACTAATGATGGAAACTTTTCTCTGGGTTGATTGACTGACCCATAGATGTAGTCCTCTCACAATATTTTTGTATTCATAATGTGGAACCAATCACTGACAGTGCCTGTGATCCTTTCAGGGGTTGGAAAACATATAAAGTACAAAAATATACTCTAATTAACAAGATTTTTGCCTCTGTTTTTTATTTCTAAGAACTATGGTAAATACCAGAGAGAACATAATCAGTTCCTTGCATAATTTTGTGTGTTTGGAATGCCACCTATTGTTTAGTGCAACAAGCTTTGCTAAAATCTGTTTCCTTATCAGCATTTATCTGATAGTTTTTCCTTCTTTCCCTTCTACTCTCCTATCCTCTTTCTTCCACTGCCTCCCTTCATTTAAATGTTTTCTTGGAACTTACTTCAGTTTCTCCAAGAGAAAAGATTGCCTTGTGCTGCAGTTGAGTTCATCTCCCCAAGGGGAAGAAATCCAGATAATCCAGCGCAGAATGCAGGCCAGTCACTTGACATTATCAGCAGATGTTTGTGTTTCCTATTTCCAGGTTCTGTAATTTTAAAGTATTACCTGAAAACAAAGGGAAAAGTGGGCAGAGAAAAAGTGAAGAAAAAATAGATGAAAGGAGATGATTTTTTTGCTTCCTGTCATCTTTAATGATATAAGTTTGTGCTATATATTGTCCCTATGTGTTTTGCAAAATGCCCGGTCAAAGCTTTAGTGATGTCCTTGGTCCTTTACTTATCTGAGAACTGGTCCCCAGAAGGTCTCGGCTCCCTGAAACCATCTCTAATTTAATATGCATGATCGTTCCCTCAGCAGTAAATCAACTCTGCCTCCACACATACCAGTTAATCAGTTTTGTCCTTCATCACTTCAGCACTCAATAAATCAGTTCTTCCTTACGTAACCAATTAATCATTTCTTTCCTGGTGCCTATCCTAGCAAATTTGGTCCTTGCATACACATCTATCCATGTATGCAAAGATGTCCGTGCTAATGTGTTTGGCCTCCCCTCTAAAGTTATGTCTGTTGTGTATTTCCCTGTCATCTGACTGAACCTCTGGCTTTCCTCTGTCCTACCCTTTGGATATATGGACATCATCTCAGCATTATTGCTCTGGAATGCCCCAAAGCGATTTTATTTTATTTATTTTATTTATTTTTTTTCTACTACATTGGAGGAATTAGATTTCATTCTGTCTTAGATGCAAATTCTGTGAAGGGGAGACCAGCTTTCCATCTCTCTTGGTTTGTTCTTTTTCCTTCTTTCTGCCTGTGTTTGCTCTGGCTTCACTTCTTCATGGATTTTTTTTTTAATTCTTCGTTTCAAATGAGCACTACAAGCTTCTTCAATAAAGGTTATAATTTAACTGTGTCAGTATCTCTTTCTCCAGAAGACAGTCAGCTTGCCCCCTTGACCTTGGCATTCTTAGAAACTTTACTGTGCAGGATCATTTCCCGTTTTGACTAGCGTTACTGCATATGTTATGCTTTTCCTGGATCCTTGAGTTCCTAGGGTTTAAAGACTCCCGATTGTTGGCAGCCCAACCTATCTTTTACCAAGGAAGCAAAATAGCATCACTTTGCAACGGTGGAAGCTTCAGCATGTCCTTTCTCACCAACAAAGCGGTCGCTTTCTTTTCCAAACTTCCCATGTGTTCTTTCAACAGAATCATTTTCTGAGTTTTTTTTTTGTTTTATTTTGTTTTGTTTTTTCCTGTTATGCCCTGTCCTGTCCTGCTCTCTGTCTCCAGTCTTAGCCTTCTTGCTGTCCCTTCTCCGTGTTGGTGTCTCTGCTGCGGCAGCAGGATCTCTCCTCTCCCCTCATGCGTGTCCGCATACCCATCTGTCACTTTTGTTCTGGAAGTCCTGTCTAATTATGACAGGATCTCACAGTGAAATGTTTTGTGAAGCTCTTACCAAAGGACACAGCATGGACTGAAAATGTCTTTTGCTGCTTTACCTTCATCCTCATATGTTATCAAACAAAGGACTCTCTTCTGCTTTGCACCTCATCCATGCCTCCTATCTAGGCTACATTACTAACTCACCCTTAATTCTTATTTACTACTTATTTCAAGGAACAGAAGTCTGTATGGCCTGAAAAGTCATTGATGTTTCAGACTAGAAAGCAGCCTAAGTTTTTTCTTACAAAATAATGTTACAAATCAAAGATTCACACCTAAAAGATGTTTTTACTTCTTACGCGTCTGGCAGTGTTGTTTCCCAGAAGAACCTAGCCTTGTAGAAAAAGAAATAAAAGTTGTTTTGTTTGTGAAGTTTATTTGTCTTCACATTTATAAAATAGATTGAACAGACCTGGCATTACTGTCCCTGAACATACAATGATGATGGAGGCTTTTGGTGTTCTGTCTTTCAGGCTTCCTTGTGGTATTAGCAGAGGTATTAGCAAGCTACATAGAAGTTCTCAGCTGGAAGAATTAATAGATTGTTGGTTAAGAAGGAGTAAACCAGCCCAGTGAGTCAGGAGGCCACAGTTTTATTCCAAATTCTGCTACAGACTTTCTGTGTAATCTTGGACAAATCACTTCAACTGTATATCTGTCTTCGTCCATGTAGGAATAATTCTTCTCACCTACCTTACATAGTTGATGCTATACTGATTTCATTAATGTGAAAGGATTAATTTCATTAATATTGAAAGAAACTTTGAAGTCCTGGGATGGAAGTACTAGAGAAGTGAGAAGTTTTGTACATTGTTAGTTAGCTTTTGTTATATAATAAATAGATGCATTACCTGGAGGAGATATTTGTAGTATCTGCCAGACAAGCCATACAGCTGCTGCAGCATTCTACTGAAAATAATTACTTGCTCAGATAATGCATATTTACCGTTTATGAAGGACCATTTTGAGGACTGTATGTCATTAAATACACAGACTAATGTAAGATTTTAAAAAGAGTATTTTCCCAGCACCACTCCCCAGAGCTCTTGGTGCCTGGGCCACATGAATAACGTTCCCATTCCTCTGTCCAAGCTGAACGTTGTGTTTTTAATTTATTTTAAGTATCCAAGGAATGCTGTCTCCAGTATTCAGAGGACTCTAAATCGGATGTGAGACATAAATGCACCAGAGAAGCTTATCAGAGAAGCAGGCTTGGCGTGAGGCCTATATAAACAACCATAAATTTTTTCTCATTTAAATGACGGGACTCTGGAGGATTGGCCAATTATAGCTGCCGTGGGCTGTCCTTGGGCACCAATGAAAGTGCTTCAGCTGACCCCTGGTATTTGACATGAGCTGAATGTTCTGCTTGCTTATAAACTTACCCTTATAAAATGACCAGCCTGGTTCTAGTAAATTGACTTCTGGAGGTCAGTTTTCAGAGTAATTTACCAGCAAGCAATATTGTCTCCCATCTTTTGACTTCTCAGAGAATATTAGCTTGGTTATAACCCAGTTAGAGAAGAATCTCTCACTCCCAACCATTCTTCTGTGTCTCTCCCTCAAAACACAGCACAGGAAAAAACACAGTAAATTTGATCTTATCCAGAAAATGTCCCCCCCCCCCCCCCCCCCCCATGGATTTCTCATTTCCTGAAAATCCTGCCTTTGACCAGAACTTCTACTGGGACTTTTTAGATTTACCAGCACTGGTGGCCAAACCCAGTTTCAGTTACTGTCAAACTAATTCTTGACTTTGGGGAACAGCATCAGGTCTTAGTTCAGCATTGTAAGCCTGATCTGATCACGCTGACAGTAATGGCTTTACGGCATGGTTCACTCTACAGGAGTTTGTTCCCTGTGCCTGCATGAGAAGTAGGTAGTTTTGCAATGTAATTGTCTAATTTTGATGATGTCAGAAATATTAAGGAATTATCTTACTGTTTTATTTAGTAACTCCTAGTGTTTTACTAGAGTGTATTTTACTATGCGAGTGCTCTATGTTGAACTGAAACAAAATAAGAGATCCTCATGCTTGCAAACTTGGTCCCAATTAGGTACCTTAAATACCTTCTAGAAACAAACCTGAAGCAAAACCTTGTCACAGCCTCCTTCATGGCCAACTTCCAGACTGTATTCAGTACTCCTCCATTTATAAGATTACTGACTCCATTTGGCAGTTAGCAGGACCAGTATCTGATTTAGTGTGGCCAGTGTACTTTGGTGGCTGAAAGAGATAACGTGATATGTGCTATAGTATCTGTGCGTGTCTCAAAGCTGCACTCCTTGCGTGCCCCTGGCACCCTTTTGTTTCCAGCGGGCTCGAGCACCTGAGGACTGGTTCCTCAGTGAACAGCACTGAGCGTTTGCCTGATACTTGGGCCTCTTCTTCCTTTGCTCGCAGGTGTTTAGTACTCAAGGAGCAGGTCCATGTCTTGGTATCCTGGAGGAGAAATACCTCCCACCACCATTTTCTGGGGGAAGATGTTCAGGTGTGAAATTCTTTCCAGCCAAAACGTTCATGTACCTTTGGTAATGAAACAACTATCTGTCCTGCAAGCTGAAATGCCAAAAGGCTTTCCAGTTGCTCTGTTCCCCAGCTGATCGCTTTGTCACACGAAGCAGAGTGATAGGTGAAGTTCTAGATCAATGTTTAAGTTGCCTTCAAGTTTAATTTGTGTATGACATGACCAGAGAGACTTGGAAGCCTTTGGGAGGCAATGTTACTCACATGTGCCAAACAGTCTTCTGCTATGTGGTTTTCCAAGCTCTCTTGTTCCCTCGTGCAGTTTGGGAGAAGTGATTTTGGGGACAGGAAGGTGTAAGGGGGAGGTTGTTGACAAAGTTGTGGCCCCTGAGATAGGGCTCAAACCCTGTGGTAAACTCAGTTGTTCGTGTGGTTGCTGGGGTCATGTGAAAACATTTCCAGGGTCCCCTGTGAGATCTTCTCTGCATTGTGGCATTAGCAGCAGACTCATGAAAACAAGTTTTAATTTCCCTAAATAATTTCCCTTCCTGCTGCCCATTTATCACATGAAGTAAAGATGACACGGAGGCTGCAGAGTTGGGCATCTGAAGGAAGGTTTCCCATCCCACTTGTTTCTGTCCTCACGAGCTCTTTTTGCCTGTACACAAAAAATCTGTATTCCTTCCTCTCCTCTTCAAGGCCCCATATAAGCTCCATCTTACCTGTGTATCTGGTGTTACTGCTTCTTCTTCTGTTATTCAGCTGGCAGATCCCCAGCGCTGCCCTCCCCGCCCCTTCCCTCGCTGCTCCCTTTGCCTGTCTCCTACCACCCCAGCTTTGTGCCTGAAGCCAAGCAGCCTGCCTGTACCTGGCAACGGGCGCTCAGCTGCAGAGCCGCCTTGCTCTCCTCCTCCTGATGCTCACAGGGACTCTTCCTTCTCTGTTTGCCTCCCTAGGTTGTGCTCCTCCCATTCCTACCCCTTCCCCAGTTGACTTTTCTTACCTAAAACTGTCAAGATTTGACTTCTTTTTGCTACGCTCCATGTGAACTTGTAAAGTGTTTGGAATGATAATAATAAAAGTGAATAATGAGCTAGGCAACGAATAGGCAAAGGAGCGGAGGGGAGAAGCTTCTAAAACATTTCCTGTAAGAAGAAATAAAATGGCTAGTTACTGCTGGCTTCTAACCACACAGCGAACTTGGTTGTTGTGGGTGCTCTACGCACATGCAGAATAAAGCTAATAATAGGAGGCCTGCCAGATCTTTCAGTTGTACCTGTGCAGAGTGGAAGGTGCCTGATTTCATATGTATTTAAAAACATATTTTTTTGGATTTTCAGTGCCTAGCAATGATTTTTGGTTACGGATAGCTTTATCCAAATGGTCATCTCTCTATGTATTTTAAAACACAAGTATGGTATGTTCCTAGTAATAAATTGGATATAGTCATGTGACTTCAGTCATTTAATTCAGCAGGCCGCCTAGATATTCTATGCTGTTGCTCTTCCAAGTGAATTCCCTGCAAAATTCTTCCTGGAAATGATGCAAATAATTTATTTGAGAAAGTCCATGGATTACTGACCTTGGGAACCACAGCAGTGTAAATTCAAACCTGTGGAAACAATTTGCTGGATCAGTTTTAATAGCCCAGCAGTCTTCTAGAAGAAGAAAAAAGAAGAAAGTAGCTTAAAGAATACACCACCAACAAGGACTTGTTTTGCTATTTCAATGAGTTACTCAACAAATGAGAATTTATGCACCTGGGGTAATGAGCATAGAAATCATCAACTTAAACTCTTAAGAAAGCACGTAGGTGAGAGCCAGAGCTCATGTTTTCCGAGTCTTGTCTTTCAAAGAGGGAAAGATATTATTTTTTATT
The DNA here is from genome assembly GCF_040807025.1 of Struthio camelus. Classification (NCBI taxonomy): domain Eukaryota; kingdom Metazoa; phylum Chordata; class Aves; order Struthioniformes; family Struthionidae; genus Struthio; species Struthio camelus. Next base: position 11,374,720 of record NC_090951.1, read on the forward strand.
ACCTTGGTTAAATTCTAGTAACAAATCATCCCTGGCTTTACAACTGTTCTTTTTCAGGCGGTGCTGCATTGGGTGGGCTCAAGCAGAGTGGACAGTGGCTAACATTTCAGAACCTGCAGCGTTCAGATAGCGGTAGTGGTAATTTTCTGTTAAATATAGAGATGGCACAGCTGCTGTACAGTACCAACATATTAAAACCTTGGGCAGGTTTCAGTTCTGTGCATGCCAAGGCGAAAGTCGTTCTGGTGTCAGTGAAATTCGTGTAGCTGAATCTGTGCAGTTTTGAAGATTAACTTCACGGTTATAGCAGCTAATGCATTTGATGTTTGTGGTTTGCTGTGTAGCTGCTTTTTCATACTTGTTGCTTTTCCATCTAGCTCAAAGGTTTGGGCTAGTGAATAGGATATGAGAAAAGAGAAAACCAGGGAAAATCAAAAGAGGGAGTAACTAACTTTGATATAAGCATGGCTGAAAGCAGAGTTTTTCATTCTTAGCCACCACTGGCTGTAGTGGAGAGCTGATGTCTCATGCTGGGTAGAGAAGAAAGGAAGGAAGTGGATTTAGTGGAAAATTGATTGCATCTACTTGGGTTCTTTCCAGCTGAATCCTGAGTTAAGTACATTCATCCTGAACTAATCGTTGGGGAGAATTGGCTGAAATCTCACATACTTCTTAAAAGGAAGGCTAAGCATTAAATGAACAATATCCTTATTGTACCTGAGTGCCAAAAGAAGTAAGTATACTATCAGGAGTCCTAGCTCTTCGTTTTGGAAGTTGCTTGTGCCTTTAGTTCTAATATGACCTTGTCCAGAAAGGTGGAGGAGGCTGATAGGTCAGTCCACCAGAAAATATCAAGGACAGGCCATTTTGGAGGACTACTTTCTTATTACATTTTTAAGTGACTGAGCAAGCCCCAATTCATTTCAGTAAAATTATACTTTTCAGTTGTACTTTAGCTACAGCAAAGCACATGGGAATATTATATAAAACATATCTGAGGTCATAGGTCAGGCTTTGCTTGAAATTATCCAGGGTAAATCTGGAGTAGCATCATTAGCATCAGTATAATTGTTCCAAATTTGCACTAGTGTAAACAGGAGAAGAGTTGTCTCTGTGCTGAGTTTTTTCAAACTTACTGCTAAATAATCTAAAGCCAAAGATCGTGCTTCAAAACTTTCAGAATGTTTTAATGCTTTAGCAACCTGAGAACATTTTAACTTTTTTCTGCTTTGCACTCTTATAAGCTTCTTAGCACTTCTGGTGCTGAGGGAGAATCTTTCCGGTGCTCCAGCTCTCCAGAAGTGCTATGGTGGCTTCTCCAACTTTGACCAGTTCTCACATATTGCACAGTTGATCTGAGTAAATGTAACTGAAATACGTTTATTGTCAATGCATTGAAAAGTTGTATAAGAGGCAAACAAAACTCTTTACCACAGCTATGAAGGGAAACTTCTGCGTTCAAGGCAAAGAAAAAAGTTTCTGCATTCCAGAAACTTCTGCTAAAAATTCTATGCTGTGAAGGTCTTTAGGTCATTTATGAACGAAGCTGTTTATATTGATGCTAGATAGCTCTTCTCCTTGATAGCAGCATATTTTGTGTATGTAGACAAATACAGAAACTTCTGTGTCTGAGATTTAAATAAACTCAGGGGTGAGGTACACTTTACAAAAGCGGTCATAAATTAGCCCCATATCCTTCTGACTGGCAATATCCCCCAGGAAATCATTAGACCTGTTGTTTCTGGAGGTTGAATGTAGACCCCCTTTCCAGATGGTGAACTTGATTATTGCATAAAGAAAAATGTTTAAGCTACCATCCCTAGGCACTGTGAATCTCAACGATCATCGTGTTTTTGCTGCTAAGGTTTATCTTGAGAGTATGAAAATTGAGGGTTGCGAGCTTGATTTCACAAACAGATGGGTGTCATTGGTGTTGGCTGCTGAAAACTTTCTGGATGTGACTCAACTCAAGCGTTGCCGGTGTGCTTAGGTTTGTCAGCAGCACCCTTTGAAGCTGTTCCGCAGTGAGGCGCTGACGCATACGATGCTAGTGGGAGCAAGAAAGTAAGCTGTTCTTGTGCAAATCCATTCTTGTTTTTCTGGACAACTTAGAAGATAGTTTAGGGAAATTGCTCATCTCCCTTGAGGCTCTTTTTCATGTTGTCACAGGATTGGGTTGTGTCCACTCCTTTCGTTCAGCATGCTTTTATATATAAAGCATTAGCAGGGAAAATGCTGCTGCAGCTCGCTCTGGAGGTGATGTTCAGGTGTCTGTCTTGTTTCGCCTTACCAGCTCTTGACCAGATAGATCTCTGATGGTGTACTTGAGAGCCCAGCTGAACTATGATTTTTAGTTGAGGCTGAACTCAAATGAAAAATGGATAATGACTTGGAAGAAAGAACTGGTGGCAATGGTGAGGGATCTGCAGCGCCCTCAGTTAAAAGAGTCGACCTAACTTTTGCTGATTGTCAGGTAGAGGCTCTGGTGGATTCCTGCCCCAACTCTGAATGCTCAGACTGAATGTCTTTTTTTTTTTTTTTCTTTTTCTTTTCTTTTTTCCCTTTAGTGTTACTGGAAGATCGTGGCTTTTTCTTTTGGATTTCCCACAGAAATTATCTGTCATGTGGATTATAGCAGTTCTCTCTTCATGAAGGCTGCTCATTAACTTCAGGTAGTACAGAACTTAGTGGCTTGCTCGTGTCTCCTGTAGGAAGATTGTGTGTGGAGCGCAAACTTTTTGAGTCAGGGACTATTAGTTCCATTTATGTGGAAATCCAGTTCTGCGTCGTACAATGAAGACCTGATCATGGTTTCAAAGAGCTACTAGAAAAAAAATACCAGCTGTACCTGTGGTCTGCATCCTGTTCATTTCCAGGTGTAGTTCGAGACCTTGCCATTTCAGGCTTTGACTTATAAAGCGCTTGTCTTGTCTGGTTGTGATGGCTGTAGAGACTGCCTCATTCTGTAGGAGGCAGCAGCAGCTGAGATCGCTAGAGGTTTAAAACAAACAAAAGGGAACGCTTCATACAATGCATAATTAAATTGTGGAACTCACTGCCATAGGGACATTGTGGAGGCCAAAAGCGTAAATGAGTTCTTAGAGGAATTAGACAAATTAGAGAAGGATTGGTCCAGCAAGGCCATTAAACATAATAGTTCTGATGCAACCCGCAGTACAGGAAGATGTGAAGTGCTGGCTGCTGGAAGCTGAGAGGTTGTTCTTGGGAAAACATCACCCTGTGCAAGCCTTTTCTAATGCTCTTTCCCATTAGGCTTTCACTCTTGGCTGCAGTTGGAGACAGGATACTGAGCTAGATAGATCCTTGCTGTACCATTATGGTTGTTCTTACTGGACCTTAAATAAAAAACACCCGCTACATTTACATGGGTAGTACCTAGCAAGGTTTTTTGGCAAGCTTGCGTCCTGTAGAGTTGGGAATACTTGGACTGGAGTAGACTGCAATTTCATGGTAGATATATTTGGTCATAGACTGGACTGGCGCTCGGACCCTATGGTAGTGTGATATAGGACAAGTACTCTCTTAAGTCCAGGCTTAGAGGCAGCAGCGGGAAAAGTTGAAAACAGGATCTGTGATGGGGCCATGAAAGCTTCCCACAGTGGAGGCTACCTTGAGGAGAGAGCTATATCCTCTTCCTCCCAGCTTGCTGAGTGGTGGGAAGACTTCTGGTGGCTTTTACCCAGTGGTCTGTGTTGCTTTGCCCTTGTCCTTCATTTTTTTTGTATTTATAAACCCAGCCACAGAAAGAAATCCTAACTGACGTACTTGTGGAGCTTTATTCTGTGTTTCCTGTTTGCGTGTTAGCGTGTCTGCTTGTTAGCGTGTCTGCTTGTTAGCCTATAAAGAAATATATTTTAAGATATATATTAATACATATAGGTCCATAAATAGCTGCTAGATCAGTGCAGGCTGTTGCATTTCTGTTTTCTAAATACATGCTTGGCTTACGTTTTATGAAATACTTTTCAACATAAGTTCTTCTGTCGGAGCTGTGTGGAAATAATTTATGCCTTAACCCTGGAATTGATGGGTGGTATGAGATAGAATAAATACATAAGTGGGAGAGAAAGGAAACATCTGCCAAATTTTAACTTTTGCAAATTATATGGAAGCTTGAAAGTATCTGCTAAGTTTATAATATGTTCTGCTTAGGAAAGCTTTGCCTGCGTACCAAAGGTCAGAGATCTCCTTGTCCCTGCAGCATTAAGTAACCTTTTGGTTAAATAACCTGGCTGAAGAGTAGGAGGAGAGAGAAGGGAAGAGAGAATTCCACAGTAGAGTAAACATGGCACGGAGATTATGGATACTTTGCCAAGAAAGGTGGGATTTTCCATCAAGGTAACAGAAGATATTATCCGTCTATCTGCATATTCTGGCTGGAGACTAGCAGTTGAAATCATACAGCTAGGTAGGGGTAGAAATGTGCCCTCCCCACCTCCTCCACCCAGCTCTGATTTTGCAAACTTCTGTGGCTGTGAACGCTCAAGAGTGCAGTCGCTAGAGCAGGACAGCTGTGGCACGTTACCTGCCTCATTGTAAAAATGGAAGGTTTCTTGGCAGCAAAGGCCTGATTTCTGGATAGAAAGGTGTTTTCTTCAACGTGATAGCTAACACAAGAAGCAAAATCTTAGCGAAGATAATGAAGTTTTTCATTTTGACATCATGGCAGGTTAAGGTAAACTACAGAGGAAAGTCTAAAGTTTACCTTGAGCTACAAACATGTCAGAATGATAAACTGCCATGTTTTCATCTGGATTTTACTGCATGTTAGCTAGCACATAGCAAAGATGGACATTTTTTTCTAGTGAAGATAATACCTTGGGGCAGGTCTACAGCTTATATAAATTGTCATGAATTCAGTGATGCTGCGATGATTCACACCAGCTGCAAATTCAGCTTAATGTAATCTTCTGTGATGTGCAGTGTGAGGTGTAGAATACCATTATTTTGATGTGATAGCAGCTTGCACCCTGTTTCCCTGCTGGAAAGGCTGCACAGAGTGGAGAGCAATGCAGAGTCTGATTAGCAGCCCATACGTAGAATTGAATAATTGTGTGATATATGAGTGTAATTTTGTGAATGCCTTAATAAGAGCTGGGCAAACAGTAGTCAAAAAGTAGTCAGTCAGTCAGTCTACCATCTGCCTCTCTAGGACACATTGAGGTAGAGATCGAAAATGAACTCTGATTTTGTAACTGCAATTAATTTGCACAGAAAACTTTTTTTTTTTTGGACATACAAATATGTTTTAGTATAAGAGCTTAAACTCTGGAGGAATTTTAAATTAAATTTTTTAAAATAATTTATTTTAAATTATCACTCCGATTTTTATGCTTTCTGTGCATCAGTATTTTTTTAGAAGGACATCTCCTAATCTATTAAACCTGTTCATTAATATCTTACTATTTCTGTCTACCTGATAATATTTGCTTAGAATTTGTTCACAGACTCTGCATACTCTTTCTTGAAAGAATCTCTGTAAAGGGAGAAAACAATACACATCCTGTACTCCACCTTCATAGGCCTCTAGCATACGATGCCACCTTTTGTTTGCAAGAGTTTAAATTTCAAATAAAATCCCAGCATTCTTTTGAAAAAAAGGAAAGGGCCTCTCCCCTGCTTAGATTGTCAAATCCCAGACTAGGCCGGAATTGAATAGGCCAAGTCAGTGACCTCAGGCAGAAAGAATGTTGGTTATTTACGTAGGGCTTCTGCTATTTTAGCAGCAAACCTTTTCTTCTGAAAGGACAATGTATACTGTTTTGTGTTTATGGCCAAGTAAAAAGCTTGTACGTTTGAGATTTGCATCGCAATAGCCTAGTAACTCCATATACAGCATCCTCAGAAATCGCCTTGCAAGACTCTGTTTTGTCTTAGCCATTGCAGGTCTTTTAAAGGCTTTTACAAATGTGCTCCGAAAAAAATGTCCTGCAGATTCAACTGCTTATATGTTTGCTTTGGGTTTTTTTTCCCCGAGTTTTGCTTTTTTCAAAAACTAAAATTACACGTGCTTCTTTATTAGCTATCAGACCAGCGCTCAAAATATTTTGATGCATCTCAAACCAAGCTGTGCCTGTAACTTGAAACCAGAAAAATGTGTGAACGTGTGCGTGTATGTAATTCACCCACCAAGCATTTTTCCAGAAATAATGAAAGATCTTTACAAGCATTCTGGCCTGTTGGATGAGCCTGCAATTCCGAATGGTTTTTAAAGTGTGCCTTTCTCAATAGATCGCAACCATGAGGAGCTATTGTGCGAGTAAAGCACACATTTAGGATCCAATCCTGCATTCCTTAAAGTCAATGGGAGTCTGAGCGTGAAAGGAATGCAGGATTGGGTCCTGAAACAGGGGAGTAACACTGTGTGCCAGATTGCTTTGAAAAGAAGAATACAGCACATCCACAGTAGCCACTTTTTAGTGTTTCAGATTTCAAGCGGCTGAAGTCTGTGAAAAGTGGCTTCTGCCAACATGCAGTATCATCTATTCAAAGGAATTTGGCATTGGTTTTTTTTTTTTTTCTAGCTTAAAAACCCTGAAAGCCCTAGAAATTCACCCCTCCTTTCACAGAGCCTCAGCAATTGAGCGTTGTGAGGAGGGGACTAGGCAGTGGCAGTGGGGGATGGAAATTTCCCCCTCACCAGTTGTAGGGCATCAGATTGTAGTGCAGTTTTGCTCTCTAGCTGCTGCCCGGTACAAAGGGTTCCTGCGCGGGAGCGGGGGGGGGCTGGCCCCAAGAAGGGCTACACAGACCCTGTCTCTCCTTAGCCATGAAAAGTTGTGCTCACGTTGCTTGGGGGCTTTGTACAAGTTCTCTGTAGGAGGTAGAGGAGAAAATTTTAATTAACAGCTACTCAGGGGCTGAAGCAGCCTCAGTGCTCCCCATTTTCAAATGGGTGGAGTAACAGAAACCCCATGTAAGGACAATCTCTATGCAGATATGCAGTGATAAGCCAGCGGGAGGGATGGGGAACCGCGGGCCCAAACTTCTGTGGGAGTAAAGGAGAAATGATAATAAATAAATTAGTAGTATTGGAAGTTTTTGTTTTCTTTTGGCACTTCTCTGAGCCCTGGGCAGGCAAGTGTTCTCTGCATGGTGAAAGAAAATCCATCTCCTAGATGGAATCCAGCATCAGTTTTATCCTGAGATAACTGGACAGAGAAGGTAACAGAAGTGAGTTCATATTTAATATTTTCCATGATTTATTCCACATTTGTTAAACTTGGTGTTTTTCTTGAAATATCAGCTCCTGGAATTATCTAATGGCTTAAACTTTAGCTTCCATTTTTCAGAAATAGTAATTTTCTGTACTCAAGGTTTGTGGAGAACAGATCACGTTCTGGATATTTCATTTACCTCTAAGTTTTTGAGTTATTTTGGTCCCTGTTTCTCAGCTAAAATGCATGCTTTGTTTTTTAACCCAGCATTTTTGAAATCTGGATGTCTGATATTATTACAAAGCAAAGAGGGAAGCAGTTTGTGCTTTTGAAGAGCGCACAGGTGCTCTTGGGAGATCAGGTGGCACCTTGCACAGCCAGCGAGGCTGCGGTAGCCTGGCCGCCGGTGTTCACAGCTCCCGGCTACGGCTGCAGCCCGGCGGCTGTGTGTGCTGTCGTGACGGGTGCCGCGCGCCCCAGCAGGGACACCTGGGAAGGACCTGCCGCTGCCCGGCTCTGCCGCAGCCCTTGGTGCAGCGTAAGGTGAAATGGGGTGTCTGGGGTGCTCCTGCGCTTGGGAGCTTTGGCAGCTCATGGAGAGCTGTGGGAGCACCGCTGTTGATCAGGGCAGCCCCTGACTTACACTTTTTCAAAGCAAAGTTAACTGGGTTTGGCCCTCTGGCCTGAGTTTTCTACAAGGAATGATGAAAGCTCTGTTCCCGGGTTGACGTTGGGAACATAAGCTCAACTTTTGCCCAGCCCAAGTAACTTTGTGTCCAGTCTGATTACACTGGTACAGAGCTCTGAGGCAGGCAATACACAGGAATTTTCCTTCCCTATTATGGCAATTGCAAAATATTTGAGCAAATGTTGCGTATTAATTCTGCATGTATGTTTACATGTCACTTTAGTTTGAACGCTTTGGGAGACTGTCACTTGAGATACTGTCATGAGACCAGTAATGATGCTGTCGCATCAGTCATTGCAAAGATGGCATCTGAAGCTGTTAACCAGCAATTAGGTCCATGTTTGACATTGTTTAATAAAACAGATATGCACAATTCATCAGTCAGTCAGGCATGAAAAGCCAGGGGCTACTGTGCGCAGAAAGCTGTGTGAGTCATGAACCAAAACTTCCAAAGTGCAGAAAGTCTACTGCATGTCCCACTTAGCCTTAGACTTGAAAATTCATAAAATAAAAAGCAGTGGGGGAAGAAATCCTAACAAAAGAAGCAAAGTGGGCTTTTTTTGCACTTCAGAAACAGTTGTTAAAAAAGGATGTCAGGGTTATATTTGTGCTCTTCTGAAACGAGGGGGGAACTCTTGCAGCTTATGGATGCACTTTTCAAAGTGCTACGCTGGCGTCCTCTACTCCCCTTGAACCACGGACCTGAGGGGAAGCAGAGCTGGGCAGTCGGAGCGCTCGAGGGAGTGCCAGGCGGCAGTGCTGCAGTCAGTAGCTGAAAGGAAGAGGGGTTGCGGCTCTGGGAGAGGGCAGCAACAGAGCAACAGTGGGGACGTCCCGCACGCTCCTGTCTCTCAGCCAGCTCCTCGCTCCTGCCTCTGGGGGTGAGTGGGGGATGGCCGCTCCAGAGAGGTCCCTGCAGAGCCGAGGTCTCTGCTGGCGTGCGCTCAGACCTACCCAGGCATGTCTCCAGCAAACAGGAATGGCAGGTACTTGAATATTATTCTGTGGTGATAACTTTGGCAGTCCCAGCTTTTAATTAGATCTGCTTTAACAAAGGAGCTTTCCTTATCTTTACGAGGGATACCTGTGGCTGAACTCTTCGATTGCTCTTCATATAGGGATGTTTTAGTTACATTTTTCTGAGTAAAATACAGGTCTCTTGTTACACGCAGTTGTAACGTTTGAAATGAAAGGATATTATTAGTCATCTTTTGCTTTGTTCCTACTGTCTAATGCTGAAACTTTCCTGCAGGCACATATATCTAAAATATCACGACAGAGATCACGATGCTTAGGAAGTGCGTTGGTGTATTTTTTGAACGCATTGGTAGTCTCAGAGATGCATCACACGTTATCTAGGAGGTGAGGCTGAGCATGCAGCGTTCCCATTACGTCAGAGGGGAGCTCTTTGTAAGGAGCGTCAGCCCGAGAGACAATGCAGACTTCTCACATGAACTTGCTTACGCTACAGTACTAGTAAATCATGATTATTACCCAACAGTTGCATGTTTTTAATCATCAAAGTACTTAAAATAATATAATAATGCTTGGCACTTTTAAACTTCAAAGCACTCTGCAAACAGTAATTAGGCCTAATAACCATGCTGTGACAGTGAGACATTGCTATCTCTAGTTTTACAAAGGGCCGGGGGGGGACAGTTGAGCGATAACTTTCTGTGTGAGACTGGAGACCTACCACTAAAGGCTGTGACTCGATAAACTCACTTCCCTAGGCAAAAACCCCGTTACTAACAGCAGCAGACTTCCTCTTCTGGAAGGGCTTTGAAGATGCCTTCACTGCCAGTGGAGAAGGAGCAGGACGTTTTCGTTGCTGTTTTGGAGCATCTCCTTGAGACTATAAAAGCTGGTCCAATTCACGTTTTGTTCCATGAGGCCTGGAGCAGCTTTTGAAACAGTCTTGGAAAAAGTTTTACCCCATCTTGGCTTCCTGACTGGTGTGTTTTCGCCACCCAGTGAAGTGTTGTGGAGACTGGAGAGAATAGCTGTGGACAGCCTGTGTCAGCTGTGGGTCGTTCTCCTTTTGCCGGACAAATCTGTGACTTGCTGTCTGATGCCCGGTCCTTTGCTAAAGCCATGCTGTTCTTCTGTTCGTCACTTATGCTTTGCTCTACCTGGGACATAGAAGTTCTGCGGGAAATAATTATTAGGCACATTTTAAATATTGAACAATCTTAAACTAGATAAATTCATTTTATAAAGTAAACAAAAGTTCCAACAAGTCTGTTTTCCTTTGGATGTTTGTCTTCTTGTTTGTGGACATCACTTGTGATTTTTTTCTGTGATAGAGTCATTTCTAGCTTACACTTTATTACATGCAAGAAGGTCTAATTGAAAGGTCATGCTTTTAACTGGACGTTTACAAGGTCTCTGCCATCCACCCAATGTGTCAGAACCCAGTTATCCTTGAGGTCTCTACCCTGTTGATTTTGCTGATGTCAGCCAAGAAGTCTGAAATTAGTAGGTGGGCGTATGTTGTGTCTGTGAGCACATAAGCTTTATTTGCTATAGTAAGCAAGGCTAAAAAGCACTCGGGCAGAAAAAAGGGCTTCCCTATATAAGCTGCAGGCTGAGTAGAGTTTTGCCCTATCTTTGGACCTTATCATGGTCTCCCCACGTGTTCTAGGCCAACTTGCTCTTCTGGTCAGGTATGAAACTGAGGGTCTTCCTTGGTACTGTACGAAACTGGTCTGACAGGGCGGACGTGCCAACGTGGGTATCCAGCTAAAGGCAGAAAAGCAGGAAAGAAGCACTGTGTTTGTGAAACCCTGTATTTGTGAACTCTGTGGTAGGCTGCTCATTATAACTGCTCATTATTATTATAATGAGCTATCTGCAAGTTGTATCAAGTTTTGTCAGGAACTCTGACTTTTGTTTCAATATTGTAAAAGCAAATAGTAACCTGGACTTGGATTTCCTCCGTCATTCAAAGGAAAACCGGGCAGCAGAGTCTTTGTACCAGTATGCAGAATGGTATTACCTTGTCCAGCTGGCCGCTTGGCTCAGTTGGCTAAAGCAGCGTTACTGTTTTTGACTTGTAGTCTCTGCCTGATTGACGAGAATAGGTTATGGCCACACAGAACAGGCTACTGCTACGCAGGTTCCAGTTACTCCAGTACCTCAAGGAAAAGAGCCACAAAAGCGACTGTCCCGTTCATCCAGCCGGGAGGCGGTTACACTAGTTTGTGTGGAGCAGCCCCAGTCTTGGCTCTGCAGCTTCCAAGCGCGAGAGTAGCTCTAGCTCGGTTAACTCGACAAAGCACTGTGCTGGCACTGCGGGGCAGGACAGCCTGGATCTCCTTTTGATTTGTGTCTCCTTGTTGATTGTGATTGTTGGTGCTTTTCTATTTATTGCAGTACTTAAGAGATACCTGGGCGCCCATGGAGTTTGGTGTTTAACTTTGTTAAATGCTGTCATTTAGCAAACTTCTCTGGAGGGCAAGTAGAATATGTGTTTTTGTTTTCATTTCTAAAATTCAGTATAGTGTAGTTCATGCTATTTGTGTGATAACTTGCTGTTTCTTGTTTATGAGATTGTACTATCCCTGAATGAAATTCCTCTAAGGTAAAAGGCCTGTCAATCTTATTAATTATTGCTAATAATAGTAATCATCATGTGAGTAAGCTGCTTGCCTGCTTTATGAGTTTGGGCAAGTCAGTTCCCTAATATGTGGCTTGGTTTTCTCATCTGTAAAATGGGGAAAATGATGTTTTTCCTCAGTTTTGAAAGGTGTTGCTCTTTAAATATAATATAAAACTATGACTTTTTTTTACCATGTCAGCTATATGAAAAGATAGGTCAATTGTCTGTTTCTGCCCGGGTGGCGGGTTTGCAGAAGCGTGTCTCATCAGTAAGCAGGGGCTCACAAGTTGTATAGTGGCTGAGATGGGGGCTTGCAGTTTTACTGCACTAGAGTGAGTTGAGGTTGTTTATGTCCTAGGACGATGGGCTAACCATCAAATGTTTGAAAACAGAAGCATCTTTGAGAGCTAGTCCACAGCATTGTTTTTCTTTATTTGCTTTGGATCATAAGCTTCCCACTCCTTCCTGGTCATGGAAAAATTTGACTTGATTGACTTCTGCTATGGGTGATTTGCTATGAAATAACAGGAGCAGAATTTGGGGCGTTTCCATCAACGTTAGCACTACCAGGCTCTCTGGTAAACAGTGGGGTACAACGCAGGACCTGTGGATCTTCATACACCTTGTGCAGTCCCTCAGGAGATGCTGATGCCTGCCCTGACTTAAGGCGTTTCCTTCTTGCAGAAACCCTTCCAGGGCTACAGTTTGGGATTTGTCCCTAATTATCTCTGCTGCTTCTAACTGTAATGGGTGTGTGGGGAGAGTGATGGCTAGAGATTTACCGTCTGATTCAAACAAGCAGGTTTTCTGCATTGACTGAGCCAGTCCCTGTGAGTAATTTGGAAATGCTGCATCAGCATGTAGAAGTCGAGTTCCTGGCCTGGGTGCGGCCATTTTAGTTCCACCATCTAAAAGCAAATCATATGTCCTTGCTGGGTCTTGCAGAACCAACATATCCTTTAAAAAGCCGTTCTTGGCTCTTTCCTTTCTCCCCTCATTTCCTTTTTTATTATTAGCTCCTTTATTTCCATTTGGGTATAGACGGCATGACACAGCTGGGCAGAGGACTTTTTTTTTTCCCCGAGAGGATTTTCTCCTTGCAGAGTGTCCTCCTCGCCCGCCGCCCCTGCCAGCCTGCCTCCCACACCTTCGCAGAGCCTGCGGATTGGCGCAGGCTTCCTGCTCCAGGCTGCCAGGCTTGCGCTGGGTGCGACTCCCAGCAGGCTGGCACAAGCTCCGTGTGTTTAGAGGCACAGCAAGAAATTACACCACCACCACCACATCATGCAAACCACGCTGAGCAAGCCTGAGTGACTCTTAATGGGAGTTACCTCTGGAAACCAGGCTTTTGTGTTGCCTGGGTTGTGGTCACTGGTGACTTAGGAATAACACCTGCAGCAGAGGACAGTCTGTCAGGCAATGAAGAGCTTTAGTAGGTGATTAGAGATGGATATGTAGCCAGGGCTTTCGTGTTACCACAAGAATAATGGATTTCTGTTTGCATGGTGTGGTTCTGAAAGCACTGGGGAGGGGAGGATCTTATTTGCTGGCCTGACACTGCAGTCAGGGTCGGGGTGGTGCTTGCTGTGGGTGGTGGGCTTAGAGGAGGACGAGTGTCTGGCAGGCCGTGAGGCAGAGGCTCCCCTCTGCTGCGAGCTGCTGCCGCCAGTCTGCGCACACTTGGGGGCACTCAGAGCCAGTCCAGTCCCTGCCGCGGTGTGCGAGGACGGTGGCCGCGGATGCACCCGGGCCTGGATGGCTCTGGGGCAAGCTGACGGGGTGCGAGACTGGCTGGAGGGCGGATGCACGTTTCAGGCCCAGAGGTTTCTGGGTGACCGACCTGCGTGCCCTTCCTGGCGCGAAAAGCAGGTAGGCTCTAGGAGCTGCTGCAAAGGTATAGGTGAGGTGGAGGGGGCTTCCTAAAGCTGGAAGAGGAGCTGTGAAGGAGGGTTGTGAGGGTGATGGCAGTGACAGCCGAGTCACGGTTTTTGAGCCAGAGGGAAGAAATGGCAGTGGGGAGGAATGGTTGTGCCTGGAGAAGGCAGTCAGGGAGGAGGTATCCTTGAAGGCAGCTCTGCAGGCAGGGAGGGGAGAGGCAGGTGGAGAGCTAATGCGGCTGAGCAGGACTCAGTGGGGAGGAAGTACATCTCAGGTATCCAGAGCAAAACAGTTTGCAGAGCTGGGCCTTTGGGAAGAAGCATCAGCCATATTCTTAGGCAAACTTGAAACAGGCACTGCAGCCAAGAGCAGAGGAGCTAACAGGTGCCAGAGCACTCCTGAAAGTGGTGGCAGTTTTTCCGTTGGGCAGGAGGCTGTGTCCTCCCTAGTCCTTTACCGAAGCACTGGTGATGATGCACCATGTCTGCTCTAAGTTCAATTTTGAGCAGATCCTCACAGGGATCAGAGTCTGAAGGTCATTTTGAAGCAGATTTATGGTTCTGTAAAGGACTCTGTTCAAAGAGTTGTGAGCCTAAAGATTTATAAGTCAGTCAGGCAGGGGAATGGCTTGCTCACCATGTTCACAGGGGAAGGATATAAAGAAATTTACTGCTTCCCTGACAAATGCAGTTAGATATTAAGAAAAGAACCCTGTGCTCCTGCTAGCAGTGTAGTTAAGAACTAGGGCAGACTATTAAGGGAGGTCATGGGTCTTTCCCACTGGAGAGTTTTAAGAACAGCTTGGATAAATAATAGGGAAGATCTAGAGTAGTTGCTCCTGTGTCACTTTTGAGAGAGGCCTCATGACCTCCTAAGAGCTGTTCCAGCCCTGTGTCTTGTTTCTGTGACTGACTTACTGGATGGACCAGTTTTACATGAGAGTCTCTGAGAGAAGATTCGTAGTCTCAGTGTATTGCCCAGGATGACAGGATCCTGGTCCCCAATCAGAGCTACCAGGCAGTAAGAAAGACAAACAATAACTGACTCCACCTACCAGTAATATGGAGACAGCAGCCTGTGAGCTCTAAAGCCCAAGAACGTGTACACAAAAGAAGCATTTCCCTCGACCACGACAGTAAAACCACCAGACAACCACATACAGCATGTGATTTCCCAAAAGCATCAGCCCAAATCCCAACTTCTTTGTGCCGCACACTGTTTCCCAGGATCAGATCACAGTGGCAACGTGTAAAAGACACTTTTAAACACTGAAGATTAATCATATTTTCCTCAACGTTGTTTATGGAAACCGTAGAGAGCACTTCTGCCACTCTGCTCTCTGCCAGCTAGCTCTGAGCTCGCCAGCCATGAGATTGAAACTCTCAGCAAGGATAGGCAGTGTTTATGGTGGAGGTTCTCGTCCCTGAGACATTACGGAGAAGTCCAAGTTTATTCTGTAGAGTAAAAGCTTCAACAGTGAATTCGAAGAGGGCTGTCTGATGGCCTGTAAATACAGTCTTTTGCCCTCTTCATGGGTCTGTGTCCCCAACAGTATTGTAGCTGTGCACTGCTAATGGCAGCTTATATGCGGCTCTTAGTAGGCATTGTGTCATCTCCTTACCAAGGCTGCAAATGGATTGATGAGAACACCCAAATGTTTGGAAGCTTTGGTCAGATAGGACCCTGGCACTGGCTGGAAACCAGCTGAATCAGGATGAGTCTGGTTACTATCCTCCCTGGCTGGTTTTACACTGACACAATGTCATTGCCTTCAGTGGAACCACTCTGGTTTACGAGAGAGATGTTTTTGATCAGTCGTATATAAAGAACTGTTGGTTTTGGTAGTTTTCTGAATTCCTTTTTTAACGCTTTCTGTTGAGGTTTTCTGGAATCTTGCATATTTCTTAACTGTAAAGGGAACCATCAGTTTGTGATGATCAGATACATAGTCAATAAGAGCTCAGCTAGTTCCAATAAACCAGCAAATGTTTAAACTTGTAAATGTAATCTCGTTTTCAGTACTGTTCTGTCCTTCCCTCTGTCATGTACACCTTGTGCTGGTTTAGTATCACAGGTTATTAAAAGTCTAGGTGTTGTAGCACTGATTAATGTATTAATGTTTTGAAAGGTGACAGCAACATTCATATGCTGGTATTTCGTGCTTGTTGTCCTTCAGAAACAAATGCACTGGGTACATTCCAAGTGGGTTTATCCCAGGTATGACTTGACCTGCAAAGAAAATTGTTTTGATTTACAAATGAGCCTTTCCCACCAGAGAAATTGTTTTGGGGTTTAGGTTTTAAATTCACCAGGAACTGGAATTATGTGAGTTCCATAACCCATGCCTACAGGTCCCATTCAGTTGATAAGGAATTTGTTAATGTATGATGATGACTACAGCCTAATTCTCACCCAGGTGTCTGGATTGACAGTCCAGTGAGAAAAGAAGCCAGGAACTGGCCGTGTTAATGGGCACAGCAGGGTATACTTTTTATTTTGTGTCCTGAATGCCTAAGCCTGGAAACAGTACAAAATTCTGACAATAAAATATTTTAACAGGGAGAAGACTACGAGGAAAAGCATTCTACAATGTCAACGGCAAAGTGTACTGTGAAGAAGACTTCCTAGTAAGTAAGACTTCAGGCATTTTTTCATTGTTTTTAAACCAAATTGTTCTTTTATGTTGGCTTGTTTGCTTTGAGAGACAGTTTAGTCTTCTGGGGCCTACTTCTGCCTCTGCTGGAATCACAAAGCGTTTTACCATCAACTCCATGAAGACAGGATCAGGCCCTTAGTTTGAAGTGGTGGCTATGAAACCAAGTACATAACTGTCCATAAGCCGTCACAAAGTGTAAATTATGAGAATAAACACTGGAGCTGCTCAAGCTTTGGACTTGAATTGCAGCCACAAAGCCTCGCTTGCCAAGCTAGAGCTCAAAGTCAAACATCTGGGGAATACCAATCATAACGGGGGGAGACGTTTTTGACTGGAGCACGTCATCGCTGTGTACAATGTTGCTTTGTTACAGGCACAGTTTTAATCAGTGCTCTGCTAGGAGTGATGTGGAGCTGTATTGTGATTAGCTAAAAACTGTTAGCCACAGAGGAGCAACTAATTTTCTCTCCACACACCCAGAGCTTTTATAAATGCTGTGCTTTAATAGAGACTGAGTCATGAAAAGAAAAATGAAGCATGTTGCTGAGCTGTGTTGTTCCAAAAATAAAATATTTGTGCAATTAAGGGTGAGGATTGTGTAGTACTGACACAGAGAAAGATGTGATAACTGGCAGACCATTTATAATTAAGATTAAGAGGACAACCTGGCTGGGAATTGCAGTCCAAGAGGAATGATGTATTTTAGCTTATAAGATGAATTAGAGAATCAATATGTTGAATTCACAGCATCTTTATTTATTGAAATAACGTTCATTTAGAAGCTTGGATCTTCAAGAATGACTTTGCATTTCTAATGAGTATATTGCCATCCTTTTTGCAAAGGAATTCCTCAAAGAATATCCCACAACAACAATGTTGTTGGCACTTCAGAATATGAAAATGCATTTCTTATCAATGCAATCCATTAAAATCCTGGAAATTCCTAAAACATAAGCCCTATTCACCTTCAAGTATTGCACCTTTACTCTCAGCCAACTGCAGCTGGAGCCTGTTGAAAAGAGCAAATTGTATCTTTTGCAGAAAAGAGGTTGCTTGTTATCATGAAAATATGTTACTGTGTTACTTGTTCCTTGGAGAGAAAATTATTTTTTCTCCCGTGCTTTTTTCAGCTCTTTCCTGTGCTCCTGCAGAAACACAGGGAGAGGGAGAAAAGGTGGAATATGAGAAGCAAGGGTTCAGGCATTAGAGATTTTTGTTTTAAATTGTGTTAGAATCTACTTTCCCCATGATTAGAACCTTTCATACAGACTTTACTTATTACTTATTTACTTATTTTAGAATGTTCTTGTTGTTGTTATCTTGTAATTTCAGCCTAAACATGACAATTTTAAATGTAAAAATCTGAATTTCATTTTGGATAACATTCAGTTTTCAGAGGGAGGAAAAGTCTTTAGTTCTGAGACCCATTCCATAGCAGGCTTCTTGAGGCAGACACTTGCAGTCATTTTCCCAATAAAATTGAGGTTAGGGACCTGATAGGAATAAAATTCCCTAAAGTTAGGGAACTGTTGGACATTTAAAGCACAGATTTATTTATAAGCCTGAACCTTTTACTGGTGCATCTTAGCAGGTTCCCAGTAGCACAGGGGCATGGGAGAGAAGCAGGTCAAGGGACTGTCTGCTGCATAAGGCAGCAAAATAAATTAAATTCTGACATTGTCCCTAACAGTGTTAAATTAGCTCGTTCTCAGAAAGTGATTCCATCCTCTCTTAGCTTCCCCTCGGCAAATCATAGCAAGCAAGAACGCTAGGAACTGCCTTGCTTCCCTAATGAAATGAAACAACTTTTGTCTATTTTAATTTGGAGTTATGTGGACTGGAAAAGCTCAAAGCCTAGCAGTCACAGGAAAAGGCTCCAAAGTTGCATTTAATAAAGAAGTCACGTCAACAGCTTTTTACTCCCAGGCCTTGCTCCTAACCACTTTGAAATTCCAATCCTGTCTTTAAAACAAAAAAAAAAAAAAAAGAAAAAGAAAAAAAAAAGAAAAAGGTCCAAAGCAGATAGCCAAATGCTTTTTCTGTATAACAGAGGATTTCAATCTCTGCTGTAATTCCAAACCTTAGTGCAGCTTCATATATGGATTTCCAGTTGATAGCACCACAGTAGGATATTAGAGAAGTAAAAGATAGGACACAGACTATCCAGGGGATCTGCTTAGTCCCCCTTCTTGTCACAGAGGGCTTGTTCCTCACCTTTCTTCTCAAGCCCATGGTCCTCTCTAGTTCTAGACATGTCACCTAGCTGTTGGGACACTCGCTTGCAATGAAGCTGGGCAGAAGGGGGAAGTAAAAAACTTTCTCTCTGCATGTGTTAGGCTAACTTTGCACTCTGCCCTCTGACAACTGCCATGCAGGCTTTGCAGGCCAAGAAGAGAGAGCCAGTAGACCTCTAGGAGCTGCTGTACATTATAGCAGTCTCCTGAGTTGTCCCGTAGGCCCGAGTCCATTGGTGCCCCACAAAGACCTGCCTCCTTCCTCCCTGCAAGCCTCTGTCCTGAGCTGGAGTAGCAGCAAGAGTATGCGCTCTTCCCTTCAACACTTCTTGCACCAGGGGACTTGTCTCTTAGCTCCTTGTAGCCTCTTTTTGGCCTCTAAAATGCAGTCAGAGGCAGAGCGGATCAGATTTTGGCCACGTTCTTAGGTAACAACATAGGAGAAGATCATTTTAATTTGGAGGAGGAAATGGAGGCAGTCTGTCTACATTGTAATTGTATTCCTGCTAACAAAATACGGTCTCCCATTGGTGTTCATTCTCTTATTTGGCTTTTCTTGCCTGGGAACTATGAGAAGCGTTAGATGCTCATATATGTACAGGAATCTGGTCATGGCTTCGTGGAGCTACAACCCTGCAGTTTGTGACCAGGCTATTTCATATATGTTACAAACATAACAGGAGTTAGAAGCAGAGCAGCTCCTGAGAATGTCGGCACGAGAGACTGTGCCCGTCGTGCTGTGGTCATTGGTAAAATCCATGTAATAATAAATAGAGAGGTCTGTAAACTTGCACTAGCAACAGCAGAGTGATCTTTGCACTGTTTCCCAGAGACATGTGAGGTGGCGATGTTTCATTGCTCATGGTCCCTCCAAAGTTTGAATGAGTCCCTCATGTGACCTCCCAGTAAGAGGCACACTGATGGGAAGCAGGGGACTAACAAACATGATGCAAATAGGGGGCAGGGGCTGAAGCGGGCTAAAGCCTTCTTGCCACCTGGAGGAGAGCCCGTCCCAATCCCACCATCAACAGGGAGCATGGGGCAGTGGTGGAAGCTGTAATTCTTCCAGAGCTCTTTCTGTCCCTGCTGCTGCCTCTGCATATCCTGTTACTCTGCTGCAGGTGCTTCCTCACTGTCACCCTGCCCCATACTGGGCATGTCTGGCAAGACTAGTCCAGGTGAGACACCGGGAGGAAGCAGCACCCCTGCCTTAGGACTACAGTAAATAGCATGCAAACGAGGACATGCAAAAGAGTTGGACTGGTTCTTGCTGTGAACCAGTCAATGTAGAAACTTTTTAGGAGAGAATGGGGATTATTTATGTATCTCTATTGCAACTTTTAGAAATGTTTCAATTTTTCCCAGAAGTGTCAATATTTTAATTCTCCTGTAATACTGCTGTTCTGTATGTCAGAGCAGCTCCTGTGGAAGCAGTCTCCAGAACTGTAGTTTGTAGTTCATACAAGGTATGTAGTTCTTCAACTCCCGCTCACCCAAGCTCTTTCTCTCCATTAAAGGAGATGCGTTGAATTCACTGCAATATTATCGTTCTTGGAGACGAGACCTTGACAAACAATATTATCTGGTCAATATACGTGTTTGGCATCTCTTGTAAGAGTGGGGCTTGCCCTCCTTGGCTAAACTGTCCCTTTTAAGGTTCAGCACAGAGTTGGTGCCAGCCACTCAAGGGCATCTCCCTCCAAACTCTAGAAGCAGTTGCCTTTCAATGGTGAAATGCTTTATGGATCACATTTTTAAGAGCACTCAGATGTCATTTAAAGCATGATAAGTGCCAAAGAGCTTGGCTACCAAGCTGTTTCAAAAAAATTAGTCTGTAGGTGTGACATGAGGAGCTCCTAGCGTCAAGCATTTAAAATCTGCCTCCCCCCCCCCCCCTTTTTTTTTTTTTAAGTGCTTTTGATTTCTGGACAAAAGGTGTTACAGAAAAGTAGATGTTATCATTCATTATGAGCAATTTCCACTGTGCGGCCATAAAGCTATCCAAAGCACAGATACACCCATCAAAACCTTTGGCAATAGCTGCAAGGTACATTCTTCTAACAAATAGTTTTCCCACATGTTTGCTCTTACTGAGGGCGCAGATTATCTTTCTCTGAATCAGAAGGCTTATTTTTGCTCATTCTTTCTGGGGAAGAAGTGCTAGAAGTTTTAGACCCTCTGATGGAACTGTAGTTGGGAAAGAGATGCCAAATGGAACTGCCATGATCATCCTTGCTAGAATGGTGCCAGTCTTCTTGTGTGTGGAGTTGCAAGTGAATGTATTAGGGCTGGTAAACCCTTACCACATGATAAAGATATAGCATACCTCTCCTTTTTTTCTTTGTTTTTATCAGCCTCCCAATTCCAGCCCTAATCAGCTGTAAATTCTGTCAGTGCTTAAACCCAGATCATCTTGGCTAAATGGAATGAATGAATCAGATTGAAAAAAAAATCACTGATACTTCCACTTCTGCCTAAGCGTGGTGCAGAGATTGTCCAAACTCTGTGATTTCTAGTAGAAGCACTTCAGTATCGAGATTGGATATTATTGAATGGAAACAGTAACAAAAGCCCAACAACTTGGCAATGATTTGCTTTGGTTCTAGGGAAGATAACAGAAGATAGCAGTTACTCTTTTTCATGCCACCTTAAGGTAGCAAGTCCAGCACCTCTTACCTCAGCCCTGTTACGACAGTTGTTTCATGGAACGAAATAAAACAAATGACAGTTTAATCCTTCTCTGAAAGCTCTTAGGACACAGATCGCTAACTAGCCATAACAGGGACACTGTTCCTGGTGAAGTAAGTAAAAAAATAAATGCCTTACTGTATAATAAATAATCCCAGTCAGATGTTCTTGTTCCATTTTGTTGATAAATTGCTGCATAATCACGGGTGAAGGAAAAATAGCTCAATAATTTTAATCTGTCTTTTCTTTTCAATGCTTAAATATCACGTAAAGAAATTTAAAAGAAATTACTGTTTTTCTTGGCAAAAAACACTTTAAAAATGTCACCAAAGCAGCCTCAGTCTTAGATCTATTATCTTTTTTTTTCCTTCTTTTTGATAGGCTTTTTCTTTTTCTCTTGAGGTAATGAACATTATTGAGTGAGGGTCCAGTAGAGGTTAAGAAATAAGAGAATTTCCCTCCAGGGAGGAGATGAGAAGGAAAACGAACCTCATGTGACAGATGTTAGTTACATTGTTTAATGCACTACTGGAAGGCACTCAGATGCTATGGAAATAACCCATTATAGACACCACAAGCTGCAGTGCATAGCATTAAGGTCATCCAAAACTTCCCCTTCTAAGATTATTTCTTTCACTGTCTTATAACTTTGCCAGATTTAATCATTTAGGCTGAACTTCTCCACGCCAGGTTTTTGCCTCTGGCTAACTTTCTTGTCATTTGTTGTTGAAAGTTTCATCTAAAACCGTTCAGTTATTTCAGTGACTAAGATTGGAGGAAGATCTGTCACTTTTCCCATAAATCCTGCAAGGAATATGCTCTAAAAACTTCATTTTGCTCATGCCAACCATAAAGAGAGACTTAACACATTGCAAGTCTCCAAGAGGACTTTGGGTGTGCCCTTTCTGTCCCTTCCCATCCCGGAGCGTGGCCAGCCCCAGCGTGGGTTGCTCAAGCTGCTGTGGCTCCCTGCTCTGGCTTCGGCCCCTCCCTCCCAACTCAACGCAGGGAGAGGCAAGAACTGAGGCTAGGGCAGAAGGGAGGGCAAGGAGCCAGCAGCAGCACCGCCCAACAAACCAAAGCTGTGCTTTGCAAGCCTGCTGGCTGCTTCTTGAATCTTCCTTCTCCCCTCCAACCAGTGCTCGGGATTTTCTGCTCCTTCTTTCCCCTACACCAGCTACCAGGTACTTGCTCAGGTAACCCTCCCCCTTGCTATAGCCATAGCCCCTTTGCTCTATAACTGGCCACTGCAACAGAGAAACTGGCTGCAGAGAACATGCGGGGTCTTATCTTCTATCCAAGGTTGTAAAACTCTCAATGATTTTAAAGACCCGAAAGGGTGAGGGTGCGTAAGACTGGTAGGGCGGACGCAAGCATAAATCTACCCTCAAGCTAGTCTCTCATGGAGGAAAGGAGTAGGATATTAATGAAGGAGTAAGATTAGCTGGATGACTGGCAGTTCATGAGAGCAAGGCTTGTATCTTCATATCCTCTAGCACCAAATAAATACAGTGAGACCCTTACCCTAATTTGCCCCCGCTCCCCCCAAGGCATGGCTGTAATGTAAATATTAATAATAACAAGGCTATTCTCAGTTTGTGCACATGATGTTTTCCAAGCCTGGCAGTGTGGGAAAAGGCCCATCCCTAGGAAGGGATGCTGGGCCCTAGGAAGATAGTTTTTATTTAGTGTAACGGAAGCTAGCGTCAGCTGGAGTCAGAGGTTTGATTTT
The DNA here is from genome assembly GCF_040807025.1 of Struthio camelus. Lineage (NCBI taxonomy): Eukaryota > Metazoa > Chordata > Aves > Struthioniformes > Struthionidae > Struthio > Struthio camelus. The sequence goes on from NC_090951.1 coordinate 11,397,375, forward strand.
CCATCTCAGAGAGTATAAATGTTTGTAGATCTCCCCTGGGAGGTGAGCTCTGGGATTGGTGCATTAGTCAGAGAGCCCATCACTGTTACAGGAGACACTCAGAAAAAATAGGCTCCAGTTGAAAAGGTAAATGATTAAAGTTGCAGCCTGTGTCCATTTAGTATCTAATGGTAATCACATAGTAAATACAGTTTTAGATAATTGTGAGAATGTTGTGTTTAGAAGACTTGCTATTAAAATGCATATTCCAGTCATCGAACAGGCAGACATAGGTGTTTCTTGATATGTTTAACAAAACAATGGACTCAAAGGTGGGAAAGGAATTTGCCACAATATTCCTGATACACAGAAGCAGAATGAAGTCTGTGAGCGTTTTGAAGCCTCTGGCCGTTCCAGGTTAGGAAAGGAGGTGCTTTCAAGTTCCAGCGCACTGGTACCACTAATCAAACGTGGACAGATTCAGAGCGCACGCAGTGAAAAGAATGATGAATGCCAGACGTTGCTCTGCTCTCCAATACTATCAACAAAGGCAAACAGATTATAGCGTCTTAACTGTAATCTGTGCAGGAGGGTTCATGTTGTTACTTGTGTGTATGTCTCACTCCAACCCCTCCCTGCTAAAAAAAAAAAAAAAGGAACAGTTTTTCCTTATTTTTTTTCTCAACAGTTTGGAGCACACCAGTGGTCCTGGTTTAATTTTATAAACAGATTTGACAGTGATGAAGGCTAATTTATTGAGATATTCTGAATTAAGTGTTGCCTCAAATCTACAGATGGGCTTAAAATATAAATTTTGGAGTCTTCAGGGATATTCAAATCTTGATTTGGCCTGTATACTTTGGACTTGAATCTTAATCACTGCAAGAAGTGGGTAGAGCAGGCAGTTTGGATTCACCTCTAATTGTAACACAACACGATAGTGCTGTATCCCATATCGAGAAGTTACAAGTCCATTGAAGCTAGTGGCAAAACTCCCATTGACTTCAGGGGTGGGGGTCTGGATTTTCTCCCAGCAATTCATCCCAAGCAAGCTGCAGGTCTGCTAATTGAAGAAATTTGGTGTTTTGAGATAGGAGACCCAAAAAAAATCTCTCAAGTCTGTAAAAGAACAATACACAGGCAGTACCTAAACGCAGATAATAATGTAAATGAACTTAATGGAATGTAATGCAAATGTGTGAGTAAGGTCTGGATTCAGTAACAGGAGCTCTGCACTTCTGGGTTACAGATTGTTAGGTGGGTCTCAGGAATCATTCTCAGGGACGTAACAAAATAGGCAAGGAAAGCAAAAGATGATTTTTTTTTTTTTTTTCCTGAGATCTATCACTATGGACTAGCTCTTGCAATTACCCCGTATTTTACAATTGCTACTGGAATGTTTTGAAGTGTGTGTTACAAAGTTCAGTTGGTTTCGTGCCAGATAGTCATTCCCCCTATTTCCTCTTGAGATGCTGATCTAAAAAGTCAGATTATCCTTTTCTTCTTAATAGTACATTGAAAAGTAAGTTACAATAACTGAAGCACACTTAAAAAAGGAACTAGAGCTCTTTCTAATTATATATTACTCCTGCCAAACACTTGTAAGCAGACAACAATATTTTTTTTCTATGGGAGAGTTTAAAAAAAAAAAAAGTGAGAAAGTAGTGTGTTTCCCTTCTGTAGTAACTGTTGGTATTAGTTGCTGTACGTTTTGAATGGAAAGCTTTCAGCAACTGTTTTGAATAAAATCCAGATTTCTTTTTTTCAGAGAGATATGTTCTAATGTAGACAGTTTCTTTCATAGTGTACGTAACAGATGGTAGCAGTGACAATGAATAACCCCTAGCAAGAGTACAGTGCTGTGCAATCTAAAGTGCTGTACAATGTGAATCAAGCCAATAGATTGTACACTGTATAATCCAATGCTGAGTTAAATTCATTCCTTCACTTTTTTTTCCTTGATCATATCACTGCAAAGTTTCCACAGGAGTTTAGATAAGATCTAGGTAGGAAACGTTATTTGGCTCTTAACTGGTAAGACAGAAAATAGCCTTGGCAAATGCTGGCACGTGGATGTCTCCAGGCTCCCTAGAAATCATGGAAGTATATGGTTATTTCCTCCTTAAAGGCTATAAAATGCCTGACTGCTAAGGCAAAATTAGCTACCAGCAGGATTCCTGATTTTCATCAGTTTTGTGCGTGGCCTAAGCAACCGTTACCTCTGTGCAGAACATGAAGTCCCTCCTTGCCTTACCCATGTCCTTCAAACATGAAGTGGAAAAGCAGAAGCAAGAAGAGATGGTGCTGCACTAGTGTTTCCTAAGTCATGTTTCCCCGCTGGCAGCGAGACAAGGCAAAGCAACAGGATAGATGAAAGGATTTCAGGGGCAATAAAGAATAGAGTTTGGAACTGTTTTGCTTGAGTTTAATCTCTGCCACCTGCCATGAGGGTCCCCTATCTTTGAGCCTGAGAAGGGCTCATTTTGTTCAGGATAGTTTAATCGCTGCATTTAAATGTGTGTGTAAAAAAAAAAAAACAAAAAACAAAAAAACCAAAACAACAACAAGAACCCATCTGCATGAAACCAAGTTTGATATTCTCTCCCTCTCTTAACGTGATCCCATGAATTTCTTACATTGTTGTGTCCCATGTACTAAGGGTCCCATGCAGAGACCAAACAATAAAGCAGTGAGAAGACAGATGCTCTCCTAATGGGAAACCAAGGAGAAGAGAGTCTGTGAGGGATTACAGGCAGCCTGGGATTGGAATACATTATTAGCATAGCACCCAATTCAGAAATTAGTTTTCAGAATTAAATGCCTGAAGCATCTTGGCAAAAACTCCAGATCATCCCTCCTAAAAGCCTTTAAAGCACAGCAGAGCAGGAATCTCAATTCTAAGCTGAACAATCACATTCAGTGCAACAGTGAATTGTAGTTATTATGGCTTCATACCCTTAGTGCAGTGGCAACTGCCACACCTACTGCAATGCATAACCTACTTGATCTGTTCGCACAAACCTGCAGCAGGTTTTAAACATCCCATCAAAGAAGAAAATGGGTCTGAATGAGATTCCAAGGTCTGTTTCCAGGAGGAAGGTTTTGTTTTGTTGAGTGCATAACAGCAGGGAGGCACGTCAGCCTCTCCTTGGGCACAGATAGACATGTGAAGGAGAAGCAGCGACATGTCTTTCAAAGATCTGATGTTGCCTAAGGTAGAAACTTTGAGTCCTGAAGCCTTTTTCAGGCATGCTCTTTTCTGAATGTTTTTACTTTTGAAAATGGTGATGAGAACATCAAACTTTAAAAGATCCTGGGTAGACAACCAAGACTGGTTAAAGGATTGAGGGCAGACAGGAGAAATCGTTTCTTATAGTAGTTGGTGGCATTATCCTCCATGCATAATTTGTTCATTATATGCTCAAAATTCATTGTTAATTTCTTTTGGATATATTGCGCGTTTGACAGAAGAGTTCATAAACCCCAAGATTATCACAGGAGGATGCTAACAGGCCTAAATATTGAGGACAGAGGGGGACTTGTTTTCTTCTTCCATCGAAACAAAGACTCTTGGATAGAATCATTAGAGATTTTTGCTTGTTTGATAATCAAAGTATAGCGGACAGCAAACAAAAGAAAAGTTCAGCCAGCCAAGTCTTCTACTTGATTTTTACTCTTCTGTTCTAGGATGATTGAACATATTTCTCAAGGTTTATTTAGCTTTGCAGAATCTTATTTTATACAGCTATCATTGGGGAGCTTGATTATTAAGTCTTGAATCTTTCACATTAACTGAGATTTTATTATCCTGGGAGGGAAGTGAAGGACAAGGTAAATATATGGGAGAAAACAGTTGTGACCAAACTAAGAAATCGGGAAAAATAATACCAGCTCTTCAATATTCACTTGCCCTCTTTGCATTTTGGCAACTGGCATCTTATTTCTAAGTCACAGAAGTGAGAGTAAAGGCTAATGCTTCATTTTTAGCTTTGAATTTCAGAGCTGTCATTTTAATGAAAACTTTATGTTGTATATATGCCTAATTAGTATGCATAATCAATATTTGTTAATGTTAAAAAATACAGTCCTTATTTGTTATGGCTATATATGGTCTATAGCCTTGTGAAAATTTCTGCCTAGTTTGAGACTGGTCTGTACTTACTCGTCTGTTTTCTTACTCGTCTGCCAACTAAATAGATTTTTGTTTTCATTTTTAATGGCAGCTATAAGAACCTTGTAAAGTCAGGCCAGAATTAAGCCTAGTTCTGCTTATACCCTGAATGATATTGTATGTATAAAATACTGTGTGTACAGGAAACATAACTATGATTTGACCTCTGCACAGGGATCTTACCTATCAACCCATGTTATTTCACTGTTACACCTCAATCCGTTTTTCATGTCTCCAGATTGTGAAACAGGCTGCCCAAAAACTTTTCTTCCCCCTCCAACCATGTCAGTCATGAAAGAGGCTAGAAGTTGAGAAAGTAACCCCGCTTCTCTTGCACTTACTCAGTTTACAGACTCAGGGAGATGGGTCCCTTTGTTCCACCCGGCCACACTGGGAACCCACCATTATGGTGGCTTTTGGGATTTGCTGACAATTAACAAGGAAGCCGTTCTGCCTTGTCTGCAGTTGGGAGCAAGTCACAACTTCTGTCTCATTGCATGCAGAAGATTTGTGAAGCTTAATATATTAATGGAATGCTTCAAAGACCAAGGTTGTCCATTTTAATTAGTATTTTAAGACTTCTTTTCTAAGCTCTGCTTTTAAAATTGAAAACTTAGCACAACAGCCATGTCTGAACTCTCCAGGTTAGGAACAGAAGCAAACATAGCAAAGCAGAAGTTAAAAGTGAAAGAGAGAAAGAAAGAAGTTAAAGGTGAAATGCAAAAATGTGAAGAAAGTTATTTATTGGTTACCTGCAAACAGCAGTGTCCACAGTGCTACCATCATGTAGAAAAGCAGCGCTGCTGAGATCTGAGACTATTATTCTTTTCCAGTCCAGATAGATTTAAAGGGTGAGCAGAGCCCAATCCACGTGCCAGCTCTCACTGAATCAGCTTTCAGGTCTGGCCGGATCCATGCTGGGATCAGAAAAGAGAACGGTGTAGTGGTAAAGGAGAGTTCCCCGAGCCCATGAAATATTTTATCGCTGTTATTAGACTTGCTGCCATTTTGCAAAATCTTCTTAATTGGGTAATCCAGCTCTGGATGTGTTTGACGAATAACAATTCTCTTGTTAAAAACAAATCATGGTTTTAATTTAATAGGGTTAGTCATAAAGAGTGATTTTGTGTCAGCGAAACCTTTCTTTCTGACAAACAGTGTAATTTATGACAATCTAGTTAGCAATAAATGACATTAATATGACCGCTAAGCCATTCTGTGCTTGGGGAATAATGTTCCTTCTTAATCAATAAGTGGGTAAATGTGCCTTTGCATTCCTTATCAAATGACAGCCAGATGGTACTGGTAAATTCATTCCAGCAGGATTTTAGAATTAGCTGGGTTTGTACTATTGTTAATCCGCTGCTGTCTGCTCTGCTAGGACCTACCCACCTGTTTCCAGTAACCCCTGGGTTCACAACCTTAGGAAATAGTCTAGCCAGATGGTTACTCAGATACAGTGCAGCCAAGAGGCATCCCAAGTAGAGGGAGGCCTTTTTTCTGCCTCAGTAAGAAGAAGAAAAAGCAAATACAAGCTGCTACCTGAAAGTGGGCAGATGAGCCCAACTTTTTTTTTTTATGTCTATACTGGCATGCTAGTTCCATTACACAGTTCAGAATAATACCTTGCAGAAATAGCCAACTAAAATGGTCTGCCCACCTCTGTATTTGTTCCTGAACACCCTGGACCATTAAGTTAAAGTGTTAAAGTTTCGTAAGATTGCCTGAGCTGTGTTCCTTAGTGTGTAGTAAGTGGAGAGCTGTGCCAGCTGCAATAGCATCGTTTACTGACTTGTGGGCCCATGAAAGTATCTGAGAGACCCTTTTCTTCATAATTGCTTTTGTTGCATAGCAACAACAATTTTGTCTCCAACCTATTGATCTGAAATAACATATAATCCCCTCACAGCAATAAAAAGGAAAACATATGGCAGCTTTAGGCTGTGAACCAGTGGCTTTTGAACAGAGGGGACAGTTAATCCCCACTAAATCAAGGGGGGAATGGAGCAAGCCATAGGCTCTGTAGGCTGAGGCTGCAAGGATGCATTAGGATGCTTTGAGCCAATTAACCTGAGCTCTGGCAGAACAGTTCAGTTTACCCTTGTCCTCCCATCCCATGTCTTTTATCTTACACAACCATAGTACTTTTCAGATGTGCCTTGCTATAACCTTAATTGCTGAAGTTAAACTTCACTGTGCAATACCATGCAAATAACTGGGCACCCCTTCCCTCTGGCAGGAAAGAATGCACAGGCAGCAATTAGTTTATGTGGGACTGTAGCGGGTAAGGGTAAAGTTCAGCCACTGCAAATACCAGTTACAAAATTACATGGCTGGAGTTCTTCAGGCAAATGCTACCTGATTGCCTGTAGGGTAGTTGTCTGGTAGGTCAGTTGTCTGGCCTGATAACCTTGATGTTACTTATCTTTTTTTCTCATATGCCTCTAAACTTGGGGTTAAAGCAGGACTGTGACATCTTAAATAGGACTTACTTTAGGGAGCCAAAAACACAGTTGAAATGTAAAACACTCAGGCAGGGAGCTTGGAGCTTTGGATTCCGAGTGGACAAAGGCACCTCCCTGCTGACATGCCCCTGTCCCTGAAGCTGGGCGAGCTCTGCCACCAGGCCTGCCCCAGGCTTTCCCCTTCCCCATGCGGGCTTGAGCACCAGCTCATGGTTAGTTCTTATCTTTCTGATAAGAATGTTGCCCACATTGCATAAGGAACCTAAACTCCAAAACTGGACTTTCAGATTCTCCCCTGGATAAAAGTTTGATCTCCACAGGGTGTAAATCCCCATTTTGTGCTGTCTTCCAGCCTGCATCTAACACTGAGTGAAATGTAGATCCTGAAGCTGATGCCAGTAAGCATTTGGTCATTAATTTTAGTACGAGTCAGGAGGCATGTATTATTTATTTCCCCCCTTACCTCCTTCCCCTCTCCTCCCCCCCTCCCGTCGGTCACAAAGGCATGAATGGAAGCTAATTCCAGCACACCAAAATAACAAACACTGCCAAGAAGCTTTAAAAATAAAAACTAAACTTTAAATAATCTTGTTATATAGCAAACCCCAATGTTTCAGTGCTTCAGAAGGCAAAGCTTGCAGTTGAGCATGTTCCAAGTGCAGAGTGAAGGCTTCTGAATCTGTCTCTTCTAAAACCATTATATAGTTTGCTGTCATGTGCAGCACAGGCTGAAAAGTAGCACAGCATTCACTTAGAGGGGTAGCTACTAATAATTCTTTCCTTTCTGTCATTTGAACAGTATTCAGGTTTTCAGCAAACAGCAGACAAGTGCTTTGTTTGTGGACACCTCATAATGGAAATGGTAAGAGACCTAAATTCCTAATTGTGGGATATATTTCTTTTGATGTATTTCAGATAGTGCACTTTGGCATGTTGTACTTTTTCATTAGTCGTACTATTATTGTGTCCCCCATATTGTTAAGATAAATTTTGAAATTCTGGAAGTATCTTAAATAAGTTAAAATGCTGCGTTGATATTAAGTACAGTAAGTTGGGATTTTCTTCCTCCTGAGATCGTGGGACACAGTTTTTCCGCAATATCAGTTTCTCCCACCAGTAAAAGAAAGCCAACTATAAATTTTAATACCAAAGGGAAAAATGCAGAACAGCTTCATAGGGGAACGTGGTAAAGGAAAAGAAGAGGCTGCTCCGTAATGCAATGAAATAGCGAGAGCTCTGTCCAAGGGAAGCAGTATGCACTACTGAGAAGAGGGACATCTATCTATTCGTAGTCTGAAGTTTGTTGCCAGCTCTGTGACTTGCTTTATTTACCTTCTTCCCCTTGCTCTGCCTCTGTATTTTTTCTGTTTCACATCTGTTAAAATGCACTATTGCCACTATAATTTGCAGGGAGCCCATGGTCAGTTACTTTTATAATAAAAAATACAGGCTGTGGGTTGGGGCAGATAGAGCTGGCATCGTTTCACTGGATGAAAGTATGATGAATGTAGACTGTTCTTTCTAAGCAGAAATTCCCAAACAAAACAAAGTAGACTGCACGCTGAAGAAATGTCAGTCATGATATATTATCATATACCATAATCTATTATCATAATATGTTGATGCTTTAAAACGTGCATGAATATCAGCATGCCTAATAGAAGTAGCTATTGAGTTGTGAACATGGAGGTTCAGTAGAAGCTGGAACGGAGGCTTAACTAATGAGGATTCTGGCTCATGTCCTGGCACCACTGTTTGGACAAGGATATTGTTCGTTTTAGCCCAAGAGCAAATTTGTAGAGTTGTGTCATGCTGGGAGGGGGAGGGTATTCCGACTTGCATGCTTTGAGCCGGTCCTTAATTGCAGAATCTTAGGCAAGAGTCCATAATATCTCGTTGGTGGAGTGCAGTAGCTGGAAGTTTGGCAGGTGCTTGTCTGCCTTTCTCCCCTCAGTAAATGTGCTCCAACAAAATGAAATAGCACTGGGAGCTCCAGGAATTAAGCAGCCTTACTTGGCTAATTCCTTCATGTTCCTCCCCAGGAGTGAACAGACTACAAACATGCCTGCACAGTAGAGGTACCGGTGCACAGCTGAGGAGCAGAGCTGCAACTCCACAGGCTTGGGTGCAAGCCTGAAGCTGTTCAGAGGCTCAAAGTGCAGTTGAATTAGTTGTTGTTCTGTGCAAAGAGCTGCTGCAGAGCTGGGCCAGACTAGCAGCTTGTTATATCGCTGCCTGGATAGTGACACGCACAGAGAGGAGTTGTTTCTGAATAGGAACAAGCTTGCAGATTGATCGGAATCGCATGCCAGTCACTGAACAGAGAGAACTGTAGGGATTCATGAGGAGAAAAAAAAAAAGGTGAAATTAAATTGGTTTCATGCATTTTTCCTACACTCCACTTCTTTTTTCCTGTTGATTTGAACTTTATTTTTAGAAACATCTACAGGATTGTAAGAGATTGGCCTGTGGAGATTTTCATCTCCAGCTTATTAACAGCTCCAAGCTGAACACTACTGCTAGCAGATACTTTTTGAAATTACCTCCCAAAGGTGATTCGCATGCCTGAAATGCGTGCAATTGGTGTTGTAACCCATTGACAGCTGCTTGAAAATACCACGTACAACACTTTCCAGAGATTTGTTCGTGGGCTTGGCGCATCCTTGTTGACATCCCAGCACCGCTCTAAGCGTTATGTACGAGGACGCCAGGAGGAAGGGATTTGTTCTGTAGCAGTGTGCAGGCCTTTCCTTGAAACCTTTAAAATGCGATAGGGAAGATCAGCGTGGCAAAAGCCTGGACAATTTTAATTATCCATTGATACAGATAGAATCTTAACTGAAACTGATGGGCCCCTGTGAGTGACATCCAGTGGATCAGAAGCACTGATAAAGGGACACTTACTTATCATTTTTTTTACGTTTTGTTGTTTGAGTATTGACTGATTCAGACTCTTCCTGTTACAGCCCATTATGTTTTGCAAATTAACTCTGTATCCCAGTAGCTTGTATTTGGCTGCAGCAGATTTTCCAAGAAACCACCTAGGAAGCCATTTTTAATATCTGTTGCGCTGTATTGGCTCTGCAGAGCTAAGACTGATGGTCATTAGCTTGATTTTTTCACAGTTCTCTATTGAAAGCCTTCTATAAACCTACTGAAAAGATAATTTATTGTTTGTAGAAGGGCCATCGCTGCTAGATTTGCAGAGTGGTAATTTTGTCCTGAAGGGCGTTTCTCACTCACCTAGTAAGTGCATTATTAAGAATCAGACACAGCTGGGAGTGGGGGCAGGGGGAATCTCATGCAATCGTGCATCCACTCATTTTACTATTTGCCTTCTAAGATCTTACAGGCCCTTGGAAAGTCATACCATCCTGGCTGCTTCCGCTGTGTGGTATGTAACGAATGTTTGGATGGAGTCCCCTTCACTGTAGATGTGGAGAACAATATTTACTGTGTCAAAGACTATCACACGTAAGTACACAGATCCATTGCATGTTTTGAAAAATTGTTAATTAAATTACTGTTATGAGCCTTGCAGTAGATAAAGTGTCTGTTTGTTCTCATGTCTTTTTTTTTTCTGATATCCCTCAATGCTCTTCCCACATATTGTATTTGTAAGGTATATTAAAGTTGTATTAAAGATCACTTTGGAGGCCCAATGTGACATAGAGGCACCCAGTGAGGTTGAGAATCAGACTGTGTCAAAGAGGATAGTTCTCTTGTGGTTGCTTCTCTACTTCTTTCAGGACTTTTGAGTACTAATTAAACCAGGCTAATTCTGCAAGTAATGGTATGTTCTGCTGGCTGCTTCTAAGAGTCCAGATTCTGGCAGTGCGTGACAGTGGAGTGTATGTTATGTTAACTTACACGGGACAGTAGACATGCAATTAGTAGCTAGTGTTAGAATGATTTTAGTGACACCTGCAATACATTTTTGAGGTTTAAGTAAGTTATTAGTCTTGGGTTCTCTTCTGCTCCCACTCAAAGCCAATGTGAATTAGCTCCCGTCAACCAATAACGCAGCTTATGCAGCAAGAGTCCGTCACTCTGAACTCAACCCTGTCGGTCTAACTGACCACACTGCAAGAGTAGAGCAAATGTTGGCCCAGTGACTGTCATAAAATGCAGCTGTGGGTAAGACCAGTTGATTTATTTGGTTTTAATAAGTAGATCCTAGCCACGATCAGCCCCCCTCATGTTTAGCGGGGTCGTGTCTTCCTGCCATTAGTTGGTGACAGTCCCTAAGTCAGGAACTGCTCTGCATCAAAGCAGGGAGTCCCTGGAAGAATGTGAATGGCTTTATGAATAAAGGAAGGTAAGAAAGAAGGCATAGGCAGAAAAACTGTTGGAGTAGTTATGCCCAGAGATCAGGAAGACCTGAGCTGGGGTAGATCAGCCTCTCTTCCAAATCTCCTTTTCCTTGAATTTCAGCAAAAATTTAGAGGTGGTTCAAATCCCTTGGTTCTCTATATTTTGCTAAAAAGAAGACATGACCTTCTTTGGTTATATTTATTTGAAGAAGCTTTGAATGTGATTTGAGCGTTTTCTTCTTGCACCATAGGGTTTTTGCACCAAAATGCGCTTCCTGTAACCAGCCGATTCTGCCAGCACAGGTATGTGTTAACATGCACGACTCTTTAGGGAAGACAGTTGTTTGCCTATGAACACTTTCTAAAAACACATTAGATACTTTTCCTCCCTGTTCCAGAATCTATAGTAAGGCAGGCACTAAATTAAATGCAGTTCAGCAGTAATATCACTCCCAAACATTCCCAGAGATTGTAATAGTTATAATACTTACGCAGCATAGTACTTTGTATCTTTAGGGTGCTTTGCTTTCCAGGTCTTAATTATGCTGATATAAATCTCATTTAATTGAAAGCCCTGACTGGGGCTTCAAGAACAACCCAAGAAATAAAGCTGTTAATTTTCAGAATCTCCCATTAGCTCAAGTAGCAATTTTATTTGTCTGCCACATTTGCATTTCTGATGTGGATCTGCTAAGATGCCTAAGCTCGAAAAGGTATCTAAGGGTTACCCTGGCCCTGTGAAAAGGCCACACAGCCTGTCGTCCTAGGGTGGTACTGTAATGAAAGTGCTTAAAGGGGTGGAAAAGGAGGTAGAAAAGTTAGCTAAAAGGGTCATTCATCTGGCTTGCAACCTCAGCCCATCCTGACAATACAATTAGCACAGTAAGACTTCTGTGTTACGGCACATGGTCCTTTTCTGTTTGCCTGCAGTGATGCTCCCCCTTAATTCCAGTGAGTGCAGGACCCACTGCTCAAGTGCTCAATGAGTTCCCACTGCTCAAGTCACTGGCTAGCCTATTCTTAAGCAAGAGCCTCAATACCTCCCTCCTCTTCCTCTTGTCATGTGTACAGAGCCAGAGTTTGCAGTGTAGAGCATGCCCCCCACCACCACCACTCTGCACATTGTACTCCATTTGTTGTTATTAATCTTTCAAATGGCCAGATCTCACATAATTAAAAACCTTCTAAAGGGTGAGCCAGAACTGCCTGCCTTGCTGATGGGAAGTGAGGAAAAGAGCCCTATCTAAATTTCACTGGTTTTGTGTTTTACAAAGTTATTTTCTGAAGCGTAGCTGTCCTAATGCTGACTCGTTTGATAGTTAACAGGATAGACTCCACCTCCTTTGCCATGGAGATTTCATAGGTTAGTTCAAGTTTAGTAGTGCAGGTGCTAACTTGTCCACAGCTGCTCTCAGACATAGCCTACATCATATTTGATGCTCTAACCACACCTGGAACTGAAAACAACGCAAGAAAAAAATTTAATGAGCTCTGTGTTCAGAGTGGCTCACAAAAACAGTCTGTGAGGTTACAAGAAGGGTATGGGCTGCTGTGCAAGGCCTGGGACTCGGCCAGGAATTACACAGCTCCACTGCATCCACCCTCACGCTGAGGTTTTGGCCTGTGCACATAATTACCTGCTGGCCTGGTATGTAAATCCCTGTGGGGTACATACAGTGACATGTGCGTGTGCAAAATAGCTGCGCAACAGCTGGTTTGAGGGGAATACAGTCCTGGAAAGCTCAGGCCAGGATGTCTATAAGGAGAAGTAACCTAGTCAACAGGTTTTTGGCTGCTAATTTGTTCAAATCCGGGGTGCCCTTGGAAAATGATTTGATTTCAAGAGAAATTTGTCCCTTGAGGACAAAGTTTTGGCTACACTTCCAAAAGGAGCTCTACAGCTCAGATATGTCAGATATCCCAACTGCTGCCACACAGTGAAAACAGGGGTACAGTGTTGTGTACTAGGGGGACAAGACCCTTAGCTGTCACAGAGCTGCTGAGCAGAGGGAGAGGGGGGGGTTCCCTGCAGGGGAAGAGCTTTCCAAAGCTACAGGTTGGGCACTAAAAGAATATTGACAAACCACAACTTACAAGCCCATTCTTACATTCTCTGTGCTTCCCAAACAGGGCTCTGAGGAGACCATTCGAGTCGTGTCAATGGACAAAGACTACCATGTGGAATGCTATCACTGCGAGGTAAGTGTCTAGTGTCTCTGCCTGTCTACAACACGGCAAGTCTTTGCTAATAACTAGCAACCTCTTATAGATGCCTGATTGCATGCTAGGGTGCACTCCCCAGCTCCTGCACATGCCTGGGCAGGTAGGGTTCTGCCACGCTGCTCCATGGAGGGAGGGGGGGAGGATGAACAGCAGCAGTGAATTGCTAGCTGAGCTGCAAGTGGTGCCGTCATCTCCAGTAGCATGAAAATAGTTTCTTTATTTTCAGTAAACTAATTTCAAAAGCTGGGTGCAGGACCACTTACATATTTATTGGGGGAGAGAGACTAAGCTGTGGAATAAGTCAACTTGCTTCAAAGGGAGGAGAGCTGAGTTTATTCCTAGCTCTGCATCAGGGAGTATGAGGAAGGAAACAAATCCTAATTTGGGATCAACCCAAAAATTCCCCTTTGCTGTAGGTTTGTTTATCTGATACAAAATGCATCTATTAACATAGATTGTAACTGCGTTACTGTCCAGAGTGGACTGTCTTAGTCCCTGAAGCAAAAATGCAGCAGTCCTCCTTCCATACATTCCTGCACAAAAGGACTGTACAAAGAAATTTTCAAATGAGGGAGAACAGAGCAAAACTCAGGGCATCTTGAAATGTGTGTGAACCTAAATGTGAGGAAGAGACAGTCCACTCAGCTATCTCCTCCTAATAGAGACAGATGATACTTCATCCTTTCCTATTAATTTTTAAGAGAAATTGGCAAAGAAAATCTAAGCGTTCTGAAGAGCTAGCTGTGCTTCCCTCCTCCTCCTTCTTCCCCCATCTATTGCTTTGTGCAAGCTTCACCTAAGATGACAGCTCCCTCCCCTTCTCTCCCAGCCTATTGACTTTATATTAGAATGTCCCAATGGGGGTTTATTTCCAGTTCTGTTTCATTATTCAGTTCTCCATTCTCCTTCCAGTTTGAGGCAAATCAAGCTGCCTTCACATCTGCCCAGAATGGCAGAGTGCATTACATGCAGAAATTAGGGGGTTAGCCATGTGTTAACAGGGGTAGGTTGCTGCCTAACGGCCTCAAATGAGGCGCTCAAACTGTACACACTGGGTCACTGATACTTCCAAATACCGCTACTAAAGCTAGTGCTGCTATTCTGAGATAGTCAAATGGACACTTTACAAAGGTCCAACCTCTAGGAAGACTTACGCAGCCACTTCTGAAACGGTTAAGTTGCCATCCTCATCCATGGGCCATGCAAAGGCAAGCAGTCATTGTGGAAACTTTGCTGCCTTTCCATGTCACCTCTTTCTTGTGTGACTACTTCTGTTGTGGAGTTCAAGCCAGTTTGCAAATCAGTAAGACCCCTGCCTTTACCTGCAGAAAAAGGAATATAGTTTTGGAGAGGGGAGCAGGTATGTTACGAACATTTGGCACATCTGAATTAAAGTTCTAATGAGGCATTCAATTTTAAATTTTAACTTAAGGGCTGTAAGTTACTAAATAGCATATAGTCACACACAGACAACTAGAACAGGATTGTACCTACCGCAGCACATATAATAGTCAGAAAGCAGGATTGTTGTTTGTTTTTGCTTTTTTTCTTTTTACCTCTCTTCCTCCACTTGTGTGCACGCATGTTGTCCTGCAGTTATTTGTCAAGAGATGCAAACCTATCTCCACTAAAAATATGGACTATTGGCCTTGAAGTCTTTAATTTTTTAAACTCCAATGTGAATTAGAGAAAGGACAGTTCAGCTTCAGAAGAAAAACATGCTCCATTCCCCCCCCCCCATCTTTCTCATTCTCTACTTCATTCTCTTTGTGTTCTCCAGCTCACGTTCCCCCATATCCTGCTCACCATCTTGTTACAGAACCAGCTCCTTTTCTGTTCTAACCTGTTCTGTGTTTTATATGTCAGCATGAGTTCTGAAGTAGGGTTAGTGCTTGGCCTGCTTTTGTCTAATTTGCATCAACATTTACTAGATGAAGAGACCAGAATGGGATTCAATGAAAATAAATGCTAGAACCAGAAATGCTGTACGATTGTCCTGTTAGATTTCGGTGACAGGAGTTTGCTTAATATGAGATAGTCAGCATCCATCTACCGCAAACTCTCGAGGTTGCTGCCTTTTGAAGTATTTGGGGGAGCTCTAAGGGTTATGCGAGACAGTTCAACACTGTTATGACTTACCTGAATCACTCACTAATCTAGGATGTATGTTTTTCTTCTAGGATTGTGGTTTGCAGCTCAATGATGAAGAAGGCCATCGTTGTTACCCTTTAGAGGGCCACTTGCTCTGCCACGGCTGTCACATTAGGCGCCTTAATATTAAATTGCCATCACATCCACCTCCGAGTTATCCAATGCATGTCACAGAACTCTGAAAGACATTTTCCATTTACCACAAGCCGTATAAAAGAGAAGACAGAAAAATCTAAAAATGACTTTCCTGTTCCCTTAAAGATGAGATTCCTGTAATAACCATCCTAACCAGCTATTTATTTTTTAAATCAGAGGTGAGGGGTCCTTTCTGATCTTGTACATATGCATTCTTTTATCTAGACATTTTCACTGAGACACTGTCTACTTGAACAAATAATGCACCACTAAACTGTAACTGTAAATGGCAGCATTTCAAAAAACAGTGGTACAAAGGGCTGTTCTGCACTCCCTTATTCACTTTCCTTCAATTGAGGTTTTTGCCCAAGTAAGGAGTGTAGAATTGCTACCCAAAAGTTAGCACCTTATCATATCACAGCAAGCACAATAAGATAAATGCTAGCATTTTAGCTAGTTTCACTGCATTCTGGTCTTAGAGAATACAGGCTCGTGTTTTTAAAAACTTAGATTCCCATACGTAGTGAATAGGAAGCAAATGAGTATTTTTAGCAATGACAGTTTTCAGCATGGGTTAGGTAATGGTATTCTATGAAGACGCTTCAGGCCAACTTTCCATGCTGCTTGGTTCCACAGTCATCCGAAGACTAGAGCTTGTTGAAGAAATATGGCAAGCATCTCATATAGAAACCACATCACAGAATAACATCCATTTGAAGTGTTAAAAGATTGGTACATGCAGGGTTGTAGCAGTTGAAGAAAGTTATAGACCTCTGTAATTACTTGTCATGTACAAGAGGTAGCCATGGTTTCAAAACACATTCACATTGACTTGATGATTTGGCACTTACTAAAAATTCATATTTTAAAGCTTTTTTTTTGTTAATAGGGTTAGCAGCCCCTTTGGCTATGCAAAGTTACACTTCTCTTTCTTTATGCTACTTGTTTTATACAAGACTTCATTTGTTACCAACTGCTTTACAATTGTATGTTGAAACATTATAAAAAAGGGGAGGGGGGGGCGGTGGTTTTGTATTATCTTTGCAGCTTTGTGTTCTTTTCCAGATGTACTTTTGAACGATTATGGTGATTGTCTTCATTTGAAAACAAAGTACAATTTAGCAGAAATAATAATTTAGAAAATCAGACAATTGAAGCATTGGTATTTTATAACAAGTATTAGCTGTACATAGAATGTACACACTTTCATATTTTGCATAAGCTTTTACAGTAACCTCAGAGCTCTGGGGAAATATGTGTCTTCCATATAGGAAGTTAGATGAATCTTTTTTATGGTTTGTTTTCTACCATGTGTTGATGATTTACATGCAAATCACACATCTGTATGTTTAAAAAAATTCCTTGCATTCTCATGAGAATTGATCCAGCCTTCCTGAATTTATATTTTAAATAAATCCATCATTGCTGTCTTCAACTGTATCCAAAATTACAATAAAATAAAATTCTTCTGGTCTAGAGGAAGTGGAAATACCAGACCAGATTCTCAACAGACTGTAACAAACTGAGACAGTTCCATTGCCAGCTCACAACAAGTACAGAATCTGACAAAACAGTGCTGAAATGATCACGTTAAATTCGACACACAGACTGATGAAATGACTTGACTTATTTGGCAACACCATTGCCATTTAGTTTCTTAGGCTCCATTGATTTTTTTGAAAGCTAATTGTGGTGCTGTTGAAAAGTACAAAGGGCATCCAATAGCAACTAATTCCTAAATGGAATAATTAACTCCCTTAACAGAACTTTTTGATAGTTGGGAATTTCCTTTTGGGGTGTGAGGGAAAAGAAAGGAAAAAATTCTGTTAAATACTTTTTTTTTTTCCTCTCTCTATTAGGAAGAAACAAAGGGTATGTTTCCTGAACTTTTGCCAGACTTACTGATTTTGGCCTAGATTAACCTGTCCTACTGAATGCTCCTTGGCAAGTCACATGCTCCTTTAAGTAGTCATTTTGTAATTAATATATATCAGTTTATAATTAATATGTTTAATGCAAGAAAGAGCCATATTTTGAAGCGGTTAGTATGCACTAGTGTCCTGTTCCTGCAGTGCAACCTAAAAGGCCTGGCCTGCAGGAGAGCAAGCACTGGGTGCCTGCACACTTTCTCTGCATTTGCAAACGTCACCTCTGTGTGCACAGTCACCAGACCAGCCTCAGGAAGAGTCTAAAAGCGCATGTGAGCCTCGCTTGCCCAAACAGCAAATTCCAGAACAGGAAAAAAAATTGTCTGGAATTGGATTATATGGCTAGGTCAATTCCTTAAGATTATTACATAAAAATAGCCAATGGAAGGTGTGGAGCTTCAAGATAAACTTTTAGCATCAGCTGCATTGTAATATTTTTTTCCATTTAAGGACGCTGCTTTGGACCACATTTATCTTCGAGACGTTTTACTTGCTTTTTTTTTTTGTTTTGTTTTTTACCACAATATATTTTAAGGAAACTAAATTAAAAAAAAAATTTGTTACAAGACGCAGAGAAGGTTTGGGTCTGTTCCTTTGAGCAAGTCATCCTGTAACAGTACTTGCTATTGAAAAAAAAAAAAACAAAAACAAAAACTTTACTCAACCAACATGGACACAAACCTTTGGAGCCATAGGAGCCAGAGGTGAAAGAGGATTTACTCTGGCATTCAGCCCATGCTTCTGTCACTGTCTTTCTTAGCATGCTGCCTCCTTCAGGGGCAAGTTGAAGTTTCCATGCCAGCATTACTTTTCAGTGGCCAGCACAATATCTAACATGTACATACAATACTTTTTTTTTGAATGATCATATTTTAGGACAGAGTAATATTTAATTTCACACGTTAATTTGTCTGTCCGTCTTGTAGTTCTACTCAGTGCCAATGTGTAAAGTAGCATCACAGGAAAATAGTCAAAAAGTTAATTATTCAATATAGCATAAGCAATTTGTTTAAAAGCCAGAAAGCAGCAGTTGTTCCTCCAGTATTTTTCTACAGACAGGTGCATTCCGTTACTGTATAATGAAGTACAGCTTTGCTTTTCCAGCATTTAATATTAAAAAAAAAAAAAGAAAAAAAAAAGGAAAAAAAAAAGGAGCTTGAGTGAAATTTGCCAGTTTTTAAATCAAGGAACAGAGAAAAATAAATCTAAAATAATGATGTGCTGTACTGTTTAATGCTAGTGATTGATAGTTTCGGTACATTTTTTTACCTCCTGTCTGGAGACTTATGTAAATGAGCAAGCGTCTTTTAATGTTTTTCTTAAGGCCTAGTCTAATATTAAATCAGTTCAGCACAGATATAAACTTTCTAGAGTTCCTTTTATGATGTGCTTATTCAGCAGAAGCCTTGTCTTTGTCCTGAAGTTTCAGACTATTTCCATAAAGTAACAACTTGTACTCATTTGCATCAGGAAAACACCCTTCCATTTTGGTAAGGCAGTCTTAAAAAGTCCCTACAGGACATAGCTGTTTTGGAGATGTAGAGGCCCTAGTGCACTGGAGGATGAGTTCCAAAGCCAGGACCAAAATAATAATTTGTAAACAAAAGAACACATTCAGATAATTAAGTGTTCAAAAGGGGGTTGTTTGGGTTTCTTTTCTTTTCCTTTAGTGTGTGCTCGTGTGCGTGTGCACGTGTGTGTGTATTTTGTAAGGTGGAGCTTCAAAAGGAAAGCATGGCTAGAGGAGCTCTTTAAGATCAGAAATTCCAGAGTAGTTAAGTAAACCAAAGCGCTAAAGGAGACAAAAGCTGCTTTCTTGTGTTTCAAGAAAAGTTTAAAAGTTTGTGATTCATCCTGTAACTAATGCCGTAACTAGAGTATATAATTTGACTTAAATTAAGTTTTCATTTGAGAAATATTTTCATTTTCTTTAAAAGAATATAGTGTTCTTCCAAGAACTTGGACCAACGTTGATTTTTATTTTGTAGGAAATATATAAATTCCCAGTTTGTATATCATGTAACTAGTTTACATGCTGCAAATATACATTAGTTTAACTATTTTTGTGTATATATCCTTGTAAAACCTTTCAATGTGCTTCTGTCATTTAGTCTTTAGAATTACTTGTGGTTTTTGTGTTTCAATGTTTGATTCCCTTGATTGTTGAAGAAAAAAATTGGGAAATGTAGATTTATTTATCTAAAGAAGAAGCTACTTGCTATCATCCTAAGTTATTTAATATTAAAAGTCAGAAGTTTCATTTAACCTTAGATGCTATAATCTGCTTTTTTCAATAAAGACATTTTGTAGTTATGTTTGATTTTGTAGTTTGTTGCACAGAAGTAAATATTTTTAATGTAGGTGGGCACTAAAAACATTTTCAGGAGACCCTTGTATTGCCTACAGAAATGCCTAACTGATATTAATTGATTGCAGCTGCATGCATGAAAGATTTTGGTCCTCCAGTGCAAGTGTTACTAATTAAGGTCTAAAATATGCCCACAGCTAATGTTTTGCAGCTGCACTTAGAAAAGAATTTAGCCACTCTGGCAATTTTTAATTAAGCTTTAACCAGTCTGGCTAGTTCACATGTAGGCCAGTCAGTGTTGAGGAACACTTCCTTTTTAAGACTCCCGCTATTTCTTGGAGCATTCCAGAAGAGAATTACTTCCCTGGCTAAGAACTTCCATAGGGTTTAGCACTAGGACCTTGGTTTGGGGAAGTTTCTAAATTTCTTCCTAAGAGACAGTGGCCAGAGCTCTGATAGGATGGATAAGATTTTGTTTTCTTTTATTTTTATATAGATAGATAGATACACACACACACATTTTACCTTTTTGAAGCTCTCATTTTCTTGCTTCCAACTTCATGGCACATATAAATAGATGGGAGCTTGATGACATTTATCTTCTGCACGCAGTGGTCCTGCAAGAGCAGCTATGTTTGTTAGGTATCTTTTCTCCAGCTGGGGATAAACCTGGATGCCTAGGAAAGAGTATAAGAGTAAGTTTCTTTCTGTTTTCTGTATATTTACACTCAGTGGGTTTCTTTTCCATTAAGCTAGTCAGTGTCCCATCCCCATGGATGCTGTTTCCTCCACTGCCTCCCAGAAGACAGATATTCACAAGCTGCTACTTCAGTGTGATTCCACCCTCTCCTCCAAAGATGCCTGCTGCAGCTAAGCCACTCCGACTTTGCAAAGTACAAATGAAATAGACAGTAGTATATCTAAAAATGAAACCTATTGGTGGCTATCACACAATGTCTATTTTGGCAGAGTCCTCTGTTGTGAGTTCTCTTGCATGGGCAGAATGGAAAGAGTTAGGAATGCCATAATTGTTTTAGGAACATAGCCTGCACTACTGTGCTTTGAACCAGATGTACCCCAGTTCCATATGGCCTTTGAATGCATGCTATTTTCTCACTCTCCTAATCTTTTTTAATTCATTCAAAATGAGCAATTCAGGCCCTCTTTGGGAGAAAAAAAAAAAATACAAAGACTCTTCCCAACATGTAAAGCATTTTAACACATATCACCATGATGGTGACACAAATGTAGTCAATAAAAATCTATGACCTATTCTTAACGCATCAAGTATTTACACCAGTACATAACCAGCCTAGCTGAAAAGACCAGCATACTTGAAATACTAAGTGCCCCACAGGGGCCTCCTTACAGGAACCGCATGCTGGAAAATGAATATTCATTCATTGCAGGAACGGAGTGAGTCAGGACCCAGTTCCCAGAGGGGTGTGCCACAGAAGCGTACAGTGGAGGTTCATCTCACTGGCATGACATCTGAGCCATAGATCAGTGTGTAACTGTGGAAGCTGTTATATGACACATGCTTGTTAATCTGGCATGCAGCTTATTCAGGAGGGATTTGCCAGCCGTGCTCTTCAACGTGCCATCTAGCCTCAGGTCTGCAGCTTTTAACTCGCAGCTGGAGAGGAGCACAAGGCTCTGCCAAGCCCTCTCAGGGCTGAACTAGAGACGCTTGGCTACTGCTGGGAATCACTAGGAACAGGTGAACTAGACTAGTGAGTCTGCCTTCAGGTCAGGTCCCTGCTGTTCAGTTTTTCAGTCCCAATAAGTCATAGACGCAGAATAATTGAGGTTGAACAGGACTTGAGGAGGTCATCTGAGCCAGACCTTGCTCCAAACACCCACACTCAAAGCAGAACTAGGTGGGGGGGGGGGGAAGGGTATGGGTACATACACACACACTATATGTTTTTTTTTAGATAGATAAATGGGGGGAAATGTAGTTCTTTGCAAGGGCAACACCTGTGACTTTTTTTTTGGCTAAAACATCCTTCACTTCAATCACTGATTTATGCCCTACATTAAACATTGGAAGGCTCTACTCCTATTAAACATTAAGAATCTAGATGCTGCAGGTTGCTTAGCATGCTTGCTTTAGAAATGTGTTATTTAATCTTGTTTAAACCAACATATAGCACTGGCACTCTAGGTACCCTAACTCTCCCAACTGTAGCCCAAGGGAGGAAGTGGCACTGCTTGAGTTATTGAGTGGCGTACAGTTCAGCGGGACGGGACGATTACAGAAAGTCAAGCAGCAAGAATCTCTACTCTCCTTTCCTCTTGGCTTTATTTACCTCAGCTTGGATACGATTTCTATAAACAAGCCCAGCAACCAAATAAGTTGTTCTAAAGGGAAGTGTATAATTATGGCTTTCCATTTTATTTTATATCTGTATAAACAATGTATTGATCTTTACAGAATTTGAGACAAACTCTGTTTCTTCAAGCTTTACAGGACATGGGAAATTATTCCTGCACTTAAGCTAGCTGTCTCCAGGTTTCATTTAAATTTTTCCATATTAAAAAAAAAAAAAAAAAGTAGATTCAGAAGCTAGTTTACATCCTCCAAATATATTTCTGAGTGCTTGGAATAAGGCAACAGATACCTTTACTGTGAAATCCATAAAAGCAGAGAACACTATTTTCCAATTACAATCACTTTCGCATCCAAGAACTCATTCTAAACACAGTTTAGAGCAGCAATCTGCAAGCTTCTTCCTACTTGCTGCCCCACATACAGACCTAAGTTCATACAGCCTTCAAACTACTCAATGAAGCTGAATTTGTCAGCTTCTGATCCCAGCTGGCATTATGACCTCATGCTCAGGAATCACTTTTTAGAACTTTGAAGGAGAAACTACTAAGCAAGGTCTCGAAAAAAAAGATGGACACTGAGCATGACACATCAATCTTCTCTGGATGTCTAAGGTGGATGTGAGAGTGTCACCCATTAGGCAGAGGACATTGGTTTCTGGAAGAAATTGCAGGCCTCAGTGAAGACCCCTGGGCTCATCAGCAGCACAGAGCTAAACTACATATTTTAAAAGCTATGGAGTTGAACACAATTTGGGGGCAAAACTCCAAAAGATCACAAATATTTTCTTCCTATTCAAAATTCACTTAAGAGCCTGAGTGCTCAATTCACAATTCTCATCATTCACTTACCACTGGAACAGTGCAAGTAAAGTTTAAGTTGCGATATTGTTTATTAAAAGCACATAATAAGAACTATCACTTTCTGCTTTACCTGCATTTTTCTTGCAGTCAGCTTCCATCACATTAGAAGAAAACACCTTACCCTTAGATTGCATAAATCACTGTGCTCACACACTCTGTGTAGGAGAAGTGCAAACCCAGACACATATAAAAACTAAGAAACTATGTGGCAAGCTGGTTGCCAGCACTGATAACATAAGTATCTAGCAATACATTTAAGAACAAATTCTCAAAGGTTTGTGTAACAGCTGAAAAAAACAACCCACACAAAACCCCACATTCGTACATATATTGTCAGGGGCAGTCATCACCTCAAAGAACAAGTACTGCACTGGTTACAGTAATGCAAGCAGTTAAACAGACTATCCAAAAAAATCCTGCTCATTTAAAATCTGACACATTTAGATTATTACAGGAATGTTAAAGCCAACATATCAGTTAATTACTGGCTGCTCTGGTGAGGCAAATGAATCCAAGAGGCACCCCTCTATGCTTCCAAGCACAGGAAGAAAGAGTGACATGCACAGTTCCTGGCTGCTACCAACGGGTGTTGCTCTGCTGAAACCAACTGGTTCATGCGAAGTGAGAATGTCTCATTCCTAGTAACACACGGCATTTCAATAGAAAATGAAATGATTGTATCAAGTCGTGTCCTGTACCACTCAAATCCTGCAGGTGAATGGCGCATGGGTCAAACGAGACAAGCTTACCAGAGGGGAAATAAAGCAGCAACAAATTCTACTCTGTGAAGGTCAGTTATTACATGGCTCCGGTCTCACCTAACCACCCTCACCTAAAGTCTGCAAAGGTCACACACT
This sequence comes from Struthio camelus, assembly GCF_040807025.1. Classification (NCBI taxonomy): domain Eukaryota; kingdom Metazoa; phylum Chordata; class Aves; order Struthioniformes; family Struthionidae; genus Struthio; species Struthio camelus. Next base: position 11,421,100 of record NC_090951.1, read on the forward strand.
ACATACGAAGACAGATAGCAAAGCAGTGAGGGAGTAGGGAGCAGAAAAGGGAAACGCCAAGCACTGAAGGGTGCAACTCTGGGGGGAGAGCAGTAAGAATTACCTGAGATACCTGCAAGCCCTGCATTTAACAGCACCTACCTCTACCAACGAACATGGAGCTGAGAATAATTTGCCACACTTTCTTTGACGTGGAGGGAGGGGGAGGGGAGAGAGAGCTGGTTTCCTGCAGCAGGAACTTTAGACAGTCTTCCAAAAAGACAACAACATTCCTCCTCCATTTCCACTCTCCTCCCCATCTGGCTAGCATTGATTTGGAATTCACCTGGGAGTTTGTCCTATCTTTTTCCTTCTTCTCCTTTCCTAGATCAGAAAAAGAAAAGAAAAAAGCCTCATAGCTTTCTGCGCCATTCACTTCTCCATTGGTTATCGGGGCGTTTCCCAGTGAGAGAGAGCAGGAAGGTCAGCGCCCTGCCAGAGCACAGAGCTGCGGTGCATCGGCACAGACTACTTGCCGATGGTCACTTCTTCCAATTTCAATCCTATTTATCAAAGTGGCATGTCTGAGTCCTACAAACATTATGGTAACTCTAGATACATCCTGTTGCTTCTAGCAATGCCTTATCATTTGGAATCAATCATTTGCTGTCTAAATTTCAAACTCATAAAAACAATACCTACCATTTGTTTGGCTCTTTGTTCTTTTATCACTGTAATATACAGCACTTAATGGTAAAAGTGACAGATAGAAGTCCAACTGTAGTAAGATCTTGATTTAGTTGGTTATAAACATTATTTTCCTATTTTAAAATATTGTTTGCAACTTTTTTTTTTAAATAATGGATCAATCAGCTGGTAGTCTCTCTCCTACCCATAGCACATTTTCAAAGCTCTGGATCAAAAATGTATTAAAAATAAAGCTAGACAAAAACATTTTAAACAAGAATACATTTACTTCCAGGTAATATGCAACTGGCCAACTGTTTTTCTGGAGTCCCATTGGAGGGGGAAAAAAAAATGAACACGGATGTCTACATGGAAGAGCCCATCACTGCTTCTGAAACAATGCAGAGGTCCTTAAGCATGTATCATGGCATCTTCCAAACTGAATTAAAAAAAAAAAAAAGACTGGGCAAAACAAAGTTTCCTTTAAAAGTTTCTGATTTTATTCTGTAACATGTAGCAGAAAATCTGCTAATCAATGGCTCTGGCAGCTGCCAGACAAGACTCTGATAAAGCATACTGGATCTCATGAAATAATCTAACCTTGAACTTAATTTTTTTTTTTGCATTAATTAAAATATCTTAAAAACTAAAGTATCTTCATTTGCTAACAAGCCAAATGATAATCTGAAACTAGGCATCTACTGCACTACAGTCAGTAATTTCCATACGATCATTGCCCAGAATTTTATGGCTATATTAGCCCTCAAAGTCTAAGACCCTCCTGCAGCTTGAATACCTTTGTGATTTAGCATGCGCACGCGGGGAACGCAGGGAACGTGAAGCTGGGAGGCAGCTCGGCCCTCTGATTTCTCTGAGCCAGATCTTCAGAGCTACGCGGAGTGAGGCAGGCTGTAGAGGGGATGCTGCAAAGACTCAGCAACACTTCCCTGTCAAACAGGAGCGGAGAGGTGACCAGGACTGTAGGTAGATGTGCCAGCTGCCATCTCTATTTGCACAGGAAAGGCAAAGCAAATCATGAGTTTTTGTTGCACCAGCAAAAGCAGACGCTTGACGCTTCTTCTGAAATCACTGTGGTACTACTATCGCTGCAGGTGGCCCCTTTTATCTGCTCTTGGAAGCAGCAACGGCTCTTGTTTGTCCTCAGAGCAGTCCCTCCCCCCCCCCCCAACCTCACATATATAAACTGATTGCAAATAATTTATATAATATTGTAATACAAACTTACATAAACGTTTATAAATAAAAAATAAACTAACTTCTAGGTGTGTGAGCTGAGGGACTGCTTTGTGTAAAGATCTCATTTTAGACTGAAATAAGACACATGATAGTCACTGGCAAAGGATTACAATGTATTTTAAATGTATCCCAGTATTATTCTTTGGAGGCAGGCAATAATGCTACTTGCATGTACATAAGCACATTTCATCACACTTTACTATCTGGCAGGGTACATTATTCTTACTCCCTCTCCAGCTGAAGTTTACTAAATATCCTATTTTACCAGTGAGGAAACTCTCCCAGTTCAAGTTTCAGATATTTGCTCAAGGACATGCTTTAAGATACAGAGCAAAAGAGGCAGACACCGGACCCATGAGCCCTGCCTAACATGGCCATTGCAGGGCACCAGCTCAGGTCAAACTAGGGCAAATCAACTGGATCAAACTACTGGGCTGCTTCTGGCCACAAGCTTTCTAGCAGTAACCCTGCAGGACCAAAGCACAGGTCAAAGGCACACAGCAAGAGGCATCCAGTGGAGCTTCTTCACGTTAGATGCTCGCATGAAAGCACAGAGTGTTGAGCTAAAATCAAAGGTGGCAAAAAGGCGAGAGCGCCAGCAGGGACGCCGTCGGTGCAGTCAGCGCCCGGGCCTGCAGAGCCAGCCCTCCGCCGGCCAGCCTCGCGCGCTGTGCCAAGCACGCTGACTTTGAAGGACATGGGAATGGCACCAGAGGGAGTTTTCCAGTGGAAATATCAAAGTTATTTCAAAACAGATACCCCTGAGGAGCATATGCAGTCCTTCCAAGTGCCTCCCTCTGCAAGAAACAGAGGTCAACTATCAAGCAAGCACTGGAAACGCGAGCGCAGCACAGCCTGTCCCTCTCCTCCTCTTCTAAAATGACTGTTGGGAGGCTGGCACAAAAGCTTATCAAATCCCCCACGTTGTGTAAGTAAGCGCAGGAGCCCTGACAACACCTCTGCCGCGCTGCTTGCCCAACAAATTCTGCAAGAGATTAGTAATTAATACGGCCAAGGCAGTGGAGGAAACTTCTCATGGCTGCTGCTGTAAACTGCCCCTGAACTCTACTAACTCCGGCAGAACTAGTCTAGGTTTTCACTGTGTGGCTATCTCAATTTTTCTGTAGTAGAAGCTTCTGGAAGTCACTAAAAATAAGTTTGTTTGGGTTTTTAACCTAATCCAAACACATTTGTGTTGTCCTTCAAGATGGCACTTCCCCCTTGTCCCTGCTTGACAACAGATTTTTCAGTCATTAAGAATGTTCTGCATGCACAGAAATATCTCGGATTATTTTTCCCATAATCAAAAGAAAACAAATCCCAGAGCAGTGCTGGCAGGCCGCTTCCGGCCCGCTCTGCGGCCCCCCCAGAGACCCATTACATTTCGCTGCTGACTTCAGAGGGCAAACAAGAAAGTTTGCTTTCAATGTAAAATTAGATACTGAAACAAACTGACTTTTTTGTCCTCCCCAAAAACCAAACTCTTAGCCAACTACTTTTAAACATAAATTTAAAAAAACCCAGTAATTTAGACACATATGAGTGGCTTGGATTGTATAAGCCAGTATTTATGTTCTTCCCCACTCTCCTCTCCTGCTGCCATTTTAATTTTGATATTAGTCCTGGCTAACGCTGGAGGTTCACATCCCACTGCAGTCATTCACACACATTTGTGACAGAGCTCAAATCAAAGTGTATCAGGTACCAGGATGCCCTCTTCTATTGCCTGCTTGTTTTCACATGCTTCTCCCTGCAAGGCCCTTGCTGACTGTGCTGTTTAGGAAGAACTGCAAAGTTATCTACCTCATTATCCTCTTTTAAATCCCTCCCCTTAATACCCTCATTTGCTGTGATATCTAAATGAACATTGCCAATTAGAACTGGCAGCACACTACGGCTACCATTTGTGCCCATCTATCTAGTCTTAAATTCTTGCTTCTGATAGCAAAAAACTATTCTTTTATTGCAAGGAAGACATTCCTGCATCCCTACAACTAGACAGTTACAAGTAAACACCACCAAATCTTTCAGTACTGCCAAAATCTTGGTCTAATGTAATGGCAGTTCTGCTATAGGAAATATTTCTCTACTAAAGCCTAACACTGACAGCCATTCTTGCAAAAACATATCACAGCAGTTCCTAGCAGTAACCTGCAGTGCATCTACTTTGCTAAGTATGAACTAATGAGATTCACAACCAATTCACAACAGTTTACCCCATTAGTCTTTTTTCATTCCCTGCCCAATATAGATAATACTGGTGAGAAAATTGCTAGCCACTATCTAGAAGTGTTGATTAACGCTTCTGCAATGCTCTGCATTCTTTGGGATGAAGACTTCTGCAAGAGACCGCTATCAGCATTTCGTAGCCTTGGGTCTACAAGGTCAGATGAGTCATTGCAGCATCTCCTTTTCACGTCTGATCAAGTGTGCAAAAACCCGGGGACAAATAATCATACACATTATTGTTATTTCCTGGGGATTTTCATTCAAGAGCGTTCAGAGAAAGCAAGCATTAAACAAGGCTGTCAAAGAGACATCGCTTAAACATTTAGGCAGAGAGTTACAGAAAATATTTGGGGGCCTAAACCAACCTTTTGCTACACATGTACAGTACCCCACACAATGGAGACCTAATTTATTACTGAAGTCCCTAGACTTCATGGTCTACTAAAGATTTTCATCTTACTCAGCTCTGCTAATTCATTAGATGGCCCACCTTTAGCATTTTCAGCAACTTTGAGTGCCCCAAGATCTTTAATCCTCAGCTAGACCTCTTCCTTTAAAAAAGTAAGTATCATTGTACTGGATGTGCTGCCATCAGAGTGCAAAAGAAATATTTTGTGTCATTACATTTTTTCAATGCAGAGCTGTATGAACTACACTCCAGAGAGCTCCAGAAACGTGGAGGGTTACAGTAGCTCTTATTCACTGTAAAATATTAAGAAGGTGAAGCTCAAACCCATAAAGGATCTAGGCTAGGAACAGTTCTTTCACTGCAATTAGCTGCAAAGAAATAACCAGAGGACACCATGGAGTATTACTGAATCACAGCCTCATCAAGTTTTATAAATGTAGAATTGTACAAGCTACTACACTAGAATTTTATATTCCCTTTTAAGCTGAAACCAGTTCTCAGTCTTGTTCTTTGTTGTGAATGAGATGAGCTTCCTGGGCAGGGAAACACACAAAAACTAGATCACAGAACAGCAAGAAGAGATGACAGTATAGCAAGGGGGAAAAGAAAACAATTGCTGTTTTTTCATTTGGAGAAAAATTGCTTCTAAAGGCTGGGCTTCATAAGAAATAACTGACAAGCACATCTCAGTTGTGCAGATTTCTACCATGGCTTCATAGGCCATTATAGCCATTTTTCCAGGTGAAAAAGGGGAGTGCATCATCTCCACTGTTGGCTCAAGAGACTTTACTTGCGTGCTGGACCATGCCGAGCCAGCGGCTTGACCAGTGCTCAGTGCATTTAAACGTTCCACTGGAAGGAAGAAGTGCCTCAGGACAGGGATGGGTAACACGATTCGCACCCGTTAGGGCTGACGGAGAAGACTGTTCTCCTTTTGAAGGCTTGACAGTCTAATATCCTGCACATGATCCTGTGCCAGAACAAGAGAGCTGCAAGGCCACCTCCTAGCAAAGCTGAAGCCCTCAGATAGTGCCCTGACAGTGGACAAGTCTGGGACCTACCCAACTGCCCTGTGCCTCCATTTCAGCCCAGTCACTTTCTCGGGTGGGCTGCATACCTATCCGGGCTCTACGCAGACGACTATGTCTGCAGCCAGTGATCAGCATTTAAGGAAAGCAAAACAAAACAAAACCCCACTTTGGTTTTCTAACACCAAAAAAAAAAAAAAACCATACTGAGGAAGGTACATGAAAAGGCAGCAATTTTTCTGCTTTGAGAACGGCCCGTTCCTTAACTTTTTTTTGTGTACTTTCCACAGGATGCTGCAGAACTCCATACAGCCACCTAGTGCTGGAAAAAAATCACTTCCCTACTTTTGTGACTGTTCTCTGCAGTCCTATAAATATGTGTATTTTAAACTAAGTGTCCAACAAGAAGGAACAAAAGCCAAGCTCGGCAAAAGTCAGGACTATGCACTTCCAGTTATGGGCAGCAGCAAGCCTGAGAACAAAACAGCTGATGCACTCTGCATACAGGAAACTTTTACTTAATCTGAATTTTTTGGGGTAGAAATGCAAGACATAACACAGAAGACACAGCTACTCACAGGGCATTCTTCACGAACGTTATCCATGGCATGTCTTCTCTGTGCTACTGGGCTAAGCTACGTAGCAAATAGAACCGCTTATTTTTTAAGGTACTCAAACTGTACTCCCCTACTCCTGGCCCACCCAGCCCATCTTCTCCAAACATCTGCTCTGTTCTCTTTTCCTAACACGGAACCATCAAGATTCTCTTCAGTCAAATCCTTCTCATTTCTCAGCAATTCCTTGACATCATAGGACCTGAGACTGCTTGCCCTCATATCTAATCACTGTCATAAAATAAAAGTGTGGGGTGCTCCCTCCAAGTCACTCGTTCCTAAATTCATACCTCTCCTCCCTTGTGCTACCACAGGCAATTGCACACCATGCAGTGAGGGTGGTTAGAGAACCAGTCTGGGTTAAAACTAATCCAGCAAGGAAAAGGGCAGGGGGGAGAAGAAAAACAGGAAGATTTGTGTTTAGCCAGCTGAATTACCTGATCCAGTTCACAACACAGCTACACAAATGCTTGCACCAGCAGGAGTATCTGGTGGTAGCACAGGGGCAAGCTGGTAGTCTAAAGTATTCCGCAAACTACAGCCTAAGACATTACCTTTGACCCCCAGCCACAGCTGGCCAGAAACAGCCAACAGGAGTTTGCAATATAACCTGTGATGACTCCATTAGGGCATAATCCTGGTTAAAAGCATGTTGGCTACCTAACATCTCTGTTCAAAGCCATTATTTTTGTCCATGACTTCTAGAACGGTTGCCTGGAAGGCTGTCGAAATAACCACGCTCAGGAAGGGGGTACAGTTTGGATGTCAGTCTGGAATATCCAACTTTATTGTTTTTTTCCCCTTAGAATTTGAAAATATTTTGCCATCCAGCTAACTAACCAGGTCTTAGAAGGATCTTGTTTCTTGTTCTCTTGCTTATAAGGGAAACTTGAAACGAATTAAAATTATTCTGGCCTCGTACTAAAGGTCAGCGTTGTGGGGAAAGATGACTTGCTTGGAATTCAGTCAGGAAGTTTAACACAAATAATCCAACTTGAAGTTCTGTGAGAACAAGTCCCAGCCAAAAAAAAAAAATGTGCTGATAGAACTAATTTAAGTACTAAGTCTCTCCTTTCCTAGGATTTTTTCCACTGATAAACCCAGAGGCTTTTAAAGCTGCCATGTGAACAACTATTTAGCTGAGGTGTGAAAGAGACGCTACTCATACCTTCCCAGATAAAGCCAGGACTTTATCAGGAGACTTAAACACCAATGAACAAGGGGAAGAAGTAAAAGGTATTGCTATAAATTGTGAAGCAGATAGAACCTACTGTACAGAGAACGTCGCCATTCCTTGTTGTAAAGCACTAGGCTGCATCAAACTTTTTCTAGCCAAATGTTCATACCATTAAAAAAAGGGAGAAGAGCTGATACAATCCAATGGTTTATTTGCAAACAAATAAGTAAATCTTTACTATTAAAGAAACACCATACAGGTGTACAAATGCTTTATGTATCTCTTAAGTAACATTAGCCCCTCTGAGACTATATCATTAAGTGTATTTGGAAGCATTCATGACTTAGAGAAAGCCTAGAAAGACTAAGACATTCTGCTAAAAACAGATACTACAATAGACAGTCCACCTTCATGTTTTCTCCAGTCTCAAAAAGATGTCTTCAGAAAGAATTAAGAGGAAAGTATTTACTTTTTAGAGTGTGTGTGTGCGTACATGTAAATACATCTGCACATGTACATTTTTAATAAAGCCCATAGGGACATACTGTCTCAGGAGATCTCTTCTGAAAGACTGCATATTAGAGGAACATGAGTACCCCAGTTCCTCACTTCTTTATATGTGTGGTTAGTCCAACTGAAGCCAGTAGGGCTATCTCTAAGAGTGCAGCCAAGCACACGTCCAACCGCCTGCAGTCAGGATGTGAATCTGAAGCTTTACACACAGACCTAGCTGGTACCCACCAAATGCTGTTACCGCAGCACTACTCCTTCAAACACATCTCATTATTACAGAGCATTAATTTCCACCAGAATGTGGCTGCTCACATCGAACAAGTTGCAACAAGGACGAGAAAAGCATCAAGATCAAACAACTTGCAGTCTTTCTGTAACAGTTAGATAATATGGCAAATCCAGATTGTCACAGTCAGCAACAAAATAGTTCTTGTACACTAGAAATGGCTGTGAACCTAAGAAGTCTATATAGCTCATAAAAGAATTTCAGTGCATTTCCAAAGCTACTGAGCAAAAATAATAATAAATTCATTTTCAAAATTCTCTACTAAGTTTCAGATTCAGATATAGAAGCTGAAGTTAACAGGACAACCTGCCAAATACTATTAATAAAAAACTTTCACGTTTCATGGGAAAAATTTTCAGTAATTTTTGAGGAAAAGTTATTATGGCCTACATTTCACCTGAAAAAATATTCTTTGTGGAGTGTTTTTTAGTATGATTCAACATTCAGTGTTCCAAAAGAAGTTTCTGCGATGTTACCTGAACATTCAATTTTATCTAGTAAGCGGTTCTACAATCATGACTCGCTGCTGCCCTCTTTATTCCAGTATCAGCTCCAGTGACAGTGGTAAAAACGTAACAGCACCAGAAATCCTTTTCCCATTTGGTGACTCAGTCTGTTATTTGAATATTTGTCCTCTCTCTCAATAAAAATAACCTGGAGAGAGTTACTCTTTATTCATTAAAAAAAAAAAAATTGCAACTGTCCAAGGAAAAAAACAAAAACAAAAAACACAACTGATTCACCCAGCGCTCACTTCCAACAAACAAATCAATGCTTTGCCACCCAAGGTGCTTGTAATCAGAACATTTAAATGTGGCTATTTCACTTCAGCTTTAATGAAGCATCAGCAAAAAGATAACGTATCTTTACCTTCCCCTTTCCGTTTGTCTCTGGGAGGCAGGTGCAGATTTGAGTAAGGTTCACAAAATGGATTCATATGTGACCAATGTGTAAACTCCCAAGCAGCTATCTGGAGAGAGCTTACTGCTGCCAAAAATCTGTGCTTCGGAACATTGCTGAATGTCTTCTGTGTTTACAGTAATGGTTTCACTTCATTCGATCCCTCAAGATAAAAGATCAGAAGCATTTTAGAGCAATATTAAACATTATGGTGTACAAATGAAAGTGTCAGTACCAATGTTCTCATTCCAATTGGTTAGCAGAAAGAGATACCCGCAAGTGTTCTCCCATAGGAATTACAGCATTTTCCTAATGTATTTTAAACAGTTATTTCAGGCGGAAAAACTAAAATCTTCATTTCCTAGATACGATTACATAATAAAGTATCACCACAAACAATCCAATCTGTTTGGAATAAGAGAGACATTTAAAAAATGGTACTTGAAAAGTTAGTTCTCTTGAACCACATTCATGAAAAAAAATGTTTATAATCTTAAATGAGAGACTCCGTATCATCTCTACTTTCAAGCGCTGAATACCACTGTTGTGATATTCAGCTATTTCTCTGAAATCCACTTGGGTGATGTGAACTCACCTCTGACTGTACTCCGAGGAGTTGCCTATACGTACTTTGGGCATCTGGATGCCCGTAAGCCCTCCGTATCATCTGCTTTGGTGGAAATTCTGTTTGTGTTCCAGGAGTAACAAAATAAGGTTTTTCCTCTGAAACACAATCTGAAGTACTGATGTTCAGAAAAATAAGAAACTGCAACCCCGACCTGAAGAGTAAAATTTATCCCCCAATCTTTGTTTATACATGCAATGAGAGCAAAGTCCCTTGCAATGATTGCAGCATAGCAGCATCCCCATTTTTACACTCTAAAGGAAAAAACAATTTCCAACTTACCTGTTAAACTTCAGTCAATTTTATTAAATTTGAATATCTATCGTTCTTTGCTTGCGTATAATACCCATGCAACAAAGAAAGGCATTATCAGACGTATCTTAAAAAGTGCCTGACTGAGGAAAGCCAATTCCAATGGAACCAGATGCAAGACAATATTCTGTTGCTCTGCCCTGTCCCCTCCAATATATCAGGTGGTCTTAAAGCATCAATTTAACTTTAAGCTTATGAATTGTGTCATTAGCAGACAGGGCAACAACCATTTCTGAGCACTAAACTCTGGCATTTGTTCCCTGAGTAGCAGACAGACTGGAAAGGCAATGGTGTTTGGAAGCGGTGGACTGTCAGGAGATGTGCAAGCTCTTACTGATCCATTAGGCAGCTGTGGTAAACCAAGCATCCCTTTGTCTTGGAGTTTGCCATTTGTAACTTGTTACAGCTAAAAGACAGTTTCACGGAAGAGTATAGTGATGTAAAACAAGCAGAAGCCTGAATTAATGTATTAACACTTTGATTGGGATTCCCTTCATATTTGTCAAACTCTCTCTATTCACCAAACCAGAGTGAAGACTCCCCGTAAGACCGGCAGCATATGGAATTCTTTGTGGCATTATCTTCTTCTCATTATTGCTGCCTCTAGTTAAACAACATGACAGCAGTGACACAGAACAGCTGCCCCCCGAAAGTTTACTTACGTACGCCTGGGAGAGCCTACTATATGTAATGCCCTGCACAATGTCACATCTTCCTTTCATGCTTCTCAGGGCTTTTAAAAGTCTCTAGAGCAGCAGTGGTGGCACGCAAGGGGGAAATAGCAAACCTCCTACCTCCAGATTATTGTTGCAGTTTTGAGGGTAATTTTTGCCATCTTGGAGAACTAAAATAGATCAAAGGGCTTGTTTTCCCACCCTTCCCCCAAATTACTTCCAAAGTCTCTTTGTGGTCACGAATGCTTCATACAGCTTGTGCAGTATAAAATTTAAAAAACAAATTTTTTTTTAAAGATACACTTCATCCCTCCACATTCTTTTTTGCTGTAGCTTCAAGCTCCGCAATGATACAAGGGAAAGGAATCCAAGTGTATATGTAAAGGTCTATACAGCTACAGCACAAATACTTGAGAAACGTAACCTCTGAGAATACTGACTGCATATTTGAGAAGTCAGTTACATACAAAAAGATTTCAGAAGCAAACTTAAACTTCATATGAGGTGGCAAGAGCTTCAAGAATTTGTGCTTAGGTGCCTTCCTACTTTACTTCCTAGATATTTTTTTGCTACTACTTTGCCACACACACTTGAGCCAAAGAATAGCCCCGCGCTAGCCATAGGTACGTTTCTGCAGAAGAGAACTGGACCATGATAACATGCATCAGACGCCTGATGCTCAAAGCAAGCTTGCTTGTACCTCTCCTAGCACATTCGACAGTTCTCAGGAAGGGGTAATCCCTGGAACAGTACCTATGTCAACAACATGCCAAGCCAGGGCCAAATACTGAAAGCCAGACCTGCTGGGATTGCAGCTGCTTTTCCAGAAGGTTCGTGGCTGACAGTTGTCATTGACTGCTCATTTACACGGGTCCCCCCCATCCCTATTCTCTTCCCTGCGATTCGCATGCTTACCTCCCTCCTGAAGGTAAGCAGGGAGCACCACAGCTTGCCTCACCAGCTAGGTCAGTAATGATGAATATTGTTTCCATCCAGGAGAACCACTCTATCCATACACAAACGTTGTCCTTAAGATGATAAAAATACTTCCTTACTAGACCTGCAATTATGAAGTTGCCATTTGCTTTCTTCGCTTGTAGGACTGTAATGTGACAATACTTCCAAAATAGCGAAAGCTTATATTCTCCAATACGACTTCCTGGAGATGGGACATTCTGGTAATCTGGAAAAACAAAGCTAGTTACGTCCTGGAAAAAAAGCTTCATGCCCGTCTCCCACCTGGTTGCTCCTGAAGGGCTGGGCATATGTACAGACTGTATGTGCATAACCTAGTTTATTGCACAGTAATTATTGGCTTTCCCATATCACAAGATAACTCAGTACCTGATGATTTGAATGGAAAAGCTTAGAGACAAAGTGAAGAGGTAAAATCAGTAATTCCCAATTATCCACATAATGCACACTCTACATATGGCATTTTTGTTTGTGTCTGGATGCTTGACCTTCTGGACTCTCACTCTAGAAATCGAAACTAGTGTCAATGTTTTATGAAGTAAAAAAAGGAGTAAAAAAGGAAAGTCTAGGAACAAGTCATAAATTCACCATGAAAGCATCACTCAGTGTATTTGTAAGTGGATAAATCTTTTTCGACTGGAAGCACAGTAGCTATTTCAACTACACGAATAGCTTTTCCTGGGAGAAGCTACACTTTTGTATTTCCCACTATAAAAATAAAGACTTACTGGAATCCAGATAGTGATAAAGCCATTGAGACTAGCTAGGTAACATTAAACACATGCCTTTAATGTACAAAGAAGCATATTGGTAATTTAGGCAGTGTGATCTGCTTTCTTTAGGGATGTTAATAGCTGCATAAACCTCAAATGAAGGCATAGTGATGAAAGCTGGGCAAAGATTTTCTTTCTGATCCCTGCAGTTACTGTATGCAGATCTTCTGAAGTCCTTGCTAAAAAAATGCATTGTGCTGAGTTTCACAGAATCACAGAATGGTTGAGGTTGGAAGGGACCTCGGGAGATCATCTAGTCCAACCTCCCTGCTCAAGCAGGGTCCTCTAGAGCATATTTCCCAGGATCGCATCCAGACGGGTTTTGAATATCTCCAGTGAAGGAGACTCCACCACCCCTCTGGGCAACCTGTTCCAATGCTAATTTAAAGTCTGCTAGTTTAAATTTAAATGCTAGTTTACAATCTGTGAAGATCCTTTAAGCTACACTTATTCGAATGCCCTGTAGTCTCAGTGTCCTCCTTTTTTTTCTGCAAGAGCTTTCAAGGTGCTCCCACATTGACCAGCTCACATTTGGTGGAACACACAACCTTTTGAATCAGAATGGATGCAAAAATAAATCTTGAGTTGTGGCCTTGGGGCACTGTCAGCACCACAGACTTGTTGAAAAAAGGTGATCAGACAAAATAATTGTGCCATCATCAGAGAACTGACTCTCTCAGATACATCGTCATTTATAATTACTCTAGCATTCATCACAAGAACCTGAACAGGCTAATAGCCTACAACCACGAGCACATAATTAAACAGGAAAGAGAATTTACGGACAATATTTACATACAGTAAACATAAAAAGCACTGCTGCTCCGTAAGTAAGCACATAGAAATGATATTCTGAAAGAAACTGAAGAAGTAACAGCAACTTTTAGGAATTAAAATTTATTATATGAAGTATTTATTATATGAAGAGCAGTAAAGCTCTTTCTCTTAGGGAAAGACCTCACATTATGTTGCAGGACGTTTTGCCAAGGCCTGCACACAGGCAAATTCTCTGCAATTTTATTATGGCTGTATACTAGCTGAAAGCAAACCTCAGAGCTGAAGAGAACCAATGAATTGACAAAAGAATTAAGAATCCCATTTTGAAACTTGAGCCTTTCTGTAATTCTGCGTAGAACAAGTTTCCAAAGTTGAGGTTTCTAGAATGAGTAAGGCTCAAAGCGGAAAGAGACATTTCTTTCCAAGCCTTTTGGTGGATACCACGGATATCTTGCCTTCTAACATATTTTAAAGTTTTGAAGGGAGACAGTGGCGTAGACAAGAGTGGATTCCTGTCAGCTGAACAGATAGCTCACTTGTACACCTCTATCTGAAATATGAGTGCAAGTACAATACTCTCCACTTCTGTTCCTGGTTCCTCTCACTGTCTTTCTTTAAGCAATTTGCTTAATCCTCAGTAACCCCTCTGTAGAGCTGAAATAGTAGTATCCATCTCCCAGTAGTATCACAAGAAACAATTTGTTAACGTATGCGAGCTGTTTTGACTTTGTGGTGATGGACACCAGAGAAAGATTTAGAAACAGATGTCCAGGAAGGAAAAAAAAAAAACCTGTGAATGTGTAAACATATAATATTTAGTATGTATATAAATCCAAATCTGTTTAACAGAGAACTTGCAGTTAGTAAACATAACTAAAGGATGGTTTCTAAATGAACTGAACTAAAACAGAAGCTCTATGTGTTTTTTCTTTGCAGAATTCTATCAAACAAAACAAGTACACTTTCTAGGGTAGTATTCACAGCAACACTTGTGAGATAACGGAGATCAGGTTTTGCACTGGACGTTTCTTTCCTCCTAAGAACATGGATGAGATTAAAAGAAGAGAGCCAGTCACACTGACATAAGGACTGTATTTCAGAAGGCCAGTAAACATTGTGTGAAGATTAACCAAAGTCAAGATCTCCTTCTTCATTAGTAGAGAGCTGCTAAGCCTCACATACCATGTGCGAGAATAGCACATTTGATACTTAGGGAGGAAGGATTTCTAGTTTGAGTCAATGAAATGAGAATATTCTGAGCAAATGTTAGAAGTGAGAAATCACGAGAAGCAGATGCACCCAACAAGGCCTTGATCTGCGTTTCCACAGGAGTTTTGGCCTTCGACAGTAGCACATTCCTCTGTTCCATTCCCAAAAGCTTGGATTAGGAGAGCAGTGCTTCACAGAAGTCAAATGACACCACAATAACCTGCAAGCTAATCTTAAATAGTAGCAAAAAGTGGCATTTCCCCACTTAAACCCTAATTGAGATTTTAAAGCTGGTTGGGTAACAGGTGCATTTACTTTAATTTCCAGGTGGGGCACAATTTTATAGATCATTACAAGTGAATCACATCAATGAACCAAAAAAAAAAAAAAAAGCATGCCTGGGGCAAGCACCTCTGAGCTGCTTATCTGGGAGAGTTATTTTAGTTACAGTTAGCCATTGGTACATTCTTGTTATCATCCAGCACCACTTTTTCCCTCAATTAAGAACAGCTGACAGAGTCTTGCAAGGCATAGCTGAGACATACCACAAGTTATTCTTCAGTACAAAATTAATTGCTATTATTCCACATCTATTTTCCTTTCCATCTTCTCTGCATTAATTCTTGCCTCTTTGATAGTTTTAAGTTCACTTTTTCCGGAAATCAGTCAGCCCCATAACCCTCATCTCACTCGTTTCTCCAAAATCACAGCGAAATGGAACAAAGTTTCTTACTTGACGTTTCCAGTAATGGAGACTAGAATGAGCACAAGGCTTGCAGGAGAAAAACTCACCTGTTTACAGAGAGAAAAACAACCAAGACTACTCCAACCAAAAGCTCTCAAGAACAGTGAACACTCTTCATTCACACAGATCACTCTCAAAGAACAGAATCAGCTCTAGATCTAATTAACATTTTGGCTCAATCCTAATCAGAACAGATTAAGGATAACAACCCCTTTCATGGTAATTTAAACATTTTTTATCTAGTACTGCCTTTTTTTCTTTCCTTGTTTTTCCTGATTCCACAAAGCACAAGCAACTACAAGCATACCACAGCACAACACAGGTCCTACAAAGCATGGATGATTTGGCACAATTCTTCTCCAAGAACAGCAATGGCCATCAAAACCTGAGAGAGGGTAGATATTGGGGCCCTCATTAGGACGCAGGACTCTCATGTTCAAATCTCTTCTTGCCAGACTCCGAGCGACCTGGAGTAAGAAACTGTGCTTTGCCTCAGATATAGCAGGTACTTGGTTTCTCATATCCCAAGTGCAAGCAATCTTTCTTCTCCCAGTGCTTCCTCTCCCATCTCTCTTGTCCCAAAGATGTTTTGGCAGAGTGATACATTTTAACTAGATTACATTCAGCCAAAAAAATGTCTGACAATCTCTAATCTTAACGTTTATCTTCTCTCCATACTCCCTGTAGTCAGTTCACTTTGAATTGCCCTGTGTGAAAAACTATTCTCTTGGATCCAAAAGCAGAGAGCAGAATATTTATAATACTTAGGAGACTCGCAAATTCACATGCTGCTGAACATGGAGAATCTCTAGATAAAATCCACATGCACAAGCAAAACTGGGGCAAAAATCATAGCTTTAACATTAGGAAGAACCTTCTACCATGGATCTGAGATTGGTAGCCTTTGGACCAGTGCATTGGGTGTATTCCCAATGGGAATACAAAGGGACATTACCTGATACAGACCCATCACACCTGCAGCACTATTTATTCCTCCTTCATACAAAGAGTGTATTGTGTTTAAAAAAAAAAAAAAAAAGGTAAAACATCCCCATATTTTCCTAAAACATACTTCTTAAGAGCAAATTATTATCTTGCACCAGAACTAGGTGAAACTCTAAAAGGTTTTTATGCAACTTTCGTGTTTACATGGCTGTATCTCAGGTAGTGATTTATCTGAACTGAAATACTGAAATCACCAATATTCAAAAAATACAGTAATAAGCAATATTACATTTGGCAAAGAGAGAAACACATCAAAAGGTTATGTTTACTGCAGAAATGTTTAAATATGCATTTCCCAAACAGCAAAACATGAAGTCACCTTGAATTCAAAATGCAGCTGTTTTGCTATTAAGTAGGAAATGCATTTTTTTTTTTGTAGCTAATATCCTGTTAAACGTGTAGGGAGAATTTGGCAAGACAGATTGTTTTCCTTCGTTAGACAACATTTTGAAAGCTATTCCCTAGCAAAAGGCAAAAAATTTGCCCAGTAACAATTTAATCTCTCTCACATCTTAGAGAATTTTTACTAGCCTTGCTAGTACAGATTTTCAAGGGCTTGTAGTTCAGACCTTTGGAGATGCAAAGTCATCACTGCATTCTCTAAGCAAGAACTGTACTAAAATTACTAGGAGACCTTCAGTGACATTTTCTTGCTCTTTATAGGAATCGGCAGCTCAGTCCCTCCCCTTGGAAGGGAATAGCTGCATCGGGAACAATACCACTGGTAGCTGGAAAACATATACTTCTTCAGGCTTTTCAAGTGACGTTTCAAAATACATAAATACTACACAAGCAGAAATAATTCACAGATTATTTCCTGGATTCAGCTGTACTGGATACTCCAAAATTGCACAGCAAAGTCTCAGCTGGAATTATAAGAGGCAGTGAGGTTAGGCCTAAGACTTTACATGAAATGGCCGATGTTTCGACCGTCGGTTGAAACATGCTGGTGTCTCCAACCAGTGGCTGTGCCAAGGAAAGAACAGTAGGATGCTTTGCCCAGAACCTAGCAGGACAAGGAAGCTAAAAGGAAAGAAACTGGAGATCATACCGATACTATTGGAATATAGCACTGAAGGAGCAGGTGGCACATATTCATAGGCTGTCAAGTCTCAAAGGAAAGCACATGGGCCATTTTTTTAGACAAGGCCTGGAATCTCTTCTTTCTTAGCTTCATCTAGAAAATGAAGCAGAGCTTTACAGGTCTCTCCAAAGATCGGATCAAGAAGTGCATCATAGCCCAAACCACCAATCTTCTGTGAAGCACCAAAAGTTTATTCCAATTTTTATAGGCGTTTTTCTCAGAGACATTATGAGGACACAGGCTGCCAAATCAATACAGCAGAGAAGCCCTGTTCCTGAGATTCATGACTCAGGCTGCTGAGAATGGGATACCACACCCCTTGCTCTGTTGGCTCTTAAAAGCATCTACTCAGATCAAAAGAGATGTTTCTGCAACACCTCATTCTCCTGGAATGCTACACAAGGAATTAACAACAAAAGGAGTGGGGCATTTCTCAGTGGTTTACAAAATAAACAGGGAAAAAAAAATCTATGACTAGTACCATATACTGTTAACAAGAACAACAAAAAACCAAAATCACACAAACGTCTTTATTTCCATGGCAAGGTTTATCTATAGCAGGACAGTAAATAACAAAAAGAGCTGTCAGGTTCAAAGTGGATCAAACTGACTGTGGAAAGACGACTCTAATTTACGTTATCCTGATTATCGTAAGACCTGTTTCTAGCCGTATAGAAACAATATTGATATCTGGAGCAATATTTATCTCCACCAGTATCTCTAGAAGATTAGTTCAAACAGAATTTGTATGGTATCTGATATTCACCTTTGTAACCACTGAAGGTAATTAAGGGTTTTAAATTCTGATAATTCCTGGGATCAAAGTCACTTGAAGGAACTGGGAGGGAATCAGAGTGCTCCCTTCTTCCCCTCCATATGTGCTTTTCTAGATACCAAAGCTAATAACCATGAGAGCTTACACCAGGAAGCAGATTTTAAGCAAGTGCTCATAGATACTAGGGATCATGACACCGGGTGGGGTCATACAGTCATGGAGCACTTGTCAGAGCCCAACAGAAGTTCAATTCAATCTGATACTTTTGCTAAGAGCTGTGCTCCTGGTAGTAATGGCTCAAAGAGTAGAACTGCAGTCAAAAGTTTGGGAACTTCTTGGGAAGACACTGATGACATCATTCCTGTTTGTTACTAGATGTGACTTGAGCTTGCAAAATTAAAAATGTGCCCAATGAAAGAAACCAAATGCTTGCACAACCCCCCAACAAATACACAGATGTTAGTCAATATATGTTAATGCATTGGAAAAAACAACAAACAAACATCAACTGTAACCGTCTACAAAACAAAAAGATAAAGCAAGTTTATTAATATGTTTGCTATGAATGACCCACCCAACGTATGAGAAAAGAGAGGACCTTATCTGCAAGCTATTTGTAGATACCAAAGATTTACCAGCAAAGCAACATGATAGTTTCCATAATTCATAGCTATCCAAATCACTGGGTTTGCTGGGCGTGGAGGTGCGGAGAGGTGAAGATAAAGACAAAAGAGATGGTGTTAGTTTTCGGCTAGAGTGGGATGGTAGCAGACTACTTCAAACAGCAATGAAGAAAAGGAGACTTACATGCACCTTAAAATATTTATGAACAGCTGGGCCTAAATATGCTTATTTACGCAAACTGGTACTTGCCTATGTAAATCAGCGCTTCTACAAACAGATTTCTATGTACACAAACATTTCACCATCAAAGCTGTTCATTTTTTAGCCCAGTACTGCTCCCATTCAAACCTACGGCACAATGTATTTTGATTTTAGAGGGAGTAAATGAAACCTGAGCTCTGAGATACACATTTACAAAGCTCTCAGTCTTTTCTGTTTTTTTTAAATAAGACCTACGTATGACACCGTCCATCAATTTTAAGATCATTCATCAATTGGAACAGACTTACGGGAAGTCACTTCCATAATATTGTCTCAACACAAGTTCAGTAAGGCTTTCACAAATGGTTATTTTTTCTAGAGCGTACTTAGTCTTACATTGCTTAGGCACCGAAAGGCCCCAGAAGTGTTGTCTACAGCTTTAGACACATGAGAGTCCTTTTGCATTTGGGGATTCATTCACATTTTCATTCCAGAGGGCAGACTGTTATCATTTCACTGTAAGAAACATCAGGTATTCTACTTCTTTAAGGAGTTTGACAGAATTCTGATATGTCAAACATACTGAAGTCCCAAAAGATAAAAATCTCTTTATTAATCACAGCTAGCTCTGCATACGCTCCACACACTGATACCAACTTGTTTATTTCTTTTCTTATACAATAATTTTTCTTTCCTTTTTTCAATCAACCAACATGTTTTATTGGTGACTAAACAGCATCTAGGAAAAGTGATCCATAAAACAAAACAAAGCAGTATGTTTCCCATGGCTACTCAAGTTATTAAAAGGTTAGTTCAAGTCTGTAGGCAGTGAAATCATACCACCATTATCAGTGCCTTGTGGGAGCAATAATTCTGGGTGGTCTGTAACACTACAACTCTTGGCCTCCGAGATAGTATGACAATATTGTCAAGAAGAGCCCATCTAGGAGCGTAACTAGGCCGAGGCTTTTTGACCTCATAGATAAATAGGTTTTGTTGAAAGCAGTTCTATTATTTTTCAGATTAGCTTGGACTTGCATTTGGTTCATTCTCTGTCTTGGGGGTGGGGAGAGAGGGGGAGCTTGAGATGTCCAATAAATGTTTATCCAGCTGCAGTAGCTTGATTCTTAAAGTATAACTGTCAACATCTCTGCTCCCTCATGCAAATCTAAATTTGTAAACAATCCGAATAATTACTCCTCACTGTTGTTCATTTTATTTTTGCATTCCTGACTGAACAACCACAGTACTTAATGCAAGGAGAGCAATGCTAGTGAATCCAGTGTCAACTGCAGTGGGGAAAAAAAAAAAGTCATACTAAAACCACAGGCTCCCAGAACAGATTGTTCAAAGCTAATTTTAAATCTTAAAAACCTGTGCCTGTTTGACATCAGTGTTTTTTTCCCCCCATAATTTTTAAATAATCAAGAGGAACTGTGTTGCTTTTTTTTTTTTTTTTTTTTTTTAAATGTTTGATTCAGCTCCAGGTCCCTTGTATAAAAGCCTTAGAACGCTGAGGCTTTTACACTGTTTTTTGCTTTTAGCCTTAGTGTTCCAAGTGTAATCTGTTTTTTTAATTATGTAAACAGAATTGCACTTCTCAGACATTTTTATACCACCATAGTTCATAAAACTAAATGTATTTCTTCATCTAATTTGTCCAGAGTTTGTTTTTCCCTACCTATACTGTCACTGAGCAAAGTCCATTTAGGAAGGATATCTACTCAATTCTCTTTGATCAGGAGCAAGCTGAATGTTACAGTTTTTCCTTTTTCACTAAAAAAGAAAGAAAGAAAGAAAGAAAGAAAGAAAGAAATCCTGGAGGATATGGTACACCATCATTGAAGACATTTTATTTCAGCCACAGTAAAAAGCTCTTTCTAACATTTACGTAGGTTTCACCAAAGGCCTGATCCTGGAAGTATGTATGCACAGGCTGAACCAGGAATAGCTTTGATGAAATTAATGAGCCTAATGGACTGCCAAGACTAGTCATGCACATAAACATTCATAGCACTAGGGACTAATTGCCTCAAAATCACAGACACAATGTTCTCTAAATGTAACCTTTTTAAAGATCTTGTTGAGATTTTAAAACAAATAATTCTCTGCGCAGCAAAATAAAGTATTATTTTTATAGATTTTACATCTCAAGATTCAAGTCCTCAGAGGATTTGCTAATGAATGCAGCTTTCCCCTTAGAAAGAGTCAACAAAGTCCCTTTCCAATTTCTCACATCCCTTTAAGAACACAGTACCTTTGAGACATATGCTTTTCTCAAATTTAGTTAAAAGTTGGCCCAAACATTCAGAAGTTATAAGGGGACTGATACAGCAATGGCATAAACCTTGTTTCTGACACGATTTCTTTAGGAAAAGAGTTAATAACAACACTCAAGTCTAAAACAAACTGTACTAAACCTTATTGAATACACAGTTGTAACAGACATGTCGAGGTTGTATATATTGAATTGGCAGATTATATTTAAAAAAAAAAAGTGTTAGCACAGGGAGTCAGTCCAAACTTAATTCTGTGATTCCCATCTTTGGTTTTAGTTCTCAACTTTGACACAGCCTCAGTATTACTTTTTAAACACAAAGATTTAGCTATACATTTCCTCACTCTTGTTTAGCTTGCCAGCAATTGAAATGAATGCCATACACAAACACCACAACCTTGGTATCATTCCCTATTTAATATGGAGCATACACTCCTACCAGCATCTGAATGAAGAGTTCTATT
Organism: Struthio camelus; assembly: GCF_040807025.1. Lineage (NCBI taxonomy): Eukaryota > Metazoa > Chordata > Aves > Struthioniformes > Struthionidae > Struthio > Struthio camelus. The sequence continues at coordinate 11,442,700 of NC_090951.1, forward strand.
GAATATCAGGCTATTCTTAGTTCCTAGTGGGAGCTGGAACTTTTAAATATAGCTCCCTATCCTCATTCTTGCCATCATTTTTTCCTCTCTTGAGATGGGCTGATGAGGCAGTTTTCTGAATTTTGTTGTTCTTTTTTTTTTTTTTTTCTCCTTATGTTGTCTCATCATCATAGCCTGGAGTCTTCCATATATTTTCCAAAGAAAACACTGCAAATTTTCTTTAGAGAAAATGCATGCTTACATTGGTCCAACTGCCAAGCATGCACCCACCACTATCTCCAGAGCCATGGAGGTTCTGGGCCTTCACATGGCTTCTTGTACCTCACCCCATGATGAGCCCACCGAAATCTTGAGGCTGTGAGATATTCTGCAGGCTGGTACTCCCCAAATCTGCCATCTGACTAAAACGGCATAGTCTAACAGTGAATAATATGTTCACACAGATGCCAGAATTAGCACATACCACTAGTGACAGTGTAAATTACTAAGAACCTAGTGCGCACCAGGCACTGAAACTTGATCTGGATTCCCTAAATTTAATGTGTGCAGTTGAGGAAGAAAGTCTTCTGGAAAGCAGAGGAAGGGTATTAAATCCTCTTCCTGGACTCAGTGGGCTGTCCTTCAGCATTCAGTGATATTAATGGTGGAACATGATATGAAAAAGATTCACCTCAACCTACCAGGTAACATTACTCATGTCTGCATAACCCTAACAAGGACAGCACGCACAGCCGAGGGTCGGTTTTCCCACAGATGTTGCCCTTGTGATCTGACCCCGTTTCCATTTGCTGAAGGGGAAGCCCCATCGAGCAGCTACTGAAAGGCTCTACAAGAGAGGAAAGGATGATATTTCAGAGGCTGCTGCTTCTCCAGTTCCAAGTCTTTCAGAAAAGAATCTGAAGCCGATCCATTTTCCGCAACATACAAATCTGGACCATCCTTTCTGTCAAGCAGCATTTTAACGTCTTTTTCTTGCCCCTGAATTTCTTTATTGTTAAGACAAATCGGAAAAGGAACAGAAGTGAATTCTATTGTGTAAAACTTTCAAATTATTATGCCCTGTTCCAGCTTCATATTCTGTTGATCAGCCCTAATTTCCTGCCAATATCTGTCACTATTCATCTGGCAAAACTCAATTAAGGTGCACCATTTAAGTCATTTTTATAAGACCTCATCAACGATGCTTACAACGCTGTGTTTTGTTGTGCTTTATAAATGCAAAGTAACACAAACCGCTTTATAAAAAGGCATTTAGAAAGGCACAGAGCCTTGAAAGGCAGATTATGCACATTGTCATTCTGCAGATCCATTTTGGAAAGTATTAGACGCCTTCTTTACAGCTTGTTCCACCACATATCTACTTCAGCAGTAATATCTTCAAAGAATTCCATCAAGTCAGTGAGCCGTGACCTTCATTTCCTGACACTGTGTCAGCCAGCCGTAATCAAGCTGAGCTTTTCTAAGAGGTCTTCCATTTGATCTCTGAAAAAATGATTTCTAGGACTTTCCCTCCAACAGATGTCAATCTAGGTGGGCTGGAGCATGCTGGTGCTTTCCCGGACGGTGAGAACAAAGGCATTGTGTCAGCCACTGTCTAGTGTTCAGGGAGTGTCTCTGAAGTGAATCACCTCGTCAAAGCATTTCCCGACACGGCCTCCGGTTCTGGGTTCTGTCCTCGCACATGTCCCTGCTTCTGGGCAAGGCTGGATAGAGCCCCACTAAAACCAGGGAGGAACTGCCTGACCACTGCCTCACATGACTTGGAGCACATGCGCTGCACTGAGCGGGGTTAATGAAATGCAAGGAGATCTGCAGCAGCCCAAAAAATCCCCACACACTTGAATGCGTGTCCTAGTCTACCTATTAATGACTGGTTATGTAAAAAAATAAATACAACTAACATATCTAAGTGACACCTGGACACCAGCTAATCCTCATTCACTAACCCTAAAGTCTGCTTCCTCAGTCAAACAAATATTCATAAATCCAGAATCCAGAATCCAAATCCAGAATAAGAGTTGTAGATCTTCTTTGGAAAACTCTTCCCAGTTTCCAAAAATAATACTTACAAAGGCAGGTGCTTCTTAAAAGAAGATTTTTACTGTGTTCATTAATGCAGCTGCATACAATTTCAGATTTGATTTCTTAAATAAAATTTTGATGTGTGTTTTCAGTATGAAATAAAAAATATTTTCAGGGTTCCTAGGAAGGGGAAGTTTTGGGTTTTCAGAGTTGTATTAGGTTTTTCTTGTAACATGAAATGTCACTAGTAAAGCATAACATATTGCATTAGCAGCTTAAATATTCTTTTTTTTAAGTACTGAGGTCAGACTTTATTTTGTGAAATATTCCTGAGACTTTGAAAGTTAAATGATTTGTATACAAAAAAAAATGTAAATGTTTAACTCATGTTCAGTAATTTTATCTAAAATGGTTTATTTACACTTTCATTAATTCTTATTTAAAATAGTTATGAAGTTTGCTGCATTAGGACAGAATCTGATATGACATCACTATGCATTCTTCCTAGGAAGTGGTGTAAGAATACGCTCAATAACAAGAAAAGATACTCAAAAGTAAGGTATTTTGAGCAATAGTTTGTAAAGTCATATGCTTCTGAAGGAAAAGATTATTTATTTTCTTGAAAATTTTTGCTAATGTCCAACCTTATTTTGGGGTGAAAAATTCTATTAAAATTCTTACAGAATTGAAAATTTAAAAAAAATTTTCTATTCAAGAATAGATAAGTCAGATAAATCCTATGCTGAAAATCAGTTTGTAGTGTCAGAGATCTGTGACAATTCTGCAGGTGAATTCTGCATCTTTGATTATTTTTCAAGTTTTGATTATTTTTTAAAGCAATCAAGTTGATTCTCCCCACTCTGCATCATTAGGAAACTTCTTTAGGGTCATACAATATTTTTGTCCTTTGTAACATGCTATTTAAGACAGAAAAGATCATTCTGTTTCATATTAGAGCCAAAGGTCTAGCCTTAGCCTACGTGGCCCTATGGGATAAGGCAATTGGAACACACCATTTTCTTTGGTAAACAAAGAACCAACATAGCTAGTATCAGGTCCCGTTGCCTCTGACTCCTTAAGCAACCAGATACCCTTTCACCAGATGACTCCACTGGCAGAAGTTCAACTTATTCTAGAGCCAGGTTTGAACTACTCTGGATCTACAGGGCATGCACTGACCTAGCCTCATCTCCAAATTCATTAGAAAATGGGTGCAATGGAAAGCCGACTTGCACATTTGCCAGTCAGTAGTTGCTCAGCCTGATCATAGAACTTGGTACATTGCAGGGCAATAGGCAAACTTGGACATCTACATATGAATTAAGTCATAAAACAGAGGAGATTTTGTCCACTTGTTTAATGTGAAGTTTCAAATTAGCCTTGAGTCTAGGCCTCTTAAAAAAGAGGAGAAAAACATTTAGGTGCCATTAGCTATTTCCCCCCTCATCGTTCTGCCTGCAGAGAACTGAACAAAGGGAACAGAAGGATAAAGATGAAAAGAAGAGTCAGTGTACAGTACCATTATAGATTTTTGTTTACATAAATTCTTACCAAACAGCTTCACTGTAATGCTCCCATTACACTTACACTAAAAAGTTCATACTTGTCATGTAACAAAGAAAAGCTACATGGCTATGTTTATCCATGGGGGGGGGGAGGGGGAAGGAGGGGGGAATGGGCCAGGACCACGCTTCTCTTGCCCCCACAAAGTTTTGCCCTTATACCTTCCCTTGCCTTTATTTTCATTATAATCTTTGTTTCCCTGCAATGTCTGAGATTTCTTTTTAATCTTTCAATTACTCCCCAATATTCATTGTCCCAACTCTCTACACTTCTGCTTTACATGCAATCCATGTCCTGCAAGCATATGAGGAGGCCAAATACCAGGCAACTTGGCACAAGCTAGTACTTTACACCTATTCACAAAGGGAAAACATTCCTCTTTTCTTATGGAAAAAAACAAAAAGAAGGGGGAGCAGAGCTCCACCGAGTACTCATAGCAAAGGGATGAAGTAATGTTTACACTTATCTTTTCTAAAACATGTCTGGTCCTTTAATAATGACCTGTCAAAGCTGAAAATTAAGAGTTACCTTCAATACAGTGAATCTCCTATTATTATTGTGCATATCAAAGCAATTTCCTGAGGTCCCATAACTGTCTCCACCACACAAGCTGCCAGACACATGGAGAACGAAAGGCACCTCGCTCCAGAGAGCTCCAAGCTTACCCAGGCAACGCCGCACCCCATGGCTCAGTGCAGGGCACATCAGGCCAGAGATACGCACAGATCCTGCACCCCGGTCCAGCCCAGCTGCCCATCCGCCCACCTGGCCCCTACGGGCCACGCTTCCCTTGAGGCCTCAAAGGTTTCTGCCAGCCAGCTGCAGCAGGGTGGAAGAGAGGGCAAGCCCTGGTGCACCCAGGCAACTTGGTGCAGGGCTGGCTCAGCATGCACAACCTGCACAGAGGTGCCCAGGAGGCTCATGCCAAAGTCCATAAGTCTAGTCCCAGACCCAAACTCCCAGAGCTGCCAGCAAAACAGCAGACGGGTCAGAGGGAGCAGAGTGGCAGCCTCAGAGCTAGGGTCTCCGCCAAGGAGGGCAAGAGAAGGCAACAGCAGGACGGGCAGAGAGGAGCAGCAGTGACCAGCAGGAGAAGGATGAAGCAAAGCACAAAGCACGAGCAATTTTTCACAAGTGAGACATAGAAAATATTAAAAGAAGTTGGGAACCTCTACCCTAGACTGTGGCTGTTGGCTCCACATATCCTCCCTTAGACGCTGACCACGTGAACGAGCAGAGCACCAAAGATGTCTCCTGCAATCACCGTCATTACTGTCAGTAGGCAAAGTTATCTCAGCAAGAGGAAGGCTCAGCCCACAGAGTCACTGCACAGAGGCGAGTGACACAGCTCTCTCTGCTAGGCTTAGGTTTGGCAGAAAACTTGGATTTTTCTTCTTACTCAGCAAAAGAAGCTACTACAAGCAACAAGCCAGAGTCACAGTAGAGAAAGATTTTTTACTTAAATTTTAAACTTGTACCAAATTCTCATTATCATCTCAGTATTTTACTGTGCTTTTTAAAAATCAGATACTTAACCCATATAAGCCTTGTTAAGACCACAACATGAACATACACAAGGAGATTAGTGCAGGCCTGGTGTCACCTAAGTTGCCTCCTGAGGGCACTGGCAGTGTTAGTTAATTGACCCACCCAGTTGTCTCATGACGCTGTACTCTAAGCGTTATGGAAAGTAACTTATGAAGTGTGAAATTTCTTAGAAAACCTGCAGTAGAAATATTTACCAGTGCCATTCTACTCTTTTTCAGCTCTGAGTTTTGAGGTCACTAAATCAACAAAAGTGCTGATATATCATGTATTCTGCTTCTCTTAGATCATAAAGTAGATCCAGTCTCATTTGCAAAATTTACAGCATAATCATTAACTACACACCTTGTTTTCATTTTCTAACGTCACTGAAACACATAACAGTTACCATCTTGACATAAAGCACCATCCATGAGTGCAGAATAGCACCATGAGTGCAGAATAGCACTTTTTTTTTTTTTTTTAAATGATCAGGGTCACATCGCATCAGAATAATCTTTCTTCACATCTTCCCACAAGAAATCCACCCTCCCAATCCAACTTTGGAGGTATCGCCCCCATGGACATTCAGACCTACAGGATAGCAAGCCATTCTTAATAGAGACAAAACCATACCCGGGTTAAAGAGAAGAGGGTACCAACAGCTGTTATACTGCCAGCTAGCAGCAAGAGTTGGCTGCTCTGGCAGGGAAGGTGAGCAAGGAGTCAAGGGTGAAGCAAGGCAGGCAGGGACCTCACCAACAAGGGAACAACCCCCCAGTACCTGAGCAAGAAGAGCAGAGCGGGTCTGGTGATGTTAACCAGGTTCACCCAACACTCCAGTGATCACCACACAAGTTCACAATGATGAGGCAGGTCCAAGGTCTAGCTGGGAAGCCAAGTTAGTAAGGCCAGGTCAGGGTGAACAAGGTACACAGGCAAGTATGGCATTGCTCAGACAAGGACCTGAGCTTAAACACAGCTCCTGAACAAAAGGGAAAGTCCCCCCAATAAGGCTTCTCACAGCTTTTTTCGCAACAGTCTAATGCAAGGTTACACAGCTGCATCATATCAGAGCTAGCTTTGATCATCACCTGGGGGATGGGTAGGAGGTTGCAGACCCTGCTGCTACACTCAGGGCCAAAATCCACCTCATGGAAAACAGGAGCAAGCCTATAGACATGCAGCCCTCTCATCCTTTGCTCTTACCTCCGTCATCACCATCTTCCTGCTCCTCAGATAGCGTTTCTCCTGCATGGTATAGTCGTTCACTACAAAAAAATTATTAATTAGGACAGCTGTTGCATTTGTGTTCTCTTTGCTTACTGGCTGACTTTTTGAAAGCAGTCCAAGTGGTGCAACAAATATAAAGGTGATTTTATGAATTACACTAGTGAAGGATTCTTACCCATACACTTTAAGTTAGGCATATGCCTAAGTAACTTGCTAAGTGAAGCCTTCTTTCATTATGTTAATGGCAGATTTATCAGGGCAAGAATTAGGCCAACTGACATTCATCAGTATTGCGGACAGCAAATACGAATAGGATTTACCTGCTTGTGTTTAAAAAATAAAAGAGTACTAGAGCTTAAATATGAAAGGAATATTCTTAATATCCGCCTAGTTAAAAAAAAATAACATCCTGGTTTATATACGCAAAATTAAATTGCATTTTGCTGTATGACAGCTATTTGCAAGTACCTATGCCCCACACACTACACTACAGCATTTGAGAAAGCCGTTAAATACTTGCCTTTTGCAAAAAAGTACAAATGTTATCTCAAACATATCCCTAAACATCGACTAGAAGAAAAGCAGCACGGAGAACAGGCCAGGTCTTATTCTTGGGTCAGGCTAACTCAGCCTGGGAGGCCAGAGGGAGGGTAACAACTCCCCCACTCTGAAACTGCCTGTCTTCCAGCACAGCCCCAAGCAGGCACTGGCTGCGGACAGCGGTGAATGAACAAGGCATTGCCCAGGTGATGCAAAGTGGACAAAATGGGGGCACAGACTCTGGCCTGGTGGCTCTCTTTTTGCCCTTGGCAGAAAAATGAAATCTGAAACACGTTACTTGGAAGATATTTCTGCCCACTCTTGTTTTCTAGAATTGAATGAGATTTTTTTGTTCAAAGAACATGGAATTTGTTCAAACCTGACATTTCTGCAAAGTTGTACATTGTTGTGATCTTGAAAAGAAATATAGTTTTAAAAGGTTAAAAGAAGTCATTCTGTGGCAACTGGGCATTATTATTATGTGTTTTTAAAATATTTAATGTCTGTAAGCCTGTTGATAGGCTCCTGGCTATGGGGGAGCTGAATAATTGATATAAATTATATGAATGACTTCATATAGAGTACACCGCTCTGTGACAGATACCAGTTTTGCATATTCAGACGGATGTCTGCAGACCGATTTTAAATCATCCTCTCATTAAAGTTTTTGTACCACTGCTAGAGGAGCTAGCCTCTAACAGCTTTGTATTATTAATTGTGCGCAACTGACTTTCAGTTTAAGTAGTGAATTTAAAGTATGTAGCGGGTGCCATGTGTCATAGTCACAATAGCTTATTAACTGACAATCAAAAACCTCACTAAGCCTTTCCTCAGGATAAACTAGGGAGCCTTAAACTTTACCATCACTACGTCCTGCAGTTAGAATTTTTCTGTAGCTGGTGCAGAGGAACGGGAGAATGGCATGAAAGGGTGCGTCGGCCCTTCTTCTAGAGAACCTGCCAGGGAAATTCACATTTTCTCTACCTGCATGAATGCAGCTTATCTGGGTCAGGGTTTGCTCTTTCCCAAGTGGTTGAGACTAGCCTCAGTCATTGCCCTGCTTACAGTGTGTAACATTTTATGTTTTCCAGCTACAGCCTCTCCTTTAGTAAAAGCTTTAGCTTTTTGATTAGTTCATATGAACTAAAAACTCCATCAGGCTTTTAAGGACAAATGTACCAAATTCCCTGAGAGAATTCCAACTCCCTTCAAGTAGCAGTGCTATGAGTTATCTCTCCAACTAAGCTTAATGTATAATTATAGCTAGCAAGATTACGGTGATAGAGAAAACTGCTGTTTTTGCTGCATGAGGTATTATGCTCAAAAGAATTTTGGAACTGCTGTTTTTGGGGTTTTTTAAAGTATGCTATATTCCTGAGACTCAGAAGCAAGAACTTATAAAATACATCCTCCCACAACAAGATCCATTCCTAGAAGTTTACATGTACAGTTACAATAGATAAAATGTCTTAGAATACAGAGAGCTTATCCTGATTACAATTTTTTTTTTTTATATCAACCTACTTTGTATAGGAACACAGAAAAAAAATTATACTAGCAAGTGTTTTTGTCACTACAGCTATGCCTGTAGTCTGGCGGCTTTTGCTTGTACAGAGGTTTCCTTGATGAGAACAATAAAAGCCTTCTATATTCACCATCAAGGGGGGGGGAGGTGGGGGGGGAGGATGACATAGAATCAGTTAGATATTATTTAATTTGCTTTCTTCAATCATATGACTCAGTACACAAAGCATACCATATTTTAGGATGCTACAGAATTATACAGGCCAAGAACAGGAAGCCTCTTTCTGAAATTTTTCACACTGATCTGTGGTCACCTTCCAGCTGACAAATGTTTACCATCGATGCCTGCTGTGTGAAGAGCCAGCAAAAAAAAACAAAAACCAAGAAAACCAGAAGAACATAAGCTTCATGCTAGCCCTGAAGTGAAGACTTGCAAGATCAAAAATCTACTATCTAGTCTTCATTTACCACTCTACTCCTCTACCAAGTATGAAAGGAATATGAATGAGTCAGCATGAGGCACAGATTACTGTGCCACACTATACTTTAAAGAGTATTTGTCATTTGGGGAAGAAATAGGGGGTTTTTGTTTGTTTTTTTGGTTTGTTTGTTTTTAGAAAAATAGAGGCATTTCATTTTAGTGAAATATTCTGTGAAGAATAATGAATACGTGACTGCTAATAGAAAGCTTTAGTTCAAGGAATACAGTAAAAATGATCTTATGAAAACAAAGTTATACGAGTTCTATAAACAACACCCTGCTTCTTATAAAAGTCTAATACTATAGCAAGGTGGGATGTCCTTTTTCATTTTTCTAAAATCTACTTCCCTGTGTGTATGGGGAAAGTAACCCATCAGGAAAAGTAATAACACAGCCAAACACATATTTGCATTGTAATAGTTAAAAATTATTTTTAGAAGTGTTATCCAACATAATGATTCTTTTGCCCACAAAAGTGCAAGTCAAAAAGATCTTTGGAAAAACTTGGTCTTGTGCTTCCAGGTAATGCATGCAGACATACACTTTCAGAACGTCCATAGCTCTCTGGCAGATATTAAGTAGCTACTACTGTCAACAGATGATTTCAATAAAATCAGATCCAGTATCTACACACAGCACTAAACACTCTCAGGACCAGCCTGGCTCCTTATACATTTTTATCTTTAAAGCATGAAAGTCCTTTGATATACATTTTGTGCACAGGGAATAGAATGACTACATAAGGTGTTCAAAGCCATACAGGAAGTAGTCCTAAATTCCAGCTAGCACTGTAACCACCTCACTGGCCTGCTTTTCAGCCTAAAAACACCTCAACATCATTGTCACCACAGTTTATTGTAACTAGTCAATTTGTCACTGCCCAAACTCACAAGGCGTGATCGCTATCCAGACAGCCTGAATTAACCTTTCCAGGAAAGCTGCAGGGTCAGCTCATGTAAAAGGACCCATCATGACATACACAGTGCTGCAATTCCCCTTTCCTGAAGTTCATCTGGCTTCCCAGTGTGGCACTACCAGGAGTGGAGCCCCCTGGCATTTGCAGAGGAGAAATACTGTAATGAGTTTTCCAGAGGAACTCCAATCAAGCAAGGCAAAGTTACTGATTAATTTCTAAATGGCAATCAGTGAAAATCCGCAGAACTCCAGGCCGGCCTGACCTCTCTTTGAGGCATGAACGTGCACACGTATACATGTCACAAGGAGCATGCACACTTGCTGTTTTCTCAAGCACTTTTGAAAATGCAGTCTGTTTACTCCTTCTACGGAAAGATAAGTTCATTTAGAGCTCCCTCTATCGTGAAATAGAAGAAAAAAAGAAATTTTAATTTTCAGAGCATTTGATCCAAATGGCAATCACATTTGTATAGCACAGGAAGACAAGAGATACAAAATTTACAAGCAAAAGTTAAATGAAAGTAACAGAGGAGTTAGTGACCACAAAGGAATACGTAATATTTTTGTTTTAAAAAGAAAAAAAAAAGAGAGAGAGAGAGAAAGAGTGTGCCTATGTAACTTACAAAAAAAAAAAAAAAAGCTTAAGGAATTGCAGCAGGGAAGTCAGAGACGAGTGCTTCAGCAGCTTTTTTAACTACCCTCTTTCCACAATATTCATCATCTTTTTTCAGCAGCAGATTCTGACCATACCAGGATAAGCTCAGCTTTGGTACTCTATTAATTTCAGCAGGGTCACGGTAGGGATGAACATGACCCAATGTTTGACGTAGATGGTCAATTCAGACTCACAATTTGAATGAAATGCTAACAAAGTCCTGTGAACACTACAAGTATGAACAATGAGTGTACTGAACTGGACTGAGTAAGACAAAACGGAACACCTTGGCAAAACCTAAGTTGTAGTAGTAGCTGATGTGATATTTTAATAGAAACACAAGATATTCAGTTCTGTAGTAGAAGCAATTAGAACGTAGATACCAACTTGAATGTGGAAGTAGAGAAAGCATATCCAGTGGCGGAGACTAAAAAAAAAAAAAAAAGTCATAACAAAAAAAAGTGGAAAGCATGACAGAAAATGCTGACAGGAGAGAACTGTGGGGGAAAACAGTGCAAAATTCAGCTTGGAAAAAATATAAATTAGAGAAAATAACCTGGCAAGCAGGAGAGAGCTGAACATACAGGGCTTCGCTAGCCTAATGCACGTGGCACAGCATGCCAGGCTCGAGCTGTGTAACACCACTGTGGAGGCACTGCCATGTCAGTGCTGTCCCACCTGTTTCCATAACGCACAGGGATACCACACTTATTATTATTTGAGCCCTGCACACATGGTCCTTGAAGGGGTAGTCTTCTGTGTGCTCAGTTTGTTCTCAAACACACTTCACTACATGGTAGACTCACTTTTTCTTTCATCTTCCACCACAAGGTCAGGATTCAATTGCTTCTTAGTTACGCATTCAAACACCTTCTCCCCCCCCCCCCCCACCTCGTTATTTGATTAGAGATCATTAGCCCAGACCTTGCCTCAGTCAGGGAAACACTGAGCGCAGAGGGTTCCCCTGGGATAGAGAGCCCCAAGAACTGCAGAAACAGGTTGTCCAGACCACATGTGAACTGTTCAAAAGCAAAATAGACACAATCTCCATTTCTCCAAAAGGGATGCCTCTGGAAGCTTACAGCAGCTCTTCCAGCTGTCTGAGCTTCCTATGACAGCCATCTCAGCAGCAATTCCTCACTGCTGCTGCCCCACAAGAGACAGCAAATAGCACCCCTCTTTGTGCCCACAGGGAGAAAACTGACTTCACTGCAGAAAAAACAGCATTAAAGCTTCTGGTGTCTCCAGGGTAATGCAAGGTTTTTAACATGGAAATAATCAGAACGTCAGAGCGCACAGTGTGAATTAGCATTCAGGTGCAGTTTGGTTTTAAACAGGAATCCAAGGACATTATAGCAAGAGTCACATCTCCAAACCCCACCCAGTTTAATCCAGTTAGTTATAGAGCCACGGGTATTTGCAAGGGTGTGAATAAGCTAGCTAAATCTTTACTCTGAAAGCAACTCATCGATTTCCACCATTGCTGTGAAGTTTTGATACTGCTACATCTCTGCGGGTGATGCATTTCAATGCACCTCTGTAGACTTAGGTGAAAGACAAGGAAATGAGGTAAATGCAAACATTGTGGAGAGGGCTGGGATTTTTTTCTCTTTGCCTTGGAAGAGACACAAATAGCTGAAGGCTGGAGGTCACTTGAGCCCCCCAGCAAGTCTTTGTAATAATAGACAGCCATCTCCAGGTCTGCAGGTGATAAGCTATCATTTTTCAGAAATATTTTGTATACCTCCTGCTGGGCTTTTCTGGCATTCAAGGGACAGATCAATATTTGGTATTTTCACTGTGCTTGAGGTGCTATTGTTCTTTGTATTTGAAAACACAGTAACTGTTCAGATGTTTATAAAGGTAGTCAGGGCAGCTTCAGAAGGAATGTGAAGCAGAAAGAAACTGAAATATATTAAACCAAGTAAAAAGTCTTCAAACTCAAATTATTCCAAAGGGCCTTACCAAATCAAAGGAACAATCTAACATTTTTTAGGCAATACACACAGCAATTACCAAACAGCCACAGCTAGAAGCCATTCCCTCTCTTAGTGAAATTGTTTCTAAAAAATAGAATGCTAGTTCTGTGTATCTAAGTGTCTGTGTATCTGCAGACTGCATTATTGGAATAGTATTTTTATTAAAAAAAAATAATAAAACAGCAAAACCCATTATATTTGAAAGGCTTATGTATTACTCCTGTTACACCTAATGGACATCGAGAAACTGTCTCACTTTATGTACATGTGTGCAGGAGGTGCATTTAGATAGAGCAGGGGAAAGAAAAACTACCCTTACCTGTGAGATCACAAACTCAAAATAATTGCCAGTTCTACTGAATTTTTTTCTAAAGAATCAGTTGATTCTTTACCCTCTTTAATTATTTACCCTCTAAAATTGCCTGAGGAGATTTCAAAAATTTACAAAAATTAATTTAGCTTGTATTTGTTTTTGTCTCTGTTTGGCCACTCTGTGCTGAGCTGGATCACTCTAGAATGAAAAGCTAAAAAGGAAGAGCAGGTATTTCCTTGGCACAACTCTCTCTATTGAAAGGCAACACATCCAAAACCTTGTTTCTCTGAACGTACCATGTTTTAATAGCGACAAACAGCCCTTACCTTAAAAATGCCAAGGCTACCTTTCTAGTCAAGCCTGTGTCTCAAGAAATCCTGCCTCTCTGCTTCTGACCATAGCTGTTCTCCTTACTCTCTACCCTTTCTTCCTCTCTTTTTTTCACTCATCCACCCAGCTGCAGCTAGTCAGTCCCCTACTCCTGTAGTTGCAATCATTCCCAGAGAAACTCTCTAACCCCACCAGCTTAACTTCTGCTTGTTCCATTGCCTTCCGCTCCCTATTGTTTTCTGCCATTACCATATAAAAAAGGTTTTTCATTTATTTATTTTACTCTTTCTATGAAAGAAAGCATTTACCCTACTCACCAGCATTAACAAGGCTTATGATTGCCTCCATATCAAACAGCTGTGGTTGCTACAGTCATAAGGATACAAGGACAGGGAGTTTAACCGGAAATAAATGGAATTCACAAAGCGCCTGTAGGCTGACTCCTCTCATCACCATTCCCTAGGTGCCTTCTTCAAGGACTCAAATCTGACTGTAGACACAGGTCCTTTTTGGTTGCTGCTGTACTAGGGAAAGAAAACACCAGCCCTCTAGCCTGCTCCAGGCTCTTTGATATCATCCTCCTTCTTGAAAGCTGCCACCACCTCTGATTCGCTACATTCATTCCTTGAACAATCAGCTTTGGTTTAGTACAAAGCATGGGGTTAACACAGGCTTACCTATATGTCTGTTGTAGCTCCTCTAGTTTGTTTCGGAGACACAGTTGCATGTTGCTATTTTGCTAGAGGCAAATCCAGTTTCAACTATTCCTCTCTGCCATCCCAGTCTGCTTGTTCCCATTCTCCTACCTCAGACCACCACTGGTGAACTCTAGTCACATAGCTGCTTGTGTAGTCGCGCTCTTAACCGGTGCAGTAAGCATCCTGTTACCTTAACCATGGAGTCATTCCAGAGCCAAAGCAAATGAGCAGCCACAGGAAGAGTTAAGGCCTCAAATTTTGGGGGGGATTTTTTTTTTTTTTGGTCTTAGTAGCTCTTACCATCTAAAGTAGTTTTTTCCTTACTTCACCAAACAGCAACAGTTTCTTTCTCACCTGCTCATAAGTCATGGTAAGGTGGTCTTAAGAGACTTCATGATGCTAAGCATGTTGGCACACCTCTATCTCGATTTCGCGACCTTTCACAGCCTGAAGTGTCTACTGAGAGCCAGCCAGCCTATCCAAAAAGCAGGAGGTGTAATTCCAGGAACATCTTGCTACTGAACGGTCATAGATTCATTTGCAGGAAGGCAAGGAAAGGAAACAAAGACGAAAGAGAAGAGTGCGCCTTATCTGTGTTCTTCCAGTTGAGCTCTCACTTCCTTTGCCATTTTCCTTTCTAAACCCTTATCTCTGCAGAGTTATGTTAGAAGAATCCTATTGTATTCAACCTTTCTTCAACACTGTGCGTCAATGAAACAGCAGGTTTGCCTAAAGCTCCATCATCAGATGCCTTACATTTTGTTCCCTTGCTATTGGCAAAAGCACCCATGTTTTCTAGTATAAAGTCACAAGCCACATCGCTGACATAAAAAGAACTAAAAACAAGACAGGCAGGGGTTTCTGCCCATCCCAGGCCAGTCATCAAACTATGCGGTACTGTCTGGGCTTTTTGCAGACAAAAGTGACACCAAAAATGTTTTGTTTCTTTACTAATGTGCAGTCACTACAGCAACAGTACTATCACCTTGTCAGTCTGCAGCCCCCCACTCAGCCTCACAGCTTCACCTGGCATCAATAACAACCTAGAATATTGCCCAGTCTTTTGCTTGCAGTAGCTTAAGTTGTTTTAGAGCTGTCCTAGAACATCTTAATATATTATATATAAAATACATACATAAAATATAACCATATAATATAAATGGTTACAGGCCTCACACCTGAGCACTATAATGAGTATGTAAGAATAACCTGTCGGCTGTAAGTCTCAGCATCCACTCTAGGTCAGTCTCCTGTCTCCTGGGTATCCTGTTCTTTGTACTACAGGAGGAATGAGGCCAAAACTTCAATTCTGGACAGTACAGACTTTTTGAGATGGAAAAGAAAGAAGGGAGTACGTCCATTCTTAGACACTGACCTCATTACAGTGGTATTGCAGCATCTCATCCTTTCTTCTGTTTACTGTCAACCCTATAACATACAGAAACACAAAGGTAAAATGAGGCGTAAAGGGACTAAATGACTTATCCCGGGTTGCACTGAAAGTCTGCAGCAGAGCAGTAATCAAGTCTGGTCACACGATAGTCCCCTAAACACTGGGGTCTCTAGGACTTCCTGGCCTTGACTCTGATCCCAACATAGGAGCTGTTTTTTCCTATAGCAAGCCAGTGAAGAGTCCACAACTAACTCCCCCCAGCTATGCTGTCTGGAACTGCATTATGTGGCATGGGCCTCTCTGGAGGAAACTGGTATCTATTCTATTAAGGTCTGTTGTGTGTTAAAGGCTATATTACTGAGTAGATGCACAGCACAGTATTGCTTGCTTGCTTGCTCCCTCCCTCCCTCTGTATTCACCAGTCCTCTGTTCTTCCCTGGGGATTCAGAACATTCATGTTCTCAGCGACATGCTAATTATACATAGAAAAGACTGGATGAGTGACCTGGCTGGGGAGAAATACTTGGCCCATCCGTTAAAGACCCTGAGCCAAAGAAACACAATGGTCCATTATCAGTGCTCTGGAATCAGCAGTGAAACAGCTGATTAGAGCTATCCCAATCTTCCAGTAGAAGTGATTGCATCTTACTAGGCCAAGGCAGGCACATTACTTATGCTAGACTGGTTTTCTTGGCCCTATCGCATTTGAAAGGCCACAGAGATGGATGGAATTTACAGAGACTAGTTCTTGATTCTCAATCAACAGTTTGTATGGGGGACAGAGCTTAAGCCTTTACTGCACAAAACAACATAGTTGATAATGTAGCTAGTAACAAGCAGGAAGCTCTTTACAGGGGCAAGAATCAGATAGGACTGACTTTCAGCAACTGTTCAGCTGCAGCAGCAACAGCAACTGTACTACTGCTACCCTAGCTGGGCTTCAGTCCTTCTAGCCACTTCACTGAAAGGTCCACAAACACAATTACTAATGGAGATGCATCATTAATTGAATATATTTTTAATGGGGTCACACAGGGTTGGTTCTTGACACCTGGAAGAAAATATAAACTCTTTGGATACTAAATCTGCAGATGACTCCGCTGTTTGAAAAAGGTAAATAAGTAAGGTAAGTAACGAGAGCGGGGCACTGAGACACACCAGTTGCTTGGTGAACTGGGCTATATGCATTGCAGAGTACTCAGACATAAGATTATATATCTAGGCCTGAAGGATTTAGGCCATACCTCTGTGATGGGGCAGTCTGTGGGGAAACAGTAATCAACCTGAGCTCCACTTGAAACACTACGGCCAAAAAGACTTATGCAATCCGTAGGTTTCTTAATGGGAATGCTGAGTAAAAGCAGAAATGATGCATCCCTCCTGCATATTCTAGTGGTGTAAACCCTGAAAAAATACTAGGTTCTGATATCCCTAATTAAAGAATGAAATCAAAAAGTGGGAAAGATTCAGAGAAGAGTCATGAGATCATATCAAGGCTTCTATATATGACACAGAGTGAGACGCTGATGGAGGCTGGTCCATTTAATTTGTTCATGTCTGATTTGACTGTGCTGTTTTAATCTCAAGGAGATTCAGTGACTATCTGCTGGCTGTGCTTGTTGCTCCATAGTTGTGCTGTATTCCTGTTGCCAAAAGAGACTACGAAAAGGTATATATTTTCCCTTTGATGCATAACTTGGCTTCTTAAGACTAGTGATAGAGAAGGTGAAATTGATGCCTTTTCCCTGAAACAGCAAAGATTAGGCACAGCCAGAGTATTCCTGCTTTATGATATTAAATCTCTCTGGTGCACAGGGTTAGGCAAGATCAAGAAAAGCTTTTTATCCAGATCAAATTGTTAAGGAACATGACAATTTATTGTTTTTCCTTCTTGTGTACTGCAGTGCATAGTTTGCTATCCAAGTAATCTGGGAATGTCACTTAACAAGTTCCATGTTAATGCAAGGATCTAAGAGGATGATGAAGCTCCTAGTCTCTCCAGATCTTTCAGTGGGACATGGCAGCTTGCGGCTTTCAATCTTCTACATAAGATTAATAGTTTCAAGTTTGTTACAGAGTGTGTTTTGCAAACTGTGGTTTGCAGAAGCATGTGGAGTGGGTGTTCTGAAGACCTTGCTGGACTTTCCAGACGTAACTATGACATGGTGGCAGTAAGCAAGCCTTGATGAAAAGGTGATTCCATGTTCACTGTGATAGCAAGTCTTCTAGAGGTCTTGGGTAAGCTGCCTAATTTCTGTCTTAGGTTTCCTCACCCTGTTAGGTCAGAATAAAATAGAGCTATGTTACTTCACAATTGAGAGTGTGGGATCAGCTAATTCTAGTAAAGCTCCTGCAGATGGTGTATGTTGGATAATGAAGATATAGGCTAAGAATCTGATTCTCATAAAAAGAGTTCCCTTTGCAGCACTGTGAGAAACACAAAGAAATCCTGTTTTGACTAGTTAATTGAGCAAACATTCCATCCTGCCCTAAAATATGCTTGCTATGCTTTTTCAGATTTTTTTTTTGGAAGTGTATCACCCCTTAGCATGTTCATGCCTCCACCAGTCTGAAGAACAACTGCCTGTTCCAAACCCCCTAGGGCTCACCTGCTGCTCCCCCATTCCTGTCAGGTTGGATTTCTTTACAGAGCACATCGTTTGCAGCAAATCATTTCATGCAGTGGAGAAGAGAAGACTTTTATATTCACCACCAGATTGGTTGCTCTGTCTGCTCCCCAATCAAGCTTTTTACTCCCCTTGACTGTTCTCTATAATGCTATTTAGTGCACATTGACAGTTCTGCCTTCACTCACCTGCTTACTACGTTTCAGAAACGCTGCCTCTGAGTGCTTTTCCACCGGGTGCTACTTCAGCTATGCCAAACTAGCCCTCTGCATTCTTCTACAAAAAAATCCAAGTCTCTCGCATTACCTTCAAAACTCCTCAGAAATCGTCCTTCATCTGCGCTCTGATTTCTCTCTCTCTCCTTGCTGTGCTTTTCCTCTTATACACAAGCTTCCTTCACTTGCTTTCTTTACCCCCTCAGTATGCTTTCCCCCATGCCACCCATGTCTGCATTCCTGGCCCCCTCCTCGCGGCAGTGTATGCCAAAAGACATTCCAGGGCCCGGACCACATAGCTGGGGTCTCTCTATTTTCGGTACTGTACTCTTGATGTGTTTTCAGCCTGATGCAAGGCTCATTCAACCAACAGAAAGAGCTTCTTTGACTTTAATGGATTTCAAATGAAGACTTTAGACTACGTCTCCACAGCAGCACAGAAATAACGAAGTACAAGTTTGTTGTACTCTCTAGTGTTGTGCGGAGATACCCACCTCAGATTTAAACTAATTAAGTTGGAGCCCAATAACCATCTAACCATGGAGGCACAGAGCTCAATATTGGATAATTTACCCTAATGAGACTGTAAGCTTGTCAAAGAAGAAAGCCTATGTTTGCTTTAATCCATTTCCAATTCAACATCATATGCACATTGCTTTTTAAGAAACATCTACTACTTTTTTAAATTAAACAAACACATGTCAAGATAATCTCTCCTTTTATAGTAATGCAGCTCTACAGAGTAATTTCTAAAATATTCAGTGTTTCATGGTCAACTTTCTCTTCTCTCATCTGCCTTTCTGCACACTAAACATAAAGAAATCTAAGAGTTACCTGAGACCACGTTATAAGCAATGTTTTCCAAAAAGACAGGAAATATAGGGCACAAGAGAATATATGTGATTTATCTATCCACTTATTAGGAAAAGAAAAGCAGTGAATCTTTTGTTCCATAGTATGCACGGGGACAGCTATACCTTTCCTTGTAAATTATGTTGGTATTATTTTATCCTTTCAAAACAGACCAAAAACAGATACAGGACCCTCCATCCTGAAGTACAAGTTTTCCCCTAGAAATCAGAGATCCAGCTTAGGCTTCACTTTAAAGTATTATTTTCTAGCTTACATTGATATATCATTACTGTTTCAATATTTTCCCATTCTGATTTAAAGAAAAGTTTGCTTCTTCTTTAAGTCCATACACAAAGGTCACTGCGATCATTCCGTCAAGACTGTCTGAAACAAGAGCCCTCATTTTCTGAAAGAAGCCTGACTTCTTGCAGTGTTTTGCATTCAGCAGCCACCACTGAAGCCAAAGCTATCTATCTCCATACTCTTGAAGACCAGCCCACTTAAGTAGTAGTCTAAACATGGATTTGGGAGTCTAACGTAGGGTTTCCAGTTTTGAAAGTCTTGATCTGACTTTGCTAAGTGCTCCTTAAATAGACTATCATGTTTTCAACACATATGCCTTAATTCCTGAAAGTAAAACAGAAAGGAAAAGCACAACATCAGAGGAACGCATCTTCCCTGTAAGACACTGGTCAAGCCTGAGAAGATTTGCAGCTATTCCTTCAAAAAGCTGATTTCCTCTGAAATAATTGGGTGTGGACAAAGGTGCACAAGTATCTATGTGCTGGCAGAAGTTGGAGAGCTTTGGGCTTGTATTACCTCGTTTGATTTTTTTGACCCAAAACCCTCTGGTGCATTCCCCAAATTGCTTCCCTTCCTTCAATGCAAAGTAAAGAGAAAGCTCTAAACAGAGCATATTGCAAGTTCTCCATTAGCTAAAGGAAGATAAAGTTAAGCCTCTAGCTAGGCTGTAAACAAGTTCCTTCTCGTCCCCAAAACAAATGAAGTGGAGCTTGTAAGCAACTGCTAGTTAAAACACAGTCCTTTGGAATTACTGCCTTTCCTCAACCTTAGGCCTGGTAACAAGTTCCTGCTTCTCTTCAGGCTAACGCCTCTCTAATCGGTGAGAATCAAAACATAGGAAAAGCAGAATAAAGGGTGTGTTGAAGAAAGACTTGCTGAAAAGCAAACCTTTCTCCAAACACGCGTTTCTCCATTCTCATCAGCCCACAGAAAATTACCTTTTTTCCAATGCAGGAGCACTGCCAGCCTGGGATAGTGGTTGTGAGGCACCAACTCAGCAGGATCTTGTCGACACTGATGGTGTCCTGCCCCCTCAGCTCTCCCAAACGGCATTCCCCAAGAGCTAACATGGGTCAGGGTACGCAGGGCTTTTCAAAAGGGCAGAGAAGAGCTTCAGAGCTGCTCAACTTTGGTCTCCCCTTGCATCTCCTACTGGGGACTTAACCAGAGCAGAGGGGTTTGTGGTAGTCTTTTCTATCAGGATTAATTTAATGCTAATACCAGGTGCAATAATATAGAATGAAGGAAAAATGTCCTAATTGTTTGTAGGATATGCATTATTTACTCCAGTATTTTTAATCCCACTGAGCAAGAACTCTCTACTTTAACTTTGTTTTTTACTGTGTTTAGGATATTCTTCTATTCTATGACTTTTCTGATACAAATGACAGATAATAAATCCAAAGTCTTTAAAAAATATATAGGTAACAATAGTCCCAGTGTTACTTTTTTAACTATAAAATAGCCAATGAATTTTTTTCCATTTTTCCATTTGGAAAATAGTAAGGTTTTATTAAGTCTTCTCTGGAGAAAACTGTTCAAATATTTCAACAAACTTACCCTAGAGAATGGAATCCTGTATTTTCTCAGAGCTGTATAAATCTTTACATAATTGAGACTGTTGCATCAAAATTTCCAACCCCTTACATAAAGCAGTAATTTTTGAAATACAGAAATATATGTCAAAGAGTAAGATATAATTCTATAATCCTGAATCATTCTCAAAAGCTTTAATAAAGTTAGTGATTATCTCTCTCCATAATTAACTTATTAGATGAAGTGCCTCATTTCACTTCTGAAGAAGATGTAAGAATGCCAAAATACATAACCAATTTGCTTACAGATTTGGGTTTTTTCAGTCTCACACAAGTATAAGGTATCATATCAGTTTAAATTAGCAGATGACAACCACATTAAATATAACTAAAACAGAAAAAGAAGAAAACAGATCTCCAATGGAGAGATGAACTGTATTTCTCTTAGAGTTAAAATGCAGTCAACTGACTAGTGGGCAAGGCCAAGTATCATGCAGATCAGACAAATCCCGACAGACAAATTTCTTACTCCAAGAGAATCCTCCTAACAAGTATAAGCCCCAACTGATTTGCCCAATCAAACCATTAGACCCACAATGAAATGCATTTAAACCAGTGGCTCCACACCAATCCAAAGACTGATATTTATGGGTGAGATGGCAGGAATAAGAACATGAAAGCCAAGTTTTAATGTTATTAATGTTGGTGTTCTTGCTGCAGTGACAGCCTTGGTAAAATTACAATAAATTACATGGCCTGGCTTGACAGGAAATCTAATTGTGAAGGAGAGAAATTGCATACATTTAATAGTTTGGCTGTTTAGAAATAAAAACTCTTCTTAGAATCAAGGAATATGAGTTACCTCCACAGACAACATTAAAACAGTAATATCTATTGTCCTTGGAAAGCTATCACTTATACCAGTGACATTACTATACTGTTTTGAGTCATTGTACTATGAACTACATTGACACTTGAAGGGAGATAAACACCTAGTTGAGAAAGAGAGAAAAGACAAGATGATGAAAGCAGCAATCACACAGCATGCTTCCAGACTTAGTTCAAACCGTGAGGGAAAAAAAAATACAGCCAATCCCCCTGAAAAATGTACACATAGTGGGTCTCCCCCTACCTATTCCTTGCAATTTTCCTCATTAGCTGGAATTCTGTCTGCCTCTACGTGCTTATCATAACCTTAATTTTCATATGATGCAATAAAGCTATTTGGCCACTTTATGGCTGAACTATCAGTGTGGCTGAAACACTGGAGCGCAGCTTCCCAGCTGCCTCCCTCCAAAGCCTTTCCATGGCTGTGCAGGACACCTGCAGACAGATTCGGGCACGGCTGCGCTCACTTACGTCTCCAGCAATGCTGCACACCAGTGAAGCTCAAATAAACAGCAAGGCTCATCCTGCAAAGCGGAGCTGTCTGGTGCCTACCGTTCCCATCCTAGGCTCTCTTTATATTAAAAGAAAAAAAAAATTGCCTCCCTGCTACTCCACTAACAGTTGCTAACATTTAGAAATAAAATACTCTGTTTCTTCTTTCTCATCCTCTGTCCACCTCAAATGGATACTGACAACTAAATTGCTGAAAGATTAACATAAGAGTATATCCTGAACTTTTTGAGCAAAAGATGGACCAGATGACCCAGAATACAACCGTGACATTTAATACTTGTGAGTTGAAACTCAGTTTTTTTGCATTTTTAAATAATTAGACCCAATTTTAGCATTAGAATTACTTTTTAGGTTGACATTCCCAAACATATTTTTCAGAATTTTTTGAAAGTCTGTAGAAAACAAAAATTCCAGAATGTTGATGTTTTACCTCAACCCAAAGTTTGAGCTTGATGCTAGGAAACATTCTGCTTTTGGAAACACTGTCTTCTTGAAAAGATGCAGAACTGTAGCTGATTTATAATGTCTGGAAAGATTCAATGGAATTTTTCTTAGACCACTTTCCCCAAATTCCAGCTAAAATAATCACATTCTTTCTTCTTAAAAACCTTTCTCAGTTTCAGCCAGTTTCCAGCCCAACACTGTTTCAGCCCTAGACACTGTGGCACACCATTAAACAAACGCCGCATCATAAAAGTTGCTGCACTTCAGTTAATATTAAACACCTCTCAGATTCATTTCACAAAGTGCCGTCAGTGACAAATTCACCTTCAAATTGAAGCTGATCAACAGCACTATATTATGCAGTCATTCCTTGGGTTTTGCAAGTCATTTAAGGTATAACTTATCATTTACTATGACCAAGATTTTTAAAAACAATTACAGACATTGGGTGTGTGGCTTATTTGGTTATTATAGAGTGAATGCGCAACAATTGCAGAAGCCACCCCAAAACTTACCTACCAAACGTTATAGACATGCGTACCACTGGATGAGACACTTCTCTGCAAGGCTTTAAGGCACTGCTACAAACCACATGTTAAACCTTAAGCTTTACTAAGTCTTGCTTTACTTCAAAAACCTAGATTCTCAGATCTGGTTAGTGTTCAAAACTTACATAATTTACTACTACTTTGTTTTTCACGTCAGCAGAACGGAATGAGGAAGGCATGGGACAGCAGGAAAGGAGCGCCCACACTGGTGGAAGAGGATTTAACAATCAGCATTACCACCTAGTGGACAGAGACTGCTCCTCTTTCATTTTACACTCTAGTCCTCTAATCTCCATCCATATCTAACATTTCTCTTTGCTGATATATTAATCAATTAGTAAATTGTTGTATCTGTGCTTGTATTATAATTATTTGTTCTTAGTACTCTGTCACTGAAGCCCCAAATCCAGCAAAGCATGAAAACACACACATTACAGTTTCAAGCACTGCTTTGGATAAGTCAAACCTCCCCAAATTATTCAGTCTCTGCTTGATGCTCCCTGTAATTTTTCAATCCTCTCTTAATGCTTTCTACTTTATATTAAAATACTTAGCATTTCAGAGCTCTACAAAATCCCAAGCTATCCTTCAAGACTCTTTGTTTTATAAATACATTAAGGACACTATTAACATGCTTTGGTTCAAGAGGAAATGAGTGCCCTGTTAAATTTAAAACCCCATGAAACCTAAAGAGAAGCTAACAGTCCAAAGTAAAGCATTCGGGACCAGACTGCAAAGCTATTTAGGTATTCCTGCTGATTTAGGAACCAGTATACCTTGCAGACTAAAGCTGATTTATGATTCCCTCAGGGAATGCTGTGCTTCATCACTGAATTTTCTGTTACTGTTAACACTTTGTCAACGTTCTCATCCCCCCTCCTTGTACCTCTCCCTGAATGCTTAATCTGCATTCTGCAAAGTCCATTAAAGGTCTTTCCCTCCATTTCCTTTCATACTGTTTGATCATTTTGAGTACCTTGAATTTCTGTTGCATTCCAGCCCTATCAGGCTCTTGCAATGCCTGTAGGTTTATGGTCTTGTATATATTACACAAATTTAACTAAATCAATGGACGACCCCAGAGTTTCCTATTTTGGACACAGCCTATTTTTTCCTGCACTTCTGTGAATGAGGAACCTCTGTCCAGCTGGACTCATTAGTGTTCTCATGACTTAAGTGGGATTTAGACATTTCTGTCCAATACTGAGATCCTCAGACTCCCTATTTGTCTTCTGCTCAGTCAACACTAATTTCTCCAATTAGCTCTTGCCTTTTTCCACTGACTGTATTTTATTGTAAAGGGACAGCTCCATGAAACATCTGAAATTTAAGCACAAATTTAGCGCTTTGACTGGGCAGATCAATCCCAGAAAGAAAGATCTGCCATTTCTAAATCTGAAAAGTTATAGAAGCTTGTCAGGGCATATTTCACATTTGAAGCCAACTCTAGCACAAGAGTCGACAAGGATTAAGCGGTTACAGAGGTAGACCTCTCTAGGAGATGTGCTGTCACAACGACCACACAGAAGCACTCTGAGCGTCTGAGGAGCTTTCAGTCTTTTCTCCTTCTGAATGCTGCACGTTTCTGACTTAGAAATAATTTTAACTGGAGCCCACTGAGCATGAGAAATAGCAGACTGGCAGCCCAGAAGGCTCCATGGAATGCGATCATATACAGGAAAATGAAACTCTATGTTCCAAATCAAATCAGGTTATCTTCTTTCCATGTGCCATTCTCAGCTGTCGGCTTCATAGCACGGCACTCCCAGGGTCATGTCTCCTGAAAGTATCCTGACTGTATCATGAAGTCAGCTAGTCAGCTCCAGAATAGCAGCCCTTCATACAATTTGCCATGCAGCTTTAATCAGGAACCCTAGATAAGGCATGCGTACAAGCAGGGATGGTACAATATGAGAAGTTTTGGCTTACAGCCACAGGCACCAAGAGAGAGAAGCTCTGTTCAGTGACTGCACAGGCAGTGAAAAGAAACACTTTTTCCCACTTGTGCACATTAGTCAAACTTGGTGCTGTTTCTAACATCCCTTTGAGGCTCACAAACTG
Source organism: Struthio camelus (assembly GCF_040807025.1). NCBI lineage: Eukaryota > Metazoa > Chordata > Aves > Struthioniformes > Struthionidae > Struthio > Struthio camelus. Next base: position 11,467,856 of record NC_090951.1, read on the forward strand.
TCTTCACTTTTCCAAAGGCAAACTAGCCTTCTCTTCCCTCCTGTTTTTCTTTCCCTCATTAAGTTTGGGTTCCTTTATTTTACTGAGTACTTTCCTTTGGTTCTGTAGAGTGACTGCTCTTTTATATAAACTACTGCAAGTCAAAAATAATAAAATACCATTAAAATACATTTCTCCAAATATTTCAATGAAATATGATTATTATCTGTATTGTAGTAACAAGCAGGGCTCTCACTATGCCAGAAATTACTATTTTCTTTTAACATGCCTGGATAAAAAAGACAATTACTGCTTGCCCCATGTCTGATAACGTATCTAACCACTGGAGTGCCATGGTGCATTAGGGCAGCAGAAACCCTGAATGCAGAAGGAGGAACTGTGTATATACTTGTGTAGAGCAGAAAGCTAATGCTATTAGCCATTTTGTTTGTGGAGCAAAAGAAGTGTTATTGGTCTTGGCCCAATCCTTCATCTTTGCCTGAAAGGATGTTTTCAGGTTTCTTGCTAATGGAGACAAAGTCACACAGACCTCTTAAGCATTTGTTTGCTTTCCTCACCTGTGAAGATACACGGGAAATCAAGCCCTGTGCAACTATAAAACCCCCTATCATATAGCAAAAAATTAGCGTATTTTCCCATGACTGCCCCTAAAGAACGAGCACTCAAATTAGCTTCTAGCTACATCACACACAAGGGTGATTTCTTATTAGAAGGATAATTTGTAAAGCACCTTACTTTTGATATACAGGTGCCAATATACCAAAGATCCCTATGCACCCACAACAACCTACATGCTAAAGATCATAAGGAGGCAGTAAGCCGCAGAATAGAGTGCCTGTTCCAGCTAGTGGTGTCACCTCTAATCTCACAGGGAAACAAACTCGATCCAGTTAGCAGGTCTCTACCAGTAAAACTGCATCCAAACCAAAGGGTACACATCAGTTTCATTGTACTGGCTTAATTAGAATGATACAACTTATGATCGCAGAAGGCTTCAGTATATATAAAGAAAACACATTTCCTCATAAGACACTAGGCTCAGTTTAACTCCCTTAAAGTCAGTGAAATGACACTGTGAATCACTGAGGTCCAGTACTTCTGATAATGAATATTCCTCTGGTTGAATCCCCTTGCAGGCCAATTAATTACCTCCATACCCTGCTGACGTGTTCCAAATTTTATTTTTATTTCAAAACCAAAGCTAAATAACTAGAAAAATCCTGTGGCTGAGCCAAACTGTGACTTTATGGGTTTTAATTTTTGAGATTAAAGCAAAGTACAAAGACACACCCAGTCAGCAAAGTCTGGAGACAATAAGATGTAAAGCAATCCTCCTTCTGACCTCACATTAACACAGAAATCACCCTACAGCATGCAAGTGTCAGCCAACAACGGCACCTACTTATTTCCTGTCAGCTTGTCCCTTTGATCTAACCTGATCCTTCTTCACTTTATTAAAAAACGTTCTAATCTTTTGTCTTTGATCTCCCTGTAGGATTCTTCAAAGAGCTTCAAATTAGCAAACATGCAAACAACAAAAAAATGTACTCTGTATCTGCAAGAAACAATGATGTGGGGAGCTGTTTCCTTCCTCAACACACAAGTTTAATGAGGGGCAGCGTTTTAAAGCCAAAAGATGCCATAGTTATCTGTTGTTTATTGGCATTAGGGGGGATGACAGAGTCCAAGCTTTTTTACTGGGGGGTGGTTTGCTCTGAAGGTGTAACAAGGCAGCCCAGCAGGGGTAGCAAAAAAGCCATGTGCATACTTCATTCAGCATGCCAGATGAAAGGATTATGTCACATTCAAGAGCAACAAAGAGCTCTGTTTAAGTTTGTACCAGGCTGGAACTGTGGCGCAGCCGTTAAAGACCACCAAGGTTTTAAATAAAACCGGACACTTTTAAGTTTCCTCTAGCTTTCCTTGTGGTAAATCCACCCAATATGAGGGGAAGGCCAGTATCTCCCAGGAGGAAGATCTTTGAAGGTTAAGAGAAGAAAACAAGTTGCACATATATGTATACATGCTTATCATATATAATATGTATATTTTATATATATGTATATATTCTTAATTAAAGGCACCCCCATCAAAGTTAAGAACATCAGCATGTTTCGTATTTTTTTTTGTTCTAGCTTCCACTTTATTCAATAGGATAAATAATCATGGTAAAATGTTTTAGGAAGGAAGAACATTGCTCTAGGACTTCTTATAGCACAATCGCATAGCTAGCATCGTTCTTCTATAACTTTAATTTATCCCTAAAGGTACACATGCTCCAAATAAAATTGGTGTCTTTTATTGTCAAATATTGCTATCTCTGAAAGGAAGAGCTATGAAACCAGGTTAGAGACACTCTACAGGCTACCTTTAAAGCTCCCTACATGTGTCTTTCTTAGTATGGAGACTTGGTTTTAACACATAATCCATGGAGAAGTATATTTGTAGCCGGGCACTAGAATGGTCCCAAATATCTTTGCAAAATAAATCCAGGCCACCAGGATCCTCTCACAATTACTGTTTATAACTCACGGCCCAAACTGATGTCTATTGAAGTCAATGAACTGTGAGACAAGAAGTCTTCTCAATAAAAATCTCAATCCCATGGAAATAAAATTAAACATTATACACCTTGGCTAGCAGTCCTTATACCATGCTCCATACTTCTAGGGTTAGAACAGACGGAGTCTCCATACCTTTTCGTCTTCCACTTCTTTGTCACTCTGAAATATACTACGATTACAGATACCAGGTGTCTGTTAATTCTGAGAATTAAACATAGCTTAGACTATAACAGACTATTGATACTCTTCTAACTCAAAATGATGCAATTTATGTTAAAAGCCTATTGAAGATGAAAACTGATGTAGTTATTTATAGAGTGCTATGGAGAGCTCCAGTAAGCCTCCTGAAGATGCCCTGTACTGTCTCCTAGTTTTCTTAAGTAGTTCACGAAACATTGCTGCTAGATCACTGACTATCCAGCCAAGAAGGTCTGCCAACAGCCCTTTAGTTGTCTATGTTAATGAATATAATAGATTTGGGAGACTAAAGCAAACATTAAAAGGATCTATTAAATAATGTATCAGAATAAAAAGGCAAAATTGCACAGAAATTTGTCTCTATAGCTAAAGCGATGTTATGGCTATAAATACACTTCTTGAATGGAGAGAGAAGTGAGAAGTTCTGTTGGCATAGCAAGGTACTTCAGTTAATTTGTGAGTCCCCGCATAAAATTTAAGAATAATAACTGTAAATTGAAATCTTAATGAAAAAAGTCATACTCAAGGCTCGATCTTAACAAAGTCACGAACTGCTTAGGCATTGGTTACCCACTCTACTGACAAGAGCAATGGTTTTGCTTAGTACAAGACCGTGCAGAAATATTCAACACAGAATTATTGGGATTGTTATCCAAGATTTTTTACATTGCATTAGCACTTGGTATCTATCTGACAACAAACGATATGCTTTTATCCGAGGGACCTTCCTATCAGATATTGTCCCTTTGCTGGCTGTTGTTAATGATGAAGGGCAGAGTTCAGATTTCCCAGAACTGTTGCATGCTTCAGAGTGCCCTAGATGCACGCTCCCTAGCCACCTTCTTAGCAGGCCTCTTGACGTAAAGCGCTCACCTCAGCAGAATCCACCATGCAGCCTACTTCCAAACACTGAAAGCATTATTCATTCCTCAACTCCTTATATGTCTTCCTGCCTGGGACAATCCCATACAGCTGGGATTGAATGAACAGCCAACAGTGGGTGTCTTTTCTCCACATGGGACTCGTCAGTTCACAAGTCTGGGCTCAAAACATTTTGTTTGATTTACATAAACCTCAAAACATAAAGTTTAGAGGAGTACCAAGAAATGTGCCTATTTGTAAAACCACCACGTAACATCCAGGTACTCTTGAATCTGACAATCTGGCTAAAAATGCTTTTGAGATTAGACCTGTTGAAATTCCAAGTACATTCAGCAGGTTTTGGAATAATTTTTTTTCTAGAGCATCTCCAAATTTCCTATTTTTCTTCTGTCAGAAAATCCAAAACGGGGAAGAACACAGAAAGGAAAAATTGAGGGCACAGTAAAGTTATCTGGACATTAGCAACCCTCTAGAAATGCTTAGCTTTGATTAGAGTAGACAGTTGGGACTGTTTTTATCTGATCTATTTTGACAATTCCTAGTTGCCATAAAACTAATAAAAACTTGGAAAAGCACTCTTGGAGAGGGAAGAGCAACGGTTACTAGCCACTCAAGTCTGACTGAGACAGTAGCAGAAAATGCTGTATCTTTCGTGTTATTAATCCAAGTTACTTAATACTCGATTAACTCTGTGAAAGCCAAATTGCTTTTTTTTCACATTCTGCCATCCCTAAAATACTGTTATTCACATAGCCTGCAAGCCAGTTCACTTTTATCTATGTAAGAGCTGACAAGATACACTGTAAATATCCTACTGAAATTTTACCAAAACAAATTTTTTGCTGAACTATGATATATTGTACTTATGTACCGAACAGTGATCTCTCCAAAATCCATTTCCTTTCCATAAAAAATAACACCAGAAATTGCCTGAGCAGAATACTTTTTAAAATGCATAAATTTAAACACTAGTATCTTCACACTCTTCTAGGCAAAGTAAACGAACGAAGAAAACAATCTTCTTTATACTTGAATTATTTATACAGATTCATGGCTCAGCTCTTTAAGCCCTGAGACTGCAGATACCTGTAAGTGCTTTTCACTCTTCCAAAAAAGCAACAGATTCAGTTCAAGCTGTCACTGTGGCATGGGAAGTTTTGCTCAGTGTATCCTCCTTTAAGCAGTCTAAGCTCAAGTCATTGAAATCATTGAGCCTGCAGGAACTCTGTATTTACTGCTGGATAGTGTGGAAATTAAAACAACGCCATCAGATCACATCACTGGAAATTATGTCAAAGGGGATTACTTATTGATTATTCTCATCAATTTCTCTTTAAACGAAAGAGCTGGAAGATGCCTTCACTGTAACCTTGGCTCTCAGAGACACCCTTTTTAGATCAAACTGCGATGCAACATATTCCTCCTTTAATCTCCTACACACAGCCTATATTAAAGTGCACGTCTGGTGGGAATATAAGATGAACTTCACATTATTTTATTTTAAGAATATTAAACATTTTTCCCTTTAGTGGAGTCATTTCCTTCTCAAGAACTTTTCACGTATATTCATAGATGAACTTCAACTTTGAAAAACTGTTAAGATTATGCAGTCAAATGACTGTCTGCACACTCACAATGCTATTTCATATACGTATCAGATCATCGAGTTAACTACTTACACTGAGTGAAGCATCCACAGACGGTATTTTCCTCAGAGGCCTTCAAGAGGATCATTTGTCTTGTGGCTAACACCCTGGGCTGAGAATCAGAAGATCTTGTTCCAGCTCACGGTTCTGACAAGCTTCTGCTTACTTTAGGCGTGTTACTTCCTTTCTGGGTACCTCTGTTACAAAACGTTATACAACAGAGAGAGAGTATTTCTCTTTTCTCATGTTTTTTGTTTTGCTGGAATTTTACATTCTCCAGGACAAAGACTATTTCTGTGCTTCTTAGCATGGTGGGATCTAGCAGCTCTCATTTGTTCCTGTAACGTAAATAACTTCTTCGTCAGGGAGCTCAGTCACGTCCGTTACAATCTCCTGAAGAGAACTGACCAGTTTAGACTATAGTGCTATTTATGAAGAAGCCTCTGCCGTTTTTGGTTTGTGTAGGAATTGGCTGGCTCGACATTACACAGAAGAATTAAAAACTATCCGTTGCAGCTCAAGTACCAGAATCATAGTGCAAAAATTCACGTGTATTTTATGCAACAGGACACACGTCATGGCTGAACATAAGAGCAGGGGTACTGGGTCAGCCCAAAGACCTATCCAGGTCACTGTCCTACCTCCGGGAGCGGCCACGAGTATATACCTCGGGAAGAGTGAGAACGGGGAAAGCATATATGATTCTTCTCCCAACTCTCTTGATCTTCAACTCGTCACTGGAACTGAATTCCTGAACTGCATGTGGTTTCTATGCATGTAATAGTCCTCAGTGCATTACTTTCCAGTACTTTGTCTGGTCACTTACTGCAGCACCCACGAGAAATAACACAAGTGCTGACAAGAAGTTCTGCGAAGTTATTATTTTTTAATAAACAGAATATCTGCTTTGAGTCTGCCTCCAGCGAGCTTCATTTGAAGCCCTGTAATTTCTGCAGGTGGTGCTCCTTTCTGCCGACAGTTTCCAGTCACCGTGCTGCCTGCGCTCCCTCCTCCTCCTGTCTGCCGCCGTCCCCCATTTCCCAACATGGCTCCCGCTCGGCCCCGGCACGCGCGGGGAACGCTCTTCTCACCGACCCCGAAGCGCAGCTGCGCACTGAGGGCCGCCAGCGCCCAACGGCCCGAGCCCCCCGCCCGGCGCCAAAGGGCGCGAAGCGGCGGGGCGGGGCCGGGCCGCGCGCCCCGCCCTCAGCAACCGCAGCGGCGCGAGCCCCGCCCCGCCCCGCCCCGCGGCAGCGCCCCGCCCCCGCCCGGCGCGCGTTGGCGTTTCCGCTGGGCCGGCGCGGCTGGGGGCGGCGGCGGCGCTGAGCGCGGCCGGCTGCGCCCGCGCGGTGCTTGGCCGGCGCTGCCGTAGCCTGGGGCCGACCGGCAGCTGTCGCGAGCGCGAGCGCGCCTGCGTTCTGCGGTACAGTTGTTGAACTCGGGACACGCGTTAGTGCCAAATTGCTTCTTCTGTAACTGCTTGGCAAGGCTATTTCTGAAAAACTGAAATGTGGCATCCAGAGTTGTAAAGAGGCAGGAGAGCCAACTGCCATCAGCAGCCGGTTCTGTTATTCTCCTTCCTGGGGCTATTTTGAATGGCTTCCAAAACGTGCACCACAGATGGGATTGTTTCAGCCTTCATGACAGGGTCCAGCTCTGCTCCTCCTGCTGTCATCCACTCACTACACTAAAGGAAAAATACCACCCTTGCTATAAAATTGTCATTATGTGGGAACACTGTGCCTTCATATATATTAATATATGATATGAAATATATATTCATATATTTCATTTTTAAAAGCACTTTTTAGTTGTCTGGTCTGTTTGACTCAAAGCTTGACATATGTTACACATGGGAAGATAGTGCTCACTCCATCAGGAAATAGCTTGAAAGAAAGGAAGTTTTCCTGGAAACAATACCTAGCCACTTCAAAGTTTCAGAATATATATTTCTTTTCTTGAAGAAAAGTTTCCAGGGTTTAGTACTTGGGAAGAGAGGAGCCAATAAAAGGTGAAACAAGGGCACTGAGACAAGGCCTGGGGTTAGCTCATTACCACTCAGGCCAGGACAGATCTGCACAAAGCCAGATCACATTTCACATGTACCTGTAATAAGAGAAGAGGAAGGTGGTGTTTTACTAGCCCCGTTGCAGGAACCTTTACATAGCTGAAAGAAAGGTACAAAACCCCCACCTTAAAAGCTTATGCCTCCTCCTTCTATATGTTCTTTATGTGACAGTGTTCTTCGTGAGGAGGAAATGCTTTATAAAGCTTTTTCTTTTTTTTCCTTTTTTTTTTTTTTAAATAAAAAGGCAAAGCAAAGCAAACCCTAGCATCCAAGCACTATACCACTCTCCAACACTTAGGCTGACAGAGCAGTTCACATCCATGCAGCCAGCTTGTTGAGCTTTCTCCACAATGCTGGATACATTCCAGACAATACCAGCCACTGATGTGCCATATCGCTAAGATCAGACTAAGTGGCAGCATAGGAAGTTTATGTGCTACAGACACTTAAATGTACATCAAGAGTTTCTAGTCATAGTAGCATGTGTCATGAGTTCAATGTATCAGAACCAGAGTTAATTTGTCTCACTTCCTTCAATGCTTGTAACTTACCTTTGAGGTGGAAGTGTATTAAAGGTGTTACGGAGCACTAGCCACAGCATGCTAGCAGAGGGTTAGCAGTGGTAGAGAATGATATGGGAGGTAAAGGTGTTTGCAAATATTGTTAAATTGCTTTCTATTCAGTTTTCTGTTAGAACTATGATGCTGATTTAAGCATTTTTGTATCTGGAGGATAAAAAACACACACATTTCTTCAAGTAATGACAAGCCTCAGTTTCACGTAAGTTCCCAAAAACTGGAAAAATTGAGATCACCGTCACTCCAGAAACTTTTACCCCTTTTGGAGAGCTGTTTGTGTAGCTTCGCCATAGCTCATGAAGAAATCCATACACACCAGCTACCCCTATTAGGGAACTTTACTTTTCACAGCACCATTGAAAAAAAAAAAATCTGTGTCTTTATCAAATGCGTAATATCATGTGACCTGAGCATTTACAGTTGTGGGGTATTGGATTCTTTGAACACATTCTAGTTCTTCAGGTTTATAGCAAAACCAGTCCAAAAAAAGACAATAACATGCCAGAGAGAAGTTAGTTTACTTTGCTCCAGAGGATCTTTTACACAATCAGTGAGGCAAAGGTTATTAGCTCTGCACTTAAAAGTGAATAAGTCTTACTCATCCATTATATCTCACTTTCTAATATCAGTATGGGATAATCTTTAAGAGAGTTGAGGAAAAAGTAGTGAGGAACGTACCAGTTGCACTTTATGGATAAACCACCACAAAAATAGAAAGCAACTATACAATCTCTGGGTTTCACAAAACTAGATTTCATTTGTAACACTTGACGCAACAAGATTAACCGCAACAAGTGAAGAAGCTACATCTGTAAAGTGCTATTTTTGTTAAAAGTGGCTAAAAAGTACAACTACAACATAGATTTGAGTATTCGGTGGTGAGATTGTCAATGTCCTCTGAGTCTTCCATTTCAGGCTCTGTGTTTTTTGATGAAATTAATGAGCCCATTTGTTGAGCTATCATGTGATGTCACTGGAGCATCTGACTCCAGTTCAGGCTCAATTTTCTTGGCCAGTTGTTTTCCAAGCTCAACTCTGCATTTATAAAAGCAGAAGAAAGAAAAACAACATTAGTGCTAGCAGCTTAAAGTATTTACTAGAAGCCATTGATGTTAATAGGTGCTAGTAAAAAGTAACCTGACAGCGAGCAGTTTGAATTTATAAGATTTTCTTCAGAATTTAGTGACAGTTAAGTTGCATGAATTTTAACTCAGTGCTATTCATGACCAAAGTAGAGGTCTCAAGTACAGCTGCTTAGCTGAATAGACAGCTCTTGAACTGCAGCATGTCAGAAACATAAGATCGTTTTAAAAGTCAAGCCAAGTCATTCTGTACAGTTTTCCCCTTTACTACTCGTTTGTTATACCGCCTGTCCCAATGCGGAAGGCATTCAGCTTGCTACTGCTCGTTGTTTAGCATGACATCACTCAGAACACTGATTTGTAGCACCAAGTCAATAAATCAGAACAGCTGAGCTTGGGACCTGAAAGCTTTCCCCAACTTTAAGGGCCATCCAGAAGTTACAGCCATGGACAGGGTAAGAACCTAGAAGTTTCCAACACCAGCAGGAAACCAGAGCATCTGTAGCACGCTCTGCCTGCCCTCCCCAATTCATATTTGGTTTTGGATTCCATTTTGGATTTTGATGTGTTGTAGTTGCAGCTGTACTACTTATTCATATGCCCCTCCAGATTTCAAAACTTATAGCAGACACTTTCAGCTTTTAGACAGTCTTATTTTCAGTTTCTATTACAATGTTTTAGGTAAAGAAACCGCTCTAATAGCAAAGCTCTGAGAAAACATATATAAGAGGAAGGTCTATCTTTAGGCAGCCTTTTCTAAAAAGAGTTTGATGTAAACTGCTATTCTAGACCTGTAAAGCAAACTTACTCTTCCAAATAACCTCTCATAGAATAGGCAAGTTTCACCTAAGAAAACCCGCACACTTATCTATTCCCCCAGTCCTTCTTTCTCCTGCCTAAGTCTTCACACAGTATGTTGTACAGTTAATATCACTGACTAAAGATTACAAAGAACATCTTTGATTAGCTCCTGAAGCTAGCCTGCATTGGATGGTTGCTATACTTGAAGCTATTGCTATGGCTGCTATACTTGAAGACATCTAAGAACACTCTTGTAATCCCAATACAAAAAAGAAAAACCCCAGAGGGTGGCCAGTCTTTTGCTTGGCAAATGCCACTGAGGCTGCCTAAACGTTTCTAAGGATGTAAGGCAATTTATTTTCCCTTCTACAAGGGTTACTTCTCCAAGAACATATTTAGCTTGCTTGACTATTCCCCTCATCTATTACTGCCTCTTTTTCGCATTCAGTTTTTTTCAAATCTAACTGAAATAAAGGTTTTTTAGTTAAAGGTGCATCCCTGTTCAGCCATGCAGGATGATTTTGTAGATGTCCAGTGACCAAATAGAAATCAGAATTTCTGGGGGTAAACGTTATCCTATAATCTTTTGCTTTTAAGTATACAACCTGTTCTTTCACTGTCTTTCTTCTGTCTAAGATGACAGATTAGTGCCACAGTTCATAAGTACACAAGAAATAGACCAAGGATACTTACCCCCACTGGTCATAGCTGTTAATATCCCAGACAACTCCTTGAACAAATATTTTATGCTCATACATGGCTATAAGCAGAAAAAGAGATTTATCAATAAACTTTATCAGAAAGCCTCAATAAACAATCACAGTTAAGTGAATTTTACTTACCAATGATGGCTCCCAGAGTAAATGGATTGAGTTTTGTAAACATAATGGAATTGGTTGGACGATTTCCCTCAAAGACCTTTGGAAACAGAAGTCATTGTAATCCAGCACATTAAAACTCAATCAGAAACACGCAGTGATATTTTCCTATGGCCCACATTGCATTATTTGTATTAATGACAAACAGAAAATCCTAAAAGCTTTAAAGGCTAACAACAATTTCAGTCATAAAAAACATGAAAACAATGCCACAATTATTACAAGCACAATTGTAGAGTGTTATCTCCAGAAGCCAGTACCGGCTATGGTATGCTGTGGGAAAAGTAGTAAAACACAAAGGGGTGTAGTAAAACACAAATATCCAAGGGGAAATGATCAGATAGCTCAGCTTTATTAAAGTGTCTTAAAAGGCTTCCAGATCAGCATGCTATTAACGAGAATCCCAGACTTGACAGGGTAGAATCTGTAATGTGATATTCACTGCTGTCAAGACAGTAGCACTTCATAGCCACAGGAGGGCACTGCCCTCATTGGCAAACTCCATCAGCCAGCCTACCAATACAAGGTCCTCACCACAGCTGTACCATTAACTGGAGGAAAACTGGCAAATGCTAGAGCCTGGTTACCTTATGGGGAAGAAGCTTCTCCAGAGCATCTCCACTCAGCCCGGCAGCTTGCAGCTCCTTACGAGCTTCATCAGCAGTCTTTCCCTTCATCAAGGCCTCAGTCTGAGCGAGGAAGTTGGCCAAAAGTATCTAGTGGGTAGAGAGGAAGAAAAATCAATTTATTGACTCGAGTCAATACTCAAGTCACTTATCCGGAGGAGTGACATCTAGCGCTTGAATCTGGACTGAGACCTAGTCTAGAGTGACAGCCTTATTTTCAACACTATGGCTGTAAAATGCAGAAGAGTTTTCTGTACAATGCCCGCTATTGTTACCTTAGACTGCTGGGAGACTTGATTACTACGTTTATAGCATGTGTCAGAAAAACAGCATCGCTGTAGGGAACCTTGCTCCTGCTGACAGCAAACCTTACAGTGAAGGCAAAGGAGCCAGGATTTCATGTGTCCCCTTCACCCGCTGTTGTCTACACTTTTAACCCATACCACGTTACATGCACAGAGCACCAGTTGCTTTTCCACACTGATTACTTGAAGTTAGATATGCATTTACTCTAAAGGAAGGAGAATGCTTAACAACATACTGAACACCAACCCCTACCAATAACAGAAGTTTTTCACTTCCTGTTGCTTGCCTAATGCTAATTTGCAACTTGTTCAGTGGTTTCATTTTATCTGTTACAAAGACAGTTATAGTATCTACACGTAGTCAAGTGAAACATTTTCTCCTCCTCTTTTGCAAAGTCAGGTACAGAGGAAAGTTTTAAAATGGTGCCACTTGACAGAAGTTTTGCTAATATGTGATTTGAAGCAGCACCTACAATCTGAAATCATTGTAAAAGTAAAGCTTAGCTGAGGAAGAAACATGCTTTTTCTGAAGCCTGAAATAGATGGTAGAGCTGGGCGCAGGCTTCTACCTACAGAATTTTAATTAAAAACTATTTTGTTCGTGACATGTGATTCACTGAAAATCCTTAGTTTACATGCATGTTAAACTGTACAATGGAATGAACTGGCTAAAGAGTTCCATGCATAGAAGTCTCACCTTAACTACACGGGTATAATCTTTAAATTTTGTCCCAAGATTATCAGTATTTACAACAGCATCTTCGAGGCAGTTTTTAAATCAACTGAGAATTTTATTTTTACTCTACAAGAGTGGTTGCCCTCCTTGCTCTCCTACAAGGAATTTTCTCTCCAAATGTCTGATTGCTCAACTCTTCCCAGTCTCAGTAAGCCAACAGGCCACGCTTAGTCTGCCTCAAGAATTGTGGCTACAGTTTCCCCAGCAACAAAAACACCACCAGGTATGTAATTGGTTTAGAGATCATTTCCAAGTCTACTGTGAATGTTCAGAGCCTGTGGGTACAGTTTTAAGGGGACGTTTAGAAGTTCGGCACATTGCAATACTGGATAAGCTTCAATGCCTTCAGCGACAAGAAAATATGGGTGCCCTGATAAAGAACATTTATTACCTTGTGATGCAAACCATTTCTGACTGGATGCTGGGTCTGGACTGGGATCAGAAAGTCACAGGGGACCATGCGAGTTCCTACAAGAAAAGCCAGGTTAACTCTGCAATAGAGTAGAATTTTAAAAGTTCCAGAAAAACTTCAATTCTCATCCCATTTTCAGAGTCACGGGAATCTCAGATATTTTTAAAAACTTTCTAAAAATTGCATTGACTGGGCAGGAGGGGCTGTGACAAAGCTCAATAACTTCAGTTTTAATTGACTCTATCGTAGAGTTGAGAGCTACATTGTGTGGTCTTCTAAAGCCAGTAATTAACACCATAGTGAGGGGATGCTAGATAAAACCTGACCTTTAAACCAGTGTCAATTCTGCCAGCTGTTGCAGCTGTGTAGCCACTCAAAATATAACTCGAAAACAAGCCATCCAGTAGTTTCAGTCTACCTTGATGAATGAGCTGGTAAAAAGCATGCTGCCCATTAGTGCCAGGCTCTCCCCATACAATAGGGCCAGTACTGTAGTCCACACGAGATCCTTTCTTGGTAATGTACTTGCCATTAGATTCCATATCACCCTAAAAGGAGGAAAGGACAGTACTCTTTGCATTTAATTCACTTTTTCTACTTGAAGAATCACGCAGTATATCAGTACAAATTGCCATATATGCTTGAATTAAAATAAGTGCCACTCGTTTATAGAAGTTCTATAAATATCAAGGATATAGCTGCTTCACTTATAGACACCAAAACAACTAAAGCCTGAAGGGAAGGAAAAAAGTCACCGTAAATTAATCGGGGAAATAAACTGATAGCAAGCTTGGTGCCAGTCTTCTTCAGGCCCTTTATTACATGAATTTAAAGGACTGCAGTTTTAACCTAGGAACACGCATTCAGGTTCTAGAACCAGCACAGAAGTACATCTGCATACTCCTTGAAATCCTCCATTCTGTCTGAGCCTTACCTGCTGGAAGTAAGCAGCAAAGCGGTGCATGTATTGGTCGTAGGGCAGAAGAGCATGGGTTTCACATCCATAGCAGTTTATATACCAGACCCCCAGCATGGCCAAAAGAACAGGCATGTTCTTCTCCAGTGGAGCAGTGTGGAAGTGATTATCCTTTTTATCACAGAAAGAGAAAGTTTGCTTTTGACAAGGCAACTGCCATCCCTCCAAATTTTAAATTCGTTTTTACTACCGCTTTATCTCATAGGAGCTCTCCAAGCCATTTTGGAAGGAATGGGAGGACAAGGGGACCCCATCTTTAGAAACCAACCTGTCTTCAGTCATCTTAAATAACACTGTGTCAAATTAATAGGAATAAATTTGGGACAGGCATCCCACACTCACCATCCAGTGGGCTCCTGCAAGTAGGCTCTCAAAGTTGTCATAACCTAACAGAAAAAGTCTGTTCTTACTATTACAGCTCATACTTGATTTTCCTGTAGAGTCCTAAAACAGTCTAGGTTTCTTACACATAAGGCTCCTAGGCGCTAACTGAACTTAAAAGTTGCACTTCCACTTTTTGACTTCTCAGTGCATCCCATAGGCTCAACATATTGTTACAATTAAAACTTGACCTTCAGAGTTTGAGTCCCACTTCATGAAACATACTTCAAAACCTTTGCCTAAAGTCCCCATTCAGGCAGAGACAGTAACTGGGAAGAAAACAGAGGCATCAAGATCAGATGTGCATTAAAGGCTACATAGTTTTCAGCTAGCAGGAACACTCAGTTGCTTCAATCACTCCAGAAAGCGGGGGGAGACTTCTGCAAACCTTACAGAGCAGAGTTTATGCAGCAAGGATACCTTGAACCGTTTTGTCTGAGGAGAAACAACTATAGCAAGATCTTTTGAGAGAAAGGAGAGGAAAACAAAAACCCTTTTCCTAACAATTCACCTAATCTTGTTTTCCCTATTATTAGGGTATTTAATGACCACTCATTTTCACTAATGAATACTTCAACTAACACCACCCTTTCCTGCAAACCCAGAAGTCCTGTCTCTTCTTATATAGAAGAGAAGAGATCGCGTTGAAATGGCTGGCAAATAAAGCAGCAGCTCTGGGAAATGAAGGATCTAAGAGCAAGCAGTGTAGATAGACTGACACATCAGCAAATCTGTCTGAAGGCAGAGATGATCAGCTTATTGAAGACAGAACATTACTGCCTGATTAAGTTTATTTTACTATTCACCTAGTGTTTTCCACAGAAACTCCTAGTCGCATCATTCAAAACACCACAACAACCAATGTTTTACTTTTAACTTCAGTCTAATGGAACTTTAGCTTTCATTTAGAAAATAAATTTTATGCTTTCAGATTTTAAATATCTGAAAGAAGCAATGAAGGAACAAATGCATTGTTGCTAAAGAGCCTGTTCACCAAGAAACAGTATCTCGTAGAGCTGTAAGCTGTTCTACATTCAGTGTGTTCTCTACTTGTGTTCAAGATCTGCATCAGAGATCCCAATGGTGCCCCAAAATGCATGCAATACAAGTAGACTGGGATCAATTTGCAGGATCTTCTTAGTTTGCTCCACAATCAACTGCAGATACAGCTGGTGTTCCTGTCATCAGGCCCCATAGCCTAGGAAAACAAATACTTGGGGAAAAAGGAAGGGATAGGAAAAGGAGCTCTTTTGGTGCTCCCCAGTTCTTCAGCAGAACTGGAGACTTAGGATTTGATGTCTAGGGTACATATATGAACCCGCAGAAAATAGACGCCTGACTTTTTTTCAGTCACTTGCATAGCAAAAGTATCCGGTTTATGTAAAGCTACATCAGCAGTCTTGAAAATTAGGCCTTGAAACTGACATTCATAAACTCCTTATTTAAAAAAAGTGTAATTAACTATTTGTGCATAAGAATGAGTAATTTCCAAAACTGCATTCACAGTGCTAGTGTAGAGGTTCAACATTTCTGTTCCACTGCAGATTGCTTTTGGCACAAACGTCCAACTGCTCAGAAGAGGTTGGGTAAAATAACATCCCTGCCACAAATTTGATCCACAATCCAATACTGTTAGTATGTTCCATGATTATATTCCTAAAGGAAACAGATTAACTCTCGGCATTCGTATAATCACAGGAATACCTACCAATATGCAGGGCAATGGAGAGCCCAATGGCTGACCAGAGAGAATAGCGGCCACCAACCCACTGAAAACAAGAGATTTACACAGGTGAAACGCAGGGCTTAAATTTATTCAAACTATTAGGAAATAGTAGTATGTGTTTAGAACCATTTTCATTAAAATCAATATTCTTACTGGCAACAAATCACTATACTGTAACATGGCATAGTCAAAGGGACCTATATCTTACAGTATCCCCTTACAAAATCCCTTAATTATGCATTTTGAGGACTTTCAAGTTATCCAACTGGTCAGGAGGCTCTGATTTATATAACACTGTTGAAGCAGTTACCCTGATAATGACTCCAGCCCACTCAGGCATGTATTGGTCCTCTAAGCAGAGCCCACTTCACCAAGATTATGACATTGTCTAGGGAAAGGTAGCGTTCTAGATCATTCCTAAACAGCAGCTTTAAAGTCTAGTTTGTCAGGTACATGATCATGAGACATGAATCAAACTGTTTCTGATTAAGTATAATAATCACCAAGATTAAGAGCACTATCCTTTCGAGTGTCTGCTACAAAATATCAGATTAGATTCTCATTTTTCTGATGTTTGACCTTTAGAAACCTGGATTATATACAGTAGACCCCAGCAGTCAAATGTCACAGCTTATAATAACTACTTACACCAACAGCAATAAGCTAAGACTTCTATCTCCTGTTACCCAGCAGCTGATTAGACAGCCAAGAACACAGAAGGCTCCTCTTCAGACCTTTGACAGGAGGATTTTTATGGAATGGCCAAGAGGTAAGACTTCGTTTTACTTGCTGGACATGTTCTCAGTTTGCCTTTCGTCATGATTCTTCATACGTTTCAATACGGACAATACAACTACTAATTTTTGGTTCTTTTTGGCACTGACATCGATTTAAGATTTTCTGAAGTAAATTATTCTAGCAGTTGATGTCTACTGCACAACTTTAAACGTTTACTTACATCCCAAAACTCAAACATGTTCTCTGGGTCAATTCCAAAGTCTTTAACTTTAGGCTAGAATAAAAATAGAAGTGGGTAAGACGACCATAACTAAAGCCAGACTTCTTATAAACCTTAATGTCTAGCAACTAAAAAAGTCAAGTGAGGTACCAATTTAATATACGATTCTCCAATTATATCCCCCAATTCAAAAATACAGAGCACCCATCAGAAAAAGTACACCTCCATTTCTACATTCTACAGTCTAACATTGTTCAGCAATATCAGAACAGAAAGTTCAATTCAGTGATATAAATTGACCAGACAGTGTATAAGTGGCAAAATACAGTTAGGAGTTAAACTGACATTCAGTTTACATTCAGAACCAGAAGTGAGGAAAGGAACTTTATACCAAGGACCT